>NC_064638.1:254605132-255211016 GCF_023864345.2 Schistocerca serialis cubense | reverse complement strand
GAACTAGATTTGAGACTGTTGAAGCAGTAAAAGAAAAAGCGACGGAAGTAATGTATGGACTTACCGAAAATGATCTGCAGCATTGCTATGAACAGTGGAAAATTCGTATGGAGCGGTGTAGAGACCGAGGAGGAGAGTACATTGAAGGAGATAACATGAAATTGTAAATAATTGTAAATAAATGTTTTTTCCAGCATCAGTCCGGTTTTTTTCTAGCCGCACCTCGTATACCTCCTTTTTCTCGATGTGCAATGGAAACATTGCAGTTACAAATTTAGCATTCTACTTCACAGTCACTTCTTCCTCGTTTCATGAAGAATCATTTTTGTAAATATCTTTCTTGAGATAAACATTTTCTCTTTGGCATTCTGAGTTCGCTTGAAATAACCACTCAAATGACAAACGCGATAGGACTCAGACAGAGAAACAGAGAACCATACAGCTGCAAGGGTTGAACTGGACTGAGATGTGGGACAATAATGAAAACTCAAAAGCGTTATCTGTGCAATAATACTCCATGAGGGATAAAAAAAAATCGTTCCTTATCTTAACAGGAGTTAAAACATCGATCCAAGCAAGAATTCGGAGAAAAAACAGATAGCGTGAAAATATTTCTTTGAAATTCAAAATTCAAGACAAGCTGCCCCTCCGAAAGTATTTTTGGGGACATCGATTTCCTTAATCTAATTTGGGACATTCTCGGAAAACTGAGATATCTGGCAAACCTAAGTAGGTGGCTTTACGATGTAACGATTCCACAAGATGAGCTTTCACCGGTGTTCTACAAATTCTTAATGTTTTAGTGAAGAGAGCAATTACTTCTCCTACGCTGTCCATTTTTCACATTCATGATCTTCCGGAGATGTTTGCAAATTTTATCTGCGCCGATGTCATTGTCTGTCGGCCAAGTGACCAGAAGACATGAGGACTGTAGCCAAGAACTGCTGGTTCAAATATGAATGAATAACGATTTTCCCAAACAACTTCCATGATAGCATTGATCAAACGGTCAAAAATACGAGGCGTTATACGAAAAATAAGAGTTGTTGCTTATTGTTTAAATGTTAGTTTCTCAGAACAAAGCCATACGAATGCAGCGCCGTCTATTGATTGTTCATAACGAAGCAGAAGTCATTGTTTCCATCGAGTAGTCGTTAGACTCCGACTGAAAACAAACCGTTAATGACTTCGAAAATCGTTGGTCCCGCCAGTCAACCTAATTCTCAAATCCGTCTGTAGTATAACGTCTCAGACATTTGGATTCTCTTCACTTCCCGATTGAATTTCACACAACACTGTGCCCCAATCGTACAAATTCAGAAATTTCTTCCTTATATTACTGCAGAAATTTGATATTAGTAGACATCTTTTTGGAAATAGTGTTCTTTTGTCTGTGCTAGTCTGTTTCTCATGTACTTCTTCTGTCCACCGTGTCTTATTTTGTTTCCAACGCTGTAGAATTTCCTCACTTCATCCACATTGTGGCTTCCAATTTTGATGTTAAGTTTATCGCTAATGTCATTTCTTTTGCTCCTCATTTATTTCGTCTTTCTTCATTTTACTGGCAGTCCATAGTGTGTCCTCATCAGAGTGGTTATTCCATTTAATAGGTTCTGCAATTCTTCCTCACTTTCAACGACAATAGCAATGTTATTAGCGAATCTCGTCATTGCATCCTGTCACCGTGAATGTTAATCCCACTCCCGAATTCTTCTTTCATTTTCGTCATTGCTTCTTCGATGTGTAGACTGAACAGTAGGGGTGAAAGACTGCATCCCAGTCTCATACAATTTATGATCTGAGCATTTCGTTTTTAGTCTTGTAGTGTTATTGTTCAGTCTTGGTTCTAGCGCATTTGCATAATACCCGTTTTTCTCTATAGTTTACATCTATTTTCCTGAGAATTTAGAACATCTTGCACCAACGTACATGGCCGCTATCTTTCTCTAAGTCATCAAATCCTATGGACTATCTTGAGTTTTCTCTTCTTGCTTCCACTGCCAAGCGCAAAGACTCTCTGGAACCCTTGCCTTTCCTAAAGCCAAATCGATAGTGATCTAACAGATTCTCAGTTTCTATAGGACCTGTAGCTACTTACATTTATCATGAACTGTGCCTAATAGATGGATATTCAGTAATGAATGAAGGAAAGGTTGGAAAAAGCATCGTGGCATCAAAAGTGCACGACAAAACGAGCGTGGTGAAGAGCAGGGTGGTAAGGTAAGAATCTAAACCGACGAAACCGAGCAATAAGTGGGCCAAATTGTGTGATCTGTTTGACAACTGGTACTCTGGATGATCTGTGTCCAAAAGTTACACTCGCTGCTATTTACACCACTGTCACGGAAAAATTCGGATACGGCAAGATGCTTAACCGACCAACTCAAAGATCAAACATTATCAAGGGTACGAGTGTGTTTGGCCTGCTATCGACAGGATGAGGATGATATGTTTTGCCAAACTGTTACGGGGTGGTGAAACATGGATATCGTACACCAGTGCTTAATCAAAACGACAGTCTTTGTAGTGGCATCATTCAACTTTGTCAAAACAGAAGAATTTCAATCAGTCTTCCAACTACAACAGAAACTGTATGGTTACCGTTTTCTGTTAGAGGAAAGAGGTTTCTTTTGCTTCGTATCGCCGGCCGGAGTGGCCGAACGGTTCTAGGCGCTACAGTCTGGAACCGCGCGACCGCTACGGTCGCAGGTCCGAATCCTGCCTTGAGCATGGATGTGTGTGATGTCCTTAGGATAGTTAGGTTCAAGTAGTTCTAAGTTCTAGGGGACTGATGACCTCAGCAGTTAAGTCCCATAGTGCTCACAGCCATTTTTTTGCTTCGTATCATCGTATGAGTGCCAACAATTACAGCTGATGAGTACTACGAAACGCTCACTAAACTGAGACCTATCATTGAAAATGGAAGGCACGGGAAACTGCTGTCCGATATACACTGAGGTGACAAAAGTCGTGGGATACATCTTAATATCGTGGAGAACCACCTCCCCCCCCCCCCCCCCCCCCCCCCCCCCCGTAGTGCAGTAACTCGACTTGACATGGACTCAACTAGTCGTTGGAAGTCCCTTGCAGCAATATTGGGCCATGCTATCTCTATAGCCACCCATAATTGCTGAAGTGTTCCTATTAAAAGATGTTGTGCATGAACTGGTCTCTCGATTGTGTTCCGTAAATGTCCCATGGCATTCATATCGAGCGCTGGAATTGTCCAGAATGCTCTTCAAATCAAACGCGAACAATTGTGGCCCGGTGACATGTCATCCACAAAATTACATCGTTGTTTGAGATCATGAAGTGTTCAAATGTGTGAATTCCTAAGGGACCAAACTGCTTGGGTCTTCGGTCCCTAGACTTACACCCTACTTAAACTAACTTACACTAAGAACAACACACACACACACGCCTAAAGGACGACTCACCCCTCCGACCGGAGGGGCCGCGCCTCAAACCGTGCGGCCACTTCGCGCGGCGATCATGAACTCACGAGTGGCTGCAAAGATCTCCTAGTCAATGATTGGTTCAGTTGGAGCAGAGAGCCCAGTCCATTCCGTGTAAAGAGAGTCCACTCCATTTTCGTACCGCCACCAGCTTGCATAGTGCCTTGTTGACAACTTGGGTCCATGGCTTCGAACACTACCATCTGCTCTTACCAACTGAAACCGGGACTTATCTGACCAGGCCACGGTTTCCCGATTGTCTAGCGTCCAATCTATCTGGTCAGGGCCGGCCGATGTGACCGAGCGGTTCTAGTTTATAAGCAAAGATTTCCCAGTCTTCCCTTTACATTACCACGTCCCGGCACTTCCAGAAATTCTGATCAGCTTCAATGCGAAATAAAATGTTTCAGATCTACTCCAGAATTAAAAATAACAAAAACTGAACTTTAACAAACCCACAGGAAACCTGAAAATCCAATGTAACTCCTTAAAGATGGTGCCTTAAAATGTCAGATGCCTGGCAGCAACGTACTGTAGCGTCTACACCTGGACGGCCGAGGTGGCCGAGGGGTTCTAGGCGCTACAGTCTGGAACCGCGCGACCGCTTCGGTCACAGGTTCGAATCCTGCCTCGGGCACGGATGTGTGTGGTTTCCTTAGGTTCGTTAGGTTTAAGTAGTTCTAAGTTCTTGGGGACTGATGACCTCAGAAGTTAAGTCCCATAGTGCTCAGAGCCATTTGAATTCGATCTAGTCAGGAGCCCAGGAGAGGCGCTGCAGGTGATGTCGTACTGTCAGCAAAGGCACTCGCATCGGTCGTCTGCCACCATAGATGATTAATCTCACATTTCGCCACACTGTCCTAACGGTTACGTTAAGTCCCACATTGATTACTGAGATTATTTTGCTCAGTGTTTCCTGTCTGTTAGTATTGAAAACTCAGCGCAACACGCCGCTGCTCTCAGTACGTAAGTGAAAGCCGTAGACCATTGCGTTGTCCGTGGTAAGAGGTAATGCCTGAAACTTGACATTCTCGGCACACTCTTGATGCTGTCGATCTCAGAATATTCAACCGCTTAACAGTTTCCAAAATCGAATGCCCCATGTGGCTAGCTCCAACTGCCATTCCTCTTCAAAGTCTGTTAATTCCGGCCGTGCGGCCATAGTCACATCGGAAAGCTTTTTACATGCATCACACGAGCACGATGACAGTTCCGCCAATGCACTACTCTTTTATATCTTGTGTGCGTGATACTATCGCCATTTTATAGGTGTGCTTGATGGACAACGTTTCGATTATTAAGAGGAATTCAAGACCATTATTTTCAGCAGATTCTCTTTCTAGGAGGAGAACGTCTATGCGTAGGGACTGAAGAACCTAGTTTAGAGTTACGAAAAGTGCTCAGTAGCAATGGCGATTAGATGGAAAAGTGAAGTAGGTTCATAGGAAAGTATATCCACCAATAATAACTCCTTTCTAACGAAAATATATTTTTATTTCGCCTCTTACTTTCCGATTAAGTCTTGTTGGTCGTGATAAAAGTGTCAGATTATCCGAGAAACTGAGATGTATCTCACTGCGAGAAATATGGTTGGTTGCTTAAGTGCAGACTGTTCAGATATAGCGCGGAACCTTAATGGGAGCTTATTCTAAAGTACTTGTGGTGCCCCGAATTTTCAGCAGTTATATTTAATGTAAAAAAGGAAGTCGTTCGGTGATGAACACGTCATTTTCAGTGGTAATGTGTTTTTTCCTTTATTTAGTTTCATTGCTTATCACTCTAACGACAGCAAAGTTAGAGGCGACTGACGAGGGATGAAAATGCAGTCCAGCAGTGGCATAGCTGAATAAAACAGTTCGGTATTTCTTTTGAAAAACTTGGAAACACAATAACAATCGCAGCTTAGAATGCTCGACTATAATTTGAATTCGGCTTCCGTAGAATTTGATACGATTGCTCAACCATTCACCCCTGAAACTATTTGCTATTCAGAATCAAAGTTTTATCCTCTATATATTGCGAAATTTATCTTTACTAAATGTCAGCTAATAATTGTCTGCTCTCAATCAACTGCTTCTAGGAAGTCTTCGTTAAACTTATTAGCAGGCAAACACCACGGTGGAATCATCAAATTGGAATTTCCGTGCCGACACTGTCACTTCCAAGATTCTCTTCATGACCGTTACTTTCATTTCTTAGAGAGTTGTAGAAAAAAGCTTACGCATTTGCCGACTTCGCTGATGCAATGTGATATTAAGAACGCTGATACCGACGCATTCTCTAGCACGGGGTCCCGGCATCGATTCCCGGCGGGGTCAGGGATTTTCACTTTCCCCGAGATGACTGGGTGTTGTTGCGTCGTCCCCATCATCATCATTCATCCCCATCATGGTCAGAGGAAGCCAACGGCAAACCACCTCCATTAGGACCTTGCCTAGTACGGCGGTGGGGGTTTCCCGCATAGTTCCCCTACCCTCTGTCATATACTACCTGAAGATGCGACTGGTAAACGATGTTAGTGCTATGGAAAAAACGCTTTCACGATCGTTCTCAACTTTGTGGTAGATCATCGTCCCCTTGTGCATAAGCTCAAGTATTACTGACTCGCTATTCCAACTTCTTGTCTACTTCCCGCGTGAGACGGACCCCCCCCCCCTTCCACCCCTCCCCCCCCTCACCGACCCCACACACACACACAATATCTTCTAACATTCCTTTACAAAGGAAAATTAATGAATGTTTTCATGATTCGACAGCTGGACCACTATTCTGATGAGTGAGACTGTGATCAGTACTAGAGGTGTAGAAAGCACCTTAAGTCTCTATCACTTCATAGACAGTATATACAAGAAACATGTAGGACCAACAAGGATGGAAGACTAAGAACGAAGTGTTCAAAAATGTTCAAATCTGTGTGAAATCTTATGGGACTTAATGCTAGGGTCATCAATGCCTAAGCTTACACACTACTTAACCTAAATTATCCTTAGGACAAACACACACACCCATGCCCGAGGAAGGACTCGAATCTCCGCCGGGATCAGCCGCACAGTCCATGACTGCAGCGCCGTAGATCGATCGGCTAATCCCACGCGGCAACGAAGTGTTCGGATTGAAATGGATATAATACAGGGATGTAGGCTTCCGCCTGTTACTGTTCGACCTGTACACACATGAAGAAATGGGGGAAATAAATGAAGGGTTTCGGAGCGGAACTAAAATTCGGGATAAACGCATTAAGAGCAGCATCATGCTTTGTCCAGTCAGAGCCCATATACTGGACGGTGTTAGCTACTGGCACATACTTTGTGGCCGTTTACCAGTCATCTAAACACACGGCCGCCGCAGTGGCACAGAGCGAACCGTCCAGTATCAACAACAGCTTCATTGAGTTTGTGTTTAGCAGTGCAGTAACATGCCACGAAGAGGCATATAACACTTTGACAGAGAGAGAATAGTGGCTTTATTTTCAGTATGTCACACACGGCAAGATTTTACCGATTGATTACATGTCACTCCACGTGGTGTGTCCAAGGCGCGGATAAAGTTAAGAGAGATACAAAATGTAAACGATAGACGTCTCTGTGGTCATCCTCGTATGGTAGCAACAATGCAGGATCGTTTCCTCCAACAGTCGACTCGCAGGGGTCCAACGTTAACTGCCAGAAATATTGGTAATGACTTCTCCCGTGGAACAGGCATTCGTATCTCAGATCGAACAGTAGGGGGTCTTCATTACAGAACACCAATGAGAAGTTTCGCACTGAAGCAACGGAACTAACGCAATCGAAGAATCTGGGCTTTTGCCCATCAACATTGGACCTTTGCTGAATGGGGTAATGTCATGTTTGCTGACGATATCAGGATAGGTTTGCGACCAGCCACTAGCCGTGTTATGGTTTGGAGAAACACTAGACGGCACTAGGTACGCCGATATGTTCAGGACGGCCATCCGTTTCCAACTGGAAGTGTAATGTTCTGGGCGGCAATAACGATGGGACGGCGGACCCCTCTAATTCCCATCTACTGCAATTTGACTGGCCCTCGATATCTCCAAGAAGTTCTACAAACGATTCGGTGACAACTTCGTCCTAGCCGATGATAGAGCAAGACCGCACCTACTCTCGCGGTTTCTCGGTATCTTCTAAGATGCAACATCAACCGAACGCTTTGACCAGCACAGGCTCCAGACATGAATGCAATTGTGCACGCATGGGTTCTGTTGAAAGTAGCCATTGCGCAGCGTCAGAAACCACTTGACAATCTTCAGGACCTCACTAAACCCTCCACTGAAGAGTGGGACCTCATACTCCAACATAAACTTGTTGGTATCATGCAGAGTATGTGTCGCAGAGTGGAAGGACTCATACGTGTGCAGGGAGGGCATACTCACAACTAAAGACTGATAATTTCCTTCTCTCCCTTTCTCTCTTTATCTCCTTCTCCTCACTCTCCATGTCTATTTCCTCTCCCCCTCGCCACCTGTCTTCTTATCACTCTCTGTGACCTTGAGTCTTGATTATTGTTATCGCAAAAAACCTTGCCTTGGAACCGAAGTCGCTTGTAATGGATGGGTAAATAGGTTTCGATCACTGGTATACGGGGTATGAGGAAGACCTCTCCGGTTACTGGATGTAGTAGCTTCAATGACAGTATTTCGCACACTTTTAAATTGCGAATATATGGGATTACAATGTTTCTGAGGAGTTATAGTACTATAACCATAAGCTCATAATCCATAAATACAACACCGTCGCTTAAAAAATATATGTAGCCTATATCCGTCTGTAGTATACTGCGTAAAATTCTGAAGTTGAAAGTTTCTTTAAGAAAGTTAGTTATTGTTATTGATAATTTTCTGTTTATTGATTTTTTTTATTGCCAGTTGCTTTGCTTATATTGTCTGAAACGTTGTTTGAATATCTGGGTTTATTGCAAACAGTGAATCGAATCTTAAGGTAACCTGAAGGCGTGATTTCCAAGGAAGTACACTGAGTGTCCTAATAAAGAAAATTATTCTACCTAAGTTCCCTTAAGAAATCGTAACATTCTGTTTCATACTTGTTTACTTCTATGACATGAAATTGGACGAAACCTTAACTGATGGTTCAAATGGCTCTGAGCACTATGAGACTTAACATCTGAGGTCATCAGTCCCCTATAGCTTAGAACTACTTAAACCTAACTAACCTAAGGACATCACACACATCCATGCGCGAGGCAGGATTCGAACCTGCGACCGTAGCAGTCGTGCAGTTCCGGACTGAAGCGCCTAGAACCGCTCGGCCACCCCAGCCGGCCCCTTAACTGATATCTGGTCGTATGAGAGGAAGTTCGTTGAAATCTGAAAGGTAATCTCTTTTTGTTTTTCTCTTTTGTCTTACCTGTGGCAGTGAATTACGCTCGGGCAACTGCTCCCAGAAAACTGCTGTTGCTGCTATTGAAAACAACTAGAACGGTGCGTCTCATTTACTGGGTGGCAAACGAACGAAAGGTGAACTTTATGTTCAAAGAGCCCACATAATGTGACCTGTATTTTAAATTGTAATTGTAAAACTTTATTTAATGAATGACAAAAACTGGGAAATGGATAATGAAGTGGTAAATTATGTTAATGCCGATTTCTTTAAAAGGTGTATTGGCAAATGCAGAAAAGTCACTCCGCAAAAGTATCCTTCATTATAATCAAAAACTGCAAAGAAATGACAAACTCTGAAATACTTTAAATTTGTTTGTTCAGCGCTGTCATGTACAAAGTATTATTACAAAATATATATGTTCGTCGTAGATTACAAAATATTGAGTTAACTGAGTTAATCTTCCATGAATTGTCGTTAATGTTACCTAATTAAGAAGAGGGGAAAGTTATGATTTGGATACTAAGCTGTTATAATGGTGTGCAGGCAACACCTCGCGCACAGTTAAAGCAAACAAAACGAATTATTACCTTATTATGCAGTCTTCATCAAATCAGTCAAAAATGCTTCCCTCTCGCAGTAAAGATATTAAAAACCATATTATAAGATCAATTCTCTCAATAACTACAAATATTCGTCTTTGTTGTTAAGCCATACGGCCTTGGCTCTCATAACCATTACGCAGTGCGGGCCAACTGTCTCTGCGACCAGTATCCGTGACTAGCGGCTGACTCAGAGATGGGACTGCAGGCTTCGCACGCTGCCTGAGAAACAAGGAGAGCGCGACTGCCGTCTGTGTATGCGAGTCATAAGGGAAGCTCATAGTGAACAAACGTAAACGCCCTTTACGAGGTTAATTCGGTCAGGAACTTTTCGAGCTTATAAGTAACAACTTTTCCGCTTTATATATCACTAACATATTTTTACGTTATATATATATTTAAAAGTTTGTAACCTATGTCTGTCGGTCAAGAAATTTTCGAGATGTTTTGGTCACATTGTTTTCATTTTATATATTACCTATGTTATAAAATATATAGCCTATATCCACCAGAATGTTCATTAGAGAATCGTGATTTTTTGTAGTAAATCGATCAAGAACTTTTCGAGATTTGGGTAAATTATAGAAATTAAAACAGTTAGTAACGTGGCACTACGGCTTCTTCGAATGGTGACTTCTTTAACCTTGATCATCAGATGTCTAAAATACGTTGTTGGCTACATGCTTTTATCGACGTTGGCGAGTATGGGTGCCCAGCCATGGCACACCTGTGTTGTGATATCAGTTCGGAAAATATGACGCATCAGTTGTGCTTTATTTGATTTAAAAACAGAACATGTTTTGGAAAGACGAAAGCCCTTTATCAGGTTTTAAAAAATATTATGCCATGTTATAATGGATTAATGTCTTTTAGAAACATGTTATGTTTTTACATTAAATATAGCAAACATGTGGACAAATGGTGCGTTCTTTCGGTAAAATGTTGCTTAGGGCCGAGTTCCCGCTTCCGAGTCCTACGCCTTTGCCGCAGGAAGCCTGCAGATCCCTTGTTATTTTGCTTCCTAACATAATTTTGGTGTTACAAAGCGCTTAATGAGTTCAGATTCTCCTAGAAAATTAGCTAATGAAAGGTACATATTTAATCACAGATTAGCTAGAGGAAAGAAGTATGTACAATGTTCTTTCCGTATGTTAGTGGCGACTTGTTAATTTAGAGGCAACCACATGATGTATTTCTGATTAGTTCTGTACCTTGTTTATTTCCCAGAAATCCTTTAAATTAATTTCAATTTTTGATAGTACTAATATTTCATTGCAATCATTTTTTGGCAGCTGTCTAAACGGCGTCGCGCTTAATTTCGATTACTGATAGTACTGATATTTCATTGCAATAATTTCTCACTCTACGTTTCGTATTACCGTTGCTCTGTTCAACTCTGATGTAATCGTAAATACATGAATATTCCTTCGGAAGACCAACAGAATGACTATTGAACTCGAGGTCGTTTCTTACCCTCCTGGGTACAAAGACAGTCGCACAGTTGCATGTCACTGCGACAGTTTCACATTTTTTATGCGGTTACTCCTGTGAGTGGCTTGGCATCTCCATTCATTTATTCCTCCCTTGTTTCTCAGTTCAGCTCCATTGAAATGAAGGATGTACAAATCCTTGCACGAGTTTTAACTTAGCGTCGTTTGGAAAGGTGAATATAGTCGATTCACCCATTTTCTATACATTATGTAAATATTGTTATGCGTATATTTACGCTTGAGACAGACGGCGATAAAACTGAAAACACATTGTCAGTAGCTAGGCTTGAACAAGTGCAGGCAGCTGGAGAGATGCGAAGATAAATTTAAGCAACGTGAAGAACAAAATGATGGATTACTTTCTGACATCAGCTGGGTCCGTAAACTGGCAGTTCTGTAAGATATAACTGTACAACAGGGGAAAAGTTTTTAAAAAACTAATTTGAGAGACAGGAGAGTACGTTATTGCCTACACTCTTTAATATTTGTATAGAAGAAACAACCCGAAGATGGAAAGAAAGAATACCAGAGGGAATCCACATAAAGAATAATAAATATACTATTATACGTTGATGACATTGTATTAATGGCAAATTACGAAAACGAACTACAAAACTCAATTATCTTTCAAACTGTATTGGAAAACATTATAATTTTATGATAGCACTACATAAAACTAAAGCAATAGGATTTCATGGTAAATACCCAGTACGAAACAGAACTGTAATTGGTTCAAATGGCTCTGAGCACTATGGGACTTAAGAACGGAGGTCATCAGTCCCCTAGAACTTAGAACTCCTTAAACCTAACTAACCTAAGGAGTTCACACACATCCATGCCCAAGGCAGGATTCGAACCTGCGACCGTAGCGGTCGCGCGGCTCCAGACTGAAGCGCCTAGAACCGCTCGGCCACTCCGGCCGGCTGTAATTGAAGATGGCATTTTTGAGCAAGTTCAACTCTTCATTTAGCGAAGATAAGTATTTAGATGTTAAATTACAGACATAAATGGCACTATAAGCCGAAGGTTATAAAAATTACACAAATGAAATTCTATAAGCTGATGGCCGTATCTTTTCTTCACTATGGCAGTGAAACCTGTTTATGAAGACAAAATATACTAGCCTCGTTCAGGTGGCTAAAATGAAGTTCTACGAGCAGTCAATGGTTGCAGTAAATTGGACAGAATTCCTAATGAAAACATACGTCGAGAACTGAATATTTTTACAGTAAATGACAAAATAGAAGAACATAAAACTGGAACGAATGAAAGAAACGAGAATTCTAAAAATGGCCTTACAAAACAAACCCAGTAGAAAGAGAGACGTTGGAAGGCCACTCAAAAGATGGAAATAATTCTTCGATCGCCTTCTTCTTGGATTATCCTGCACCGACGTTCTTCTGTTGTTCACTCATCTCGTGACCAAATCGACAAAAATGAACTAATAATACCTGTTGCAGTCTAACGGCACTGACCGGAAGGAGGTAGGAAGCGTAAGGTGTAATGCTAAGTTTAGCGCATCGCGCTTGCGCACACACAAATTCGCAGCCAATATGCAAGCGGGTGCAAGCGATTGACAGCTTCGTGGTAACAAATAAGTGCACGGCTTACACGTGGCTGTCAAGAAGCGTAGCATCGGTTATATTCGGCAGTTTCCGCAGTGTTCGCGAAGGGTATTCGCCCCCTCTCTCACCACAGCTGCATGCGGGCCAGGCGGATAGGCCACGTGGCTACGGGGCTATTGAATCACCTCCGAAGCAAGCTATAGCGAAATGCAGGAAGGCCTGCGCAAGGTCAATTCTCGATGCAGGGAGTGACCGTTCACTCTCAAAACTCGCAATGTCCGTACAGCGCTTAAACAGATGGAAAGAAACGTTACTGTATGATTACACTATTGCCGAACAATCGCTGGAAGCAATTAAACAGTTGAAGTTTGCGACTATGCATGCGGAACGTTTTAAAGCGTAACGACTACATTACACTAATCGTAGAAAAGCTAGATACCAGCCTATGATTCATTGAAAGAATACTAAGGAAGTATAATGTACACACGAAGGAGGTAACTTACAAAAGCAGCGTTTGCTGATACTTGATTGTTACACGTTAGGCTTACCATATAGAACTGATAGACGAAACAGCCAGTATCCAAAGCATAGAAACGCATTTATGGACAGGTTAGTTCAGTACGCACGGAAGCAACACGTAAGCACTCGTTGTACTCAAATCGCAGACGGTACAAGAGAAGCCTGGCCCATCCCGGTGAGATTTATTAATAAAATTCCGACAGAGTAAGTTCTTAGAAGAGTCAAGCAACAATATTCCAGCTATTAGTTACCTATCTAACGGCTCCCAGCTAGAACAAAACTATGATGTTCAGTATTTCACGTATTTAGTGTCCTAATTCATGAAAGTGCTCTAATTTATTAAAGAGCTCACGTAACTACTCGTTAAGGAATATAATCTTACGTTAAACGTTTAACGCAATAAGTCACGAAACCGTATATATGTCTTGAGGCAATGTTAATTGACTCCGCGCAAACTGGACAGACTATTTTGATCCAGTATGTGGGAATCAGAGCACCTTCCGACTGTCACCAAATAGAACACATAATTTCAAATCTTTTCGGACCGTTTTTTCCCTGACGCTCCCCCCGCCCTCACAACATAATAAACGGAAAAACTTCGTTGCTTACTGCATTTTCGCTGTTCGTGCATCAACCATGACATTTTCATTTATTAATTCTTTACCAACAATTATAGGCGAAACCGATTTTGCAGACGATATCCCAAAGTACCAGCACAATTAAATCATTGTACGACACACAATTCAGCAGGTGTGACGTTACAAACATTGACATGGGTGAAAAACTAGCTTTTCTTAAAATGAGCGAAAATTACCCAGACCATACTAATCCAGCTTCTGACAACACTTAGCCGTGAGGTCTCAGGAGCCTTGTCGCGGTTCGGGAGGCTGCCCCCGTCGGAGGTTCGAGTCCTCCCTCAGGCACGGGTGTGTGTTGTCCTTAGCGTAAGTTAGTTTAACTTACATTAAGTAGTGCGTAAGTCCAGGAACCGATGACCTCAGCAGTTTGGTCTCATAGTCTTACTACCAGCTTCCAAATTTCCTGGCAACACGAGATATTTGAGCTCATACCGGTGATTCCTAACAATCACTCTTGTTGTGCACTGTTGTTACAGCAGCACACAAAAGAACCCTCCACTACATCCCGTCGGACAGCTTGTGGAGTATAGATGTATATGTAGATGTATATTTCGCAGTTTACGAGACTTTATGTCAGTAAGTTGATTTTTAACAAGCACAGAGCGCACAGTAACATCTTGCTTGTACTGGGGCTCTCAGAAGAGCGAGACAATATGCCGACAAAGTAATGCCGGCAAGCGCAGCACACTGAGGTGCCAAAAGTCGTGAGATACCTCCTAACATGGTTGGGACCTTCGTCTGCTCTGTGCAGTGCAGCTACTCGAAGTGGCATGAACTCAAGTCGTTGGAAATCCCCTGTAGAAATACTGAGCCATATAACCGTCCATAGCTGCGAAAGTCTTGCCGGTGCAGGATTTTGTGCACGAATTGACGAATCGATTAAGTCCCATAAATGTTCCATGGCATTCATTTTGGCCATCTGGGTGGCCAAATCATTCGCTCGAAATGGCCAAAATGTTCTTCAAATTAGCCGCAAGCAACTGTACCCCAGTGACGTGGTGCATTGTCATCCATAAAACTTTAATCGTTGTTTGGGAACCTGAAGTCCATGAATGGCTGCAAATGATGTCCAAGTAGCCGAACATAACCATTTACAGTCAATGATCGGTTCAGTTGGACTAGAGTACCCAGTCCATTCCGTACAAACACGGCCCACACGACGACGGAGTCAGCATCAGCTTGCATAGTGCCTTGTTGACAATTTGGGTCCATGGCGTCGTGGGGCCTTCGCCATACTCCAACCCAACCATCAATTCTCACCAACCGAAATCTGGACTCATCTGATCAGGCCAAGGTTTTCCAGTCGTCTAGGGCACGACTGACATGGTCACAAGCCCAGGAGAGGCGCTGCAGGCGATGTGCTGTTACCAGAGGCATTAGCATCGGTCGTCTGCTACCATAGCCCATTAAGGCCAAATTTCGCCGCACTGTCCTAACGGATACGTTCGTCGTACGTCCAACATTGATATCTGCGGTTAATTCACTAAGTGTTGCTTGTCTGTTACCACTGACAACTCTACGCAAGCGTCATTGCTCTCGGTCGTTAAGTGAACGCCGTCGGCCACTGCGTTGACTATGGTGAGAGGTAATGCCTGAAATTTGACACAGTGAATCTCTGAATATTGACTTCCTTAGCGACTTCCGAAATGGAATGTGCCACACCTGTAGCTCCAACTGCCATTCCGTGTTCAGAGTCTGTAAATTGCTATCGGGCTGCCATAATCACGTCGAAAATCTTTTCACATGAATCACCTGGGTACAAATGATAGCTCCGCCAGTACATTTCCCTTTTATACCTTGTGTACACGAAACTACCGCCGTCTCTGTATGTACATATCGCTAATCCATGACTTTTGTCACTTCAGTGTAGGTTGCAACTTTCTGAATTGCCGCCATATAATGACACCAATGTGTCATTTTGTACTTACCCACATTGTTTCCCAGTGACCGAGAATTTCAGCACCACACTTGTCCTCAGTGGGGAGCGGTTAGTTACCTCAGCAAGGAGTGGAAGGGAGAACGCAAGGTCGTGCACAGTAATCCCTGAGAGCGTCAGGGGAGAGGGTGGCAGGTGGGGGGGGGGGGGGGGGAAGAGGTACGGGACCAGCTCCGGGGTGGCCACGGGCCGCTACTGCTGCTGCCGCTGCCACGCCGCTTCTTGCACCGCCGTTCATTAGGGCGCGTTTTATTGTGCGCATGCATTATATGTGCGGCTGCCGGCGCAGATAGGGCACGGATACATCAGACGACATAACTCAGAGCGCGCGGCGTGTGCTGCGGGCGCAGCGTTAGATTATCTGTGATTTACTGGCCGGCCTGCTGCTCACCAGCTCATCAGCAGTCGCCGCCGGGAGCGGTTGCGCCACGATAGCGACGCTTACGGGCAAGACATGCATCGCAATTACTTCTCTCCGCTTTTGGCCAAAGTGTAACATCCTGAGGAGCGCGCCGCCATTAGGGCCAATTTAAACCTGGAGGAATCTGCCTCATCTCTGTCGACTCCGCGTTCGCAGACACATTAGTGCCTTCTGCGTAGTGCGGTAATTCCTCTCTCACAGCCACATATCAACCTACCTAGACGACATTCTGTCTGCCCTACGGTGAGCCCAGCATGAACGCAGGCACACACACACACACACACACACACACACACACACACACACACACACACACACACACTCTGTGAGGATGAGAGAAAGAGAGAGAGAGAGACCGAGAGGTGGGGGGGGGGGGGACTAAAAATTTTTATTTATCTCTGGGACAATGGCAACATCAATAAATTAAAAATATGTCCCATCCGCAGTTCAGTTCAGTGCTTCCGGGAAGATTTTCGAATATATTAAAATTGAAATTTTCGCCCAGTATTCCTGGAAACTCTCTAGTCCTTAAGTCACGGCCTAACCGCATCTCGAGGCTCCTAACATCCGTCGCAAACGGTCCGTAAGTCCGCAGTGGAGGGCTACGCCGTCCTTTCCGAAACGCGACTTCGATACCTTCACTGAAATGAGCACCAACGTAAACATCCTGCTGCCGTAAGAAGACTTAACATTCTACGATATTCCATCGTACGTATGCGTCCTGCACTGGTTCCAGTTGTTGTAAAACTTAAAACCCTGCTTTTCCTTCTGTTTTAACGTGAAAAATCATCCGGTCAGCTTATGCCGGATGCTGTGACCGAGCGGCTCTAGGCGTTTCAGTCCGGAACCGCGCTGCTGCTACGGCCGCAGGTTCGAATCCTGCCTCGGGCATGTATGGGTGTGATGTCCTTAGGTTAGTTAGGTTTAAGTAGTTCTAAGTTCTAGGGGACTGATGACCTCAGAAGCTAAGTCCCATAGTGCTCAGAGCCATTTGAAACTCTCCATCACCAGGCTATTGTCATGAGTGCAATAACCAATGAAAGGGTAACATTCTACGAGTCGGGACGTGGAGGTTTGAACGTGGTAGGGAAGACAAAAAATCTGGAAAAAGGAATACAAAGGCTCAATTTAGATATAAGGAGTGTCAGTAGAGGGAAAGGGAAAGAAAATAACGATTCCTGGTAAGACAAATATAGGACCATATCAACAACAGTAGGAAATGGTTTAGTGGGAGAACGATTCGTTGTGAATAGGAAAGTAGGGCAGAGAATGAATTACTGCGAATATTTTAGTGATAGCGTAGCTGTCATCAGAATTGATACCAAACCAACGCCGACACATCAATTTAGCTTTACATGCCGACGTTACAAGCAGAAGAAGAATACATAGAGAAATTGTATATTGAACAGGTAATTCATTATCTAAAATGAGATGAAAATATAGTCACCATGGGGGGTTGGACTGCGGTTGAAGAGAAAGCAACAGATTAGGGGTGTGGGGATGAATATTGGTAGTAGGCATGAGAGAGCAGAAAGACTAAATAAAATCTACTATAAATTTCAAAAGGCAATAACGAATATTCTTTCCAAGAATCACAAGAGAAGGCGGTATACTTGGAAAAGACCCTTAGATATGTGAAGATTCCAGCTACATTAAATCATAGTCGGACACAAATTCCGAAATCAGGTACAGGATTGTTAGGCGTACCTAGGAGCAGATACAGACTGAGATCACGATGTAGTAACGATGAATGGTGGACTGAAGTCTAAGTCCCAAAATAATCGTTGTGGAAGAAAATGGGAGACTGAAGTACTAATGAATGATGAGACGGGTTTGAAGTTTTCTAAACATGAGGAGGTTCGAGTTCTCTCTCAGTCATGGGTGTGTATGTTGTCCTTAGCGTAAGTTAGTTTAAGCAATGTGTAAGCCTAGGGAACGATGACCTCAGCAGTTTGGTCCTATAGTCCTTACCACAAATTTCCAAAGATGAGGATACTTCGATAAGGAATACCACAGTAGGCAGTCCGGTTGAGGAGGAGTGGACGTTGAGGAGGAGTGGACGTATCTAAAAAGAGCAATCACCGATTCTAGGAAGGCAAACATGGGTACTAGGAACGTAACTGCTAAGGCACCTTGGGTAATAAAAGAAATACTTCACTTGATCGACGAAAGAAGGAAGTACGAACATTATCAGGAGAAGACAGTAACACAGAACTATAAATCGCTTAGGAATGAAATAAATAGGAAGTGCAGGAAAGACAAGGCGAAAGGTCTGCAGGAAAAATGTGAAGAAATCGAAAAAGAAATGATCGTCGGAAGGAACGACTCAGCACACAGAAAAGTAAAAGCAATCCTCGGTTAAATTAAAAGCAAGGGTGGTAATATTGAGAGTGCAATGGGAATTCCACTGTTGAACGTAGAAGAGAGAGCGGATTTGTGAAAAGAGTACCGCGAAGGCGTCTGTGAGAGGGAGGCATTGTCTGATGACGTGATGGAAGAAGAAATTATGGTCGATATAGGAGACATAGGAGATACAGTATTAACGGCATACTTCAAAAGAACTGTGGAGGACTTGAGATCAAATAAGGAAGAAGATAAATGAGATAAATAACATTTCATCGGAATTCTTAAAATCGTTGCGGGAAATGGCAACTAAACCATTATTGACGCTGGTGTGTAGCATCTTTGAGACTGGCGATATACCATCAGACTTTGGGAAAAACATCACCCACACAATTTCGAGATATGCAATAGCAGATATGTTCGAGAACCAAAGTACAATCAGCTTAACAGCTCACACATCCAACTTGCTGACAAGAGTAACATATAGAAGAATGGAAAAGAACATTGAAGACCTGTTAGATGACAATCATTGTCTCTTTGAGAAAGGAGAGGGCACCAGGGAGACAGTCGTGACATTACGCTTGTAATGGAACCAAAAGTGAAGACAAGTCAAGACATGTTCGTTATAAATGTCGACCTGGAGCGGGTTTTCGACAGTGTAAAACTATGCAAGATATTCTGTAGTGTGAGAAAAATAGGAGTAAGCTGCAGAGAAAAGCAGCTAGTGCTCAATATGCACAATTAGCAAGAGGGAATAATTAGACTGGAGGATTAAGAACGAACTGCTCCCACTCAAAGGGTGTAAAGCGGGGTTGCAGTCTTTCGCCTCTACTGTACAATATACACAAACAATCAGTGATGAAAATAAATAAAGTGTTCAAGAGTGGGATTAAAATTTAGGGTGAATGGATATCAATGATTATATTTAATGACATTACTCTCCTCCATGAAGGTGAAGTAGAACTGCAGGACTTGCTGAATGGTATAATCAGTCTAATGAGCACAGAATATAGAATAAGAGTAAGCCCAAGAAAGATGAAAGTCATAAGCAATTACTATTTTCTATTGCCTGCAGCGCTAACATGACCTCGACCACGTCGCTTTGTGCTGACGTCGGGCCTGGTGGTCTAGCTGTTAAGCACATGCCTCCAACTGGAAAATTGCGGGATCGAATTTCGGTCTTCCCCTCTCAACGATGCGGGGAGCCGCAAGGAACGAAACATGGCTCAGATTCTACGTTAAACCATAGGTCCCCCTTTTCCAGATTTGGATAAATGGTTTTGGTTAGAGACACAAAAACTGCTGAAGTGGCCTTCCATTAAAAGATATTGGGTATTGAGCCAGAAGCTTAATATTCACACAATATTTTGCGCAAAACAACCGTTAGTGAACTGCAGTACACTGCCGAAGTGTACACGGTTAGACAAGTCAGTTCAACACTCGCACGCGACAGGTGACTGCAGACTGTCAAACTAAAAGAAGCCTGAAGGCAGTCATGCTGGACAGTGGTAACATGTGTGCATCAGTACCAGTAGGCCATTTTGTGCACCTGAAGTAAACATCTGAAAACATGAAGGTGCTTCCTACTAACATTCATTATGAGGATCATAACTGGATAGTGTTTGTGGCGATTAGAAAGTATTGGGTATGCTTCTTGGACAACAACCAGACTATACCAAGTTCCATTGTTTCATCTGTGAGTGGGACACTCGGCCTCGAGACAAACAATGGGAGCAAAAACAGTGACCCTGAAGTGTGGAATTGATTCCAGGGGATAGAATTACCAAGTTTGACCCTCTAGTGGAAGAAGACAAAATACCGTAGCCACCTCTGCACATCAGACTGGACACAATGAAGCACTCTGTCAAAGCATTACCTAAGTATGACAACTGTTTCAAATATCTATGTTACAAGTTCCACAACCTGTTACACGTTTAGTTGAAAGAGGGTATATTCACTTGATCCGATCTTCGGAAACTAATGCTAGATGAATATATACTTTATTCAATGAAAGCCGTGGAGCGAGAGCCTTGGACTCCCATTAAGTGTGTGTTTCAAAACTTTATCGAACAATAGTAGTCTATAGTTGAGAACATGTTGACGAAATTCAAAATCCTGGGATGCTGAATGAGTCTGAAGTTACATTTCTTAAATTCGCACTTTTACTTTTTTTCCTCCAAACCTGGGTGCTGTAAATGAGGAACAGGGCAAAAGATTTTATCGGGAAATCAAGCACATTCAGCGTCGATACCAGGGAACTTGGTATATTTGGATGACGGGCGATTACTACTGGATGCTTCCGTGAGCACACACAAATGTTCCTTAAGAAGAAACGCAGGGGCAACTTTATGAGAACTATGAAAGCACGGAATGAATGAGGTTATGCATGTTTTGTACTACATTCTTTGTATGCATCTGTTCACTGAGTGCGTATTTCAGTATTTTGTTGCTTTAATCCTGTATTCTACTTCATTATGATTCGTGCGATATATATATATATTACTTCAGTATGTGTTATTATTATTGCCAAGGTATGAGATTGGTGCCAGAACTGTGGGTAATACGATGGTTTGAGTGCCATTTTCAGATTCAGCAGCAGAAAAATATGCAGAACACATTCATTTGCAAAAAAAGAAAAAAAAACTTTTTCACTGTTGCACTGTGTTATGCTTGTTCATTAACGTGAAGGACGCGCTGCGGTATAAAGGGATCGACAACAGCGAAGAATTTCTGGCAGCTGGTCCATGAGTGCGACCTGAGTAACCCCAAACAATGGTTCCGTGACGCAGTAACGATGTTGCCAGGAAGGCATAAAAAATTACTGCCTTAAATAATTTCTTTAACGCCCTTCGTAGATGTTATTAGTTTTTAGGATATTCTTCAGCTGTTGATGAAAAATGTACTCCAAAAGATTTCATCGGGTAATACACCGTTGGCCTATAGGCACCAGGTGATTTAGGATTAGAGTTCCTGAGTATTAATTGAATTAAGATTTGCTTCTACGCAGTAGGATATCACCCATTAACAGGAGACAGATTAAAGACATCTATGAGAAGAGGCGTAATACTATCGTCAATGTTTTAAATCATACCTATGCTCACTCCATCATCACCTTTTGCCCCACAAAAGATTCTCATGATTGCTTTCTGTACTGTGCGTTTAGAAATACATTTCAACGAAAAAGTGCCTGTCGAGGAAGTGCTATTGGCGGCTGATGATTTATCGCATGTGAACTAATTGCTGTTTAGAGAAAATCGTTTTATTCGTCTGATGAAGATTGAAAAACAGCATCAAATCTTCCTTTCCTATACTGAAGCAGCCCAGTTTTTTCCATACTGCACAATACATTGGTACGTTAGGTCACGTGGTTACGAACGAAATTATGGAATAGACCAGGAGCCTGTCGGTACATTTCCCGATATCCGCGTTTAGCGGTTCAGAAAAGCCACGAAAAGCTTCAATTCCAGTGGGGGATTTGAGCTTCGGTATCACTGAATATGATTCCATTGTCTCAGCGATTGTGCATTCTCGCTGACTGGTGTGTTACATATTCTGTGAAATGCGACTGTCTTAATTTCGGTTTATTATTCTAATGCAATACTTCAATGAATTTGTTAGCCAAGGCGTCCTGAAAGGGGCAGTAAAATCATCAAACTTTACAATAATACAAGAGAGCGATGTACTAATTTGCTTATGGCTATTAAATAAAATCTGTAGAACGACCTACTCCTACTACTCAATGTGCAGACCGTTAGCTTGTGATATTGGGTGACGAGCCAGACTCTGATCGAATCTGAGTGACATATTCACAACCGTTCTTCTGGTATACGAGGCAACCTGAGTCTACTTTTAGGCGGTTCTCTGTTCTCAACCAAGCAAATGGTGGGGTGAAACTTCCTGGCAGATTAAAACTGTGTGCCCGACGAAGACTCGAACTCGGGACCTTTGCCTTTTGCAGGCAAGTGCTCTACCAACTGAGCTACCGAAGCACGACTCACGCCCGGTACCCACAGCTTTGCTTCTGACAGTACCTCGTCTCCTACCTTCCAAACTTTACAGAAGCTCTCCTGCGAACCTTGCAGAACTAGCACTCCTGAAAGAAAGGATATTGCGGAGACATGGCTTATCCACAGCCTGGGGGATGTTTCTAGAATGTTCTGCAAGGTTCGCAGGAGAGCTTCTGTAAAGTTTGGAAGGTAGGAGACGAGGTACTGGCAGAAGTAAAGCTGTGGGTACCGGGCGTGAGTTGTGCTTCGGTAGCTCAGTTGGTAGAGCACTTGCCCGCGAAAGGCAAAGGTCCCGAGTTCGAGTCTCGGTCGGGCACACAGTTTTAATCTGCCAGGAAGTTTCATATCAGCGCACACTCCGCTGCAGAGTGAAAATCGCATTCTGGAAACATCCCCCAGGCTGTGGCTAAGCCATGTCTCCGCAATATCCTTTCTTTCAGGAGTGCTAGTTCTGCAAGGTTCGCAGGAGAGCTTCTGTAAAGTTTGGAAGGTAGGAGACGAGGTACTGGCAGAAGTAAAGCTGTGAGTACCGGGCGTGAGTCGTGCTTCGGTAGCTCAGTTGGTAGAGCACTTGCCCGCGAAAGGCAAAGGTCCCGAGTTCGAGTCTCGGTCGGGCACACAGTTTTAATCTGCCAGGAAGTTTCATATCAGCGCACACTCCGCTGCAGAGTGAAAATCGCATTCTGGAAACATCCCCCAGGCTGTGGCTAAGCCATGTCTCCGCAATATCCTGTCTTTCAGGAGTGCTAGTTCTGCAAGGTTCGCAGGAGAGCTTCTGTAAAGTTTGGAAGGTAGGAGACGAGGTACTGGCAGAAGTAAAGCTGTGAGTACCGGGCGTGAGTCGTGCTTCGGTAGCTCAGTTGGTAGAGCACTTGCCCGCGAAAGGCAAAGGTCCCGAGTTCGAGTCTCGGTCGGGCACACAGTTTTAATCTGCCAGGAAGTTTCATATCATCAGCGCACACTCCGCTGCAGAGTGAAAATCTCATTCCGGAAATGGTGGGGTGTTCTACAATATCCGGCAGGAAGGTGGCGCACATAGGTTTCATCACATAGGTCATCTCAAGACTGTTGCGAAAATGGCACCCTACGACAAATTGAAAATATGAAAATAAATTCCGCAGATCATGAGAACGAGAGAGGGGGAGGGGGGGGGGTGGAGGGTAACGTTGATATCCTGATAGATAATATAATTTGCAATGTCAGAAAAATTTATGTGGAGATAGTGTGATCGGAAAAAGCCACTGTATTAGAAATAATAAGAGAGACGGTAGCGTCGCAATTTATCACTTTGACATTCATTTATTTGTGAAAATGGCAACGAAGTAAATGAAAGAAAGTGTCAAACCAGAAAAGGAAGACACCGAATCAACTAAATTGTCGTAGTTACGGCTGAATAAGGAAACAGAAGATGAAAGATCATAGTAGGATCTTCGATTAGAAAGGAAAGTCTGTTCAGCACGGAACATGATTTAGAGACAGAAAAACTATAATGAAGAACGACAAAAGGAAGAATGTCTTCCAGTTAAAGATTGCACTTATGGAAGATAACAAGAAGAGATAGAAATCTGTAATTGCAAGATTACACAGAGTTGCCAAATGATTAGAGATATTAGAAACACGCTAGTAACGGAAAGGAAACTATGTTTTGAACTGACGAAGCTGATGTAGTAGGAGTTAACTATTTATCTGTACTGTATACGGATTTAGTAGAATTGTATTACACTGATGAATGTCGGCGGCCAAACTGACGACATCGCAACTACAATCGGTTCAAACGATTACGAAAACGAATGCAATTACAGACACACCCTTATAAAAGCAACGGATTCAGTGATCTTTGTTTAAACTGCATGTCGGAGGGCAACTTCGTGAGCGTGCCGACAACGTTTCTTGCTTAGCTACAACACGGTGGTAACGACGTGGCACTAGAATAAAAATAATGTACATTTTATTTCTGCATTCTCATGAGCCTCTTACATCCGATATTTCCAGAATTATGGAAAAGATCAAAATACAGTTTCAAATCAGAGTAAAAAACGGCAACGACTCTGCGGTGTTGCTTCAAAATCATTAGTGTGATCCGAGTACTGACATGCTGATGGCAAAATCGACTGCGGTTTTCTTTTTTCACTAATGCGCCACTCATTCATTTCGTGGTCCTGCAAAACAACACCAGGAGATGCAGTAGATATTGAATTAATCATATCTTCAAGTACGTGTTAACGTTAAGATCAAGAGCCGCAAACAATCCAGACAGCAATATTGTCTTCAATAATGTTTACATCACATCATTAGACACGACACTACTGTTGAGGAATGCTATGGATGAAACATGTCAATTCCCATTGGGTATGAAATTATTTTAACATGTGCACAAAGACCTCCTTTTCGAGCTAAGGAAAAGTATATTTTTAAACACTGCCTACCACCGGAAGTGACGTATCGCCTATCAAATTCCTTTTTCCTACTCAGAAGCGTACATACACGTACTTCATTTGCAAAACGATTTATTTCTCTCAGCTGTAATGCCAACAGATATATGTGCTGCCTGACAAAGATAGTGAAGCACACAGATTTCATGGTTTGATGTAAAGGCAATTTCCTTCCCGCACGCATCATCAGCGGTTATGTAAATGTACTGTGCCAGGTAGAACGCGCACCAGAGTGGGACAGAGTCGTTGGTGTTTAGCGTTGTTACCAGGCCTGTTAGTGTATACAATGCTCGTGAACAGTGGCAGATATTGAGTCATCACTAAAAATGGTTCAAATGGCTCTGAGCACTATGGGACTTAACATCTGAGGTCATCGGTCCCCTAGAACTTAGAACTACTTAAACCTAACTAACCTAAGGACATCCACACATCCATGCCCGAGGCAGGATTCGAACCTGCGACCGAGTGTAACAGTGGCCCAAAGTTGGACAGCATCGGATCGTGAGGGCAAGCCTCTGGTCGACCACATCTGACCACCATATTGCGCGCCAAGTCACGGAGTAACGTATACAGAGAGGATCCAAAGATCGAACAAAACCCGAGATTTCCCGAACTGTGACGTAAACTGTTGGTGCAGTTCACGTCGTATTCGAACACAGTCCTAACTGCTGTGCGCTGTTTTCTCTGTAGTACTTGGTTAGTTCAATAATACAGAGAACATATTCCAATCCGTAATAAGCCAATAATCATAACAATACTTTGAGTTAAGCACAAACATACATAACATAACGTAACAAGGAAATTCTGTTGCATAATTTCGCATACAGCTGCAGCTGGAAACGAGCATTTCAGGGAGCAATATGCGTTCCAATTAATGATATGTACTTTATCCATGTTTAATAGGACTTCTGATAAACAGAGATTATTCAGAAACATGCAGGGGCTGAATAAAAACATCGACCAATCACATAAGGATCAATAAGATGCCTGAACATCATTATGCAACTAATCGCTGCTTTATTCAGCTCGTGCTGATTGATAGAATGACTTCATGTTCGATTTGCTAATTATGCTCAGTGAGTGATTCGTTACTAATGACGGAATTAGAGGTCAGTGCGTTTAACTAATTTGTTTTCTGAGGCTTGTAGATTGGATAACTGCTTGTTTTTACGTTGGTCTGACAGAGACAGTGTGCAATCGTGTTCTGGCATTGATGAAATAATTCCAGCGCACTACACGGCAGAGTATATGATTACTTTTTAATGGAATACCAACGTAACACCAACAGTACTTGATTTGCTTGCTCTGATTTTCTTCAATGCCACTATGGAATTAAGAGTGTATTCTTCCTTACAGTTTTGTACGATCACAAAATGATTCATTACTTATAATAAAGAACGAGGAGAATCCGCATCTGAGATACAAGGACCGAATGTTAATGTTACAGAGTTCAGTTCTGAACGTACAAGACTTCTTTTATACGTAACTTCTCGGTGTCAATAACTCTAGGGCCTGCACTATTATCAACAAAAACTCTCCGTCATTTAAAGCGAGTGGGGGCAATCCTGTAAGAAATACAAACCTTATAACATGACAGACATACTGTAGCAGATTAATTAATAAATTTGCTTTCTGTAGGAGATCAGGTCTACCTGATGAACACGTGAGAAACAAAACAATAATAACTGAAACAGGTCTGCTATTTCGGACATTAAATTCATATTAACATACTAAGCCTACAGAGTATGTGATTATGTGTCACGACTCGGCCACTGAAATATACGAAGAACGTCACTGAATAAAAAGTCTAGTAAAAAGTATATACACTCTAAAGACTGGATACTTGTTGAGGTAGTGCAACAAAGACAGCCATGCGTAAATGATCAAGGACTAAAGAAATAAATTTGGTTTGAAAGTAACTTTCATTGTCTTTCACAGGTTACGAATTTCAGTGCCATAACACCTGCCTTTGGAAACGCCGGATTAGTGACGAGGGCAGGATTTCTGTTGGACCTCCCATATCACTTTGTGCTGGCATATGAGAGGAACTGGTGATGGGGACGTCCAGTACGTGCCGCCTGCTACCTGGACAGCTTCTCATCCCAGCACCGTAACACGTCGTCAAATGGGATTGCTGAAATCCCCCCGCCATGCATCCAAGCTCGCGTCAACGGACTCTTACGGAGGTTTCCTGTCTGTACGTCGTTATCTGTGACCAAGGACGCCATAACCGCTTCAAATCAGCACCTGATATGGCTTTGAGCACTATGGGACTTAAATTCTGAGGTCATCAGTCCCCTAGAACTTAGAACTACTTAAACCTAACTAACCTAAGGACATCACACACATTCAGGCCCGAGGCAGGATTCGAACCTGCGACCGTAGCGGTCGCGCTGCTCCAGACTGTAGCGCCTAGAACCACTCGGCCACTCTGGCCGGCAGCACCTGATATTTAAGTACAAATAGTGGGTCCGGGCGGCTCCCCCCGTCGGAAGTTCGAGTCCTCCCTCGGGCATGGGTGTGTGAGTGTTGTCCTTAGTGTAAGTTAGTTTAAGTTAGATTACGTAGTGCGAAAGCCTAGGGTGCAATTTTCCAACAGAACGATTTTCGTCCGTGATAGCTCGTATCTCTGCGAACTTTCTGGGCGTCTGCTCCGTTCCAGAACAAGTAACCAGGAAATCAAGAACCATTTACAACAGTTGTGGTCCTCAAGAATCAATGCAAGCATCCAAGCCAGAGGGGGTGCTACGTCACACTGATAAATGGGAAAACATTTTTGTAACTCTGAAAGGATACTGCAATAACTTAAGGAACACCACATCCCCACTGGTTTAGGGCAGCGTGTTCTGCTAGTAGTAAGAAAGTCATGGGCCCTAGGTCTGAATTTTGTGACTTGTTACATTTTGAATAAAAGTCATCAGTAATGGCGGCCGAAGGCTTCCGGCGTAAGAAGTCACCCTCTTTCTGCCAGTGGCCTTATCAAAGAGGACGGGGAAACCGACAGAGGTTCAGGTCTCTCTCCTGCCCTTGGGGTGAGTGCATATAAAAGGCGGATGAATCAGCAATGATCAATGGAATTAGGATGCAGAAGGCAATGGAAACCACTGCATTATGGACACATAATGTGTATCCACAGGACATGTGGCCTTTAGTTCCCAATGAAAGATAAAATTTTACGAATAGGGGCGCCGAATGTCGCAACTTTGAACCTACTAGGGAAGTAATAAAACCTGAAAGCGAAAATATAAAAACTCAGCTTCAAAGGCTCAGTGAAGTGAAATGGAAAGCAGATAACGATTTCCGGTCAGACGAATATAGGGTCCTATCAACAGCTGCAGAATATGTTATAACGGGATTGGGATTCGTTATGAATAGGAAAGTAGGGCAGAGAGTGGGCTACTTTTAACAGTTCAATGATAGGGTTGTTCTCATCAGATTCGACGGGAAACCAACGCATACAACGATAGTTGAGGTATACATGCCAGCCTGGCAAGTAAGAAATGAAGTGCTGGGGGCAGCATATGAGGATACTGAAAGTGTAATCCATATATAAAGGAAAGTAACCATGAGTGATTGGAATGCGCCTTCAGGGGAAGGAATAGAAGAAAGTATGTGGGCTTGGCAGCAAGAATGAGAGACAAGGAAGACTAATCGAGTTCTGCAGTGAGTTTTAGATGCCAAAACCGAATACTCGGTTCAAGCATCTCTAAAGGCAGAAGCCTCCAGCTGGATTACATCATGGTCAGAGAGATATTTCAAAATCAGATATTGCATTCTAAGGCGCGGGAGGTTCTCCGCAGAATCGGTAAAGAAAGGAACATGCGGAAACCACAGACAAAAAGAGGGGCTGGATGGTAACACATGTGTTCAACCATCATAAAGTAACGAAGCTCTAGAGGATAAAAATTGTAGATGAAGTGAGAGAACGGAATATATCTGACAAATAATTAAGGGCATGTGCTGCAAATGCTTCTCTGGGATCATTGCTGAGATAGTCACGAAGGCAACATCCATCCATCACGGACACGTAGAAAAAAAACTTCTCAGTTCATAAAGTTTCATTTGTTTCCCTTATTTCTTACAAGGTGGAAGGTGATGGGTTTCGGGAACGGGTTTGTAAATGGCTGTAAATTTCTATAAATTAGTTAAAGATACAAAAGGCACGAAACGTTTCTGTAGCACTAAATAATCTGTTATCATTTGCTGGTACAAAACCTAAGAAAAATAGTAAAATTCGTTGTTCTTGTGAAGGAATGTGTTGTTTTGTTTACATTCATGACTTATAATGCAGTACTGGAATCTTATGCTTATCTGACGGTTATAGGTTTCGTCACTGGCATAGTGAATGATACAAGGTTTATAACCAGAAATAAGTAATCCATTATCAACTACAGGCCGATGGAGGATTTCTGATGGACTTCAGTGCGGCTAACGATGTAACGGACGGGAATCTGAAGGTAGGCTTAACTTTTACGCCGCAAGGCCAGAGTTGCACATCGGGTAGCATATAGAGATGATTGAACGGGAGAAACAAGTCACAGAAAAGTATACTTCGTTATTAACTTGCCCTGACTACCTTTTATTTTGACTAGCTAATTTCGTATCTGAAGCGAATTCAGTGTTCTGTTTGCAATCGATCACAGACGTAAATTATTACTTTAATTACGAAATGTGTATAGATACTATTATCAGGATGAAATATATGTACAGAGGAAAATAAAAAGCGTTAAGCATGGATGATTATGATCTGGGTCGAAACTTGTATCCGAATGCCTATCGCTCAGTCCGTTTCAGATTGAGCTACCCGTGCGATTCTCATCGTTAGACTCACAACATTAACTTTTCATCCATTCATCCCTGTACCCAATCTACTGAACAGAGACTGCTAGAACTCTATATGAGACTTGCAGCTACGGAGGAATAAGTGGAAAGACAGATTTGCCAAAGCACCATGGTGTACGGAAGCACCTTGAGTACAGCAGACTGAATTTACGAACGTGAATCCATTTGAAAGTGAACACTAGTAGAAAACTGCACACCTGGTGAAGTTTTCGATCAGAATATTTTTCTTTAGTAATAACAATCTTTCAATAGCGGCCAGCGGTAGCGGGCAGCCTGTTCGTACCTATCTTTTCCTTAACACATAGGCTCACGTGCCAAAGACCACAAGCAAATATTATTCTCAGAAGCGATGTACCTGAGAATGACCTATTTGCTGCGTAGTAGTCGGTTATATAATGAATCTTGCTCTTTTCTTTTATGAAGTTCGACATGATTTACGTGGATATGCAGATTACGATGTTTTATACGCTGCCGGAAATGCCATCCCACAGATAAGTATCTTTCAGTATACATATGCAACCTGCATATCCCATACTTACGTATCTAGTTTGTCAAGGCAGTGACAGGTAGTCGGCCATACAGAGTGGCATTTTGAGCTCAGGAAAAGACTATGGTATTAGTATTTTGTACGAGATTTTCTAGAAAAAATAAAAACAATATAATGAAGAAGAGTGTTGTGAAATGGGAGACGTGTTTTTTTTATTATTGTGGGAAATTTTTACTAACACCTACACTACAATCTTTCACTATTCAAAATGTACTGCCTAACAACTACTATGTCACAGCCTTTTTTACATAGCTTCTTTATGCTGTTTCTTTGATCTCCGTAGAAAATTTATTACTCAGTTTTATTTCTCTATAGGACACGCCATTTTGAGTTTTACTTCTATTCTTTCTCGGTAAATGCAAATCGAACCTAGGCCATGTTTCATGGTCATGAACAGAGCTATATGCAGTAATTGTCAAGGTAATAATAAAGAGCATTGTACATTTACTACACACAATTAACGCGATGTCAGTCTTAACATGTGCAAGACACAGACATTCTTGCGATAAGTAGTTTTCATCAATCTAACACGTTACACTAATGTTGTTATAAGAGTTGCACTTGAGAAATCGCGAAATATATAAAGAAAGATATAGCTTCATGAAGCCATTACTTGACTTTCAGCATTTACTTGAACGTAGTGCTCATTCCTCTATTCATCATAAGATAATCAAAATAGAATGCGAACATCTTCATCCTTCAAGATAAAAAAAATTGTTACGATATGGTTATTTCCGCGACTAAAGCCATTAAAGGACTAACGTTGTTAGCTTCCAAATATGTGACAACCAACAGTATGATTTATTCTCCCATATGGAGGCTTCCTCAGAAAATTTCCCTAATTAAATATTATTTACTTCAAAGTTACATAACAGCTTCTTCTTTGTGCTTCACTGCAATGAATTCACTGCTGAAGATCTTCTAATGAAGATGGGATTGTCAGATAGGAACGCCAAAATGTATGGAAAAAAATTGGAATGTAGGGATTCCAAGTTATCGGGAGAAATATGTAATATAAATGAAAATGTTACTTTTTATTTTTAAAATCAAGAACAAACAAAAAGACTTAAAATTATTGGCATATATTAAGTCCGCCAATTTGAATCCTTTAGTAGCATTCAGAAACGATTTAAAATTCAAATTATTTGCATCAAAATTCAGCCTAATTGTTAAAGACTTTATTACGTCAAAGGCCACAAGGTTTCTCTCTTTGATATACAAATTTTTTAGCAGGCTCAACACTCTTTCGCATTTCATAGTGAGCTTTGCTTACAAGGACTGTAAACACAAATTATATATTAGTTTGGGGCCTCATCTTTTAAATAAATAAATATGCTCACGTTTTGTGATTTGAGATGGCCACATCTTCTGCAAGATATTCAAATATTTCTCGAAGATAGCAGTAATCGGAATATAAGGTGTTATTGTCACTATAATACGAACGAACAAAACGGAGCAAATAAATTTACTCATTTCAATTTCGTATCTCCGACCAATATCGTTGTCTGTGGGATAAAGTACATAATACTGATTGTTGTTTGATCTTGTAGCGCGTGCACGATCAACTGAAGGGCACGCCCGCTCGTGAGCTGACGTCACCACACACGAGGCAGCCAGGGAAAAGCGAGATATCCCGCCCGACGGCCTCTCATGTTCGTTCCGTTCGACAATGAAGTGAATGAAAGTGAGAGCGCAAGGCAAATTCTAATTATTAACTTGCACACACATTTACGACAAGCTGTTTGTCGGGACATTTTGTGTGTTGTCCGGAGGCTGGACATCGTATGAAATGTTGGAAAATCCCAACGAATCCTGGCCATATGGCAACCGTAAGTGAACTTTTCCTTTCGTCCTGACGCAACGTTTCGGAACTTTCCTTAAAGTTATTTTTAGGTATTTTGTCATTGGGCTCACAACTCGAGAAAGTTTTCTTGTTGTCAAGATCGTGTCGCGGTAGATATACGGGTTCTGGTCATATCGCAGAAATTAAGGACCATCGTGCGTTGTTGGAGCCGCTGTTTGAACTACCTAGGTGCTCTCAGCTTCGTGATGCCAACTTAGGAACTATTTCACCGAGTAGTAGCTGTTCCAGGTCACAAAAACTGACAACGGGAAGAGCGGCGTGCAAACCCTACGACCCTCCATACCCGCACCCGATGTCACCAGTCGGTTGAGGATGACACGGCGGTCGGTCGGTATCTTTGGACCTTTAGAGGCCTATTCGGACGGAGTTTTGAAGTTTCCTAATTATTTCTCCTGAGGTAGTATATCACGCTTCGGATTTACAGCAAGAAATCTAACTCAAGTCGCTTGTGGTTGCAGCTTACTATGCTGGCCAAAGGGCTAGCGAATTTCCCACGACGACAAGCGTTTCCCAAGACCTATATAGCTTAATTTCCATGGCCGTAACACAATGCAAGGGAGTATATACATTTGTTTCAACAATCTAAGAAGTAACGAACAGTGTCAACAATATTCGAATATGCGGGTGTCAACTGGCGCAACGCGCCCGCATAACTTCTGTTCGTTTTCTCCTTCCGCTGACTTGGTTTGGAGCGCTCTTCTTTCATTGTTTGAATCATTCTCTCTAGTCCGCTCTGCGTATTTGCAGACGAGTTCTATTGTCCTTAAGCACTTGTTCAGTGACACACGATATGGAATTGTATGACGATGGGAACTAATACAAAGACAATTCAGTTTTTGCTGCAGTTTTTATGCTGATAATCGATGAGCTCTCAGAATTCAAGTGACAGATATTAGAAATCGGCTTGGTGAGGCACGATCTGTACATGATGTGCGTACTGCGAAGGACAAGGGAGTGATACGGTCTGTTGGAAGCTCTGGGAGTAAGGAGTTCTTCACAGAAGAGTGCTGTTACTGGAAGCTCGAAATGGCCAATGGAAATGTCTGAAATCTATTCTTGGGTTTGACTGGCTGAGAGGTAGCTGCAGATAAAAATATGTTTAAAAGATTTCATGGAGTTGCTAATACTAGTAGACTTCTTTTGGACAGAAACTTTTCCGTGTTTATATTTGCGTATTCCGAAAGTATTCAGATTCGGTGATAGACTGCAGTCAAGATCTTTCGAAAAGTTTCAATTTTTAGTACGGTCTGTGGTGCTGAAGTCCATGGAAATGTGACATAGGCGTCTAAAATCTGCACCAATATTTTCTTCGGCACAGTCATGCAAAACGTTGGAAATGGTTAACCGGTATCATCAGAATTTTCATACATATTGTAAGTGCGCCATTTAGTCACCAGGTAATACTGGGCAGTACCGGTTAACGATTGTCTCAAAGAAAGTATTAAATATCAAGTTAAAAAGTCTTTAAATGTAGAATTAGAATACAGGTCACTATGTCCTCTACAAAAATCACGTTTCAGAAATTTTAAATCCATTTCACTGGTCAAAGCGAGGCTGCGACCCCTATCCACACATATTATAATTGCAGCAGTGTAAGAGCCTGATCTAGGTTCGCTAATAAACTCCGATGGAATCTGCTGAGAAATCTGATTTTTTGAAAGGTGGTTGACTTTTCTGTGTGAATGCATCTGCGCCGCTACATCAATTGCTATCGTTTGCTCATTCGGCCATACAACTTCGCATCTGAACACACGCCTAGGGTAGACTTTTGCCGTAGGCTTGGTGAAGTTGGTAACAGCTAACGTCAGAGGCTTTTCGGACAAGTGAATAGACATGTAGGATTTGACGGTGGCACATCCTCGCTTCCAGGACACTGCTCTGAGAGGACTGTCTGCTACTGCTGCTGCTGCTGCTGTGCCGGCTGCTGAATGTGGCAAAGTGTATGGACGCAGTTGCACGCACCATCTGCAATATTTGTAATGTGATTACGGAAGAACAACAATGTCGCGAGTTAAGTTTTTGATAAGAGATTCATGAATGGAAAATCATTGGCTTAGTAGCAATTACATTGTAGTCACATGAATCTAAGCATTGAGCTGAATAAGTTATTTGGTCCTGTAGCTCGATCTGATGGAAGAGTTTATCTTGATAATTATTACATGGAGTCAGACATTCATCTATGCACTCAGTGAAATGCTCCGGTGTGTTCAAATTGTGACTACGTGCTGTTGACATAAGGCAGTCTTAGTTAATCGACGGCCACTGATTTACCGCCAGAAATGTGTTCAAGAAGTTGTTGTCTTGTCCCATTCCTTCTAAAAATGAGAACATATTTCATGTAGAAACCTTCGACCAATATGTGTAATGTTGTGTTCGCATGGCTTCTGTATTCCATTGCTGACTCCACGTGATCTTGACATAAAAGGCTATCTAAAGAGGTACGCACTATAAATGCAAATGGTGACTTAACGATGTATTGGTTTTTATAGTTCCAGTATAGAAATTTTACTCAAGTAAATTTTTGATTGACGTTACTTTACGAGTCCACACTTCCCATTTACTGTTGGAAAACCACTGTGTTCAAATAAGCGCAATCGCATTCCATAGCAGTGAGATTTATATCAGGTGCAGATGCTGAGGGTTGTATTTCAGATACTCCTGCAGAGCGGAGCTGATCTCCCGTTGCTCACGTAACAGTTTTAATTTTAGGGCCACGAGGAGCAGTTACTTTTGTATATTTTAGAGAGACAGAACATGTACTCTGTTCCTCATAGGTTCAAAGCATAATCTCAGTTAACGTCTTGGATTAGCATACTACGCTGATTTTGAATAAGTTGAGGCATGCACCCACAATGTTACCCATTTTGAAGAGGACGAAAGCTGTAGCCGAAATTTGAGCATACGCAGTATCTAGTCACATTAACGTGAGCATTCCTCAGAAGCCTGATCAACCGCATTCGCAGTGCGGATCTCTGTGAGACGTCCAGGAAGAGTGTCATTGTGGTTCTGGAGGGTACCGACATAATTGTGGAGTCATGGAGACTCCAGTGTAGTGGCCAGCTGCGCCAGGTGTCTCGGGTGAGGACCCAAGTTGCGAACAGCCCGATCGAGCTGGACCCACAGATTCTCGATTAGTTGTTAATCCTGGAGTTTGGTGGCCAGTAGAGTACAGTAATATCATACTGGTGCTCTTCGAACCACGCGCGTGCACTGCGAGCTGCTTGACGCGTTGCAGGGAGAACCGATACAGGTACTCAAAGTACCCTCCGCCACACACCGTTAGGTGGCTTGCGGAGTATGGATGTAGATGTAGATGTAGATGTAGATGTAGATTGTCCTGCTGGTGTATGCCATCACGACGAGGGAAAACAATCTGAATTTGAAGATGGAAATGGTCCCCAAGGATAGACTTATACTTCCGTTGATCCACTGTTCCTTCCAGAATGACGAAATCACCCGTGGAATGATGAGAAAACTTTATCCACACCATAAAGCTCCCTCCTCTTGCCTGGACCCTCCCAGCAGTCATCGTGGATGCACGAACCAGGCACCTGCTCCGGTGGCCGGTGGCCCATACGCACCAACATTCGCTGAATGGTCGTTGAAGAGGCACCGTTGGTAGCCCCTTGGTTCATCTGGGCTGTGTGTTGCTCAACAATTGCACGTCCGTTCGTCTATACTCATCTCCGAGGCCATCTTTTACCCTAGTCATCTATGGCCTATGGTGCACTACATCTTCCACGGCAGCGGTTTTGGATAGCGCTATTTTGCCATGCACGGTATGGTTTATCCACGGCGACACAAGAACAGTTAACAAATTTTGTCATTTCGGAAATGCTTCCACACTCTGCCTGAAAGCCAATGATCATACCCTTTTGGACGTCAGATAAATCGCTGCGTTTCCACTTTACGACAACGACTGTACTGTTCTCCGTGCACTCTCAAACGATTTATATACGGTCAACTGCTACTGCTGCCACCTGGCGTTTGTGAGTGGTTACTGCATAATCACGTAGAACATAGGTGGTGCTCACATTAACGTGACTGGGACGTGAAAGCAGTTACATTGACCGTTACTGATTGCAATTTACGACAAATAATTCACGTTTAAAATTTTCAGCGACTTTGTTTCAAACAGGGCAGTTTTACAGAAGTAGATTCACAATGAAGGTAAAATACCAAACGTTTTTTGTTATCCGTTACGTATGGCTAAACAACAACCAATGTAGGCAGCGCAGCTTACGTACTATTATTACTTCAAGCGAGACCAACAGTACTCGTATTTGTTACAGCAGACGAGGGCAGTGACGTTGGTGGCAGACGCGAATTCGGTGTGGCTGCAGAAGGCCGAAAGCTTGAGAGGGGCAGACCGATAAACTCACAAGTGATGACCGCAGATACGGGTCGGCTACCGGCGGAACGCACCGTCCCTCCCCGTGATATATGGACGTTATGGACAATGGCCGGAGGACCAAGAAATGGGATCTTATTCATTCGCTGAATACATTGCGCACCTAAGTTATGGGTGTGCGGAAACAAAGACAACAGCTGGCCAGTGTCCCTGCGAAAACTGCGGGACTGTTTATGCATTTATTCATAAGTATCGGCGACGGTGACGTCACGCGGGATCGTTGATGACGCGCCAGATAGTGGGCCCAGTGTTGGCGCTCTTGATTTGGAGCACGCGTGCTCTCGCCGGCCGCCATTCGTTTGTTTGGTCGGGGCTCGCTCCAGCCGCAAATAAACATGTCTGCCGGGGCAGCGCTTCGCGAGCGGTCGCTGCCGTCTGTCAGATAAGGGCATCGACGACCGCGGCTGAGCATGACCTTCTTCTTATGACGACGACGTCCATTAAGGAAAAGGTCGGTGTCAGCACCCAAAATACGGTGGTTACGTCGAAGGAAGGAAGAATGCGGTTTAATGGCCTGTCAATGACGAGTTCATTACCGCTAGCTGGAATTAGGAAGAATGGGAAGGACAACACCAGCCTAATTTCCAAAGAGACTGTCCAGACACTTGCCGTAATTGGTTTAGGGGAACCAGGAAAAGCCTAAGTCCGCCTCCTAGGTGAGACATTAGCGTAAGTAGCTCCCATGCGGTGGGCCGCTGTGTCTGAGCGGTTCTAGGCGCTTCAGTCCGGAACCGCGCTGCTGCCACGGACGCAGGATCGAGTCCTGCCTCGAGCACCGATGTGTGTGATCTCCTTAGGTCAGTTAGGTTTAAGTAGTTCTAAGTCTAGGGGACTGATGACCTCAGAAGTTAAGTCCCATAGTGCTCAGAGCCATTTGTTAAGTCCCATAGGGCTTCGAGCCATTTGAACCATTTTGAGCTCCCATGCGGAGTACCTGGGCTCGATTTCCGGTACTGCCAAGGATTTTTACTTGGTGGGAGGACTAGTACGGTGAACACTCAGCCTCTTAATGCCAATTGAGGAGTTACTTGACCGAACAGTAGCCCTCCATGGTCTCGGCAGACTGCAGGGAGAGCGGTGTGCCAACCATAAATGTCTGCGTACCACATCCACATGACGCCGCAAGGCATAGGGTGACACTTCTGCTGGTAGACATCCCTTGGGCATTTATGGCATGGCGAGGAGCTCACATTATACGATAAACCTGACTCTGGATATTCAGTCGGTGATTTCAATGAATACGAGTCCAGTTTCTTCACCCTTGAGCAACTACTTAGGTGAAACAGCGTGACTTTATAAACTACTTAAAATTCTAAAATGCTAAAGAAACCCTCGTATCGGCCATATTGCAGTAGCCTTTCTCAGGCAATAGACTAATTTAGCTGGGGAAGGGGGTCCTTTGACACAGGTGCGTTCCTGCAGTTGTCATAATAACATAAACGTCACTGTCTTACGTTTTATCGGCCCCAGAATACTATGCGTCAATATTATAAAAGAGGGACGAGATATATAACATACTATTCGCGACTAAGGCACGGCAAAGGGAGCCGTGTTTTCCTGGTGGTAGTCACAGAAAAACGACTCCAGTTCTCCGTGTCTTTTTTGTTTATCTAGTAGCGGCAATGTACGATGAGATCGGTTTCCTAGATCACATTCAGACCATCGTACTGGTACTGTAGGCAGCCAAGACGTTGGGAGCCTGCGGCCCTATGTACTGTTGTGTTTGGTTGCTTCAGGACTTCTATTGCATTTCTTATTTTGTGTGTGCGCTTCCACCGTCGTCTCGCAAGTACGCTGTCCCATCCTTGTCAAACAGGTCCGTTAAGTATATAAATGTCTGTAAAATGAATTACGTTATTTTCGTTGTCCTTGAGCTGCAAGGGGCAAGCACATGGGTACACTGATGAAACTTTTCGACATACGTGGTAGAAGCCGGAAGAGGACAAAGACATGTACTCCTATGGCTGTCGGTGGCATTTGGCACCACATCCACAGAAGACTACTTGGTACTTGTCCACTCCATCCAACCGTCAATTATGGATCAGCGGCGGCGCACTGGCTGAGTCTTGGCCGGCAAGATACAATAAGAGAAATAATGGATGCAGAAATCCCAACCAAAACTGACTTTAAAAAGGTGGAGGGTGAATACCTGGAAACATTAACGGGACTCAAGTGTAAACGGAAGGCGTGTGTATCCATTCTTCCCAAACATTAAAGAGCGCTTAAGGATGAAACATGCAGACCCAGGCAGAGGAATGATTCATTTCCTCACAGGCCACAGATCATACCCCATATCCTTAAACTGCATTTGCACGGGGCGAGGAGAAAACTGCATATGTGGGCATCTGAGTACGCCCGGGTACGACGTTTTAACATTCAACACACAAGAACCACGAAGGCAACTTCAGCTGCCACTTAAAAGAACCATTACTTGATCCAGAGAGATGACAAGGACTAACAGACACAGCGGATAAGATTTAAACGCCTCTTAGAGAAGAGTATAGAAGGGAAACCCAACACAGAGCTACACAAGCAAGGCAACAACTTCAAAACACCACGGATAACAACAGCAGCAGCACAGTTGCAGAAGATGATAGCAGTAACAGCAACTCGGAAGAAAAAACGCAAGTAGTAATACCATGACATAACCGTAAAAGCCAAACAACTACAATTTAAATGTAAATACGCTCGTAATAGGAAATTTCAGTAGTATCCTATAAACGACTATGTTCCATAAATGTTGAGAACGTGTTACTGTTTTAAATGGAAATGGAAATGCCGTGTGGCTAGGGCCTCCCGTCGGGTAGACCGTTCGCCTGGTGCAAGTCTCTCGAGTTGATGCGACTTCAGCGACTTGCGTGTCGATGGGGATGAAATGATGATAAGGACAACACAACAGCCAGTCCCTGAGCGGAGCCGGCCGCGGTGGTCTCGCGGTTAAGGCGCTCAGTCCGGAACCGCGCGACTGCTACGGTCGCAGATTCGAATCCTGCCTCGGGCATGGATGTGTGTGATGTCCTTAGGTTAGTTAGGTTTAAGTAGTTCTAAGTTCTAGGGGACTGATGACCACAGATGTTAAGTCCCATAGTGCTCAGAGCCATTTGAACCATTTTGAACCCTGAGCGGAATCGAACCCAGGCCGTTATGTATGACATTCCGTGGCGCTGACTACTAATCTACCAGGGGCGGACACTGTTTTAAATTATTTTATTGCATCAATTGATTTTTTGATCACAATCCATAATGCCTTAATGTGTAGTTTTGCATTCTAACTGCATCAGCATAAGAGAACGACGTTGGTTCTTTTCATCATCAATTGATCTAAAATTAAAATAAGTTAGGAAATTGTAAAGATCCAGAAAACACCTGATCAGTCAGACCCAATGAATCTACCAACTGTCTTATCTAAGGGAACGATTTTGTAGAATGTCATACTTAACAGAATAAAAATCCAAATACAAGCTCAGAAAAATGCAAAATCTGACAAACAAGATAATGTTCTTAGCGTATACAGAAATATAATCACCATATGGTGCTGATTCTATCTGTCAAAGCAATTGCGAACGTGTCTGGATCAAATCTTACTCACAATTTACTTTTTCCTAACTTTCGTATTAAGTTGTGTAATATATTTACTTTGTACTTCGCTTACTTTTGTTTTTATAATAAGTCAATTAAGCTGCAAACAAATTCTACGAATTGAAGGCATACTGGTGCACTACATCGCTTACTTTTGTTTTTAGAATAAGTCAATTAAGCTGCAAACAAATTGTACGAATTGAAGGCATACTGGTGCACTTCCATGTGGTGGTGTACGCGCAACCACACAAAATGCTCTGGTTGGTGGCTAAGAAGTCAGCCTGTATGTATAATTAAGACCAGTCTTGAAGATGAACGGATCGTTCTATCTTAGAAGTAAAGTAACACATGGTGGATGAGAGAAACAGGCTGTCAGAAACTGGCTAGCATAGTCAAAGAGAGCAGCCCTCGCTAGAGTAAAACTACTAGTATCTTCTGTAGGCATAATCTGGAAATTCATTGGACGTAAGAAATGAGGAGTTTGCGAGTGGAAAGGAATATTTTAAAAATGCTGACTAGAAGGAAGAAAAGAACGATGAAACGTGTTAAGGCACAAGGGAATTGCGTCCACGGTATTAGAAGGAGACGTAGAGAGGAAAAAGCAGCAATGGAAAACTGAGATTGAAATATGGCCAACAAAGAATCGAAAAGTTGAGTGTGCTAGTCTGGCACTGGAAAGGAAGCTGTCAGAAAATTGCTTAAAAAAAGTTAAGTCCCAAACTCTTCAGCTTAGGACACTCGACCACCTGTGTAATTTTACCGTAAAAGGTTTTGGTATACTGCACAATGAAAGTTAGAGACGATAGGGCAACTGTTGTTCTGGGCAAAGCCCTAGTGGAGCTAATTTGTCAGTTGTACCTTCCGAAACGATTTGAAGTGCCGTGAGTGCATATGTATCGAGTCCAGAAACGGATCAATCTAGCTGAGGAGTAACTATTGGTGGTCACTCTCATGCTTTTCTTTCATAAATTTATATAACCTAGGTTAGAACAAGTCTAGGTCGCAATCATACAGGGCGACTCGAAAGAACGGGATATTTTGGAATGGAAATTAACAAATGACCACAATTACTTTATACAATCTTATTCATGTCAAAATATAGTACAGTCTTTGCAGTTATTGAATGTCACAAGCATTTTTACTTCTCAAATGTCCCCCTCGGCGCATATTTTCCTGCAGTCTGATGGGAACGTAATGCATGGCTGTACCTAACATTTCAATCGGAATCCTGGAGGTTTCCTCACGTATTCTTGTTTTAAGTTCTTCGGTGCCAGCAGTTAAAGAATGGTAAACGGCGCTCATAAAGTAGCCGCACAAGAAACGATCACACTCTGTCGTGTCAGGCGAAGTGTCACCGGGGCCCGCGAAGTGACACCATGCCGTGAAATGTAACCAAAGAATCGTTGCCATTTCTACCGATATCCGTGAAGTGTGTGCCGCTGCTCCCTCACGTTGAAACCAACTGTTGGCAGAAAAATGGCGCAGTTCATGCACAACAAAACTTTCCATCATGGCAACATATCGAACAGACGTTACAGTGGCTGAGCACCCATCAACATCTTAAAAAAAGGAGAGCCTATAACGCCACTCGATGACATGGCGCACAATACAGTAACCTCGGTGCTGTGCAATGGATGCACGTGTAGCTGACATGGATTTTGCTGAGACCAGTAGCGAAACTTCTCTCTATTGGCAAAGCCACTGAAGGGACTATACGTGACATCAAACAGAGCGCTGTGGGCTTCTTACGGAAGCAGTTCGCTCAGGCTTGATATTGCCTCTCGTACATGCGGTTCGGGATCTTCCTGAAGATAACGTCTTCAAAGCAGAATCCGTTGCTTCAAAACTGCGGCCCCAGGTGTTGACTTCATGTTCAAATATGTGTAAATTCCTAAGGGACCAAACTGCTAATGTCATCGGTCCCTAGACTTACACACTGCTTAAACTAACTTATGTTAAGAACAACACACACACACACACACACACACACACACACACACACACACACACACACACGCCCGAGGGAGGACTCGAACCTCCGGCGGGAGGGGCCTCACGATCCGTGACATGGCGCCCCAAACAACGCGGCCACTCCACGCGGCTTGACTGCATGCACTGAGAGAACACGACCATGCCGTCACACGATTAAATGACGCTGAAATTTTCGATCCGCGGTTTCCACACTTCTATTCTTGTAGTAGGCTTTTACCGCAAAGGCTCGCTGCACACCGTTTCATCATTCCATGTTTGTTTTCTGTTATTGTGATCTTCAGTCCGAAGACTGACTTGATGCAGCTCTCTGTGTTGCTGTATCCCCTGTGCAAATTTCTTCATCTCCGAATAACTCCTGCAACCTACATCCTTAAGAAGCTGCTTACTGTATTCATCTCTTGGTCTCCCTAGACGACGATTCCTCCCCCCTCCCCCTTCCCCGTTCCCCTCCCCTCCACGCTTCCCTTCAGTACTAAATTTGTGATCCTTCCAACCGATCCGTTCTACTAGTGAGGCTGTGTCACAGCTTTCTTGTCTCCCCAGGTCTATTCAGTACCGTCTCATTAGTTACATGATCTACCCATCTACTCTTCAGCATTCTTCTGTAGCATCACATTTCAAAAGCTTCTATTCTCTTCTTGTCTAAACTGTTTATCGTCCATGTTTCACTTTCAAAAATGGCATACAAATACTTTCGGAAAAGACTTCCTGACACTTAAACCTATACTCGGTGTAAACGAAATTCTCCTCTTCAAAAACGCCTTCTTGCCATTGCCAGTCTACATTTTATATCCTCTCTACATCGTCCATTATCAGTTATTTTGCTACCCAAATACCGAAACTCATCTACTACTTTAAGTGTTTCATGTCCTAATCTAATTCCCTCAGATTCTCCTGATTTAATTCGACTACATTCCATTATCCTCGTTTTGGATGTATACTGTTTACTAAATGGAAAGACAGTGTGAGCAGTGTTCAGTTCAGCGACACCAATCTCGCGGCTTTGCCACAACACGTTCCAGAGATTGTCATTCTTTTGAGTCATCCTGTATTTTATTAATGACCGGTTTCGACTGTATGTAGAAATCGTCTTTAGATAATGAGCACTGTAGGAACAAGAGTGTCAGCGTTACAGAAGGTTAGCTGAGTATGACGTCATACCTACCACACCTTCGGTAATTCTGCTATTCTTGTTCTCACAGTGCTCTTTTTCTGAAGATCACTTCTGTATGAAGTCGGAAACGGCCATTAATATAATATTATTGATATACAGATTGTTTCTTTAACCTAGTTGTGTCTCCAGATCGCTTTTACTCCTTAGGATCATGTTGTCCAAATTTGTGTTTCGTGGATTTATATAAACGCCACCAAATTTCTAATGAAATAAGTTAGCCACACGTAAAATTACTTTTAACTCAAGCGTGCTTCTTTGTACCTTCAAGAGAGCCATCCGCCCCTGGTCTACCATTCGAGAGGAGTGGACCTCCGCGTCAGGAGAGGCACAGACTACTAGTACACAATGTGGTGGGAGAATCTGCCGTTAAACTGGCTATTACCGGCGCTTAGATAATGAGCTTTACGGCTCTTTGACGGCTGGTGCGGTCACTAAAGACCGGTAAATCCCAGTGGGGGACGCGCTGTAACTAGGAGGCGGCACCAGACAATTGCAGCCCGCGAATCGCTATTAAACACCACATTGTTCCCCGCTTCAAGGCTGCAAGTTCAGCCACCCACACTGGTAGACCGAATAAAAACTTATCCTTCGTCCATGAGGCACGACAAGAGTTTCACTTCTACTCGGATCATAATGCATATAGCGTGAACAATGCTGTGAGCATGTGCCACTTTCTTTCATTTTTAGTTCAGAAGACAGGCAGTAATTATGCCAGTACAGACCTGAGAAACGTTTTTTGAATCCAGAAGGAAATCTTTCATCCTAAGGGCTGTATTATATGACATGGACACGCGCAGTAGATGGTACAACGGCTGATTAAAAAAGTGAAGCACTTATAAGAGGAGGAGGAAACGAAATGGTAATGTAAGATAATTCTCATTTATTGTTCCGTCTCTGTACCGGTTTGCTATACTCTGATATATGGTTATGAGTAGACAAGACGAGTTGCTGACGCCACTACTTAGGTGTGAAGCTGGATGTAATGGATGACAGATGAAAGGTAAAAAATATAAGTTAATGCGGATGAGTAGGAAGAACAAACCTGTAATTTTCGGATACGGTGTTACTAGTGTCCTGCTTGACACAATTAAGTCTTTTAAATATATGGGCGTAACGCTGCAAAGCGATACGAAAAGGAAAGAGCGTGTGAGAACTGTAGTAGGAAAGGCGAATGGTTGACTTCGGTTTATTGGGAGAATTTTAGGAAGGTTCAGCTCTAGAGGAGACTGCGTACAGGACTTGGTGCAACCTATTCCTGAGTACTGCTCGAATGTTTGCGATCTGAACCAGGTCGAATTAAAGGAAGACATTTAAGCAATTCAGAGGCGGGCTGCTAGATTTGTTACTGCTTGATTCGAACATCACGTAAGTGTTACGGAAATGCTTCACGAAATCAAATCGCAATCCCTGGAGGGAAGGCAACGTTCTTTTAAAGAAACACAACTGAAAAAAATTTAGGAAACTGGAATTTGAAGTTAACAGCTGAAAGATTCTATTGTCCCCAATGTAAATTGCGCGTAAGGTCGACGAAGGTAAGTTTCGAGAAATCAGGGCTCATACAGAGGCGTATAGAGAGAGTCATTTTTCCCTCTCTCTATTTGCGAGTGGAAGGGGAAACGAAATGACTAATAGAGGTAGAGCGTACAATCCGCCACGTACCGTAAGGTAGTTTGAAGAGTATCTATGTAGATGTAAGTCCAGAGTGGACGAAACATGTAATCTAATGAAAAATGTGCAACTGAGAGGGTACAAAACATGAAAATTATCTGAAGCATCGACGCAGTTACTGAATCCCTCAAGACGGTCATGTCGACTACAGTGAAATGGAAATTCACGCAAAATCTGGAAATTTGTGGTCAGTTCCGATGGGACCAGACTGCCAAGGTCATCGATCCCACCTTTGCCCGAGGGAGGACTCGAACCTCCGACGGGAGGGGGGGGGGGGGGGCGCTATAGACCGCTCGGCTACCCCGCGCGATTGATCACAAAATCGAATTAGATATTCAAAATAATTGCGAATATGAGCTCACTTAGGGAATGTTGTGCCCTCCCTGGTCTGCGTGTATGTGCTGATTCGGCTGGGAAAGGACACATAAAAGTCCTCTCCTGAAGCACGATGGCCGAGAACTATTATAACTATTCCTTGGTTTACTGGATTACTGGATGGCGCTAAGATGCAGCTGACGTACGAGCGGGACCCACACCACACAGCCAAGTTCTGTCTGGAACATCTCTAGAAACCTTTCTGGCCTCGTTAATACCTCAGCACGGAGCAGACGCATCACAGACACGTGCCATGTGTGGACAAGTGCTATGCTCCTGGAGCGTGGCATCACGATAACGTCGCATGAGAACGCTGGATGTCCGTGACGTAATGTTGTGCTGTGAGCGATCTCGCAACCTCTATCAGCCATGACATGACGGCTAACCACACCATTCTACCAGGATTGACACCGCTGTGGCCAGCCGTTGTGGCCGAGCGGTTCTAGGGGCCTCAGTCTGGAACCGCGCGACCGCTACAGTCGCGGGTTAGAATCCTGCCTCGGGCATGGATGTGTGTGATATTCTTAGGTTAGTTAGGTTTAAGTAGTTCTAATTTCTAGGGGGACTGATGACCTCAGCTGTTAAGTCCCATAGTGCTCAGAGCCATCTGAAACATTTTTGACACTGCTGTGCCTCTTCAAAGCTTTTGAAGAATGGGACACCCACCCATATCGTCACCATACTCTCCGACGATGGTCTTCTGGGATAGCGCAGAACCGAGATTCATCGCTGAAAACAACGCTACGCCATTCATCATTAATCCAAGTTTCCTGTTCGTGGCACGCCAAACACAGCCGTTCGTATTGTGACGTTAACGGCAACCTACTCACGGGATAGTAATTCCCTAGTTCAGCTAATGATAGCCTTCGACCGAGATTCAGGATGATACAAAATGTTGCAGAGAATCCATTACTGATTCTCTGATGGCAGCGGCAGATGTGATGGAGTTACGAGGTGCTTAGCACACAATACGGCGATCCTGCGTAGTCTGGTCAGTCGTAGTTGACCGGAACCTTGAAGACTAGTATACCTGCCCTCATGTCCTCCTACAGTCCAACATCGGCCACTGTCATAGTCACGTCCGAATTTCCCATAACGTATCTGGATTTTGGCACGATTCCACTAGCCAGCCAAATAGAGACCCAGAATGAGGGCCCGTTCAAACTCTGTCCGATGCTGAGAACGCCTCTTAACACTAGTACTAGGTGTCACACTTGGGCGATCATTCAGCACCTGATGCTGTTCACACCTCTTATATAGCCTACTAGCTCTGGTGACACGAACACGAACAACACTATTGCAGTCTGGTGAATCTTCTACCTGCCGCAAAGAACGGCAGCTCTAATAATTTACCTATCCAAAAATCGTGTGGTTCACGTATGAAGTTACAATGACATCGGACAGTGTCTTCTGGGGTCTTCATTTTTTTTCACGCAGTGAACGTGCACCACTATCAACGGCACAAAAACCAGCTCTTTGAATTTTTCGGACAATACTCTCCATCTGCACCTACGTTGACACACAGAAATGCGGTCTTTGTCAGTCAGTATGCGCTACCGAAATTTTCTGGTTTCTTTTTCCATTTCGAAAATGCATCAGTAAGGTTAACCGACGCTCATTACGCTACAATACCTGTATGCCACGAATACCGTGGAGATGTGGCTAGCAGCGACAAATGTAGAATATATTTAAGAGCGATGTAACTGAACGTCTTATAATTATGAAATATAATTGTGTTAGGGTGCTAACATTTATTATAATGTGACCTAACCACTAATTTTAAGAGTTTCGCAGAAGATAAACTACAGAGCGAAAATTCATTATTTCAGTCATAAACTCCAGTTCATTAATCATAATACATTTAATATGCACTGGAAGGTTGTATACCGTTTTCCCTTATATTTTCTCTTATTCCCTTCTGTACTAGTACCAAGTCATTATACTTTTTATGGAGGTTGCTTATGGTCTCAGTATTATATTCCTATTTTGCCCTATCTTTTGGGGAAAGAGAAATACTAGCAACGACAAAGAACAATAACGAATATTCATATTATGTAACACTTATAAAAATACGAAGATGTTAGGGAGGAGTTTCTCCAGGATGGTTTATAAATAACAGCAGCTATAACTGCTATTCTCAACATGATATCCCTAGAGGTTGAGGTCCCTCAAATAATGTTTCCTGAACTCACCAGTAAATAGAAATACGGTTTCCACCATTCTCTTCAGTTTCTGTTGTTGTCAGACATGTGATACTGTTTCACGCAGCATTTATAAATATTTCGCTTTCTAAACAATTAATTGTTGTATAACGTAAACTAGCTCGCGTCCGTAGTGGAATACTACACGTGCGCCGCAGGTAACGCTAAATGAGCTTGAACGAATAGGCAGCCAGACCAGCTATTGGATTTCCTGGCTACAAACACGCAGGCAACTAAAAAAAAGTATTAAAGCTATTTGGGATATAATCTCAATTATTTAATTACAGAATTTTACGGTGAGTAAAATGCTATATATTTTTAGAACTAAGGTAACATGTGGACAGTTGACCCATACGTCGTCGGTCGTGCACTGTCAAGTACCTTGAAGCAGAAGAAGGTTATTAACCATGGAACATCATATACTTGCGATTGAACTTTGTTTCTTTAATACGTTAACAATGGTACCTGTCTTGAAAATGTAAATTTTTGTTACTTTCCAATAGCTTCTACTTCTAAACGTGTTTAACTTGTAACTGTTTCTTGATAGTACCTCTGCTTAATTTGATTTCATTGTCAGATTATTGGTTGTGTAGTAGAGTAATAATGCAACATTACTGCTGACATTGTTTCCTCAGCTGCAACAACTTTAAATTTCAGTCAAATATTTGTTCCTTGACCATGTTGTATCTTGGAACACGTTTTCACATTCGGAAAAACCTTAATTTTCCGAAGTAATTTTTGGAATTTCAGAAAAAGACTCCAGCTCATAAAAAGTGTATTGCGTCTCTTAAAATTGTTATAAAGAAACATATTAAACTTCTGTTATGGGGAGGGCTACATGTGGGGCTCTGAAAAGTGTACCAAGGTGCTACACTCTCTCCCTTTGCAGATCTGAGGCGCCTTGTTAATTATTCTAGGGTGTGAGTATTACAATTACCGTCCTGATTTATCGTCCTGATCCATGTGTAATGCCAATTACATTAAAATTCCTACTTCATGTACTTCATTGTTTGCTTTCTTTTGGGTCGTCAGTCTTCTGGCTGGTTTTATGTGATTTGCCACCACTCCCTCTCGTGTGACAACCTCTTCACCTCAGGACAGTACTCTACGTCCTCGATTATTTGTTGGATACATTCAGTCTCTGTCTTTCTCTGTAGTTTTCGACCTCGATGGCTCCCTCTAATACCATGGAAGTTATTCCTTGATATCTTCAGAGATGTTATGTCATCCTTTCCTTTCTTCTTCAGTGTTTTCCACCTACTTCTTCCCTCGTCGATTCTGCGAATGAATTCATAATTTCTCATCTTTCCCGTCTGCTTAAAACTTAGTTAATATGCAATCAAATGTTTCTACCGTTCAACATTTGTCTTTTGCATGAAGCGGATCTGGGCTAAAAATCTGTGAGTTCAATTACAGCTTCTCATGACAATTGTTTAAAAATTTTGTTTCATTCATGCAACTATCAAATTTCTCAGCGTAAAAGGTGTAGGAATATTTAAAATAAGATACATACTTTCCTTTATCAGTTTCGCTTCATACCACAGAAGGATCCATATTTACGCTCTGTGCCGTCGTTTCGTTGGCAGTAATTTAGATACTACTGATTAACTTTGATACACTCATGCACTATTATCTGTCACTTGATGGCTCCTAGATAGCCTTCAGTTTTGGTCAAGCCGTTTGTTAAGGTCATATGTAACTTGAGGAATATGTGGTTCACATGGCTCTGAGCACTATGGGACTCAACATCTATGGTCATCAGTCCCCTAGAACTTAGAACTACTTAAACCTAACTAACCTAAGGACAGCACACAACACCCAGTCATCACGAGGCAGAGAAAATCCCTGACCCCGCCGGGAATCGAACCCGGGAACCCGGGCGCGGGAAGCGAGAACGCTACCGCACGACCACGAGCTGCGGACGAGGTATATGTGAGAAGTCAATCTACACATCGGTAATAGGACATCTGCCCTCACATAGAAACGATCAAAAATGTACTTTGTTACTGTGTAGGAAAGTATCGTTATTGATGTTATCCGTTAGAGAAAATCTTTGAAAATATCGTTTGTAATGATGTCCGTGACACGCTATGAAACTGGCGCAGTAAGATCCAGCAACATGGCGAAAATCACTCAAGTGACTACATACGTAAAGAGAGAGGAAACCTGGTGTGAATGACTGTAGCTTGTGATTTATCCAGAGTCTGTACATCTGATGAGGCACTATATTGAATTAATAGCTATTTCTTCATTGAGGAGTGTTTAGATCTATTGACATGTCGCTAACTCGATACCTTTCTGCAGTATCTTCCATATTTATGGTCGCTACGTGGTGGCCTCTCGCTCCTTTTTGCTTTACAAGGGTTAACCACTTTGACCTTCACTGGTGAAAGATGTCTAAAAGAATTTTTATCTCATTTATTTTTCCTTCTCAGCTGCATATTGTTTCGTTTTCTTTTACAGTGTGACACTTGATCATCTTCAGGTCTACATATTTGAATATTCTACCCATTATTTGTATACAGAAAGTACGCATTAGAATACTGCATAAACAACCCATTGTGTCTATACAGGAACCACACATCAAAATAGTATTCTGATGTGAAGTCGATGTAAAAAACACGATGGGACACTTACGCAACTACATAGACCTGAAGATAATCGAATCAAGTCGAACTTAGTCATACTACAAAAGGAAGTACAGCTGAGACGGAAAAGTAAACAATAAAAAATTTTTTTAAAATATCAACTCAACTGCTGAGCTCTCTCGTGACAAGTACATTGCCTATTTTTTGGGAAATGGTGCCAAGTCAAGCGGTAAGAGACTACTTTGCTCGACTGAACTTGAAAAAAGTTTAATTGCCATAGTTTATTCCGAAAGAGCAGCAGGGGTGTCACATTTACTTATGCTAATCACCTGTTATATCTACAATGCACTGGACTAAATTGTAGATTGTTTTCAGACTGTAAGGTTTAGGTGTTTTTATTATTCTCATTATATAAATGAAGTTAGAAAGTTGATGCTTGCCTCTGATTCATAGCTCTGTTCGGTCCTGGTGGACCATTACCACCAACACCAGTTAGACAACATAGGATATGGACAGGTAATAACTCTCCAGTGTACAAGAAACTGTACAGAATATGTAGGGATCTATAAATGAAAACGGATGAATTTACTAATCAACAGTTGGCTAATGGCATTATTGAGGAGAGTCATAGTCTTTTCGGAGCAGCTGTTGTACATCTACGAAAGAAATCATTTGATGAGATAAAGACATAGAGGTTCTATTGCAATTGCCATCTAAACATAAAAACAACCAATGATGCGTATCCTGTGCCAAACATAATGGAGAATTTAGACAACCTAGATCAGTGCAAATACTTCTTCCTGACAGATTTAAAGAGTGGTTATCACCAATTGGAAGTGTTCCTGAAAAACCAGACAAAGACCACATTTACTGTTCCATCAGGGCACTATGAATATTGACAGTTACTGTTTGGTCTTAAGAATGTGCCAGTCACCTTCCAGAAGCTATTGGAATGAGTGTTTGGAGGACTGAAGCCGAGGCAGTGTATGGTTTATCTTCATGACATAACTGTATTTTCTGCAGATGTGGAGGAGAAGGTACAGTAACTGTGGGAAGTGTCTAAAATGCTATATTCAGCAAGTGTAACACTGGAGTATTGAGAAATGGTCGCTTTGCATTAACAAAGGTTAATTATTTGCGTCACATAATTAGCCAAGAGGGCATGAAAATGGATCCTTCATTGGTTACGGAATACATGATTTCTTGCTACCACAGACAGTGGAGCAACTTCAGTAATTTTTAGGACTCTGTGATTATAATAGACAATTCATGAAACGGGTTTGCTGATATTGCTGCACCACTAGACGATTTATTGAAGAAAAGTCTAAGATCCCATTGGTCATCCGACTGTCAGACCATGTTTGAGGCATGAAATTAAACATTGATGATTTATCCTGTGCTGATATTCCCAGATTTTAAGAAGGAATGTATTCTGTCAGATGTCACAAGCAGTCTGGTAATTGGATGTATTCTCAGTCAAGATATGAATGGCAATGAATGCCCAATGACATTACTCTTAAGACAATTCAGTTAAGCGTAACATAATTATTCAAACAGAGAGAATGGGTTGTTGGCTGTCCCTTATGAGGTCACATATTTTCATTGTTGCTTGTATGGGAAGAAATTTAGGGATGTAACAGACCATGTTGCTTTGAAATGATTATTGAGACCAAACGATTTTTTGAGTAGGTCAACATATTGGGCTCTGAAATTGAGTAAATTTGATTATGAAGCGATACACAAACCATGCAAAAAACACAGCAATGCTTATGGCTTGAGTACGAAGATTGGGATGAGGTTAGTATTTGGCAAAACCGTTGCTGAGCACCGGAAAGCACAGGTTGCTGGCACTAACTCCAAATATGTAGGACACACCCGCAGTTTATGATGCACAAGGGGCCATTGTGTCGAACGACAAAATTATGGAGTACGTATGGTAGTACCTGCAACGTCGACAGATGATCTGTTAAGGCAAACACACAACCATGTATTAGTGGGTCATGGAGGGTGAAGAATAACTGTTTGCTGGGTGGCCTAGAAGTTCTGGTGGAAGATGAGGAGGTAGAACATTGAGGATGTCAAGAATTGTATAAGACTCACACATGACATCAGTCATCAAAGATTATCAGAAGGATGTGAAGTCTTTAAAATGGTTGGAATGTATATTAGAGGGCCATTTAACCAAACACCGATAGGTAAGTATTACATGTTGACTGTCATACACCAGTCTTCACGTTATTTCGTAATAGTTGCAAATCTGGATCAGCAAGCATGTAAGGTGGCATAGGCCACGCAAACAACTGGTCATTGAAGTTTGGTATTCTCAATGTGATAAGTATAGATCAATCACTAATTTTACATTCGATATGATGAAACAGATAGTCCATTCACTACATATTTGGAAACTCAGGACTAGTCCTTTTCGTATGGGAGAACAAAAGGTGTTACGTGAATAGCCATCACAGCAGGTGGGATGTTTACTTTCCTGTCGTTGTGGCAGTGTGTAATTCTGTCACACAACAGCGGCGGATTCTCATTATACGAGGTAGTATGCAGTAAGAAGTTTCCATCACCTTTGAATTAATTAAGCATACGTTTGGAAAGAACAGAGAGCCAGTGAAGATTTTTCTGAGGGTGCTGTGGTACGTGTGGAGGGTAAAGAAAGAAAATCGAAGGCACTCGAATGGCAAGAGAAAGTGGGGCAATGTATTGGCAACCTACCTCATTGCAAGGATTGGTCAATGGGTTTTGGCATCAAATCCTTACACACCCTAAGAGAAAGATGAATCAATCCCTAACTTGATACAAAGGGCCATATAGGATTATAAAAATGACATCACCTGTGACTATAAACCTGCAAAGACTTCCATTGTGCATGTGGGACATGCTAAATCGTTTAAGGGAACTATGGACACTTTGCCACAAAGGCCCGTGTTGGCACCAGAAGATGTTAAAATCTAAAAAAAAGGGAGGAAGAAAGTTGAAGTTGATGAATAGGATAAGTGCAGAATTCCTTATGCACTTAGATCACATTACCAGTAAATATTAGTGTAATGCCGTTTGTAAAGTAATGGCGTGGGGTACTGTTTTGATGTATTGGGGTTATATTACAAGTGTGTTTTGTTATATGTGTTAACGAATTTTGCAGGTTTAATTTATCTGTACTCAGGGATAGGATATTGTGATGCAGTGTAAATGTACCAGTAAGTAGTGTATGCACAGTTTTTCAAACAGGGAGGGGAAAATGCAGATTGCGATATGTCCAGTGAGGCTGGTTCAGACAAATGTGCAGGCATATGAATTACAACTATTTTTGGGGAAGTCAGAAGCAACTAATACCAGAGAGAGCTGCCAACACCACACCCTTATTTCCAGAAAGTAAACATTCACTGTATTCCCTCTAAATTTTCTCCATATGTGTTGCAAAGAACAAAGCTATCAATGATACAACTTGCAGCATAGTGAGCACAAAATTTCGTCTCCAGCTATTGTCACTGAAATGACTGTGATAAAATTGACACAGCCGATGTCACTGATGTTGTCTTGGCCAGAGAAGTCGCTAGATGTGTTCCCAATCAAGAATCTAACGTTGTAAAGAGATCCATTAAAAATCTTCCATCGATCCTTAAATGAGTTCATGGCTTCTTAAAAAGTCAAATTACTGTTGATCAGATATTTCAACATGTGTGGCATTATCGTTGTAAAAACGCCACAATGTATTAGCTAAAGGTGTTTGGAATTGACAAGAAATGACAGTTTTGAGAGGAACCATACAATGTACCCAATAAACATAATATACCACTCATTCTGCCGCGCTGTGAAAACTCATAGCCATGTAAAAATAACATTAGTCTACCATGCATGCTTCAGGCAGTTAAATATAAGACGTAAAACTACTGTAGAGGTATTTGCTGTGTTGATTAAATACAGATAATTATATGAAGTAATTAAAAAGACGCCATTTAAAAGTACAGTTTTTTAAAATCGTACTCAGCTGTATATAAGTATGGGAAAAGTTATATTTAACCATATGAAAAGTCTGTTTGTCTTCTGACAGTTTAAAGCTGATAAGAATTCAACAAAATGTTCTAGAAATAACAATTGCGGAAATAATTCTAACATTCAATACATTGTGATGGCTCTAGAATGAATCTTATAAGGGATGCAAGTGGAATAAACCTCTAGAATACGTATATTGTTATGTTTCTCATACTACAATTTATAAAAAAAATGGCTCTGAGCACTATGGGACTAAACATCTGTGGTCATCAGTCCCCTAGAACTTAGAACTACTTAAACCTAACTAACCTAAGGACATCACACACATCCATGCCCGAGGCAGGATTCGAACCTGCGACCATAGCAGTCGCGCGGTTCCGGACTGAGCGCCTAGAACCGCTAGACCACCGCGGCCGGCTACAATTTATATCGTTAATATAACAATAAGCAATTAAACTGAAGATGGAAAGAAAATGGCCACAAAATAACAAAAAAGTTATTAACTTCTATATTAAATTATAAACACATGATGGCTCTGAATAACAAATTAGAAGCCATGTATACTTTTCCGAAATCTTTTCCTTTAAAGAAAAGTTATGACATGGTGAAAAATGAGTGAAAATGTAGAGATAGAAGAAGAATTGGTATTAGCCTCTGTTGAGGTTGTTAACTTATACACCAAAGTTCCAGCTGATGAGGACATAGAGTTCCTTAAAACAAATCTACTCAAATACAAGAAAACGTGTTCTGCAGCAATCATCAAATTCATTCAGTTCATTCAGTTATCTTTATGTTTCAATTTCTTGACTTCCAATAATAAAATATACAAACAGAAAGAAGGCTTCGCCATGAAAAACAGCTTGGAGGAGACCATGGCAGAAATTTTTATAAGTTATGTGGAAAATAAGAATTTCTTCAAATTCCCTAGTTTTAAACAAAACGCTGTCTACTTTAGACTCTCTGTATAAAGAGCAAGAAAATGACATCAATAACTTTTCCCGAACAGTAAGTACTATGCATTCAAGGATTAATTTCACGGATGAAATAGAAAAGGAGAGCGGTATAACTTTCCTACATATGAAAATAACAAAGAAAGGCAATAATCACTCGTTTGGTAATCACCAGCACAGACAGCAAATGCATGCCAAATTGTGCCATTCTCAATGATACAAAAAGCAGTCTATAATTCGAGGACCCGTCGTATGAAACGACGTCCTTTGACACAAGAGGAAATATATAAGTAACTCAACATCCTTAAACAAATAGCCTGTGCTAATGTATCCAAAAGTAAAGAATAAATGAACATTTATTAGAAGACCAAAAAGCGAAAAGAAACCGTGGAAACAAACGTCAGAACGAAGACAGCAATAAAACAAAATATGTCGCGATGAAATATAAGGGAAAAATGTCACAAAAACTGAAAATTATTTTAGCAAATCCTATGTAAAATTAGGCTTTCAAACTAATGACACACTGCAAATTCGTCTTCGCCATAAAATTGGCCAGAATCAAAGTAAATTTTCAAATTCAGGGGTTTGTAGAATTACATGTGATGATCGCACTTCATTTATATTGGGCCGACGGGAGATAATTTGGAACAAAATTTAAAAAACACACATATTCCCTTAATAAAACTGCAATTCGTAACCATTTAGAACATTCAATACACAGAATAAAGGACATGGTAGATAATAAAAGACTTTTTGCACCCCATTCCCAAAAGCAGGTACGTAAGCATTTTGGCAGTAAGAGACAGCATCCTGATCGTGTTCTTAACGAGCAAAGTGTTTTCATCCAAAGTCTTATTACGAAATATTTGAAGAACTAGTTTCCTCACAGCTCAGTTTCTAGTGTGAAGAGTAGTCGTGTACCGTCGAAGGTTTGGAGAGGTCAGCAGTGCCATCTTCATTTATAGATCATCGTAAACACGTGATACACGGGGCTGTACTCTCTGCTTCCTGCAGGAACGTACGCCATCTTTTAGCACAATAAGAACTACAGCCAAGCGAAACTACCTTGGATATATGAGTCGCCCGCGTCAGCTGGTGACGACCGCTGCACTTCACTACCTTTGCACTATAAATTACACTATCTCTTAATTTATTTTATTGAAAAGATCTTGATAATTACTCATTACTTGTTGCTTTACATCCCTTTTTCTTCCGATTGCCATTTTTGTAATTAGCTGACGTTTTCAGAAGGAGAGTGATCTCTACATCAGTGTAAAAAAGATCGTTCATGGCCCAGATCGCAGTTACTAATTTCAACAGAGTTGTGTTGCCATCTGTAAGAGTTACAAATACGTAACAAGGTTTATAATTATCATATGTAATTTCGAAAAATTGTTAACTTAGTTTTACATACCATCGGATACGTGAATTAAAAAACCCCTTCATGTGGCACATTGCTATTTTAAATCCGTCCGAGCAGGCCTTGGAAGGACCAAAGCTACCGACCGGCCACCGTGTCACCCTCAGCCCACAGGCGTCACTGGATTCTGATATGGGGGGGGGGCATGTGGTTACCGACCGGCCACCGTGTCACCCTCAGCCCACAGGCGTCACTGGATGCTGATATGGGGGGGGGGGGGGGGCATGTGGTCAGCACACCGCTCTCCCGGCCGTATGTCAGTTTACGAGACCGGAGCCGCTACTTATCAGTCAAGTAGCTCCTCAGTTTGCCTCACAAGGGCTGAGTGCAGCCCGCTTGCCAACAGCGCTCGGTAGACCGGGTAATCACCCATCCAGCTGCTAGCCCAGCACGACAGCGCTTAAATTCGGTGATCTGACGGGAACTGGTGTTATCACTGCAGCAAGGCCGTTGGCACATTGCTATATGGCCATTGAAAATGTGGAGGTAAATTGTGAAATTAGAAATACTACGTAAAAGAAAGCGCTAAAATAATTTATGGTGACCTACACGTCATAGAATAAAGTAATGTTTACCTCACAGAACAGACGCTCCCAGACCGTAGCAAGTACAGTAAAGTAAAAGCCATAACTATATCACCAAGGTACAGAAATCTCAAACAAAGAAGACAGAGCACATCCACTGCTGTCAGATCTGTGTATGTTGATAACCTGCTCCGTACTGCCGGAAAGTAGTCAAAAGAACTACTTAAAACTACAATGTACCACCAGGTAGCAGCACTCTCTTACATCGTAACACAAATGCACGAACAACATTAAGCTATATACAAAGTAAATCAGTGTGTTCACATCAACAACAAGCTTATAAAATTATTGCAGCTCTATAGAGCGCGCATTAATTTTGTTCCGATTATACTGATCACAAAATATTTAGTGACTCTAAGTTACACCTTCATTATGTTCCGAAACGTGTGCTAGTATCCTATATTTAATCATTTCAAACATGTATGGGAGTCTGGATTCATGTTATTTTTACGTTGTCTAATTTGTAGCAGTGCAACAGAATAGAAGGTATATCGTGTTTCCGTTATAATTTCTGTCCTTTGTTCTAATCTCTTAATGTAGTAGCTAGTAATGCATTTTCCTTTATTTCTACTACTGCATAGACTAAAACGGTAATTCTGCTCCAAAAATATTTCGATCAAGACAAATAAAAAATTATGAAATGGCTATAAGTGCAGCGGTTTCTAGTGCTTTATTGGTTCACATCGTATCGCTGTAAGCTACACTTAACCTCAAATGGAAACCCATGCATCCCCCAATGAACTGCCGGCGCATCACATGTGATGACAGTAGGAATACATGGTCCAATGTACCGCACCTGAGAAATGACATTTAGAATTAACAACATATTCAATGAAACTTGTGATTTAAGCTAAGGAAAACTAAGCATACTGAATGGCTGTCACTGCGTAAATATACACTGACGGAAAAAAATCTCTACACCAAGGAGGAGTTGTGCGACGTGAAAAGAAATCTGGCAGAAGTGTTTCTACACCTCAAAGATAATATTTATTCAAATTTCACGCCTGTTGCATAAGAGTGGCAATAGTAGTCCCACTATAAGGATGCAAATCAGGTTTGCTTTAAAAAAAACATACACTGTAATGGTAGTGAGCGTTAGTTACCTTTGAGACTGGACGTGTTGAGTTGATGTTAGTCGATAAAGCCTTTATGCGACAAAGACGCCATTGTCAACACTCAGTGAGTTTGAATGAGGTAGTGTAATAGGGCTACGAGAAGCTGGATGAGTCTTCTGCATTATTGCAGGAAGCGTTGGCAGATATGAAGCCACTGTTCGCGATTGCTGGCAGCGGTGTTCACGAGAACGTATGGTCGAAAGAAGACCGGGCTCCGCACAGCACGGGGACTGCCGAGGGAGAAGACCATCGTGTTCGCCGTAAGGCACTGGCCCACCGTACGGCCTCCGCAGCTGCAATGCGAGCAGGCAGTTGACTCCACAGTGACACAACGAACTGTTAAAAATCAGTTACTTCAAGGACAGCTCCTTGCCAGACGCCTTGTAACGTGCATCCCACTGATCGCAAGCCACAGTCATTAGCGACTTCGGTGTTCTCAAATATGAGCTCATTACAGGATAGGGTGGAGGTCTGTTTCGTTTACTGATGAAAGCTGGTTCTGCCTCTGTGCCATTTATGGCTGTGTGGTGGTTAAAAGAAGACTAATTGTGGGCCTGCAACCAGCCAATCTGCATGCTAGACACACTGGACCTATATCTGGAGCTACGGCCTGGCGTGCGATTTCGTATGACAGCTGGAGCACTCAGATGGCGATCCCACGCCACCTAATTGTAAATTTGTATGTCAGTTTAATGATCCGAACTGTTGTGCTTCTATTCATGAACAGCATTCCATTGTGTATTTTCCAACAGAATAACGCTCGCCGACATACCACTGTCGAAACCACAGAGTATCCACAGGTCGCATTGACCTACCCGATTAGCAGATCTGTCTCAAGTCAAGCACATACGGGACATCATCGGACAGTGTTATCCACAAACAGCACTAACCGTCCCCGCATTGTCCCACCAAATGCAGCAGACATAGAACTCCATCCCACAAATTAACGTTTGTCACCTGTACAACACAATGCTTGCACGTTTTCATGCTTTCATTCAACACTCTAGCGGTTACATCGGTTATTAATGTACCAGCATATCACATCTGCAATTGGTTATCTCGCGCTTTCACTAATCTGTGATCTTTGAATGTTAATCAGTAAAATATGCCACCTAGACAAATATATTTCCGAAATTTCATTACTCTATATGAATTCTTTTTTGGGGTTGCTATTCTTTTCCGTCAGGAGGATTTTCCAAAGGAACGATAAGTAAAATTCGTGGCGGATTTTCAAAGGAAGAAAAAAGCGTCCTGATCCACAAGTAGTGACCTTGGCGTGGCTGAGGAAAATTAAGACATTGCTCACGGGTGCAGCAAGAATCCAGATACCTTGATCCAGCTACTTATGCAAGTTACGCCCTACGGCGTCCTGATTCTGTGGGAACTGCTGCTCTGTCACAGAGACAGTTCTGTCACTGAGGCTGTTCCTTCACATTGTCGCCAAATCAAGAACCCAAAGGTGCAGGAATACCGACACAGCAGAATGATGGGGCTCCCATGCCATGGACAGCCCAGGTACCTCATGTTCAGGCCGAGGTTCTGTTATAGCTTTAGTAGAAGAGACCAGCGCTAAATTGCAACAAGCACGGGCCAGGCTCGTATTTATATTCCTTATTTTCATCTAAAGGCATCACAGTCTGCCGGAATTCTGCTATGAGATGGGACCTATGATGGTCCGTAGTTTCCGTGTCTGCTAATCTACGAGTTCCATTGATCTACACGTTTTCTCTTGTGGACGTAGACGTTGCTAGCCGTGGCGGTGTGCCCCAGTGTCCAGTACTGGGGAACTGGTGCTCTATAATCGGGGTGGGAGGGGGGGGGGGAAGTTAGGCATCTAGATCGTGACTGCATGAGTGTAGCTATCTGTCAGCTCCCACTACAGCAGGCAAACTACTTGCTGCCTAAACTGTTCGTGTGGGTAGTCTCTGTTGCTGGTGACTGCTTCTTTTGCACCTAGTCTACGTCGTCGGCCTGCCCGCCCTTGTTGCTATTCCCGAGGCTCCTAGCTCCCATTGGGCTATGTCTGTGACGCAGCGCGTCAGCTTTGTAGGATCGGCGGCCTTACAGCCTGCCTTCAGCTCCGAGCGATGTGTTGGTTGCTGCCTACATCAACATGCATGCACTACCATTGCCCTGTGAGGATTGGCTATCTGGAGTGACGTCACACAGACTGATGTGTTCTGTATAATAAACGTCTGGTTTGTCAACAATGTTGCACTGGCGCCTCATCGGGCATCTAGCATGCACCCACTGACAAAAGCACTCACCCACGTCGTTAAATGGTGATTCGCCGACATCCTGACTTCGACCAGCCCATACCATCACCATGACTGTAACGGCAATTGAACTTGTCCTTCACAGCATTATCAGCACCTTTCAGAGTTTTAAGGGGACATTGCATGTGAAATTCGTTGAAATTCGACATTTTCTGTTGTCTACTCCGTAATGTACTTTTGACTTTCCTAAACATTTTTGGTATATAATACATTAAAATCAGATAATTGTGAGACCTTCAAATAATATTTTGAATGTTGACGTGTGACTGTCAAATTTCACGGCTGCGCAATACTGCCACAGTTGAGCAGTCATATCTTGGCAACTACGCAGTCTAGAAGGCTGTGAATTGCTTTGTTTTGCGCCTACTGCTACGTCTCAGAAGTTGGCATTACAAATAAACCTAAAAACCAAGCTGGGTAACAACACTGTCTGATGGCAAGACAGTAAAATGTGCTTGAAGATTAATGGACAAAGTAATTGATGAATTACAGGAATAATATGGGAAGGCCATTGGAGATAACTGTGACAATTTAGAGAAGATTAAAAGAGCTGTGTGGAGCACTTTCTTTCATCGAATATCAACCGATGAAAAACCAAGTCATGCTTTGTGTCCACCTCCACCAAATACTTGTTTTAAATATAAGTAAGCTGAATTTTCTGGCACGCTGCATGAATTTACACATAAACATTCTCTTCCTTTGTCAAATCCTGAGCTACTAAGGAAGTGTTTACATGGGAAGACCCAGAAGGTGATTGAGTCCTTCAGTAACGTTGTGTGGTGCCGTGTGCCTAAAAATGTATTTGTTGGCCTTATGACTCTAAAGTTATCAGTGTCTAATGGTGTAATAACTTTTAATGGTGGGAACTATGAAAGACACAAGGTTGTGGAGAAGTTAGGGGTAAGATTTGGACAGAACACAGCTAAAGGACTGGATGAACTGGATGAGCTTCGTGTACGTGAAGCAGAGTTAGCTGCTCAGCAAATAACAAAAGAAGCGAGAAAGAAAAGGAGGAGGCAAGCACTGGGCTGTTGTGACACTGAAGAAGACACAGACTATGGGCCAGGGCAATTCTAGTGCATAAGAAACGCAGAGATGTGAGTCTATATAACAATTTGTAATAAAAAATGTTTTAAACCTCAATATCTCTGAACTGCATTTTTTGTCATAAATGTCCCGTTTCCTAAAAAAGTACTGATGGTAGACACATGAAATTTTCACAGCATGCCAAGTGTCAGATGCAACACATATGGAACTAGAATAATTAAAAGATCTTGAATTGTTTTGTGTTTTTATGTTCATTTATTTACAAAATTCTGTCAAAAGTTGAGGGTTTGAAAAAAAAAAGATAACATGCACCAAAACACAATTTTAGTGATAATTCTAGTTCAGTGTATCGAGAAATGTGCATTCAATAATTATGGAAAATTGTAAGTAGGTGTCTTAATAGCTTACCAAGATAATTGGTCACAAAATTCGATAATTTAACATTGGTGGCATGGGACATACAATGTCCACTTAAAGTGGCTTTATTGTGAGATTCCATTAGTGCGGCTGGTCGAATCCTACTACATCCAGATTTCAGGAGGTTTCAGAGGCAGCAGTAGCTCAGTGATGTGGAACATGGGAACATGAGGGCAGGCAGACTCGTCATCAAGGTCCCAGTCGACGACATATGACCTCCACAAGGGAGGATCACAATATTTTGCACCAAGCAACCGGTCCATCTACATCTATCTACACGGATACTCTGCAAATCACATTTAAGTGCCTGGCAGAGGGCACATCTGTGCCTGCCAAACAAGAACAAATAATAAGGTCCCTGCTATATTCAGTTTCATCCTGTACCATTGATGGGAGACTAGAAGCAACCAGACTAGGAAAATACCGTACCCTGAGTAGGTTACCGTTAACACCACAGTACAAACCGCTACATTTGAAATAGTTTCATGACCAGGAAGCATGGAGTACTGCTGAAGGGCGTCGTATTTTGTTCATCAGCGGATCACAGTTCTATATTACACGGGATCATCTCCTTGGCAATCATGGCGGAGACCTGGGGAGAGATTCCATTCATACAATGTTTTGGGAAGTTACAGCGGTATCATTGCTGCTATGGAGCCATCGAGTATGACTTCAGGCGGTAGTCATTGAGTGAACTGTGATGGCACGAGGGCACATTGTTGACATCCTGCATCCTGACGTTTTTTCTCCCTTGTGACGGTACCACGGCACCATTTTTCAACAGCACAATGCTCGTCCACACATGTCGCATGTCGCAACAAATTGTCTTCTTGTTGTGGAGACATTCCCAGCTCGCAAGATCCCTACACCTGTCCTAGATAGAACATGTGTGAGTCCACCTACGACGTCAACTTTATCTGAGTGCCGGTATGCAGGATATCTAGAACCAGTGACAACAGTTGTGGAGCAGCCTGCTTCAGGAGAGGATGCAATGGCCTTATGACACGCTTCACAACAGCAAAAATGGTTCAAATGGCTCTCAGCACTATGGGACTTAACATCTCAGGTCATCAGTCCCCTAGAACTTAGAACTACTTAAACCCAACTAACCAAAGGACATCACACACATCCATGCCCGAGACAGGATTCGAACCTGCGACCGGAGCGGTCGCTCGGTTGCAGTCTGAAGGGCCTAGAATCGCTCGGCCACAACGGCCGGCCCTTCACAACAGAATCAGGGCATGCATCAAGACCAGAGAGGTGCAACGTCATATCGATAAGTGACCTCATAATTCAAAGATCCACGTAAATTTGACTCGATTTTGGAATCAGTGAAATAACACTGCATACCCTCACAAACTAAGAAACATGATTCCTTTTGCTCCTCTCCTTCTGGGGGCTTTTTTGTCAGGCAGTATATTCTAAGACATTTGTTGCAATTCTGCTCCTAAGTGGCCGAGCGGTTCTAGGCGCTACAGTCTGGAACCGCGCGAACGCTACGGTCGCAGGTTCGAATCCCGCCTCGGGCATGGATGTGTGTGATGTCCTTAGGTTAGTTAGGTTTAAGTAGTTTTAAGTTCTAGGGGACTGATGACCTCAGAAGTTAAATCCCATAGTGCTCAGAGCCATTTGAACCATTTTTTCTGCTTCTAGTTTCCATCTGGGGGGAGTTCAAACAATATACCAACGTAGTAGAGAGAAAATGTACTACAGGAACAAGTTAAAAATCAACTTTCCTGTTTATAACAGTTATAGTTGTGGACGCAACAGAAAGAAGGAAGAGAGAGATCAGTAGCTGGAGCACAATGTTTTAATAGTGCCAGGAGCTTTCTGTTTTAATAGTGTCAGTTTTGTCCCTATCAGTGCAGTTGTTAAATGTTTTAATCATAGGCTAAAGAGCAGCAAAGTGACCGCTACCAGCCCGTCCTTTATTGGCATAATGAATATAAAAAAGAGATGAAACAGATATCCACATCGTTCACCGCTTTATATGACGCCATATTGCAACGGTGCCTTTACAGATTGCAGCGGAGGAACCATTGCCATACTGGAGTGAAGGCTGCCTGCTCGGTACCTGACCACAGACCTTCCCGGGCGACGGTTGGCCGCTGGCCGCTGGCCGCCGGACGTTCGCGACCCCCTACTGTAGGCAGCAGTCACTGCGGCCAAGTTTGGGCATCGTCTTCCCGCGGAGGTCGCGAACTGCGCTGTAAATCTGCGCAGCGTCTCTCGTGGGCCCCTCAGCGTAAATAAACGCCATGCACTTGGCCGGGTCGCCTCAGTAAATATTCACGCCTGTCTGGCAACCACACACGCATTCACTGCACACTACAAGTCTCGTTACCTTTATAGGGAACGTATAGACACAGCAGGAGCAACAAATTTGTCCATTGTGGTCATTTGACTATACATAAAGCAGCGACTGCTCAACAAGTTTGAAACTAACAGTTTGTACCCCTCGTGGCCTACAACATTGCGAAAGTAAATTAAATTCTGTGATAGATCAACTGTGATTTCATTTTCGTGCTCATTGAAAATACTATCAACAAACAGGACAAACAATGTGGTTCACTAAAGGTTTCGATAAGACTTCTGAATGCAATGATATTTCTCCTCTTTATGATTCTCAGTCACTCTACCTTGCCGTACATGTTAGCTATATCTTTAGATACACTGCTCTTAATTTATGGCAGTCCTATCAGTGAGCTATCCAATTTTATACAGATTAAAATTTTGGTCTACAGCAGCAATGAAGTATTTCATGAGTCGGTTTGAAGTGCTAAATATACCCATACAAGTACAGGTGTCCTTCAATGTCCTGATTGTTCCACGTACGGCGGCGTAAGACGGTAGTGGGAACGGTATCATTTAATTTCGAGGAAATGCTTTCGACTGAGGATACAGAAAAAATTAATACGTGTTACATCAAGAAACAGTATTCGTATAATTTTTCTGTCATTTCCATTTTAATTTACATATCCAAATATACACTGAAGCGCCAAAGAAACGGGTATAGGCATGCGTATTCAAATACAGAGATATGTAAACGGACAGAAGACGGCGCTGCGGTCGGCCACGCCTATATAAGACAACATGTGTCTGGTGCAGTTGTTTGATCGGTTACTGCTGCTACAATGGCAGGTTATCAAGATTTAACTGAGTTTCAACGTGGTGTTATAGTCGGCGCACAATCGATGGGAAACAGCATCTCCGGGGTGGCGATGAAGTGGGGATTTTCCCGAACGACCATGTCACGAGTGTACCGTGAATATCAGGAATCCGGTGAAACATCAAATCTGTGACATTTCTGCGGCCAGAGAAAGACCTTGCAAGAACGGGACCAACGATGACTGAAGAGAATCCTTCGACGTGCCGTAAGTGCAGTCCTTCAGCATATTGCTGCAGATTTCAATGCTGGGCCAGCAACAAGTGTCAGCGTGCGAAAATTTCAACGAAACATCGTCGATATGAGCTTTCGGAGAGGAAGACGCACTCGTGTACACTTGATGACTGTACGACACAAAGCTTTACGTCTCGGCTGTGCCATTTAACACCGACATTGGATTGCTGATGACTGGAAACATGTTGCCTGGTCGGATGAGTCTCGTCTTAACTTGTATCCAGCGGATGGACGTGTGCGGATATGGAGACAACTTCGTGAATCCATGGACTCTGCATGTCAGCAGGGGACTGTTCAAGCTGGTAGAGGCTCTGTAATGGTGTGGGGCGCGTGCAGTTAAGAGTCATATGGGACCCCTGATACGTCTAGATATGACTAAATTATCCTAAGGACAAATACACACACACCCATGCCCGAGGGAGGACTCGAACCTCCTCTGGGACCTGCTGCACAGTCCATGACTGCAGCGCCTCAGACAGCTCGGCTAAGTACGTATGTGTTTTTGTATGTATCTCTTCTTAGACCACTAGATTGATTTCAACCAAACTTGGTACACGTATCACTTACTGGTTGGAAAGAACCCATGTAGGGGTAGGTACCACCTATATGTCAAAGGGGTGGGGATGGGGACGAAAAAGCAGGGTAGCAAACGAAAAGCTAGTACCCAGACTTTATATATCCAGTATTTGAGAATGAGAGCACTTAATGACTTGCAACTAACTTTGCGCATAATTTCAAAACCTTCCCGACGCTTTCTCTCTCTGACAATCCACAGAAAATGATGAAACGGTAAAAAATTATCGCTTAGTTCATTTTTGCTGTTCATGGAGTAAAGCTGGTGCATGGAGCTTGAGTTTTAACTTACTACTTCTTTATTCCTAAATGGATCACCAATTTAGCATTGGAGGGCAGCACGGAGAGTAAAAATCGTAGAGGGAGACAAAGAGATGGAGACACTAAACAGATTCAGAAGGATGTAGGTTGCAGTAGGTACGGGGAGATGAAGAAGCTTGCACAGGATAGAGTAGCATGGAGAGCTGAATCAAACCAGTCTCTGGACTGAAGACCACAACAACAACATATTCCTAAATGTATTTGCGACACATTTTGCTAAAATTTTTCACACATACCACTGAATGTACCAGCAAAATTATATGAACACGGAGATACGTGAAAAACTACAGTAACTTGCATAAAGTTTTAATTTATAACTTCTTTACTACTAACTCTTTTCAAAACACATTTCGCAGACAGTAGTCACTTGTACCACTGGATGTACCGGCAAAAATCATATCCCTGTACGACAGATATTCAGGAGATACGACTTCATAAACTCTGATTGCGTAAAAATGAAACCGCAGGGCAAAATTCGCTAGAGATACATGTGGGATAAGTGTACAAACGCATGTGAAATATCTTAAGGATATGTGAAATTAATTTAATATCTGCGTACGTGGGCAAGCCCACGGGTAAAAAGTTCGTCCTAATCCTCTCAAACAATTTCAGTCAAATTCAGTATACTTATTAGTTACGATATGGCAAGAAGTACCATGGGGGCAAGAATCACTAGGATCCTATTGGGGTGAGTGCGATAACCCGGAGAGAGAATGGGAGTGGAGGAGACTGGCAGCGAGAGTGGAGGAGGAGACGGACAGTGAGAGGGGCAGGAGGAGATGGAAAAAGAGTGGGGTTGGAAAAGGTGGACGGAGACACGGGATGGACAGAGTGGGGTGAAGGAGGAGATGAACGGGAGAGCGGGAGGGAAGGATGGAAGATTAGAATAAATCCGTACACAGGCAATGCCGGGTACTCAGCGTGTCTGTATATAACACCTGGTGGCGGTGAGTTACACTAGGTAGATGCCGACTATCGTATATTATTCACATCATCGAGACAGTTTAACATTCGAATGAAACGAGCTGAACTGACCAAAACTGTTTTATGAACACATTTTAGTAGTAATGTCACAACAATGCGTTATCTGTCATTTGACTTACACTTATGGGACAAAATATGACCACCACCTGCTTAATAGCTTGTTTCTCCGCCTTTGGAACGAAATACAGCACTTACTCTATATATCATGAATCCGACAGTTTGTTGGTAGGTTCAAGGAGGTATGTGGCGTTAGATGTCTTTGCACAAATCGTGTAAATAACGGACCGCTGATTTGCGTACACTGTGATGGCGCCCAATAGCGAACGAGGTGGATTCCTTAAGACTTACATCAGGCAAATTTGGTCACCGAGACATCAACCTGATGACTACTAAAAGAACAAACGCAGTGACCACAGAACACGTCATGAACAGAAATACTTGATTTAAAAACTACCATCTTAATACAGAAACTTATCGAGATGTTTAGAATGTTGTAATTTATGAATGTGAAGGTTAGTATTTCGGTAAACAGGGAAGGAATGCGTCCAGATTCCTATGACGGATCGAAGTTTGCACCCCTGTTTTTCACTAAGTTGTTTCAGGGCCTCTTCGAAGAGTGCTTCGATTGTATGACAAGGGAAGGGATTTATGATGAAAACTAATACGATGCATCAATTTGAGGTGGGCGACCCAGGTCCGGAAACAACTGGGTCGAAATTTACAAGCGAAAATGTGATACCTTTGACAGTGAGCCTTTTATACTGCAAGCTCTTTGCTTTCCATATTTTGGGAGGAAGTAGTACGGACCAAAATAAAAAAGGTCTAGTAAACATGGGCTCCAAAATGCATACCTTAAGACCTATGAGCACTTGTTCATCTTTGGCATTGTGAAATACATCCGTTCTTGTTGTTTTGGTCCATACAATCTCCTCCCAAAATATGGAAAGCAAAGGGCTCGCAGAAGAAGAGGTCTGTCAAAGGTATCAGAACGATTTTCGCTCGCTTTCGACTTCTTCGTTTCCCCGACCTGGATCCCTTACCTCAAATTGATAGGTTTACCCTTCTCCATCATCCCTGGAAGTCTGTAACGTCATCACGGAAATACTCCGTATGACTAGCGCGAGCTGCACAATTATCTACAGCTTGATCACCGGTTTATAATACGTAGTGCCACAAACAACCCTCCTCGTGACTCGACTTAGCTATTAGTGAAACTTTTATCAGAATCCCGACAGTAGTGCTTGATATAAGTCATAACATGCAGAGTGAAAAATGCGGTGGGGGCCTCAAGTTTATTGTTCAACATTAAGACATGATATAGGTAATGCTTGTCTTGCTACGAAGTTTTGGAAGACCGTCATCAGAAAAAGGCAAAGGTTATTTGAGCTTCGATTTCCAGCGTCAGTCAACTTAACGTACAAATGAGCAGCATAAAGCAAAAACTGTATGGGAAGGCGAAGTTTATAACATACAAAAACTGCTGTAGTGGACGTTCGGAGTAGTTGTTACGTAGATATAAGAGATAGTAAATGACAGAGGATAGAACAGAAGCAGTCGATAGACTGCTGACTTAAAATAGTGAAATAAGCAGCAATGGCCTTTTTTTAATTGAAAATAGAAGAATTCACGTCTGAAGGCACCCAGGAAAACTACGGAAAAAGACAGAGAGATGTGCGCTATTCAGCAGGTTTCATTTTCAATACGCTTTCAGAAGAACTTAAAAGACTGATTGTTGAACGCAAAATCTTCAAATCTAGGTTGGAAGGTGTCAATGTTACAAGTTTCTATTGGGTAGAAGAATCCCTCATGGTAGCTGAGAACTTTTCCCTGAAACGTGTTGTTTATTCGTATAATGTCTTACTACTTTTCGAGTTTTATTAATTGGGCTACTTGAATAAAAATTTTCTAATCAGTATTCTGTCAACCATTAATCTAGAAAGCTCCCATCCAAATAGCCGTACGAGTTGGCAAGCCGCCTCCAGGATCCGTGAGGCGCGACAGCCGCGGATCGGTTCGGCGCGGTGGATTAACTGAAAAGGCTTTTAGGTGGTTTCCCACATCAGACTAGGTGAATACCGGGCTCTTAACCAACTTTTATTCCATACAGAACAATTGTGCATAGCGGCTGCATATTATTATAAAGAAGGATGGTTCCCTTCTGCCTGCACACTAATGAAGTAGTATGGTGAAATGTACTGCTGGGAGTTTGTTGAATTATAACTCACTCAAATGCACTGAAGATGCCTATTTGTAGTTGAAATTTTGATATGCAAGAATAACGCAAATATTTCGAAAACGTTTTCACACTGTCACATCGATAACACTAGACGCAGGCAGGCAGGATACACTAATTTCGTTCTTGTAGGAAAGGGGTGGAGACAGTAAGGGCATTCGGTCATCCCCTACCGCTAACAGTGCCAAATACAGAACAAAATGCTGACCCCATGATGCCAACGGATAACGCTGAACAAAAATGAAGATTAATCTACAAAATGAGCTGTAGACGTCGCAGCAGCAGGGACTAGCTTTGTGATGTAACTGGACATAGTCCGTGCCAGTTCAACATACTGCGCGTGTTTTTTTACGTTTCGCTAAGCAAGCTCGGAAAGTGAGAGCGGGGAATGGTTTCTCGGGCGGCCACGACAGGTCGCTGTTAAAGTCATTAAATAGACTGACGATGAGACGGAGAAAGCAGTGGCAGAGCTGACGCTAAAGGGGACGCAACATGCAACCATATGTATAATTTCAAGCCATAGCTACTGTTAATCGACGGTGACTGTTTCAAAAAGATGAGAAGTTCAAATACCCCCACCAGTCACAAAATTTGTTGGCATCTAAATTATTTATTTAGCGACATGTTTCGACAGGCTGTATTGGCATTACAAAAAAACATTGAACACTTGCGTATACAGATATTAAAGCGTCTTTACATGACCGCTGTTATCATTCCGTGGAGGAAGAGAAGGAAAACCTAGAAAGAGACGATCTTAATTTGTGTATTGGTCTTCCGTTCACATGAAAATTATATAAAATAACCACTTATTTTAATCCTGTGGCACGGTAGTTTTTTTTAGATCTATCGAGGCAGAGTCTGTTGGAATGTAGTGTAAAGGTAAAAGATTAAAGTTATTGGTGATTTGACTACGTATTATCGCAACTGAAATAAAGAACCTAGCCTTAGCCCGTCACAAGAAGACTTCGATATCACATGATGAAAGTGAGTGATTGTTTTACAAAATTTTCATTTGGACGGAAGACCAATACTAGGTTATCCTTCTCTCTCTCCACAGGATGATCACAGCAGTCTTGTAGAGGAACTTTAATGTCTGAATACGTATGTTTTCAATGTTTTTGTAGTGTCAATATAGCCTGATGATGTGATATCACGTCGAAACATGTCACTAAATAAATAATTTATTTGGAATAAATTTTGTGGCTGGTAGCAGTATCTGGGAAACTATTCATATGCATCCGTAATGTTAAAGCTGAGTAGATGAACAAGTGCATATTACGACATGAGGGACACGATACCTAGCGGAGTGGCGTTGAAATACGTATGCCAAAGAAGAAGAAGGAAAATACGCATATAAGTATCCAGTTAATGATAGGGATAGTTGTGTTATCAGGAGGCAATAATATCGATATTATGAACAATACAAAGAACTATTAAATTCACAGGTTTTATCGCACAGAAATTGACTTAAAAGCTATCAAGGAAACTGAGAAGAATAGTTCTATCTGTTGAATTTGGTCTAAGATAGTGCGTGAATAAATAGCTATTTACGTGTGAGCGGGACGACATCGTTTTAAACACGACAAATAACATTAGATTTTTACGAAAAATTGGAGCATCGGAACTAACAGTTTTTTTCAGACTCAGCTGTATTTTTTTTAATTTCTTTAAAATAAAGCGCAGCCTGATATCCGGATATGTGTTCCATCTTGTAATCTCCCCCCTCCCTCCTACTTCCATCTATTCTCCACATTAAACAATGTACAGTCCAAGTAATTAATAAGCAGTCTTATGAAGATTTTAGAGGAGCAAAGATTACAATAAATTTTCAGGTTTATTTAGCTTGTCATGTTGAGACGGATCCAGTTCTTTTTGTCAAGGGGCCTGATACTTAGAGCTGAAAACGTCACATCAGGTTTCTCACGGCTAGTTTGAACTCAATAGGTCTGAAGATTGTTGTTGCAGTAGTCTTTACGTAAATATATTCTCTCGCAGTTTGGTATATCATGAAGTATTTTGATTTTTCACATTAAGAAAGCCGAAATTACATTGTTCGTACAAAAATAAAAAAATGCGTCCAATCACATCGGAGGCATGCTTACGACTCTCGCACGCTGCGGAAATAACAATATTTCAAAGGGTATACAGTTTTTCTTAACACATGAATTTCTACTAGTTTCCGTTACAGCATTATTTTCGATTACTATTTCATAAATGAATCCAGAAATAAATATTGTAAACAGTATAGGATTGTGTAATTAATAATATAAAATTTAAGTGCGCCAATAATTTGTAATTTCAAATATTTCTAAAAATGTAATTCTATCTGTACATTCAGAACTATTACTAATCGATTATAATATCCAAACAAATATTGTATAAAGAAATCCCTTTCATACATTTTAGCTTGATATATAGCATACTGTGTATAAAATTTTGCGAAAGCTTTGAGAAAAGCAACTGAGATTATATTGACCTGTCCAAAATTCGAAAAATATTACTGGTATCGTCAACTACCGTTCAGGAAAAGTAATGTTAGAGGAGGATGGCCCGTTACAATCGTCAGGTACATATAAAATGTGATTCCATAAAAGTCGAATAATAGAGATTAAATTAGATTAAAACAGTGCATCTCCGGTACATTACATAAAAAAGGAGACTCTCTCAATTCCTAGCCCCACCAGAAAGCCTATCACGTCACTGTTTAGTTGTTGAGCTACGCAGAAAATTGGCGTATAGACGACCACCTGATGTCTGAGTATCGGTCTGGGACCCTTTCCAAATAAGGTTGAATAATGAATGCAATGAAGAACAGCGTGTTTCGCCGTAGGTCCCTCCAATAATTCCGGAAACTTCACGGAGATCCTCTGCAAACTCCAGTAGCAATCGCTGGGAGAGAGGCGTTTTCGAATAGAATTGCGAGAGCATACATTGTAGAGCAGTCAACCAATGGGGGCTAACACTCGTCTTGAGCACCGCTGGCGACTGGAACTGGAAAGAAGGAGAGTGACAGGCGTATACACAGTACCCTTCGCCACACCCAGAAGCTGTAATTCGGAATATAGATGTAGTGTGTGAGAACGCTCCACTTCCAGCAATACCGGGGTCTACCGAGTTGATACCTCCCATCCCTGTTACCTTGGAATAAACAATGCACTGCTCCAACGGCCGCGGTGGCCGTGCGGTTCTGGCGCTGCAGTCCGGAACCGCGGGGCTGCTACGGTCGCAGGTTCGAATCCTGCCTCGGGCATGGGTGTGTGTGATGTCCTTAGGTTAGTTAGGTTTGAGTAGTTCTAAGTTCTAGGGGACTTTGACCTAAGATGTTAAGTCCAATGGTGCTCAGAGCCATTTGAGCCACTGCTCCAACCCTGCCTAGGTGTTCATTGGCTTTGCCGGATAATACCTACTGGTTTCCAAGAAAACTCGGACAACGTATTACTTCCTCACACTTATGTCTCGCGAAATGACGATACATATTACAAAAATGGTTCAAATGGCTCTGAGCGCTATGGGACTTAACTGCTGAGGTCATCAGTCCCCTATAACTTAGAACTACTTAAACCCAACTATCCTAAGGACATACCCGAGGCAGGATTCGAACCTGCGACCGTAGCGGTCGCGCGGCACCAGACTGTAGCGCCTAGAACCGCTGGGCCACTAAGGTCGGCGATAGATATTAAATGTGATACGCAGCTTTATCTGGGTACGTGAAGATAGTGCTATCAGAAGTAATCACCACCACACGCCAAATGGTACCTTGCAGAGTATAGACGAACACTGAAACGTCCCCATAGAAAAATTATTGAATTACTGTGCTGGTAAACCCCTTACGTTATTTGATTTTCAAACAGCTGAGCAAAACTCAACGTACTCAGACGTTTCTCTCTTTACTTATTCTGATCATCACTAAACTGACACACAATATTTTTAGCGCAATCTGACTTTTAATAATGCCTACAAAAGAATGGCCGTGACTAACAATAACCTATACCTTTCATGAATCACTTATCTCACAAAAATCTTCATTACTCGAACTACTGCAATACAGCGAGCGCCACTACTGCCAGCTAAATAAAAGATTCTAACTACTGAAGGCACTAACTACTGATAGGCACAGTCAGCAAATGAAAGATTTTGATAGGAACAAACAATGTATTTACCTTAATAGTGTTCAAAAGTCATTATATATCAGTTCATGATATCCAGTATTACAAATTTACTCTCTGTGGTGGACACACGTCCAGATCATCCGCTCTCAAAACTCCGCCATCTCTCTCCTCACATGCACCACTGCTGGCGGCTCACCTCCAACTGCGCAACGCTATGCGCTGTTAACAGCCAACTGCCCAACACTACAATGGCGAATATTACTCCAACAATGCAAACCAACCACAGCGTTCACACAGCTCAGTCAGTGATTTTCATATAGAGCGCTACGTGGCGTTACCAACATAAAAACCTAAACAGCCTACTTACAACATGTAAATGTAAACTCGTTCTTTGACCAAGTAACGCCGCGCGGGATTAGCCGAGCGGTGTAGGGCGCTGCAGTCATGGACTGTGCGGCTGGTCCCGGCGGAGGTTCGAGTCCTCCCTCGGGCATGGGTGTGTGTGTTTGCCCTTAGGATAATTTAGGTTAAGTAGTGTGTAAGCTTAAGGACTGATGACCTTAAGTACCATAAGATTTCACACACATTTGAACATTTTTTTGACCAAGTAGCTCAGAGTTGCATTGTCTCGCGGAAGTTGGTAAATAAATGCAGCAAGTAAATACTTTGGGAAAGCCTCAGGCAATACGTTTGAGTTGCTGCTACTATTCTCGGAGCCTGTGTCAAACGTATCGCTGTACCTGCGTATAGTTTTGATGGGCCCTAATGGCTCCGTTTGTGAAGAGTGGGCTGTAGCCTTCCTCATACAGCGGCGCTCTTACGGCTGTGTGTCGGTGTGGCGACCGGGCTTCTCCTTCCTGTTGGATTCTATTAGCGCTCGTTAGGCGGACGGAGACAGCACGTGCCAGCGGATCAATACGGGCTCGATCCGCTGCGTCAGTCGGGCCGCGCCACCGGCCGGCGGGTCCGCAGTAATAAAAATGTCCACTGTCAGCTGTTAGTCTTGAAGGAAGCCCGGCGGCGGCAGTGGCGGCGGCGGCGGCGTGCGGTGGGGGCGGCCATCAACCGGTGGTTGCCGCCGCCGCCGCCGCCGCCGCTGCCGCCTCCGCCTGCGCCGCGGTGGCCAACTGCTCGCCTTGCTGTTCGTCTCTTATTTGCTGGCCTGGACAACACAGCGGCGGCAGTACAACCCCCGGCGTCGGCCGCTCCCTCGCTTTCTCACACACACACACAGTAATAGCTACGGCATAGTGACGCTCGTAAATATCAAGCAGGAGGCGGAATAATCTCCCCGCCCCTCCTCGCCCCCGCTCCTCCTCCCCCGCCACTCCGCCCCCGTCTCCCTCCGATGCTAATCTTCCGGAGCCATGCTTCGCTAGCTCAAACTCCAGCAGCGGCGGCCCTCGGTGCGCGCGCGGCGCTGTGTGTGTGGGTGTGGGTGTCCCCGCGTGTGTGCTGCAGTGTGCGTGTGATCTCTTGCATGGCTGCTGTGCTGGCGGGGGTGTAAGAGGACGCAGGGCACAGGAAGGACGGCGGTGGAGGTGGAGGAAGAGGCGAAGGAGGGATGGCGGGACGGTCACTGCCTGTGGTGGTGGCGGATCTGCTGCCTCTGCTCTGGTGGTGGGGGCGGCGCCGCTGCCGCTGCTGCTGGAGGGAGTTTGTAATTAAGGTCCGGCAGGCAGGCGGCGCCGTAGTTGAGCGTCCGGCCGCCCGGAGCGCTGCTGGCCGTCCCCTGATAAGGAAGGCGACGAGGCGACGCGCTAAGATGGACGGCCGGCCGGGGACCCCAGCCTCCTACGCGGCCTGTTGTGTGTGTGTGTGTGTGTGTGTGTGTGTGTGTGTGTGTGTGGGAGGAAAGGGTGAAAAGAAGGGTGGGTAGGTGTATAGGTGCCTCTGTGGGTGTGCATCGGAAAGATTCCCTATCTCGCTTCCTCTCCTCGATCATTAGTGATCGGCAACCGTCCGTATAAAATACTTCACTTTCAAGTAGCCACACCTAACATAGCTCGCTATGTAAAGTATTTTATTGTGTAGCTGAGGGTAAAACAAAATTTTTATAATCTGATGTAACGCTAGAAGCGTCTTTCTGCATGCAACGACTGAAATTGTCATACTAGCACAGTCCCGTGTTCATTAAAAAATAGTAAAAAACAGTGCAATTGTATATTTTACTGACTCACGTCGTGGACAATACACGGAGCGTTTGACTGTTGTAGGTAGGGAAGTAAAAGACAATGAAACAAGCAATCAGTGCTAATGAACACAGCCCCCGAAGCACATGGTTTCCCCGGTTTGACTTATGCGCAAATTTACATCTGCATCTACCTACATACTCCGCAATCCACCATACGGTGCGTGGCGGAGGACACCTTGTACCGCAACTAGCATCTTCTCTCCCTGTTCCACTCCCAAACAGAACGAGGGAAAAATGACTGCCTATGCCTCTGTACGAGCCCTAATCTCTCTTATCTTATCTTTGTGGTCTTTCCCCGAAATGTAAGTTGGCGGCAGTAAAATTGCACTGCACTCAGCCTCAAATGCTGGTTCTCTAAATTTCCTCAGTAGCGATTCACGAAAAGAACGCCTCCTTTCCTCTAGAGACTCCCACCCGAGTTCCTGAAGCATTTCCGTAACACTCGCTTGATGATCAAACCCATCAGTAACAAATATAGCAGCCCGCCTCTAAATTGCTTCTATGTCCTCCTTCAATCCTACCTGATAGGTATCCCAAACGCTCGAGCAGTACTCAAGAATAGGTCGTATTAGTGTTTTATAAGCCGTCTCCTTTACAGATGAATCACATCTTCCCAAAATTCTACCAATGAACCGAAGACAACTATCCGCCTTCCTCAAAACTGCCATTACATGCTTGTCCCACTTTATATCGTTCTGCAACGTTACGCCCAAATATTTAATCGACGTGACTGTGTCAAGCGCTACACTACTAATGGAGTATTCAAACATTACAGGATTCTTTTTCCTATTCATCTGCATTAATTTACATTTATCTGTATTTAAAGTTAGCTGCCATTCTTTACACCAGTCACAAATCCTGTCCAAGTCATCTTGTATCCTCCTACAGTCACTCAACGACGACACCTTCCCGTACACCACAGCATCATCAGCAAACAGCCGCACATTGCTATCCACCCTATCCAAAAGATAATTTATGTAGATAGAAAACAACAGAGGACCTACCACACTTCCCAGGGGCACTGCAGAAGATACCCTCACCTCCGATTAACACTCAACATCGAGGACAACGTACTGGGTTCTATTACTTAAGAAGTCAAATGCAGTTAAACAAAGGCTAATCGAATATTAGAATGACATAAAACATGTATTGATAAAGATCCTACGCCAAGATCACAGTTTTCCTTCAGTGACTACCGGTTTCGGCTCATTACCGAGCCATCTTCAGATCAACCTAAAATATTGTTCAGAGTGTGATTCTGATTACACCTCGTTGTATCTTTTAGAGCAAAGTCGCCCTAGTTAAACAAAAAATCCTAAAGTGAAAATCTCAGCTGGTCATGTAAATTGAGAACGTTAAACATTAATCAAAAGTTGTCAGCTGAGTTTGAAGTGTTGGCAGAAGAGCCAACACCGTGTTGCTAGAGGAGGCCGAAATGCACGCTTTTATCTCACGCAAACTGGCGTGAGGTCTGGAACAGTTAAGGGAATTTATAGTAGCAAATAAAGTACGTAGTTGATGTAATACTTAACTTTAATACATAATTGGAGAACATCGGTCTGACGGTACAGGCATCACAAGTTAAATATCTATTGATAATGGCGCCTTGCTAGGTCGTAGCAAATGACGTAGCTGAAGGCTATGCTAACTATCGTCTCGGCAAATGAGAGCGTATTTGTCAGTGTAGCATCGCTAGCAAAGTTGGCTGTACAACTGGGGCGAGTGCTAGGACGTCTCTCTAGACCTGCCGTGTGGCGGCGCTCGGTCTGTACTAATGGACCGTGGCCGATTTAAAGGCTACCACCTAGCAAGTGTGGTGTCTGACGGTGACACCACAGAGTTGGCTTACAGCTGTCACACAATCACGTCCTGGTTGCTGATATGAATGATAGAAATCGTACCTTTTCACATCCACCCATAGGCGGCGCAACTATCACTGCCATCGATCGTGTGACAAATAACAACATCTGATTACTAATACACGTTGTCAATTTACATGACCAGCTAAGATTTTCACTTTAGGATGTTTATTTAACTAGGGTGACTTAGCTCTAAAATATACAATGCGGTGTAATGAGTGTCACAAACTGAACAACATTTTAGACAGCTCTGAAGATGGCTCGGTAATGAGCCAGAACCGGTTAGCGTTAAAGAAAAATTGTGATCTTGAGGTGGAATTTTTATCTACACATGTATTAAATCAGCATATCACTTATCTCCCCCACTGAAAATGTCAAAGAATAACATATCTGGATGATATTCTGTATAGTGGAAGAACGCGGTGTGGCACACGCATTATAGTACCTCATCACACTTCCAAGTGGCTGTCCGAGAATGCCTACCACGAATCCTCAACAACGGTTGTATCGGCCGTGACTCATCACTACCATGGCGAACGAGTCCCTCACCCCACCCGACCCCTTCATAGCTTGACCCGTTAAATTATTTTGCGGGGGTAAATTAAACAGTTTACTTGCATGTCTTGATGAACAGACACTGTTCACGATAGACAGCCGTGCGAAATTTTTTCTGAAAAAAGTTTGTTGAATGCGAATAGATGTAAGAGACTACGATATGGGGATGTAGGCACTGTGACATATGGAAGTTTGGGTCGTTCCGGGAGGCATGCACAGATAGCCTAACGGTCAAAGTGACCACTCGCAATGAGCAGGAAATCCGGGTTCAAGTCCCGGTCGGGCACACGTTTTCGCGTGTCAGCAGTGGGTAGTCCGTCTGTATCCAACACACATGAAACCTAGTTATTCGCATTCAGTGAATTTATTTACTTACGAGCCTGGTTGCTAGTGCCCATGATTTTCGCGAATGCATTGTGGGTTGTTGTCAATTCATTTGGTACACATACAGGACATATGAACCTCTACAGGCATCGATGAGAAGGCTTGCCGAAGCCTGCCTTCACAAGAACTGTGGCCATCTTTTGTAGTATGTAAATCTGCAGTTCCATGTCTAACATTACTGTAATGGTATAGGCCTAAGAGAAAGGAGGGATTGTGAGAGGGACACAGATATAGGCACTGAAGTTACTGCTCAGGTGCTAAATGTCTTCGAACATATGCCATTGCTAAAATGAAATAAAAAGTAAAAAAAAGTCCTAGAGGTAGCAGTGCAGTGTAGAAGATGCTGCCGTTTATCGTCTAGTAAAGTTATAAGAAGATCAAAACAAATTAGAAAACGATTTAGAAAACACATCTGTACAGCGCGAAAATTGGCAGTTGATCCTTAATAATTAAAAGTGTGAGTTCGTCCACATGGGTGATAAAAGGAATCCGTTAAACTTTGGTTACGCGGTAAATTAATCAAATCTAGAGGCCGTCATCTCAGTTGAGTACCTAGGAATTACAAATACGAACAACTTAAATTGGAAAGAACACACAAAAAATCTTGTGGAGAAGGCGAACCGAAGACTGTGATTTATTGGCAGAACACTTTAGAAGATGCAACAGATCTACTAAAGAGACTGCCTACACTACGCTTGTCCGTCCTGTTTTGGAGTACTGCTGCGCGGTGCGGGACCCTTACCAGATAGGATTAACGGAGTACATCGAAAAAGTTCCAAGAAGAGCAGCACGTTTTCTACTATAGAGAAACAGTGGAGAGTGTTTCATGGACATGATACAGGATTTGAGGCGGAAATCATTGAAACAAAGGCGTTTCTCGTCGCGGTGGCATCTTCTCACAAAATTTCAGTCAACATCTTTCCCCCACGAATGCGAAAATATTTTGTTGACGCCAACCTACGTAGGGAGAAACGATCATCAGAATATTTAAGCAAAATTTACAATAAATTAAAAATTTTTCTAGCACTCAAAACTTTCAACTTCGGAAGGTTTCATAAATTACTGAAAATGCTTTACGTAAAACACCACAGTAAATAAAAAAAACAAGATATCCTAAATTTATCAACAAATTTAAATCACTTGAAAGAAAGTAATGAAATGCTAAGCAATCAGGCCACTTCCTTTAACGGTACGTGGAAATTACACGCCTTCTTTCAAAATGGAAGCGGCATTTTCTCTAAATTCGGCACTCGACGTGGATCACTTACACATGCCACCGCTATGGCTTCCCTTTTTGCCTTACACCAATTTCAGAATACAACTTTAGCACACAGTAAAACGAGCTCCTGATGCACATCTGCGAAGCACCTACAACAGCCAGGCAACTTGAACAAAATATTCTTCAGCATTGAAACCACCAGGGCATGGAGTAATTTGCATATTTCAAGCAAGGTTGGTTGGTTAGTTTAAAACAGGGGGAAGGGACCAAACTACTAGGTCATCGGTCCCTTGAAGCAAGGAAAATTAGTTACCAACAAATTATTACTTAACAAGAGAAGCAGCTAGACAGGTTAATTAACAAAATCAGGTATCAAATTTACATATCGACAACCAGCACCTAAATCACTCGGTGCATTGCACTTTTTAAATGTGAGGAAAGGTCTTTCCGTTGCGTCACTATGCACCCACTAAAAGTAAATCTATGTCTGGTAACCAGGATGGCGAGAACTCTCGCTACATTTCTCATTGCTAGTGCTGTAATTCCATTCCTATAAACACTGCTATAAAAATTGACACACCACAAAGGAATTATCCGAATGGGATTGAAATATTCAAGAGACAGAGCTTGACAAACTGAGCAAGTCAGTAACGCGTTGGTGCACCTCACGACCTTATGTCAGCACTTAATATGCTTGTCATTGATTGACAGAGTTACTGGATGTCTTACTGGAGGATATCATGCCACATTCTTTCCAACTGGCGAGTTAGATCCTAAAAATCCTGAAATGGTCGGAGGTCCTGCCAACAATGCTCCAAACGTCCTCAGTTTGGGTGAGATACGGCGAGCTTTACCTGCAGATATCATATAAATATCGTTTACGTGTGGCATATCTGAACAAAGTAATGTGAAAGATTACAAATTTTTAGAAGGATACAGTAAAGAGGGAGAGTTTCTCAAGGAGTTTCGTCTGTACAGTATATTGCAAGCACTCTTCGGAAGTATAAATATCGTTTTTGTAACAAGAGAACAGCATCTTTTCATGAGCCTATGTAGCATGCAATTTTGTTCCATTATACATGACTAATAGCAATGTCACTCTTTCAGTTTCACTACATTACCAATCAACGAATAAAATTTAACGACTTGACTTTCGCTGTGTTAATGTGAAGAAGTCTGTGTCACATTCGTTTCTTCAATCTTATTCGTGTTCGACACAGAAGAACCTCACGCATGTTGCGGTCTCATCTTCTCTTTGCCATTGCTCTAGTTTCTGAACTTTCTCTTGGCAGATCTACATCTGCATCTACATGGATAATCTGCAAATCACTCTTAAGTTCCCAGCAGAAGGTTCATCGAACCACCTTCACGATAATTCTCTGTTATTCCACTCTCAAACAGCGCGCATGATAAACGAACACACATAGCTTTCATTGAAAAGCTCATATAAATACTATTTTAAACGGTCATGATTTGGTGATGAAAAGAAAATAATGCATTGCTTAAAGTGCAAAAGATTTCAACAAGTTGATATTTTGAAATTACTAGTCTCTAGTATTTAGTATAGGTCTAATACATACGTTCTTTTAATATAGTGGTTAAACATTTCGTGTCCCGGTATCTGTCGTATTCCAAAAGCTTGAAAAGCCTGCCTACTCCAAAAGAACTAATATTTCCCTTTTTAAAATTTTGGTCTTCCATTTTTAGAATTACCGGACCAATTGACTCTTGATTTCCTTTGTATTTGTTGTCTGACACAATGACGAAATAGCCACACACGATGACCGATTGCACTTGGTCACATTGTCTGTTATCGTCTACATCTCCATTAAAACCTCACTGTTTTGTGATTGCGAAGGAAAAAAAAACGGCCAATCATTATTTATTTGCTGTAGGACCACGCCCTGTCCCAAACATAAACTCAGTACTTTGAGATAACAAAGTAATGATTGGACGTGAATATTTATCCTTTTTGGAATAAGCAAATTCAACTCATAGTGACTGTTTCAAGTGACGACCGCTAGTCTTAATGAGAGTCTTACAATCTAATACGTTGACAGAACTGGACTGTGGTTTTAAAACCATGAACGTAATTGCTGCGCCGACAGAAGTCTCCACACCTGGAAGAGTGCGTTCTGGGAATAGGCTGACAAGGGGTTAGTGATAATTCTTCTCTACAAGATCCCACACCATCTTCCGAGATTTTACTGTCAGAACGATTCCTGTTGTTCCAACATCATCACATATGAGTCTTAAACATATGCAGATTATATTGAAGCAAGTAAATTCCGGTTTTGTACAGTGATTGGTTGGTTACACCTTCATCATTCTTGCAGCAGCCAAGTTGTTAAATCTTTTTTGTAAAAGCTGCCAAGAGCAGTAACATTGTGTACATTTTACTCTATTTTTGTGTTCTCGTTCTCTCTTAATGTGAGAGCATTCTTTCTTAGCCTTTTTACATGCTGATATCATTAATTATAAGTTTGTTATATTTAAAGATTCACATGTGTTGAAGCACAAAATTTGCGATATATTCCACTTCGACACAACACGTGAAACTGATGTGTAGATGTAAATATAATAGTCAAAAGCGACAATGAGGCAAATTAAAATGTTTTATATGACTGTGAACACCCATCAAGAGAAAAAGTTTAATCGTTCTTATTTATTTCTTATACCAAAAGATTTTTCACAGCCGATTCCTGCAACTGACTGTCCCAGTCCTCAGTGGCTGTTCGATTCGTCTGTTAGACGGCCTACTATCGTCCACGTAACATTGTTTCCAATACCGAACTCCCCTGTGTCTCTCATTAGGTACTAAGTCGTTAAAGAGTTGCAAATCTCAGTGTGATGTTTTCTATTTCTTTCTTCCCTTTTAGTAAATTAATTATTTCTGCTATACCTGATTACTGTTGTCACTGCATTTTCACAGTTTGCACCATTCGCATATAAATCTGTTTCTGTTATTCATTTAGCCCTGTTGATGTGTCTGTGAAGATATTCTCACATTTTCGTGTCTTTCTGTTTAAGAGCTATCTCATTTACGCTCATTAACAATGAAATTCTGTTATGAAAGTTAATAATATTTAAAAAGTAGACGGTTCTTCGCAATGTCTGTAGCATATATTAAAGCAAAACTCATAAAACTTATTCACTTAAGGGCTTTCTTTTGTTAGTAGTTACTAACAGAAGTATTAAAAATGTTCTTTAGAAGGCAAGTATCTTTTTATTATCCACAGTATTTATTCATTTCTTCTCTATGCATGGTAGTATTACAGCGTCTCATGCAGCGATATACATCAGCTTAGTACCGTGAGATTTGTTATGAAGAATATCACTCATGGCTTATTTGAAACGAAAATTCTATTATTTGGGTACGTTCCCCGTAAAAAAATGGTTCTCGTCATTTTGTCCATATCAAATATCAAATTTACGAATAACCAGAAATGCCTATATGAATGCACTGTATACTTCTAGTGTCATCATTTAAATTTTATGGCGACTGTAGTCTTTTCGTATGTTCTGACGTTTATGTTTTCTGTCGGAGACAGCATAAGGCACGTGACGGAAACGGTGAACATATGAGCAAACAGATCAGCCACGGGCATGTAAGGTAACAAGCGACTTAGGTGTACCTGTTAGATGGACTGAACAAATTATTAACCATAGCTTTCCACTGAAGGATCATCGAACGAAAGATTTATTGACGTAACAGAAGTTCTTAATCTATAAAGATAGTAATGATATGTAGCCACTCTTTTAGAAAGGTAGATGACATTATTCAAGACATTTGAGTGGAGAATTTCCCTCCTCCCTCCCTCCACCCCACCCCAAAAGAAAAGCGAATACTTTAGTAAGTAAAGTTTGGTCAGTGGAGAAATGTGGATAAATCTAACCTACAGGTTCCCTAGCTGACTTATTCTTGAAGCGGAAACAGTTACGTGGCCATATGGAGATCGAAATGAAGATGTTGCTGACATAAGAGGAAAATAATCAGATGACTAGAAAACGTGAACCAGTGGAGAGGACCCGCTCCAGAAACTTCTGCCAAAGCATTCGGGAGAAATTACTTAACAAAAGTGTCCAGGAATCAATGGTAGGAGTTACTGACAACATTGGTTGTCGATTATATGTATGTGAAACTACAAAAATTAGAAGAAAACAAAAAAAAAAAAAAAACAAACAAGATAGCTGTGCAGATTGTACGATGAATAAGACTTAAACTGAATAATGGTGCCGCAGGTTTAAAATTCATGCTTAACATTGTGAAAAATTTGGCGTACGCCTTGCTTATGGTACACTGTGTGGCAAGCTGTGTGTCTTCTCGAGAACGCCCGTTTCAGCATCTATGTTAAGTCTCTCTTCGCTGTGTACGCCTGCAGACTTGCCGTTCGGCAACCCGCTACTCAGTGTAGACGCGACGGGTGGTCTTTAGCAGGCAGAAGCTTACCTTATATAACCACACAGCGTTTAGCCACTTGTACGCATATCTCATGGCCTCCTTTGTGTTATGAAAAGTTACTACCAGAAGCGCTCAACACTTGCGCTGAGTATAGCGTACAGGCACAAAACATCTCACTTACGTTTCTCTGTATGCTTAGAAGTTTGTTCACTCATGCATTGAAACTTACAGATGCATACTTTGACCATCAGCTTTGCGTACCAGCTACTGTTTCCAGACGAGAAAATTGTAGGTTCTTGTAGTACTGCTTCCAATATAACGCCGAATGAAGTAATTAGCGCGGGTGTCAGTTTAGTGCGCTGAGAATGGTTTCCTCATAAAAATAGTAAGTAGCATTGAATACCACATTAAAGTGATTTTAGACAAATGATGAAGAGTCACTCGCGAATTACTTTCGAATGATTAAGATTTATTCCGTACAGCTTTCGACATGTTGTGCGTTCATGTCAGTGTGCAGTGAAAAACAGGTTAACATCTCTCTAAATGAAGGCATAGTCACTGATAATACAAATTTTCTATTGCCATATCATTAATAAATTTTTATTCAATTGCCAGACAAAACATATATGACCCCTGCGCTGGAATTTCAATATTTTCAAAACATTTACAGATTTACACATCTGTTATTCTCTGCCAGTCCTTCAGAAGCCAATGGAAAAATCTGGATTGCTGTAAATGTGGACACGTTAAAGCAAATCAGTGATAAAACACCATTTCAAAAGACAAGAACAACTAGCTCATCACTTCCAAAAATTACATACATTTTGAGAATTTATTTCCTTACATTTTATGGATACGAAATATGCAGAAGACAAGGAAAATTGTACACTGAAAATTTGGAATTAATTGTCATTCCTTGTATCGAAAATTCCATGTAAAGTGTTTTTCCTTTGGTTTCCGAAACAGTAAAACGTGCTTTCTGAAACAAGTTCTGTGAGTGGATGTTTAGAGACGAAACATTAACTTGCGCGACGGAGACAACTATTTAAGGCAATTAACAAAGAAAGCGACCCATATACGCTGTAATGGGTGGATGCAGTACGGTGATGTGATGTGAGTAAGGTAAATATCTGTTATATTTTCTGTCTCGACAGTCATGCATGCAGAGAGCTTGTCGGTTGTTTCCACGACCAAGAAAGCTGTCACAGGTCGAAAAAGTTCATTGTAGTAGCATGTATCTGCAACTTTTCAATTGATGTAAAAATTCAGCTTAGCGAACCTTTTCTAATTAAGTAATAAATTTCAGCACTACATTCGTCCTTCATTAGTCAGTCCTACGATATTCGTCTATGGGTGCTGTTTCATATTATGATGATGATGTTTGGTTTGTGGGGCGCTCAAGTGCGCGGTTATCAGCGCCCGTACAAATTTGCAACCTTTGCTCAGTCCAATCTCACCACTTTCAGGAATGATGATGAAATTATGAGGACAACACCAACACCCAGTCATCTCGAGGCAGGTGAAAATCCCTGATCCTGTCGGTAATCAAACCCGGGACCCCGTGCTCGGGAAGCGAGAACGCGACCGCGAGACTATGAGCTGCGAACTGATGTTTCAGCCAGAGGGAATGAAGTCTTTTCAAAAACATTGATTTGGATATCCCTTTCATATGATCCCAATTTGAAAAGTGCATATTAACGAGCCTCTTGAAGTAGGCACTGAGAAATAACTTCTTGTTACTTTATATATAACACATAAGATGAATAAACAAGAGAGTACATTTAGAGAAAGAGCGGAAATAAGAGGTACTTCTTTCTACTAAAATCTATTTGATTTACCACCAACATTCACTGCTGTCTTCTTAGAAACGGCTAAAGAATGCGCGGCGCGATAGTTCATCTGAATCCGTAAGTGCGATGTGTCTGAGGTTAATAATTTCAGAGTTTTAATGAGTAGTTTTTTCATCGCAAACTGTTCCCCCATTTCTGAATCATTTGGCAATTTTATATACATTTCAAACATTTTTGGCGCAGTTCGAATAGAACAATGGTTTTTCTGATTCAATTCATACATCGTCGTTAAAAGTTTCTGCAACATATTCCGTTTAGCATGCGAACACTAAAGTCATTACTGAAGGAGAGATTAAAAAAATCACTCGCGATAATGTCGACAAACGGATAAATACTTGTCGAAAATTATCGTGTCGCATTCCACATACCTCATTTTTGCGATATGAGGGCATATAATATACCTAGGAACATTGTCGAAAATAATCGTTTTGGTGGTCCAGATGTCATGGAGTGGGGAGGTATAATGTTGCATCTTTGGACACGGTTCATACACCGGTCAACGTTATTGTCGGACTATTCTTCTTTTGTGGAGTGCATTCGGTCCTGACGTCATTTTTATGGAAGACAACGCGCGACCGCATCCAACAACACACGTGGAGGGGCTGTTGGAACGAGAGGATCTTCGGGGAATGGACTGGCCTACCCGTTCCCACAAATTAAATCGCATCGGGCAGATGTGGGATGCGTTAGGGAAACGTACTGCAGAACGTCCACATGTAGCAAGGACAGTCCAGCAGTTGTCAACCGCGCTGGTGAAGGAATGGAACGCTCTACCGCAAGAACTCCTTTACCAGCCTTGTGACCAGCTTGTGAGGACGTTGCACAGCATGCATTGCCGTCCGTGGTGATCACACACTCAATTAGGATGCTATTGTAATTTCCTTAAATCCTGGTTGCAGTCAGTGCAAATATAGTCTTCGAACAAAAACGTCCTGTTCGTACCACTGCGTATTTCTTTCGGTTACTTTCTCAACCGTAGCGTAACATTTACATTTATATGCGGTCCAAGTTTCATCGAGCTTCCTCACTTGGCAATGACACGTCATGTGAAAGTTACTTTTGTCCTTTTCCAAGGGTTCCAAACCAATGTATACCACGTGTTTTTGAAGATATGTATTACCTTAACGTGGGGCTTTTTCGTATGGAACTCTTTCCCCCTTCATAACCACAACAACTTCGTTCGCTGTGATTTTCTGTCACTTTTCCCGCTCAACAGAGTTCAACAGGCAGCGCCGTTTATCAAGAAGTATTTGCTGTTTTTACTTTGACACAGTTTCGTTACTTGTCTTTTATCTTTCGTCACAACAATGCACTCCTACACTAAAATTAACCGAAGTTTCATTTTGGATCAGTGTAACAATGCTTGGTTGTCATCCTACAGTACATTATCATCATCTAAATATATTCCAACCTTCGAATTACATGCTTGCTTAAACTTACTTTTCGAGCATGAATGAGACACGAGACGTGAGTCGTAGTCTGGTCGAAGTACTGCGATATAAAATTTTGCCATTTATTGTCGTGTACAATCGCCCTGTAAGAGATACAGCAGCTATTCACACTAGGCGTTTTTGCTGTTCAGTTAATGCAGTCACTAACCAGTGTGAAAAATTCTTAATGTTGGTGAGGTCAGTTTCAGTGGGAGCTCTATTGTTTTTTGACTGCGAGCTTATAACTTCGTGTCATGCACTTGATCATCATGTAAAGTTAGCGTATAGTTTACAAATATGACAGCGCCATGAGGCCGGAGTAAGAAATGCGATGCCATGTTTTTAAGTTCCTTATACTATGAAATTCCCAGTAACACGTGGTTTCTCATAGTCATATTGCTGGTTTAGCCATATAAGTAATGAAATAGTGATGGATAAGACACTCTGGTTTACCAGACACACTAGTTATTGGTCGAAGAGTCCACCGCTGCACTGCCGGTCCATAGTGTCCAAGGGGCACATTGGATCACCTAATTGTGATGCTGATGTTAAATAAGACCGTCCCTTCAAATGTTAAACAGTTATCTGAGATTGTAAATCAGTGATTTATGTTCTTTTCTGAAGCTGACAAGCCACGCTATTATTATCCAGGAATACCCCGTACCGATTCCAAAGAGGAAATACAAGAATTCAAAGTCATTGTTCCACAACTACATTCTTATGCAAAAAAAAAAAAAGAAAAAAAACCACGCAGCACGAAGGAGTAATGCAAACTGGACCTAAATTGATATTCATGTAGGTATTGACGGAAATCTGTAAACTTTGGCGGCCGATGGATGAGTGTGTGACGTTGCAGCGCAATTTCACCGCCCAATTGGCAAGGATAGTAAACAGGGAGATGTGGATACTTGGACATAAAGTCTTCACCAATTTCATTCCATGTACTCAGCTGAACAGCAACTACGCCTCGCAGACAGGCTCGTGAATACAGGGTGTATCAGAAAGAATGACCGATTTGGCACGTCTATATTTCTGAAACTAATGAACATATACAATTACTTTTGTTTTTTGATGAACAAGAAACTCAAAATGTTTTCTTTTTCAAAGGTGTTCAACACGCTAGCCTCGAGATGCACTGCGTATGTCTGTACGGTATTCAAATTGTTCCCATACTGCGGCGATCATGTCTTGAGCTACAGCGTCCACAGCTGCTTTTATGCGATGTCTTAGTTCATTCATTGTTGTTGGTAATGGAGGCACATCAACACAGTCTTTTATAAATCCCCACAAGAAATAATCACAGTTATGTCCGGTGACCTTGGGGGCCAGTAATGTAAGGCTGGATCATTTGGTCCAGTGTAACCAATCGATCGTTCAAAAATCATCTGATTTAAAAACTCCCGCACTTCCAGTTGTCAGTGTGGCGGTGGCCCTTCCTGTTGGTAAATGAAGTCGTTCGAATCTTGTCTCCAACTGCTGGAAAAGAGCCGGCCGCTGTGGCTGAGCGGTTAAGCGCTTCAGTCCGGGACCACGCAGCTGCTACGGTCGCAGGTTCGAATCCTACCTCGAGTATGGATGTGTGTGATGTCCTTAAGTTAGTTAGGTTTACGTAGTTCTAAGTCTAGGGGCTGATGACCTCAGATGTTAAGTCCCATAGTGCTTAGAGCCATTTTTGCTGGAAAAGAAAGTTCTCAAGGTTATATAGATACGTGCTTCCCTTAACAATGTTGTCGGCAAAGAAAAATGAACCTTACACCTTTTCCCGTGAAACTGCATAAAACACATTAAATTTTGGATAATCTCTCTCATGTCGTACAACTTCATGTGGTTGTTCCGTACCTCATATTCTCTTTCCTTTTAAATGGAATGTTGCCTCGTCACTACAAACTATCATCCTCCACCTTACCAAGAACGAAATTACAGAAATCCACACGTTGTTGTTTGTCACCTTCACGAAGAGCTTGCAGTAGCTGAATTTTTTATGATTTCATTTGTAAAAGTCGATGCAACACACGCCAGACTGACATCGGCGGCATGTTGAGCTGTCGAGCTGCAACGCGAACGGATTTCTGTGGACTTTTTGTCAACTACGGAGGATGCGTTCGACGTCTAGACACTCAGGGACGGCCCGGGAATTTGCCTTTACACAAACAACCTGTTTCTCAGAATTGTTCATACCGTCACCTAATGCTCTGTGCCATTGGAGGATCCACACCATACCTAGTACGAAATTCACATTGAACAGTTGTTATTGATCCGCATTGCGCATACGTAGAACACAAAACGCTTTCTGTTATACCGACACCATTTTTATTCGAACTGAAGTGGGCGCACACTGCTGCTACCTAGCGGGAACCATGTAAAACCCGAGAGTTTGCTCTTTCAACAGTACGTAGTTCACGCACATATCTCAAATAACATAATAGTTACGATTTTTTTTTTAAATCGGGTAATTCTTTTTGATTCACCCTGTGATATACGCGATATCAGCGTACGAGAGAGGACGTGTAGTTGGGCTTAAAGAAGCCAGTTGGAGTAATTGGCGAATCACTCAACATCTGAATATGAGTGATGCCACTATTCTGCGATGTGGGCAGGAATGGTTAAAGAATGGCTGATCACAGCGTCAAGAAGAAAGCTGTCGATCTAGAGAGCTGACATAACGTGAGCAGTTGTCAAAGAGGCGCTTAGAGTCCGGGATTAATCATAATCATCGATAAAACGTTCAACTGGTGCTTCAGAGACCACAAGGACAATTAATAGGTGGTTCACGGAAAGAGGGGTCAGCTCACGACGCCCCTTGCGCCGACTATCATTAACCTCTGTACACCAAAAAAGCCCTTTTGCAGTGATATCGGGCACCTTCGGTCTGGAATCTCATTGACCAGAGTAGAATTGTCTTATGTGATGAGTCCCGCCCCGAACTGAGCCCGAATGACCAGCGAAGACGTGCGTAGAGATGCACTGGACAGCTGTGGGATATCAACTTGAATTTCGAACTCCACAAGGCCAGACAACCAGGTGTGATCGTCTGGGGTGTCATTTCATTTCATAGGAGGACCCCTTCGGCTGTCATCCGACGCACCCTTACAGAACAGTGGTACGTCGACAATAATCTACGCCCGCTTTTGTTGCGCTTCGTGGTAGACATTTCTGGACTTAATTTCAGCGAGATAATACCCTGCACACACTACTGCTTTTCTTTATAGTTGCAGAACTCTTGCTTGGGCAGCGTAGTCACCGGTCTCAAACTAGTTGAAAACTTTTAGAGAAATGTGGGCAGGGTCCTCCGACCATCTCTGGATTTTGACGAACTAACATGCCAATTGGACTGAATTTGGGACTATATCCCTCAAGAGAACATCCAACAACTCCGTTAATCAACGTCCGAAAAACTGCTTGCAGAAATGCCAGAGGTGGACCAACGCGTTACTGACTTACTCGATTTGTGAAGCTGTTTCTCTTGAATCAATCAGCCAATTCTTCTGAAGTAGTAAACCATTTGTTTTTCTGTGCAAGCACATCACATCTAGCGGTATCCGGCCCATTCAGATAATTCCTTCGTGGTGGTTAGTGTTACTATTATTATTATTGCCTTAAAGTGTATCATGTAGTCTCAAGTTATGTCACATTGTGTTTTGCACCTTGCAGTCAGGTCGTGTATTGTCTTCCAACAATGTCAATGGAATTTACTGCCCTAACGGATGTTGAAATTCCAGGTCATCACACATTCTACGGTTGTGTGCTCAGTATTCCTAACATAGGTATGAAGAGATTGCCAAAGGAAAATAGTAACCCATTTTCTAGCAGCAGTTACAACATTACTGCGAAAGATACAATGGTATTCAAAGATGACATATAAATAATTATCTACAGAATCGACGTAACCAATATGTTGCTCTAAACCATAAACTCAGGTGTAGTGAGTCCAAGTAGTAAGTAACACCAAGATTTTCAGTACTTTGTATTAGTGTATTACGCCTCTTCGTGTAAAATGATACGGAAGGGCAGAAAATTGTGCTTGGGAACCACTAAAGTTTTCGTGCGAAAATATAAGTTCAGAATTCACTATTCGATAAATTAAGCACAAGATCGCCAATTTTAATTAAGTGAATCGGCAAACGTCATTTGGGTAAGAACTGGAAATCTTTAAAAGTAATCCAATAGGCAGAATCGTTGATAGCTGATCTTGATGGAATAAGGATAACTAGCATTAGCGGATACGTTGTAATTAATGTTAATACAGTGCAGGATCTTAAACTTAAGTTTCAGGAAGAAACTATGTGACTCCGACTCGAATGTGTTACATGTATATTGTTACCCACAACTTTGTTGCTTAAATGATCGAATACGGAGGTACAGAATTCTTAGGGGCTTGACTGCTAGAAATAAAAGGATCAGATTCAACGGATAAGATTGATATGTGAGTTTTTGCTTGAATACAATTTTCTGGAAAAATTTCACATAGAGCTAGCGCCCAGGCTCCGCTTCAAGTTCGATTTAAATTGAAAATGTAAGATTCAGAAATTCATGACATACGAAATAGACGTTTCGCAGATAACGACACACAGTGTGTACTTCTTTTCTGAGTTTATACTTCACTTGCTACTCGGAAAGAGGAATCTAACACCAACGTAGCGGAGAATCAGAATGCAAGAGGAAACGAATACATAAAATAAGCAGAAGCAATACAGTACTTACGAGGAGAAAGCGTAGAATAAGAATAAAGTAGTGCTTTTACACACTTTTAAACCTTCTCATGACAAAGGATATCAAGTTAGTACATACAAGTGGAGGTAGTATATTTCAGTTAAGCACAATTGTAGCATTTCATAAGCAGGCGACTTCACGATAGAGAGTAAATTATCTCGGTCCAGAAGTTCTGGAACAATAAAATATTTGAATGTTACTCGTGACATGTGTTGACAATAATTCGTCCATGTATTCGAAACCAAAAGCACGAATAGCAATTTCCTATTGCAACTGAATCCAGTTTGATCTTGTGGCTGTTTGGAGCTTGTGTTAGACAGTTAGGAAATGTTCGAACAACAGTAATGCCGCTCTGTTTTTCGACACTATGTCGTATTTAGAGATATAACAACAATTACAGGAAAAGGCCTTCAAAACTGAGTTCCATACGATTAGTGCAACACATTACTTGAAGATACAATTCCAGCTTTTGAGCTTGAATACCTGGACCAATCATTGTTAACTTTTTACATGCCACGACTACCATTCGAATATTTTATTGTTCCGGAACTTGTGGACGGAGATAAGTAGTCACATTTCGCTTGGTTCACGTGTTTTAAGAGCTCACATTCGCCATTTTCTTACAAGTCACAGGGACCCATTTGGTGTGGCCCTCAACATTTTATACATAGCAAAGAGTCCTAACTTCCTAGAAATCCTCGATTCTCGAAATACGCTTATATTCAGTTGAGAAACCACTAAACATACTGAATTGCTGGCAGGAGCAGATCTCTGTTCTTTCTGAGTGAGAACAAACTTTACCTACAAAGTTTAAAATATTTTAGATTTTTTGACATAGAACTCTCACCCTCTCTCTTTCTTTCTCACGTTCTACCCATTTATAGCTTGTGCAATATGACTTTCTCGTACATTTACGAGGGCGTGCAAAAAAGTAATGTCTCAGAAGTTTTTATGTGAAAATTCATAAAGATTATTATGCTCAACACACGTTATTAACAGTATACATGAGGGTCTACATATTTGCAGCATTCTGCTGCTGTAGGGCTAAGAATTGTAGTGTGGACATGGCGATGTGTAACGTTACTATGTCGGTGCGTGAGAAACAGCGTGCTGTAATCGAGCTTCGAATTCGAAGATTTCGTCCACCCATGGAGCACCCTCTCCTTCATCGTGACAATGACCAACCACACACGAGCAATTCGACACTTGCAATAATCCAACTTTCGTTCACTGTTGTCGATCATCCTCCATATAGCCCCGACATGGCTCCATCCGATCTTCAGGTTTCCAAAACTTAAAGAACACCATAGAGAACTTCACTGCGACAGTGATGAAGCGGTGCAAGCAGAGGTGACGTGGCTCCATCTACAATGTCAAATATTCTAGAGTGACGGTATCAGCAAACTGGTCTCTCGTTGGTAGGAATGTATTCCTCACCAGGGTGACTACGTTGAGAAATAAAGATAAGTAAAAAAAGATAAGTAAAATGCTTTAAGAGTTTTTACGTACGCTCTTGTATCAGAAGAATTAAAGTTAGTACTTTCATGTAGGACACAGTCTCTAATAATAAGTTGCATAATGATAAATATCCTGTTTAGGTTGTTTCTGCAATTTTACCAAATAATTCGCCAATGGACATGTTTCAGGGTGAACCAGAACTTAACCGAGAAATTTTTTGAAGTTATTCAGAGACATTTTCTAAGTATCGAGTATCTTTTTATGGCCCATAGTCTCCTGTGACCCCTTACACAATAGTAATGTAACTGCGATTATTTGCTTTACTATTCCAGTTAATGTACTGTGATGTGGTTTCTGTCGCTACAGTAGCAATTCATTATTGCGTCTTCACTGTGCCTCTTTTCTATTGCATTCAGTGAACTCATATACAATATTCATACACGTCAGTAAACCCATTTACAGAGCTGTGTACCAGTGTCAACGTTCTAGTAACATACTAACTTTTGTGGCGGCGTTCGTAGCGACAAACAATTCGCTGTAGAAACGGCTTACGAAGTCACCGCCACACTTTTAATAGCGGGCCGACCGGTCCGCTGGAACAGTGAACAGAAAGATGAAAACCCAAACACTCTGATTAAATAAAAGTCGGTACTTATCTTTATTAACGAAGATACAGAAACACAGTAGTGAACTCCGTGTCTACAGAAATCTGTCTAGTTCGAGTCGGAGCGGCTAGGTCAACGTCGGCTGACGACAAACAACAACTCTGCTGCAATGAACACACAACTGACTAGCAAGTACACAATTCGGTGGCGAGTATACAACTGAGCGGCGAATACAGAACTGTCCTAGCGCTCGCGACTCCAGCGCTTAAGAAACCAGAAGCCAGCGGTGGCGCGCGCAGACTTGCGGCGATTTCCTGTCTCGCTGGCGCTGCTTATGCGGACGGCGTCCGAACTTTGATGCTGCCAACCTTTTGGCAGCGGGCTCGGGTGGCATTACTGGCTAGGATATAACACTAACACTGCCGGAAGATAAATCCGACAAGGAGGCAAGCGGTACCGAATGCAAACTTGCAGGCGAAAAGCGAATCGTGGATTACAGTTTATAATAGCAATAAATGTCGTTGAACAAAACAAATTGTTTTCAAACAACGTACCTAACACGTACAACGAATTCAAATAGAAAGAATAAGGTTCTGTTGTAGAGTGGTTCTCGTAGCAGAGGTATAGGCCAACAGTTGCACGATGTGTTGGGGAGTGAGCACCAGCTCACCAGCATTGTGAAGCGTAGTGCAGGATAGGCTTGGCTGACTGATTACATGGCGGAGTTATGTAGGATTTTTACGAAAGAGGATCCCAGAGGGATTATGGATTGAGCTGGGATAGTCTTGATAAGGGCAGGGACTGTGACGTAGGTGATGACATGGAAAATATACCTACTCAAACTGGTGGCACAAATGTTCATCCTATTTCCGCTTCATTATCGGCGTCTTTTAATGAAACTGCTAGGTGTATTAGCTTGGGGTTTGAAAGGGCACTGATGACAGAGGGTATGGCTCACAATGCAGTGGTGCCATTTGAGTCCATCGACAGACAGATTTCACTAGGTGTGGCCTGTACATTCGTAATTATGGGTTAAGCTTATAGGTAATAGTGTAGTGAGGGGTGGGGGATCACTCATGGGAAAATTACTGTAGTAACTGATGTTAGAAGAGTACATTTTTTAGACTGAAGTCAGCTGACAGGCATCCCTGCATTAGATAAGTCTCTCTGACAAAAAAACTACCTTCAAAAAGGCGTAGTAAGACAGGAGTTGGCATATTTCACCTAAATATAGTGAGCATTAATGCTTATAGATGTTGACTCTGGTATTATTGATGTATCAGATTACCACTTAAACAGTTCGACCAGAGGCTTCCTATGACGGCATAGAGGTAGGGTATTTATTTTTCAAGGAGTTCTTTGCGGAGTGGTGGAGTGACCATGTACGTGAAATCGGTATTCCATTTGAATGTGTTGACGAATCCAAGCACTGCAATGAGCAGACTACTGAATATTGTGCAAGAGGAGTTGGATTTAGTGAAACAAAACTTTTAATTACAGTCATCTATGGGTGCTCTAAATCTGATATCAGGAGATATTTGTTCAGGCTAGAGAGAGTTCTTGGCCCACTTCATGGACAATACCAAAAGTTAGTTGTATTTGTTAACTTTAATATTAATTTGTAATTTATTGTACAGTGGAAAGAATGTTGGAAGATCTCCTAAACTAATGCCATCTGATACAGACTGCTTTCCAACCAGAGTGCTTGAGGACAGTAGCACAACTAAAGACAACAATTTCGTTGATTCTTCATTACTACTTCATACTTCATTCCGCTAGTAAAAGCGTAAATTTTTGTAAACCTCATTACAGAACAAGAGTCACAGGATGTTCATAGTGCTGATAAAGTAAACGAAAAAAAATAATTCTTTCCTCAACACATTTCTCACGCTCTTTGTAATTTGCTTCCCACTAGAACGCTTAAAACAGGGTACTAACACTAACAGGAAACCTGGGGTGCTGACTAATGGGGAAAGGATATCACGTAGAACAAATTGGGAATTGTATCAAGACGTGAGCAACAGTGGCTCTCGAGCTGCAATAGTCCATTACAAAAGTTAGTGTAAGGTGCTTCAAAATGTCATTAGCAGGTTTTACGCCAATAGAACACCTAATTATCTGGATAAGGTTATAACAGTATATAGTTAGTCGTTAAGGACACGTCTGGTCAACAGCAGAAGTTCGAGAATTTGAATTCCATAGGGAGTAGAGATGTTTTTGTTCATGATGTATTTGTACATTATTTAACAATCACTTTCCGAATGCAGAAGGTGAATTAAATAAAAACTTACCTTCTATATGGAATCAGACAACTCTTTTAAAAATGGATTTCCAATACTATTACCTGAAATATACCTGCGTGATACTGACACAGGGAGTACTGAGTCAATAACTAAATCACTGAAAACTAAGGATCGTCATGGATATGATGGGATGTCTGCCATGATGCTAAAGCACTGTGTTGCATATATTAGCTATGTACTTAGCCACATTCGTCATTTTCCATTTGGGAATAGTCAATTTCCTGAACGACTAATGTTCACAATAGTGAAACTGTTTTCTCGAAGAGGAGAAAGGTACAATGTAGACAATTTTGTATCCATTTCTGTGCCGTGGGTGTTTGCAGAAGTTCTTGAAATTGTGTGTATGTAAGGGTAGCTGACCATTTCAGTTCATATAATTTACTGCAAAACGTACAGTTTAGTTTTAGAAGTGGTTTAAGAACTGAAAATGCTATATTTTCTTTACTCTGTGGGACATTGCGCGGATTAAACAAAAGTTGGGAACATTTAACTAAGGTGTTTCATCGTGTTGATCTCAAAATTTTGCTGCACCCGTCACCGTGTCTTCCACGGCCTTCGGTTGTGATGCGCATTCAGTATAAAGGGGTATATCGCCAGTGCACCCCTCTCACGGCTGTTTTACCGACTCCCCAGAAGGTCCATCCGTTACTTTTGAATCAGTTGGCACCTCTATTGGCATGACGCTGCCGAGTTCACTCCTACCAGTTCTCTGACCAAGAAAAAATCCCTGGCAGTAGCGGAATCGTTCCCGGGTCCTCCACGTGGCAGTCGTCTACCCTGAAGACTCAGCTATGGAGGCTAACTGCAGAAAATAAATTAAGGGTGAATTACTAGAAGACTCAGCTTGTACCGTTTCTAACACGCAGTTCAGCTAAAACTCACATTTGGATTACACAGAATGGGCATCTGCTTAGTGAGACCGAACAGTTCAAACTCTTAGATATTCCGATAGATTTTACGTAAGCCGTCATGGGAAACACATGTTCATGATCTTGTTCAAAAACTGTAAGCTGCTATATTTACTATTAGAACAGTATATATAGTAAGTGATAGCCCAAAACGAATACTAGTGTAATTTACTTACTTTCATTCGCTGATGACGTACAACTCAATTTCCCATTCACAAAGGGTGTTTTTGGCTAAGAAATAGGCAGTTCATGCAGTGTATGGTTAACGTTCGTGAACCTCTGATCGATCACTGTTCAGTACTCCGGGAATTTTGATATTGTCCACTCAACTTATATTTTCTTCATTGTCGTTAGTTGTTAACAAGATGAGCTTATTCCCAATAATTCCCAGCTCTTACTCAGTTAATATTAGGCAGAAATTCCATTTTCAATTGAATCGCATTTCCTTGACTCTTGGGCGTATAGGCGTACACTATTGTTCTGCAGCTATATTCAATAGACTACCATAAGAATTAGGAAATTAATACTCACTCTTTCAAGTGCAAATTGAACTATTCCCTCGCAACTCACCCCTTCTATTCTGTCCAGCAGTTCCTGAAGAGACTCGAGCCTATTCATTTTTTAAGTTTCTCAGCATCTTGTCCTCTGCAGAGATTGGTATAAATTTTATTTTATTTATTATTAGCAATTCTGATATAATTTCATGTACTGACTAATTCCGTGTCCATGGAGAATGGCTCCTCAGTAATAAAAAAAAGCCTCATCGTCGGTACAAGACTAACGACGAATCGCGCAGAATTGTTTAGGAAGCCTTTCGAAGCATAACTCGTTAGATGCTCTGCCAAATGTTAAGAATATAGTGAACCATACATAGATTTCTATGTAAGGCAAGATGACGCCTGTTCAGATGAGCTGGAAGCATACACTGCCAGACAAAAACTAAGCATCAAGAAGACACGGTCGGAAGTCGATAAAACTGGTTACACGTAGAGTTACAATTCTCCGAGATAGGTACAGCATCCACCAGAGTGTTTACTGTTGTTACCAGGCACGGCAAGGTATATGGGAGTCATGAACGGCGTCTGATGTTAAGTGATCACTGTGAAGAACATGGAGAAACCGTGTACTCGTGTGAGCGTTATCACCACCTGACAGAGGTTGATAGGGCTCTCATTGCGGGTCTCTATATGGCCAAGGGGTCGAACTGTACAATATCCAAACTTGTGGGGCATTCTGGAGCGACAGAGACCCGATGTTGGACACTGTGGTAACGTAAGGACAGGCATTCTCTCGTCAACGTTCCAGCCGATCACGTCTCATCCCCATTAATGTGGATCGCCATATTATGCACCAAGTGCATGGCAGCCCTTTCACATCTCCGTCTACCGTCCGAGAACAAGTAATGGAATCCCTGCAAGGTTCTGTGTAACCACGTACCGAAGATCAGAGAACAGCAGGAGCAGGAGCAGGACTATGACACCACCGTCTCATGCGTAGGCTGCCGTTAACAACAAAACATAAAGGCTGCACTTGGAGCGGTGCCGCGACCGCGAGGCATGGACTGCTGACGAATGCCATAGCGTTGTGTTCAGCAATGAATGGCAGTTCTATATCACTTTGGGGAAAAAAAACAAGATAATGTTCCTCAACACATGGTGCGTATCTCTATGAACTGTCTGCCTGCGTTTGGAGCGGGGAACTCCGGTAGCCACTAAGATCCCAAGATCTGTCCCAGATAGAACTCATATGGTACCAGCTCGGACGTCAACTCTGCCCTCCTGCGAATATGCTTGATATAGAGGACCAGTTACAACACTTGTGGGCCAGATTGCCTCAGGAGATGATATCCTCCCTATCTGAATACGTGCATGCATCCAGGCCAGAAGGGTGCAATATGCTGTTCAGTCCGAATTTGACTACAGTTTTTTGACTCGTTCACTAAGATAACATCACATACCTTCTACATTCGTGGCGTTTCATTCTGTTTCTTCCTCCCTTTCTGGGCACTTCACTTATTTCGTCGGGCATTATAATTTCTATATGCTAGTTTTGTGGTCTTCGGTCAAAAGACTAGCTTGACGCAGCTCTTCTCGATAATCTATCCTGAGAAAGCTTATTCATGTGGAATTAACTAATACAACCTGCATCCATTTGAATCTGCTTACTTTATTCATCCCTTGGTATCCTTTACGATTTTCACCCTACACAGTTTCCGTCATTGCCAAATTGGAGAAGTCTTGATGTATCAGGATGTATGCTACAACCGATTGCTTCCTTCAGTCGATTTGATCCAAAATTATCTTTTACTCTAATCCGGTTCAGTACCTCAACATCAGTTATCAGATCTGTTTATCCAATGTAAAACAATCTTCTTTTGTTCTATTCTTGCCTGAACTACTTATCGACATGTTGCAATTCTGTATAGTGCCTCACTCCAGACAAATATCCTCAGAAAGGCCACCTAAAACTTAGATCCATATTACGTGTTAACATATTCTTCTTTTACGGAATTGATTTTCTTGTCGTAGCCAGTCTGCATATTATGTTGTCTCTACCTCCAACGTCATCACTCACTTTGCTATTCAGATAGCAAAACTCAATTTATACTTTTAGTGCCGTCTCTCCTAATCAGATTCCCCAGTCATCGTCTGATTTACTTGGACTACGTGCTGTTACGCTTGATTTGCTTTTGTTGGTGTTCCTCTTAAAACTTCTTCTCAAAAAACTAGCAATTCCGTTCAATTGCTCTTCCAAGCACTATGCCGTCTCCGACAGAATTACATCGTCGACAAACGTAAAAATTTTTGTTTCTTCTCCCTGAACTTTAAATTTCTTCTTAGTTTCCTTTACTCTTCACTCAATGCATGGAATAAATAGCATGGGATAGGCAGTAAACCCGTCTCTCTTCTTAACTACGGCTTTCCTGTCATGCGCTGCAAATCTTATAACTGCCGTCTGGTTTTTGTTCAAGTTGTAAATGTGTGTTTTCCCTCCCTGTAGTTAATCCCTACTACTTTAAGAACTTCAGCATATTCCAGTCAACTTTATGAAAAAGCTTTTTCTAAACTCACATATGCTATTAACGTGGGTTTGCCTTTCCTTAACTTATGTTCTCAGTTAAGTCGTGATTTTCCCCGAGGATGGTTTCTATCAGTTTTTCATTCTTCTGTAAATAATTCGTGTCAGTGTTTTACAATCATGAATTACTAGGTGGCTATCATTGGAGTACAGCTACTCACAGAGTCCCAGTGCGAGCTGTAATTTTTGACCGGCCGGTGTGGCCGTGCGGTTATAAGCGCTTCGGTTTGGAACCGCGTGACCGCTACGGTCGCAGGCTCGAATCCTGCCTCGGGCATGGATGTGTGTGATGTCCTTAGGTTAGTTAGGTTTAAGTAGTTCTAAGTTCTAGGGGACTGATGACCTCAGAAGTTAAGTCCCATAGTGCTCAGAGCCATTTGAACCATTTTTTTTTTTTTGTAATTTTTGTGTGGCAGCTAAACTTGATAAAGATACGTTAGTGCGTAACCGATTTAGGCTGGAAAATATTAGTTCCAATGTTGGCCACCAGATGCACATCTGGGGCTGTGAACGCAAGATAGACATACAGGTATGTTTCCATATGTAACTGATTAGGAATAGGATGTATGAGGAAGGGGTCAAACAAGTGAGAAAGGCATGATGTTTATTTCACTATTAACCACCACTTGCACAGTTGTTCAGTGTGAGCACCGGTGACGTCGATGAGGTGCTGTACAGCGCTACATTTACACATAGTGGCCAAAATTGGAACTATTTTTTTCCTAACGTGTATCGGCACCGCATATACGTCTTATTATGTCTACCAAATTTCGCTGCCACATGGTAATTTCAGCCTGCAGTTGACCTAGGTGAGTAGTTGCACTTTCATTTAACCACCTAGTATTAAGCTGAAGCTGATGTTTGCTGTACGGCAGTATACAATATATGTATCATGGGTAACGGAGTATACATATGCGGGAGCCGCTGAGAAAGTAATGTAAAATTTTCTTCTTCTGAAATCAGGATGATTATATTCAGGATTCCAATATACCATATTATTTCCCACTGTTTTGGCAACAAAATCTTTTTTTTCAACATAACAACAACAACAAACAACATATCACTCAATGCAATAGACTTACGCCACCTTGTCAGGAGGTCCTGTATGCCCTCGTGGTACTATTCTACTAGTCGACCTCGGGATCAACATCTTGTTGCCTCAATAACCTCCACATCAAAAATGGTTCAAATGGCTCTGAGCACTATGGGACTTAACATCTTAGGTCATCAGTCCCCTAGAACTTAGAACTACTTAAACCTAACTAACCTAAGGACATCACACACATCCATGCGCGAGGCAGGATTCGAACCTGCGGCCGTAGCAGCCCCGCGGTTCCGGACTGCAGCGCTAGAACTGCACGGCCACCGCGGCCGGCCCTCCACGTCATCCACGTACTGCTTCCAGAGGAGTGCATCGCTCGATCGACCAGATGGAAGTCGAAATGTGTGAGATCCGGGCTGTAGCGTGGATAAGAAAGAACAGTCCAATGAAATTTAGTGAACTCCTCGCGGATACTCAGACTTGTATGAAGTCTTTGGTTATCACGGAGAAGGAGAAGGTACTTTGCATTTTTGTGGTGACGTACTTGAATTCCTTTCTTCAGTTTTCAGATGGTAGCACAGTACAGTTCAGAGTGGATCGTTGCACCATGACGGAGGCCATCGAAGAGAATAATCCCTTCAGAGTCCCAGAAGACCGTCGCCGTGGCTTCATCAGCTTACAGCGCGGCTTTGATCTCTTTCTTCGGACGAGAGGAAGTGTGGAGCTACCCCATGGATTGCCGATTTGTTTTCTATTCGAAGTGATGAATTCACATTCCATCGCCTGTGGTGATGTTGGACAAAAAATTGTCATTGTCAGCCTCGTAAGCACAAGTAATTACGCAGAGATGGTTGTTAGTTGCTCTCTACGGTCTGCTGTTAGGCGGCGAGGAAAGCAGCAGACACAAACCTATTGAATACCTCAAGTGGTGGACGCGTGTGTCAGCACTACCAACAAAGAAGTCCAGGTGAGCAGCGACTCGTTTGACTGTAATCCATCGCTCACTTCGAATGGCTGTCCGCACATTCAAACATCGCAGGAGGCACAGCTGTGTGCGGCCAGGCCGATGTGGATGGGATGATGACGAACACGTCGCCCAACGACTCACGCTTTTGTTCACTGCCAGTCCTCCGTAGGCACTCTGCTAGCGCCTATGAATAACTGCGATGCTCTGGTTTTCCGCCAAAAGAAACTCTGCTAGGAAGGCACCTCCGTTACAGATGCTATTTTCACGGCTACGTATAGCGTGACGACCTACTGGAACGTCATGAAATTATAGAGGCTGACGCTGGAGTATTCTACGATGCCCCACCACGAATCCTGCATTTTTTTCAAGCAAAATGGCCGAGAAAATAATGTGTTGTATTAATTATTGAACGCCCCTCGTAGATCTAGAAGCAGCCTCTGCCATACACTACGAGCTGGCGTGTGCAGTTTGCATGGAAACGTACCTATGGGGGGAATGGAGTACAGCGGTTGCGGAATGTGGAACGCTGTCCTTGTTCCTTCCACCGGTGACTTCTCGAGTGGTTTTATGTCCTTGCAGGGAGAGGCTACTCCGTGCCCGCGGGACCTTGACAATCGCAGCGAGTGACAGGAGGGAGGTCCCGACGGGACTCGAAGCGCGGACCGGCTCGCGTCATTGGCAAAGGCGGTGCCGTGGCGACCACGCCCTGTGGCCGCGGAGGTGGGGAGGCCGGCGGCCGGAAAGAGAGGAGCGGTCGCCGCCGCCGCCGCATCCACTGCTGCCGTATTTGGGGATGGATTCCGGATTCAGCGGAGATTTACGGGCCGAGTTTGCGCCGTCCCCGTCCCCGGCCATTAGATAAGTCACCGGCGCCGACGGCGATGCCGACGCCGACGCCGACGCCGACGCCGACGCCGACGTCGCGATGGCGTCCCCCGCGGCCACCGGCGCCCACGACAATGGAGCATTGTCGAGTGAAGGTCCTCCTGCGGCTGCTTATACAACTGCAGCTTACAGCCAAAGCAGAGCGACGGAGTGCGGCGAGAGAGATAGAGAGAGACGGCGGTGGGGGAGGTGCAAGGCAGAGTCGCAGGGGGAGGGAGGGGCGAACAGAGAGGGCCGCAGCGCGCCCACCAGTAAATCACTGGCAACTGTGCGCCCAGTCATTGAAGAACAATGGCGAGCTGTGATGGATGATGACGTCTCGCGCCGGCCGCCCGCCCGCCAAGCAGAGGTGACTAGTGCCTCTCTCTCCCTCTCTGCACCGCCGGTCCGTTCTCCTGTTCCCTCCTCCTACTCCTCCCCCTCGTAGCCTCTCCTCCCCCTTTTCCATCACTTCTCCCGCCCTCCCCCCTTTTTTATTTCCCTAAACGGAACGGCGAGGCAAAGGGCAGAGGGGTAGACCTTTCCTACCTTTATCCGCCGCTATCTTCCCAAAGACATTGCCAGCGCGACGGGCGTCGGGCAGCAAGGGAAGGGGGAGGGAAAATGGTTTGTCAGATTTATTACGTAAAACCGGCCAATGAAATAAAGAGCATCTGCCGTGGATGCGCAGGTCTGCGCGCTGTCTGCCCTGGCGCGGCGAGAGATCCCAGACGTAATGTGTGGCGCCCGGCGTGAAAAGGAGACCTGCCATCGGCGCCGCGCCGGCCCTATTAAAAAAATAATAAATTAATTTTTCGGGGGGGAGTCCGCCGCGCGAAGACAAAAAACGGAATCCAGAGCTGCCCACTGCCGCTGGCGTCGTCGTCGCCCAGTGTGTGTGCGTGTGTGTGTGTGTGTGTGTGTGTGTGTGTGTGTGTGTGTGTGCAAAAGCCATTCCGGGCGCGGGCGCGTCTTTCGTCCCCCGCGCTCGCGTGTGCGCTGGGAATTATCGTGCAAGTGCGGTGATTTAGTGCGGGGGAGTGGCACCGCAGCGCCGCCAGCAGGTCAGCTTCGCCTGATGCCAGAGAGCTCCCGCTGACGTCACGCGCAGATCGCCCGCTGGCCGCCCGCTATTCATTCTGCGCGCCCACGTCGTCTCGGTCGCGTGCTGCGTGCGATGATGAGGTCGTCCGTAGGCAGGGGAAGCTGCTATATCACTCTTGCTTTGGGAGTGTACAGATCCGAATAACTTCCAGTAATACGTGTAGAAACAACACAGGGAATTTAAGCAACTTTAGAGATTTGTTCTTGACATCGAAATATTACAAAAGATTCATTTGAACATGGGCCCGACAATTCGGTAGGGAGGTATGGAAGGAGCTCCATGTAGTGACTCATGGTTCTGTAATTTACCTCAAATGTGCACTTTTACTCACTTTCTTGTCTACAGCAGATCATGGCATTTGTTTTGTTTTGTTTTGTCTCCAGTCAAATGGAAATATTTGATTCGAGAGACCTTTTCAAGTCTCATACATCTATGATGCATATACTCAGGCTGAAGCAACGAATGAAAATGTATGCCAAGGACAGGACTCGAACCCTGGTCTCCTGCTGCTAGGCATATTTTCTAACCACTACGCCACCCTGGTACAGTGGCTTTGTAGAACTTCAAGGACTATCCTAGCACCTCCCTATATAAATCCCCATTCACGCTTCAGCCCACTTGGTATTCCCCTAAAACTCAGACAGAATCCACAATTTCATTGATGCTGAGGTGCTACTCCAATACCGTTGGAGAGCCCCTGCAGTGCTGTACGAATTTAAGGGGAATGCCAGGTGGGCTGAGGCGTGAATAGGAATTTGGGTTGAACAGAGAGATGTGTTAGGGTAGTTGCTGTCTCAGGTTGACATAATGTTTAGTACATCTGCCTACGGAAAAAGAGACCCAGGTTCGAATTCCGGCCTTCGCACAAATTTTCGTTCGTCATTTCACTCTGCATATATGCATCATAGATGTACTCAGTATCTGAAATAACGAATATGCACTACGCGTGTGATTTAGGAGGTTGTAATGCGGATTCAGCACGTCAGCTTCGTGCTGAACGTTTCCCTGGGAGGCGTGTACCTTGAGCAGGAGCGTTTGTACGACTCCACTAATGTTTGCGAGAGACAGGCCCATATGGGGAGTGGCAAATGATAGCAGACGACGCAATATGTATAAGTCCGAGCTTGAAGAGCGGGTTTTTCGCACTGTTGTTGAAACTCAACTACCTCGTACAAGGAAAACATCGAGAAGCGATATGTAACATTCTGCGTGAAAATCTATACATTAAACAGGTGCAAAGATGAAATGGGCAGACTTCCAGCCAAGAATAAGTACTTCCTTTGAAAACTGTGCTACGTTTTCGCATTTCTTAGAAGCTACCTTATTCATTGATAAGATGGCTTTCCTCATCTTGGTCTCTTCAGTTATTATAGCGGTCACGTCTGGGCTTAGAAAATCGTCATGAAGTCCGACACAACAGGCAACAACGGATGTTCAGCCTCAACGTGTGGGGTGGAATCATTCATGATCATCTTATTGGCCTCTACTTCTTTCCCCAAGGCTTTAGTGGACAAACATATTTACAGTTTTTTAGACATGAGTTGTGTCACTCAATGATGTAGCTCAAGATGTTAACACGAATGTGGGTTACGTGCAATGATGTTCTACCTTTCTTAGTTCGCCAGTACGCCGACAACCAGTTTCCCAACGGGTGGATTGACCGCGGGAGGGGGGGAATCCTTTACGTTTTCTTCTTTTTTTTTCCTTCGGGTACATTTAAAATTCTTGCTGTACTTAACTACCACACGCTTTGTCGATGTTCTGAATTAGTGTGTCGAAAATGGATCTGACAAAATACAGAACACTCCAGGAATTTTCCATAACATGAGAAAAGTGTAGAACGCAGGCTCAGCTGATTCATGGACGCAGGAAGAGGTAGCTTGGAGCAATTTATGAAAATATAAACATGTTTACTATATGTGTCTTTTTTATGATGAATAACAAATCATTCATGCTTGTAAATGTGTTTGGTGAATGTATCATTTTTGTGCCGTAAGTAATGAATCCTTTCATACATCCCTAACGAAGAGTTTTTGGAGCCACGCTCATATGAAATTTACGTGTTTTGACGTCGAGTTTCTGCACGTTTTTGTAATCCCTTTATACGTCATAGTACATAATGAAACATTATGAGATCAGTTAAACAAAAGAGCTGAGAAAGTGTGAGAGATAGAGCTGGAGATTTCAACAAACAGAGAGGAGAATGTCCAAACCATCATAAGGAATTAATTACGTGAGAAAGTATGACAGAAAACCGCTCCTGAAACATCTGTTGTAAAGCAGGTGCTGCTGTTACAGGAGTTGGGAAGACCGAGGAACCGCAACTTCTGTGGATCCTGAGACTGTCCTGTTACAGTACAGCCACCAAAGGACGCGTAGTCTAGTAAGTTTTAAATCAAACTTGAAATCATTTCTCTTGGACAACTCCTTGTATTCCACTGTCGAATTTCTACTTAAAAACTGGTAGCCAGTTAAAATACATTGCTTGAAGTGTAGTTGCATGAGTAGCAATAAAATAATAATGTGTGCATTAATGTTAACACTAATCATGATGTGCACATATTCTGTGATTCATAATTTCGATACAACAATCGTTGAGATGATCTGTGGATCATGTAACTAACTACTTAACACAAGAAGAAGACTAGCTGAACGCTCGTCGTGATACACCGTGTGTCCTTTTGGTGTCATTGAGACGACCTACATGTCAGAGGACGGACGGCGCTGGTGATAGCACATAATGCTAAACCATTGCAGGTAACTGGAAAACTTTAAGTAAGTGTTGAAATTACGAAACATCTAGGCTACTCTTTAGCCAGAGCAAGGTCTTCTGCGTTCCAGAAACACTATGTTCCGCAAACCGGGTGGAGTTTCTTGTTTTTGAATTTCCGTTAAGTAACAAATTTTTAAGACTATAATAATAATTATCGTTATTGTTAACTTATCTCGTTGCATATAAACTCGGCTGTAAGTGAAGTGAAAGGACTTTATTTTAGTTATCAGATAAATAAGATAGTATGGAGTTTTATTATTTTAGTAAGCAGCGTAATAATAGTTATTAGGGAATTAGCTACGAAATGTTCTGTGATTATTGTTATTAAATAAAATTATAAAATAGTATTTATAATGAACAGTTGAGACGTACGGTCTGCTGCAGTTTCCGGACGGCAAACGTATCTACACCAGTAACAAATAGATAAAGTAACTCATTTTGTGTCTTTGTTGTTTTTTAGAAAACCTACGACGCAGCTCCATGCCTGCACCTAGTGCACAAAACACATAATGATGGAGTATCGGAAAAAGCATGCAATTGAACATAAGAGGTGTTACCACAGAGAACCCAGTATGTCTTCCTTGATGAGAAGAAATAGTGGAATAGACTGATGAGTGGAAGTAACAAGAAGGAAGGAAGGCTTCAAATGGCTCTGAGCACTATGGGACTTAACATCTGAGGTCATCAGTCCCCTATAACTTAGAACTACTTAAACCTAACTAACCTAAGGACATCACACACATCCATGCCCGAGGCAGGATTCGAACCTGCGACCGTAGCAGTAGCGCGGTTCCGGACTGAAGCGCCTAGAACGGCACGGCCACTAGGCCGGCAAGGAAGGAAGATTAGAGTTTAATTACCGTCGTTGACTAGGTCACTGGTGACGGAGGAGGAAGTCAGATTCAGTAAGGGTGTGGATGGGAATCGGCTGGGCGTTTTGAGAGGAACCATGGATATCTCTACCAAATGTACCTCGGTACTCAGTCCATTCTCTCGAGCATAATTATAATATCACTACCACAAAAGATGAATGAAATGGGGAGCAATACGTGATAAAGATGTATGATGGAAACTAACTTGAAGAACGTATCATGGAATTGGAGACAAAGCATTAGTGCATAAGTAAGTAGTGTTTTTGCATAAGCTTAATGAACAAAAAAAAAATCACATAACCGAGATTTTAGTCGTCAATAACGTATTCTCCTTCATTATTTACAACAGTCTGCCAACGCTGGTGTAACATTTAGATTTCACGACTGTGGAAATCACTTGGTTTTGAGGCGAAGAACTCTAAGAGCCATGTTCGAAGCGCATTTTCATCAGGAAAGGAAGTTCTTTGAAAGTTATTCGACAGAGAGCGGAAAAGGTGAAAATTTGAGGGCGCAAGATCAGATGAACAAGGTGGATGCAGAATGACTTCTCAACACAACTACTGTATACTGTTTTTTATCAGTCTAGCAAAGCGCGGGCGGGTGCCATCGTGGAGTAGCATCACTTCGCGCACTCTTCCTGGTCGCTGTTCTCGGACTACGTCTGCAAGATGCCTCAGTTGTTGACAATAATTTTGAGCAGTGACGGCTACTCCTCAGGGAAGCATGTTGTTTTTCACCACATCGTCGCTGTTCCTCCCGGTACATAACATTATCTTTTGTGGATGTGCGCAAATCTTTCTGTACGGGAAGTTGTTGGATTGTTTGGGTTCAATCATTCCTTTCTTTTTTTTATGTTAGCATAAAGAAACCATTTCTCGATACAGGATAGGAATAGTTGGCATTGTTCATGAGCCAATTGATGACGAGGAAGCAGATAATACACATATGGCCAGTCGCAGATTTTTATGATTTTATCTTGGAGCATGCGGTAACGTACACCCGGTTTTTGAATCTTCCCCGTTGCATGAAAATGTTGCACGATTGTGGAATGATCACAGCTCATCAGATTTGCCAGCTCTCGATTACAGTGACGTGGATCATTGTGGATTAATGCGTATAAACAATCTTCATCAAACTCCGGAGGTCTTCTGGAAAGTGGAGAGTCACTGATGTCAAAACGATCCTCCTTAAAACAAGAAAACCATTCTCTTACCGTGCTCTGTCCAACGGCAGCGTCCCCATAGACGGCGCAAATGTTTCTGGCTGCCTGCGCTGCTGTCACCTCTCTATGGAACTCAAACGGAAGAATACGGCTGAAATGTTCCAATCACTATCGCCAAGTGAGAAAATGACAATATGTAAATTCAAAAAGCAACAGTGAACTACAAATAAAAAAATGGCGGTCGAAATACCAGCCAAGATGCAAAACAAAAACGAAACGAACTTTTTCACCAACCTAATAGATATAAATGTGATGGAAAATTTGAAAGAGCGAGAAGAATTTGACAGAACAGTATAATGTCGATGTCGGAATAACTCACCTGGAGTAGACGACATTCCCTTAGAATTACTAAGATCCTTGGGGGAACGTACCACTGTTGCAAAGCTATTCCACCTCATATGCAAGTTATACGAGACAGGCGAAATTCTGTCAGCCTTATAAAAAGTAGTAGTCCCATTTCCAAAGAACGTAGTTGTAGGCTTGTCAGTAATATCATACCATTAGATTAATAATTCATGATTACAAAAAAGTGACACGAATTTTTTTATAGTTGAACGGAAATACTGCCAGAATCTGTGTTTCGGTTCCACATAACTGTGGGAAGAAGACAGGAAATACTGCCCATGTATCTTGTCTTAGAATACGGAATGAAGAAAGGTAAAGCTACATTTAGAGAAATTCCTGATTTAGATGAAACTTTTGAAATTATTGACAGGAATACACTCCCCGAAACTCGGAAGGCACGGAGATAAAAACAGGTAGTGAATGGTTATTTACAACTTGTATAGAAACCAGACTGCAGTTATAAGAGTTGAAGAGCGTGAAAGTGAAACATGAGTTAATAAGGGGCTGAGACGAGGAGTAACCTCTCTTGGATGTTAGTCAGTGTGTACACTGAGGAATGAGTAAGGGAAACCAAAGATAAATGGGAAAGGAGGTTGAAGTTGAGGGAGGAGAAATAAAAGTTTCAATGTTTCTTGATGGCTCTGTAATTCTGTCACAAACAGCAAAGAACTTGCAACAGCAGTTGACCGGAATGGATAATTTCTTGAAAATAATTACGAGCATAAAAAAGGGACAACGGAATGTTATCACATTCAGTCAGGCAATGCTGAGGAAACTAGAGTAGGAAATGAAACACTGAAAGTGGGCGCAAAATGAGTGAAGTTGAACGAAGTAAAGAGGATGTAAAATGTAGACTGTCACAAGCGAGAAAACAGTTTCTCAAAAAGATAAATTTCTTAATCTCAAATACAAATTTAGGTGCTAAGAAGTCTTTACTGAACGTTTTCATATGGAGTGTAGTCTTTTATGGAAGTGAAACGTAATTAATAAACAGTTCATAAAAGAGGAGAAGAGTAGCTTTTGAAACATGGTACTATAGAATAATGCTGAAGATCCGGCTGGTAGACTGAATGACTTATGAAGAGACACTGAGTAGAACCAGAAAAAAAATGTATGGCCCAACTTAACTAAAAGAAGGGATAAGTTGATGGGAAACATCCCGAATCATGAAGGTGTCGTCAGTTTGCTAATTATAGAATGTAGAAGGGTGACATATAAGTGGCAGTAATGAAGCAGGTATGAAGAGAGCTGCGTCAAATCAGTCTTTAGACTAAAGGCTACAACAACATCACAAAACAACCCGCTTTCGATTCCGAGGTCGTCTGGGCACGCTTGTACGGTGGTGTAGAGGAGATAATCTTGGCTGGAGAATACTTCATCGCCAGCGCACCAGCTGTTAAGGTAACAGGTATTTCTCTGTCCCTTCTCTTATCATCATCATCATCACCAACAACAACAACAAAAACACAAATACGACATTACCCTTCACGCGCATTTTTCACAGCCCTCTACATCTGGCAGCTACAGTTAGGGTCCCTGATATACTAGCCACCGTAGTGCCACCAACTCGGAACGCTTACCATTTCTTCGCTGGAGACCTGTGGTGTTTATAGAGTACGTCCTGACATTTAGGCCCTTAGTCGTAACAATGGAGGCAAATCTCGTTGTAATTTTAAACAAATTCATCCATTGCAATGAAACAGTTTCCCTCAACTTCCCTGCAGATAGATATATGTTTTTCCTAAGTGAGTCATTGGGAACACAATACCAAATAGAGGAATATCCGTGTCGGGTCATTAGCGTATGTCATACTGTGTACCTTGTAGACTTTGTAACAGAGGGCACAATAATCAGCCAAACGTTACGCTTCACTGTTACAGAGGCTTTTCAAGATTCCCAAGATGTGCGATCAGAGATCTTCGACTTTTCCTTTGCAGCTGCTGGTTCCCAAGTCACTCCTTGGCCCAACGGAAGCAAATTCCTACACGTGTGAGACATTTCCATTTTTGTAAGAAAATGAAACGTCTACACAGTCCTTATGATCTTATTTATTGTGTAGCTACCGGTTTCGGGACTTTAGTGCGCCATCTTCAGGCCTTAGTTGATACTGAAAGGGTTATCACAATCCATGTACACGCTGCATGGTGGCCAACATAACTGATTTGCGCTGACTGTCTGTTACTGTGATATCACAGGTACAGACAGTCTGCGCAAATCAGTTATAATGGCCACTGATGCAGCTATATATGGATCTTGATAACCCCTTCAGCTTCAACTAAGGCCCGAAGATGGCGCATTGAAGCGCCGAAACTAGTAGCTCCATAATAAATAATATCATAAAGACGGGTGTAGCCGTTACATTTTCTTACAATGGTGAACGGCCGTGGTCTCTAAGGCCTTCAGTCAAAAGGATGGATATACAAAAATTTGCTATTTTCTCCAAAGATCACATTTTCGGAGTATACTTTTTTATCTTCAAATTAATTCTCTTTGCAGTTCAGTCTCAGTTGCACATCTTTCCTGTATACGAAACGCAGTCGAATGAAGTCAGGCAGTGACTTCAGTCTTGATCTGAAGACTAAGCTAGATCAATAAGACCGCTGCTCCATTGTAATAACGAGACGGTGTAGGTCACGAAAAGGTACAACAAATGGTGGAAAAGCAAGGACATCATACCGTCAGATCCAAGTACGGGGAATAGCAATAGCAACCTTGGCAACAACAGACCGTATTGACCCGTGGTTTGCAACCGGTAACACAGCTAGTATAAGCGAACCCCAACAACCAATGTAAAAACTTAATAGAGCAGCAAAGAGCTTGTGCTAGCCGTTGTGGTCGAGCGGTTCTAGGCGCTTCATTCCAGAACTGTGCTGCTACTACGGCCGCAGGTTCGAATCCTGCCTCGGGCATGGATGTGTGTGATGTCCTTAGGTTAGTTAGGTTTAAGAAGTTCTAAGTTCTAGGGAACTTATGACCTCAAATATTAAGTCCTACAGTGCTCAGAGCCATTTTACCCACATCTTTAGCAAAGAGAGTAGGTCTGCACATCATTTACATTACTACTAAAATACGCATAATCAAAAATGAAATAGGGCAACCTAATAACGAACAACCTGTGTTTTTGTGTTTAATTTGTAAGCATTATCTAATGCCTCTGCTTTAGAGAATCGACATCATTATCACTACTGGAAAGCGCGCTCTACACTAATCGTTCAGTTATTATTAATACTGCCTGCCACAACGTTAATATAAAGCATGAATAAAGGATGACTTAACGTACTTCCTTGGGGCACACCTGAAATAAGTTCCCTGTCTGTTGATGACTCTGTCTCCAAGATAATATAATGAATCCTTACCAAGAATTCATATTTCCGATCCCAAATTTTATTCACTATCCCATACTTTCGTTAATAATGGTGGTGTGATTCTGAGTAATGCGCTTCGGATATGTAGAAATACTGCATAAACCCGACCACCTTGATCAGTTGCTTTCATAACGTCATGTCAGAAAAAGTGTGAGCTTGGTTCCAGATACTCGATGTTTTCGTAATTAATCCTGTTTCGAATGGAAGAGATTATTATGGTTGAAATATACCATTACATTTCAGCACAGAATGTTCCAAGATTCTGCAACAGACAGAGTCACAAAGATACTGCACAGCACTTTTGTGACTCACTTTTGTTATTCTTGTTATAGACTGATATGATTTCAGCCATATCTCAACGTCATTGACACTAGTATCTACAGATTGTTTAAAAAAAAGCATCAAATGTTCATGCAAGAGACAGTATAAGTCAAAATCAGAAAAAAAGTTCCTCTAATTTTAAGTCGGTAAACTAATACCCACTGAGATGTGGGTCAATCTGCTATCTGGTTCCCATATGTCGGTTACATAGAAGTGAACGTTACGGACAGTACTGCATGTGGTTATCGCGTATGCTGACACATTCTTCAGACTTTTTCGCAGTGCACCACGCACTCTTTCAAATTCACGTGGCTTCTTTCGGACTGTATCACATACATTAGTCACACGCTCCTTTAACATCTGCACGTTGTTGACAGGTTGGGTACACACATACTCTGGGCCTTGAAATGTCGCCACAGCCAGAAATCGAACGGATTCAGATCCGGTTAAGAGGGAGGCCATACTACCGGATCTCCTCGACCAACCATCGCCCACAAAACTTAGAGGTGAGGTGCAATCTTACGATCTGTAGGAAATAGGATGGTGCCCCGTAGTGTGTAAACAACAGGCCACTTCCATAAATAGTCAGCTATGAACCTGTGATACGAAATGTAAATTCAGTATTAACCTACACTATTCTGAAAGCAGTTGAGGGCTTTTGTTGCAAATTAAGCTATATCCGATAAGAATGCTAAATTCCTACTTCTCGTTGGTTCTTGCAATAACAGAATTAAAAAAAAAACCAATTCCACTAGACTCCGTAACTGGATTACACTGTCTTTCTGCAACGGTAAAGTTCTCCAGCAGAGCTGGTAGTTCATCGCGCAGAAATCGGTGATACACAGCACCTATTAATCTGTTTGCTAAAGTGCGCGGCACTTTGAGTCTGTCGCCGTCAATTTCTGACCACACGTTAATAATGAATCGATCCTGTTCCCTCACCCCTGTGATTGTTTGATGGTTTGCCTCTGCCCACATGTGTATATTTGGTAATTTGCTATGCCATCCCGCGTGAATCGTGCCTACTCATTACTCGTCACAAGGAAGACGCCCCATCGGTTTTCTCACCTGCAGGGTGTTAGGGATATATATTGATACTTTAATATGTACCCTTTCTATCGGCGTCAGTCTTTCTGCAGAAACATTACATAATTTACAACCTGGTGATTTCTGCATGGTCGTAACTGCATTACGCCTTTCACTATAGACTAAGTGTTTTGCTTCCACGCATTCACTTTTCAATACCTGACCTAGTGCCCAGGGGAAATAAACAGTAATGGCTTGCTTTTTCATACTGAATTTGGAGGAGCTACCAACCTAAGAACATACTACTCGCGTCAGCTATAATTACAAGTCTACAAATGAAGTAAATATTGATTAAAGTTCAGGACACTATCTTCAGTCATCAACAGAAATATCTGCACTTGTACCAATACCCCAACACCGTGTATAATCATAGGAATTTTTCTTCTTGCCGGCCGCGGTGGTCTCGCGGTTAAGGCGCTCAGTCCGGAACCGCGCGACTGCTACGGTCGCAGGTTCGAATCCTGCCTAGGGCATGGATGTGTATGATGTCCTTAGGTTAGTTAGGTTTAAGTAGTTCTAAGTTCTAGGGGACTGATGACCACAGATGTTAAGTCCCATAGTGCTCAGAGCCATTTGAACCATTTTTCTTCTTGTTTTGAATACTACTTTACTACATACTGTGGGAATATGTTGCACTTTTCTTCAAACACCCTGTGTATCACTCAGCAATCCTTTTTTAAGTGTACATTGGAAACAAAAGCAGCATTTCTGCTTTTCGCTTGCTACTCATATTTTGAGTTTCAGTTTCTCTGATATTCGCCAGTGTCTGGCCACTAACTTCGGTGCCACTGAGCAGAATTACCAAGAAACAATAGAAGATGTGTCGAAGATATAACGAAAGAACTTGTTGCGCTTTATGTGTGTTACAGTTTGTACCAGATCGACGTCTGTCATCTAACAAAATGAAATTTATGGTGTCATAGCTGATGTCGAGATGTCTGCGTTCTAGAGTTTCTTTAACTGAAATGCAGAACAATTAAGTTTCGTCAAACTTACATATAGTCTCTATACTGAAGAATCTCCACTGTGTGTGTGTGTGTGTGTGTGTGTGTGTGTGTGTGTGTGTCTGAGCGCGCGTTGCCGCACTCACATGTGTGGGTATATAGAGAGTGGGTTAGGAGAAGGAGGACACTGGAAGGAACAGGACGAAGGTAAAGAGGATGACGGAGAAAGAGACAACGAAAACATTGTGCATCATTATGTGTTACACTGAAACCGCCAAAACGATCACTGCATTACATTTCTCCGATTAATTCCACCTAACGGCAATGGCATGTTGCTATTAGTTTTCTTTTTGCCAGCTTCTGCGCATAAATTCGGTGGTACGCGGTCTTTTTCTGTATGAGACATTGGGCGGGATACCTACTCGTCATTTGGAGCATAACCATTCAGACTGGAGCGAGCAATACTTGGCGACTCTAATTTCACAGTTCAATTTATACGATCAAATAGTAAAATGTAATGGCATTCAAAACTATAATTTGAGAACACTATTCTAATGAGAGTAGGCTTTAATTCGCAAGATTAATAAAGTCTGCGATTGGAATTGCTACGATTAATTCAGCGATATAGTCCTTGCCACTGAAGACTTAATTACCAGTACATTTCATAACGACAGTAAGGCGTGTGTATGTCCGACAGCGACCGAGCGGTTTCGTGTCTCATTTTGACACACCTATAATGTCTCGTGCCAAACAGACAACAAAATTATTATTATGGTCGCCAGAGTAAGCAGCTCCGATAGTTATCGAGATTGTCGGTACAAATAATACAACGTCTGCGTTGCTGCCAATACTTTCCTTCGAGAGCAAAGTTCGTCTCACTTTTAAAAGGTAACGATAATCGATATGAAATAATTTCGAGGCCCATTTATTGTTAAATAAGTGGTCGGTGTTGTCATGTTATCTGATCGTACTCGGAATATCAACTTGCTTCTAATAGTTCCAAGAATTTCCGGTTATTTCTGTAGTCTTACGGCATGGGCACACCTTTGTTCAAGAATTGCAATTTTCTATCAGAGAATTAACGTTTGCTGCCGTTTATTTCTGTAACTTCGTCATAGTGCTCTCTATGTCGTGGTCCAGATGGAGTGAGTTCTCATGCAAAAATATGTACCATTATTTTATGGAACTGAGGGTGAAGTCAGTCATAATCCGAAGACTGGTTAGAACATCACAGTACTTTACAAGGTGGTGTCCTGTAGAAGATGATACGTACTTGCCTTCTTCCGGCAACACAAACGGAATACCAACTATGGTACATATTGATATTTTCACTCCAACAAAGCACAGAGCTAAACGTTTCGTTCATGCGGAAGAACAACTCTAGGAGAGGCAGAATTAGAATCTGAGACGTAGAGTTTGTGAGAAAATGAACAATCCACAAGAGACTCGGAAAAGGCAGTCCCAAAAATTTTTTCACAGCCGATAATGAACAGCATGTACGTATTTCAAGAAATGCATGACAACTTTGATGGATTCAATTTCTTACATTTATTGCTATCGATTCCAAACCATCCAGGGAAGTAGAAAAACAATACGACATGCAAAAGTCGTATTGCTTTTATATTTCCCTGGACGAAATTTCAGAACTGAAACCTTCAGGAATAAACGTATCAAGTTCAATACAGCGAAGCTGTCATGCATTTCTTGGAAAAGACTCGAAGAAGTTTCAATGTTTCTCGAAAGGAAAACTCTTCACAATATATAATTTCTCTTGATGAATTAGGCAGAATGTGACGCGTCGGTTCCTGAATGCGACCGTAGTCTAGTTTTGGTCCCTGCTGCAGTAACAGCTGCGGTTTTCTGACTTCCATGGATGGGGCCTCTTCCACAGCCATTTTTTCTTTCTAGTCATTTGCCTTACGACTAGTTTGATGTGCCCCATCACAAATTCTTATCCTGTATCAGTCTCAGAGTGGCAATTCCACCTTAAGTCCTTAGTTATTTGTTGGACAATTCAAACCTCTGTCTTCCTCTGCAGTTTTTCCCCTTTACAACTCGCCCTAATAACATGGAAGATATTCCCTGATGCCTTAACAAATGGTTCAAATGGCTCTGAGCACTATGGGACTTAACATCTGAGGTCATCAGTCCCCTAGAACTTAGAACTACTTAGACCTAACTAACCTAAGGACATCACACACATCCATGCCCGAGGCAGGATTCGAGCCTGCGACCGTAGCGGTTGCGCGGCTCCAGACTGAAGCGCCTAGGACCGCTCGGTCACAACGGCCGGCGATGCCTTAACACGTCCTATCACACTGACCCACCTTTTTGTCAGTGTTTACCATATTTTCTTTTGTTCGCTGTTCTGGTGGAGAATCTCTACATTCCGTATCAGTAACTCCAATTTCCAAGATTCTTCTGTAGCACCACATGTCAAAAGCTTCAATTCTCAGCTGTTCTGGTTTTCAACCCTCGTCTAGGGTCAGTTTGTTTCCATGGTAGCAGAATTCGTTCACTTGGTCTACTTTGTGGTCAACAATTTTGATGATATGTTTCTCGTTATTCTCATTACGCTATATGTCATTACTTCTGTCTTTTTCCGACTTTCATTCCATGTTCTGTGCTGACTAGGCTGTTCATTCCATTCAAGTAAGGTTTTAATTCTTCTTCAGCTTCACTGAGGATAGCGATAATATAAGCGAATATTATGACTGATATCTTTTCAGCCTGTATTTTAATCGCACTCCCGACTTTTCTTTAATTTCCGTAGTTACTTCTTCGATGTATAGATTGAACAGTATGGGCGGAAGACTGCATCTCTGTCTTACCCTTTTCAATCCGATATGTTCGTTAACGGTCTTCCAGTCCTATTCTTCCCTCTTGTCTCTTGTACGTGTTGTATGTTATCCGTCTTTTCCAGTAGCCTATTCCCTTTTTTTCAGTATTTCGAACTTCTGCACCATTTTACCTTTTTGATTTTTTAGTTGGTCAAATCCTATGAACGTGTCCTCATTTTTCTCTAAACTTGCTTCCATTATGAAACGCAACGTTAGGATTAACATTCTGGTGCTTTTGCCTTTTCCTGAACTCAAATCGGTCATTATCTAACAGATGCACCAGTCTTCCCCTAACCCGACGGAAAGTGTGGTTGTCTGAGCCTATCTTGCTATTCTCAAAGACTAGAGTTTTCCACAGGCTTACTGCTGTTTACGAATACGCTTTGCGAAGAAACTGTAAAATGTAGGAAATGGCCAATCGAAGTTTACGTTCTCCTCTGGAGTATTTTTGCCGAAAGGTATACATGTTAAATTATTTCTTGGGGTGGTTTGGAGGAGTCGGCCGGCAGCCCTTGATGAGTGCAGGAGGCAAGTTGAGAGTCCTGTGGGGCGGAGGTACGCTGCGACGTGGGTTTAGCAAGTCGGTAGTCAGTGATCAGTAAAGCTGTGTTTTCTGTGCCGAAAGTTTCGACTCTGTGCGAATGAGCTTACCCATGCACGGACGCAGGGACAGGCTTAGTCCATTGCACCTTTGTGACGCGGGTATGGTGTTCAGTGTACGTGAACGCATTCTCTAGGAAGAAGCCACCTAGAAGAGAACGGAACAACTAGCTACTGTACGTATTTTCAGGGTTCCGAACCGCAGGCAGTAAAAGTGAATCCTTACAGGACACTTCGTTGTTCGTCTGTCTGTCTGTTGGTCCGACTGCTGAGACCCCGTTTCTTCTGCCACGGGTAGTGTTATCATGTTTAAATTTATGTCACAAACTGCGGTTTATGATTCCCTGACATCGGGAAAAGTTTAAGCCTCTGAGTCGATGCAGTCAAAAGTACAGATATGCACGTAACATACAGTATTGTGATACTCTCAAAGTCACACGCCAAACCTCTAGGATACTTCCTGGAGGCCTAGAATCACGAAATTTGTCAACAAGGCAGGTGTCACAGTACTAGTAAAGGAAAAAATCCGAAAAGTTTTAATTTGTAGTTGTATCACATGTCATTTTTTTTGTCCATTCGTCTGTTAACCTGTCTGTCCATCCGCCTGTTACATCTGTTTTTAGCACGAACTGGTAGAGACCTCAAGTTGAAATCTATGTTCAGTACTTAGGTCTACAGTCCCAATCCCTTGGCCGAGTCAGCAATTTAAGCTTTCAAATCAGTAATGCAAAATATACGGACATATTTGACACAAATTTTTATACTTGCAATCTCACTCGCCAAAATCTATAGATGAGCTATACACATACAAGTTGGACCTTGTGATCTAGCGGTAATAGGAGTGACTGGAAACCCAGACGTCGCGGGATTGGACCGCGATCGGACCGCAGAGTTCTTACTGTTCGGTTTAACCAAGCCTTCAGCTCTCAACGACGTGAGGAGTCACCAGTTACCAGAAACGACATGCGGCTCAGATTCGACGTTACGCTGTAGGTCTCATTTCTCCAGTCGGATAACTATACTGGGTTATAGATACGAAAGTCGCCGAAGTGGCGCCAAAAGAAAGACTTGCGCCATGTAATTAAGTCAGGTGAAATTATTCTTATTATTATTATCTACGCTGGAACGCCAAAGAGACTGGTGTAGGCACCCTTATTCAAATATAAAGATATGTAAACGGGCAGAATACGGCGCTGCGGTCGGCAACGCCTATATCAGATAACAAATGTCTGGCGCAGTTGTTAGACCGGTTACTGCTGCTACAATGGCAGGTTATCAAAATTTAAGTGAGTCTAAACGTGATGTTATAGTCGGTGCACGAGCGATGACACACAGCGTCTCCAAGGTGGCGATGAAGTGGGGATTTTCCCATACGCTAATTTCTCGAGTTTACCGTGAATATCAAGAATCCGACATCGCTGCGGCTGGAAAAACATCCTGCAAGTACGGGACCAATGACGACTGAAGAGAATCGTTCGACGTGAAAAAGTGCAACCCTTCCGCAAATTGCTGCAGATTTCAGTTCTGGGCCATCAACAAGTGTCATTGTGAGAACCATTCAACAAAACATCTTCTATACGGGCTTTCGGAACCGATGTCCCCCTCGTGTACCCTTTATGACTGCACGACACGAAAATTTACGCCTCGCTCGGGACTTGTACAACACCGACACTTTGCTGCTGATCACTGGAAACGTGTTGCCTGGTCGGACGAGTCTCGTTTCAAATTGTATCGAGCGGATCGACGTGTAAGGGTATAGAAACAACCTCATGAATCCATTGACCCTGCATATCAGCAGGAGACAGTTCAAGCTGGTGGAGGCTGAGGCGTGTGCAGTTGGAATGACATGTGACCCTTGATACGTCTACGTACGACTCTGACGGGTGACAGTACGTAAGCATTCTGTCTGATCACCTGCATCCATTCACATCCATTGTGCATTCCGACGGACTTGCTCAATTCCAGCAGGACAATGCGACAACCCACACGTCCATAATTGCTACAGAGTGGCTCCAGGGACTCTCTTCTGAGTTTAATCACTTCCACTGGCCGCCAAACTTCCCGGACATTAACATTATTGAGAAGACATGGAATGCCCTGCAACGTGCTGTTCAGAAGAGATACCCACCCCCATCGTACTCTTACGGGTTTATGGACAGCCCAGCAGGATTCATGGTGACATTTCGCTCCAGCACTACTTCAGACGTTAGTCGAGTCCATGCCACGTCGTGTTGCGGCATTTCTACGTGCTCGCGTGGGCCCTACACGATACTGGGCAGGTGTACCAGTTTCATTCGCTCTTCAGTGTATATAGCTTAAAAACAGCCGTTAGATCAATTAAACCCAGTTCCTTTTAACTCACTATGCTCAACAATTTTGCTAATTAGATTGCTGGCAGAACTTTCGGACTCAAGTGATTCATTTCACAGATCTGATGCGACTGTTTACAACCAACTTCCGCAATTTTCGACAGTTCCTTTCCGCCAACACATGACGCCTGTCTGATCTTTGTTTAGCTGTGATTATTCCTTTGCGTTTCCACTTCATAATCGCATGATCAGCAGTCCGACTGGACACCTTCATAAGGCTCGAAATTTCGTTGATGGATTGGTTACTTACATGATATCCAGTGACTGGTTCAGCATCGAAGTCACTGAGCTCTCCCCCCGACCCATGCTGCTGTTGCCACTTGTCTTCTTCCTTTTGTATTGGATGTTCCACCTGTCGTGGTATCTTGTGAGCTATTCCGAATTACTTAGCGTTGTTCAGATGCTTTTGGTCAGACAGACGTTGAAAGTGGTTATACTGCAGACCTATGCATTTTGCGCTAGTGAAATTCCATTCAAACTCGCTTTACACTGAACTGTAACATACACTGCTTCAGTAGTCCGGCTTATGTTTTTCTCCAGTTGGGCCATTTTTTCTGGGCCATATTCTTACACTTTTTATTTTAGGTATACCTATAGATCAGAATCAAGAGGAGACAGTTACGGCGATCTACCTGGTTACAAGCTTCTCCATATTTTATTTACTTAATTTTAACCCGTGTAGTTCAAAAAATGGTTCAAATGGTCCTGAGCACTATGAGACTTAACTGCTGAGGTCATCAGTCCCCTAGAACTTAGAACTACTTAAACCTAACTAACCTAAGGACACCACACACATCCATGCCCGAGGCAGGATTCGAACCTGCAACCATAGTGGTCGCGCGGTTCCAGACTGTAGCGCCTAGAACACTCGGCCACTCGGGCCGGCAACCCGTGCAGTTCCGTAGGACAAAACTGAGGAGCAAATCTCCTCCGTCATGGAACGTGTCAGTACATGAAATAGAAACAGGAAAGCAGTAATTGATAAAATAAAATGTTTACGAATCCTAAAAAGACAACGGGCTATTGGTTTATATAAACGCAGTCAAAAATGTACCAAAATAATCCGGTCAATTTTTCAAGCAACTCTGCAGCAGAATAGAAGGAGTGACCCATGAGGAAACTCTTCAGTATCGATTAGAAACCCCGTGAAATACTGCTAAGATTTGGTGTTCTTGTGGTAGCTTACTGAAAATGGATGCAGCACAAGAGTCAGGGAGATGCGATCCAAATGCAGATTGGATTTCTGCCTAGTAACAACTGAATGAAAAAAGCTGCCAATTCTTGGGAATAAACTGATGCTGTTAGCAATAAACGACATTAAAGAATATATATATATATATATATATATATATATATATATATATATATATATATATATATATATATATATAGGCCAATGTCAGAACACCCACACTAAAGAGCAGGGCCGACAATACGTTTGCGAACATACTTCACTTATTGCCAGAACCGCCCGTTTCTGACTCAAAAATACCCTTTCAGAATGGGAAGAGTTACCCCAAAATATAATACCATACGTCATAAGCGAATGAAAATAAGCAAGGTAGACTACTTCTCGTGTCGAATATCACATACTTCTGATACTGCTCTAATAGTAAAAGTGGTAAAAGTGGCTGCATTAAGTCTTTGAACAAGATTCTGAACATGTTCTTTCCATGACAGTTTACTATCTAGCTGAACACCTACAAATTTGAACTGTTCAGTCTCACTGACCGTACGCCTCTACCGTGTAGTTAAAATGTGTTAGGAACTGTTAAACCTGAGTCTTACTGTGATTTAGCGTTACTTTAGTTTCTACAAGCATTGTGCTACACACATCAACGGACGGTTCTATATCGGACAGACTCTGCGTACAGCGCTGTGTAGAACACAGGAGATGTTATCGTCTGCGGTACCCAGAGAAATCAGCGGTAGCAGAGCATCATTAGAAAACTGTCATCGTATTGCATTCGACGAGACATCTATTATCACACGGACTAACAGCTTTTGGGATAGCATAACAAAAGAAGCGAACGAAATAAACACGACAACGCGCTCAATAACGGCTGCGGCCTGCAGCTAAGCACAGCGTTGTACCCGGCAAACGTAAGGTTGAAGCCGGCGCGGCGGCCGCACAACGCAAACATTACCATATATGGTCAAAGAGCGGGTACCAGTGACGTCACGGAAGGCAGCGCGGCTATGTAAGGACGGCAGCAGCAACCAGAAGACAGTCACCACTTGACAATGGCCAAGGAGTACTCGACCGAAATCTCGTGGATTTTAAACCAATTGACGCGGCTGGAAGCCCAAGATACCTTTATTAGTACATATCGGCGTGAAACTATGCTCTCCTATATTTAACCACATGTACTCCTTCATTCACAGAACACGACATACATAACCTGAATACTCCTTCATTCACAGAACACGGCATACATAACTTGATTACCTCTGAGAACGACGGAAAGACACAACATGTCCATGCAGGAACTGGAGATAATACTTAACCACGTCCGTCACTTGAAGGGAATATAAGGCGAGTGAAAACAGTGAAATTATAACGCCTTGCCTGCTGAGCAGGGCTAAAGTTATATTGGACATCTTTCACTTCCTATAAACATCAGTTCCTCTCCATCCATTCAAAATGTTCTTTCCATTTCTTATTGTCTTGTATTCTATCTTTTATATTAAAAATCATCAGTAACTTTCAACATTTTTTAAGTTGTGTCTCAATGCAGGTGTGTTACTGTGCAGCAATATTACGTTAATGTACAACCCAAACATTGTTTTGCGACGTATAGCACAGCCATCCAACTCTCGCTCGTTATGATGGATGGTTGTCATATCTGTTACTGCAAATTGATCCACTCGACAATGACTCCTGTTAAGTCGTCCACCATGGACTAGGGTCAGCGAATCGAAGTGTCCCAACGAGAACTTAGACCATTTGGCAGTCGGTGACGTCCGTATCAGGAGTCACCCACATTCTGACAATGACAAAAGGGGTGAGGAGCGGATAGAGGTTTAAAGCACTCTCTTGCACTTCGTGTAAGAAACTGCTTCTAAAAGCAGAAACTTCTGCAATTATAAACGCTATGAGAATACGGAAGCCAATGTAACCCTTTGCACTGTAGATACACAATGTATGTAATCACAGAAAAAGAGAAAAAAGGGTCATGATGGCTTCTCCATAGGTAACAAATTTCGAATTAGTACTAAATTTGGTTCCTTGGAAGGTTAAATTCCGCTGGGCAGTAACTACGACCGAAAGATTGAAAAACTATTCAAATAATGATATTTCATATCTCGGAAAGTGGATTTTCAGAAATTTGAGTACAGTGAGACAGTGGGAAAACGAGACTGGATATTTGTGATAGGTGTTAATGAAGTGAATTCGCAAGAAGATAATGGCACTTGGTCAGACGAATGTTGGGTAAAATAATCATCAAAAAAGTGCTATGAAAGGAGGAAGTTCGCTATAAATAAGAAGGCACATCAAAGAGTGATTACTGTGAACAATTTTGTGATAGGATCGTTTTATTCAGAATCGAAACCTAACAAAAACCAACAAGGAAAAACTCTTGTTTCCGCGCCAGAGTATGTTTAAAAGTATTTCTCAATAGGTTACGGGCCATGTTATTAACTGCTATTGTTGTGACTATCAAGCAGTTTGATTGCAATCACTTTTCGTCAAATAGGCATGTAAATTTGTATTAGTAGGTCACCACTGTGAAATGTAATGTTCTTATAAAGTAATAGTGAACAATTATAAATTGAGTGCCACTCCTTCTGATTGAGAAGGGCTATGAGCTCTATTTCCCTCCCCTCAGCACATCTCCTTTAGTTTGAGCTTCATTATTTCGCACATTCCGCAGTGTTAATAGCAATACGTAAGATATTTTACAGAGCAGCAGAATCGGTGCCGATATCTTAGCAGTAAAAAAGGGGCAGATGATTTCTCAAATAAGAGCATCTTTCAGTAGCTCACAATAGTTTACAATATCAAGAAGGATCTTGGAATTACAGGTACATTACGTACAATGACTTATATTGGTTTGAGTACAGTAAAAATTATCAACGACTTAGTTAAAATTACATTCGAACGTATCACAGCGTAACGTAACTGTCTAGTCACATGTCGCAAAGCGACAGCATATTAATTGTTGTAGTATTATGTGTAACTTACCTAGGAAAAGGCACGAGGTATGTAAGTCTGGAAGGTGAGAGCAGAATTTCTCCGCTGTCGATGCGACGCGTAAATAGCTGGCTGCAGGCTTGTGGGCAGTGCGGACACAAAGCAAGGATTACGGAAGAGGACACCCGTGTTACCGTGGCCGAAAGGCTTGAATGGTTTCGCTTCACGTGGCGACGACCCTAAGCCGTAGATACGAAGTGTGTTTCCAAATAGCATGAGAGCCCTGTAGAGATCCTGAGAGAAACTAGAACGGGCCACGATTATCCCACTTGAGTATGCGTGTCAGAGCCTCCGTCGGTTTTCCGTACTCGGCTGCCTCCTCGCCCAGTAAAATTCTCAGCCAATGACGGCTGGACCCTTGTACAGTGGCCGATCCTAGTGAGTTTACGGGTGTGCTACAACCGTCTGCTAAGACAATGTCGCATTATTTTTCCGATATTTCGAAGGGAACGGATAAATTATCGATTGTCAGAGTGGCAAAACTTGCTGGTCCTCTCCTTCATGGTATAGCATTCAGGAGTGGGAATCAGTGCAAGGGGCACTTTGACGTCCAACTCGTGAGGTGTACGAACAGATACACTCATGCTCATAAATAAAGGATAATTGTAAAATGTGGTACCAAACAACGTGGCACTACACAAAACTGGCGCTAATAGCATAGGCACATAGGGAACACACACGACACAGCTCTATAAGTCCACTGTGTTGTTCGTAAGTCGAGAAAACCGTCCCGAAACACATGTGCTACAAAACGCCACTGTTTCCTGCGCATGTACCCCGACATCAATATGGGATATGATCATTATGCACACGTACACAGGCCGCACAAGGGGTTGGCATACTCTGGATCAGGTGGTCGAGCAGCGGCTGGGGTGTAGTCTCCCATTCTTGCACCAGTGCCCGTCGGAACTCCTGAAGTGTCCTAGGGGTTTGAAATCGTGCAGCGATACGTCGACTGAGAGCACCCCACATGTGCTCGTTGGGGTTTAGGTCTGGGGAACAGGCAGGCCACTCCATTCACCGGATATCTTCTGGTTCAAGGTAGTCCTCCACGATGGCGGCTCGTTGGGGCCGTGCGTTTTCATCCATCAGGGGGAAGGTGGCACCCACTGCACCCCTGAAAAGGCAGACATACTGGTGCAAAATGACGTCCCGATACACCTGACCTGTTACAGTTCCTCTGTCGAAGACATGCAAGGGTGTACATGCACCAATCATAATCCCCCCCCCCCCCCCCCACACCATCAAACCACGACTTCCGAACAGGTCCCTTTCAAGGACATTAATGGGCTGGTATCTGGTTCCTGGTTCACGCCAGATGAAAACCCGGCGATAATCACAGTTCAGACTATACCTGGACTCGTCCGTGAACATAATCTGGGACCACTGTTCCAAGGACCATGTACCGTGTTCTTGACACCAAGCTTTACGGGCTCTCCAGTAACCAGGGGTCAGTGGAATGCACCTTGCAGGTCTCCGGGTGAATAAACCATTACTGTTCAGTCGTCTGCTGACTGTGTGTGTGGAGACAACTGTTCCAGTGGCTGCGGTAAGGTCCCGAGCAAGGCTGCCTGCGGGCACTGATGGTGAGATATCGGTCTTCTTGTGGTGTTGTATACTGTGGATGTCCCGTACTGTAGCGCGTGGACACGTTTCCTGTCTGCTAGAATCCTTGCCATAATCTTGAGATCACACTTTTTGGCACACGGAGGGCACGTGCTACGATCTGCTGTGTTTGACTAGCTTCCAGTCGCCCTAATGTTCTACCCCACATAATGTCATTAATATGTGTTCTTTGAGCCATTTTCTACACACAGTCACCATTAGCACGTCTGAAAACTTCTTCACACTTACTCGCTGTACCGTACTCTGACATGTGTTGTAAAGACCTCTGCGTATGTGGACTGCTGCCAGCGCCACCGTGCGACGTCCGTAAGTCAAATGCACCGCATGGTCATATCCTGAGGTGATTTAAACCCGCAAACCGTCCACCAGAGTGCTGTTTCACCATGTATCAGCATTATCCTTCATTTATGACCATGAGTGGATATTATCCCGTCTTCGATACTGAACGTAGTGTTCGACACACTGGGTGTCTAGCATTTAGCTTTCGGTGTTCGCAGCTGCGAGGCAAGGAGCTGAGTTTACACACAAAGGCGTCCAGCTACAGCTTGAAGTTGACCAGGTGCGGTTATTGTTAAGTGTTGCATTTAGCCTTTGTGCAGTTTTATGCTCTGCACAGCTCACAATTTGCGTAGTTATTCAGCAACGGGAGTTGTTTTCTTGTTTATCGTAGAGAGATTTCACTACAGCAATTGTGAGTCAGTCTTCCCCAGTTTAGTAGCATTTCTGAGCTGCTCAGACTTATACTAGTCGTTTGCTTTATGTTTTAGCAGTTTTCCACATGAAATTCAGGTGCCTTCGGCACATTTAAGGTAATCAGTAGCCCTGAATAACCGCATCCTGCTAATGTATGTCTAAAATTCCTGCGTACTTGTACACCAATTAATGTTGATCTCGTATCCAACAATTTGTAACTTCACTGAGTAACTGAATATTATAATTAATGGCTTTTGTCGCATCTTTCATGCCTTGCTACTAACTGATAAGACGTCCCGATAGTAAACAGAAATATCATCACATTTATATGTACTGATGTTATAGCGTCAGTACATTTCTGACTGTGATCTCGCTGCGACAGTGTTGTAAAGACCGAATCATGAAGGGAATACCAATAAAAAATAATAAGTCATTTTGGTAAGAATTTTAAGAACTACAGCCGGCCGAGGTGGCCGAGCTCAACAGTTAAAGAATTTCTGCCAGCAGACGAACCTCGGGCGTTCGTCAGCCGACAGCAGAAAATTGTGTGAGTACAAGAATCTATTCAGTTAAGCTAGTGCACTAAGAAGGACTTGCGTTCTTGTCTGTATGTACCTCTGGACTGTGGGTACTTAGTCTGTCATGTCTTACTTGTACCTATGACTGATTGTTGCTTACAGTGTGACGTGTAACGGAACCTGAGGATTCCATTTGAGCAATAAGAAACTGGCCCCTTGTCATGATTAGAGTATAACTGATAGGCCCGGCAGGCTACTTATTCAAGTAACTTGTATATTTAGCAAGCTTCACCTATGTTCTACGCTCATTGAAATTATGTCCCAGTGTCTGTCCTCTTCGAGACGATCATGTGAACTCGGGAAGAAACAATAAAATCCGACCAAGAGACCAACCCAGTGGGTCTTTTCTTCATTTATATCTCCCTGGCTTGATACCCGGGTCTTTCTGTACTGTCTCCAACCACAGAGATCTGCTGAACCTCAGCTAGACCCTGTTGCCCGCTTATTCCCTTGCACGAAGCCGTTCTCGTACCAAAGAGTCTACGGACCCGAAAAATTCCACATCTCTTCCTCTTCGATTGAAGGATACACATAAGTATGTTGCGACCGCCGTCGGGTTACGGCAATGTTTTCTCTTGTAAAACAAATACCATTGTTAGAAACCTTCCCAAGTGGAAGAAGTTTGATATAATTATTTTATTTTGGGTAATTGATCATCAACTGCAAGTGCACTAAGCAGCGTGAGTGATCTTTGACTGCCGCTGTATTTTATGGTGTTATTTTGCTTTCAAGCGTAATATCAAAAACACTGTGTTAAGTTGTCAAGTGTGACATACAGATCACTCGGCCACACGTCACATATAAAGCACCGAACAGGCAACACACAACAGGCAAGATCTTAAGATCATGGCTAACATTCATGGTGTACCCGCATCGTTGATAACGGCCATTGGGCCAGAAATGAGCAGTAGTATAAAATAACACCTTCTTATAAGAAAACGTCACCCTTTCAACGGTGGTGGTGGTGGTGGTGGTTAGTGTTTAACGTCCCGTCGACAACGAGGTCATTAGAGACGGAGCGCAAGCTCGGGTTAGGGAAGGATTGGGAAGGAAATCGGCCGTGCCCTTTCAAAGGAACCATCTCGGCATTCGCCTGAAACGATTTAGGGAAATCACGGAAAACCTAAATCAGGATGGCCGGAGACGGGATTGAACCGTCGTCCTCCCGAATGCGAGTCCAGTGTGCTAACCACCTTTCAACGGTGGCATCTTTCACCTGTGTATCGGTAAGTTCTTACAAAAAAAGAAAAAGTCGCCACAGAATGGCAGGTAAGTAAGTTACCAGGTAGGAATAGATCTAAATTTAAAAATAAGCCGCTCCATATACTAGACCGAAATGGGAACAGCATCATTAAGGCACTCATTCCTCTCGAGTGGTGTTTCTTAAACTGCCGAAGAAAATAAAGAACGTGGCAGACATAAGAAACAATTGATTCGCGGGTAAAAGCGGCGGAAAGGGGGTGGAGACGAAAGGGGAGGAGAAGAGGCGGAGGGGAAATGTGAGAGAACTTGCTTGTGACTCTTGACTGATTTTCCAATTTGCATTCCTCTTCCTATTTGTCAGTCGGGAACGTGTCCGCCGGTAAGATTGCGTTTCACGAGGCAGATTTGTTGGCTCAGCGGGTGTTACTGGCACGAAAATTTACTGTACATAAATCACGGGCTCTAGAATGAGTGCCACGACGCGTTAACGGGTCCCAGCGCGGCCGCGCAGGCCTCATCCGGTCCGGCGGGAGCACGTACGCCGCGCGGGACGCCACAGCTTCAGCGGGGACAGGTGGCGCCAGAGGCGTGCGCACTGTGGGGGCGGAGTTAGCTCCACACCGAATCTGTGTCGTCGCAAGGTACAAGGACAAGCAAAGTTTCCGGTAAGAAGGTACGTATTTATTTAGGTGTAGTCAGAAGTCACACACTGAAGAGCCAAAGAAACTGGAACAACAGCCTAATATCGTGTAGGGCCCCCGCGAGCACGCAGAAGTGCCGCAACACGACGTGGCATGCACTCGACTACTGTCTGAATGGACTGACATGTTAAGTCCTGCAGGGCTGTCCATAAACCCTTTAAGAGTACGAGCGGGTCGAGATCTCTTCTGAGCAAGGCGTCCCAGATATGCACAATAATGTTCATGTGTGGCGAGTTTGGTAGCCAGTGGAAATGTTTAAATGCAGAAGTGTGTTCCTGGAGCCACCTGTACACTACTGGCCATTAAAATTGCCACACCAAGAAGAAATGCAGATGATATACTGGTATTCATTGGACAAATATATTATACTAGAACTGACATGTGATTACATTTTCACGCAATTTGGGTTCATAGATCCTGAGAAATCGGTACCCAGAACAACCACCTCTGGCCGTAATAACGTCCTTGACACGCTTGGGCATTTAGTCAAACAGAGCTTGGATGGCGTGTACAGGTACAGCTGCCCATGCAGCTTTAACACGATACCACAGTTCATCAAGAGTAGTGACTGGCGTATTGTGACGAGCCAATTGCTCGGCCACTATTGACCAGACGTTTTCAATTGGTGAGAGATCTGGAGAATGTGCTGGCCAGGGCAGCAGTCGAACATTTTCTGTATCCAGAAAGGCCCGTACAGGACCTGCAACATGCGGTCGTGCATTATTCTGCTGAAATGTAGTGTTTCGCAGGGATCGAACGAAGGGTACAGCCACGGGTCGTAACACATCTGAAATGTAACGTCCACTGTTCAAAATGCCGTCAATGCGAACAAGAGGTGAGTGAGACGTGTAACCAATGGCACCCCATACCATCACGCCCGGTGATGACGAATACACGCTTCCAATATGCGTTCACCGCGATGTCGCCAGACACTGATGCGACCATCATGATGCTGTAAACAGAACCTGGAGTCTTCCAAAAAAGTGATGTTTTGACAATCGTGCACCCAGGTTCGTCGTTGAGTACACCATCGCAGGCGCTCCTGTCTGTGATACAGCGTCAAGGGTAACCGTAGCCATGGTCTCCGAGCTGATAGTGCATGCTGCTGCAAACGTCGTCGAACTGTTCGTGCAGATGGTTGTTGTCTTGCAAATGTCGCGATACGATAAACCGCAATCGCGATAGGCTACAATCCGACATTTAGCAAAATGGGAAACGTGATGGTATGCATTTCTACTTCTTACACGAGGCATCACAAGAACGTTTCACTAGGCAACGCCGGTCAACTGCTGTTTGTGTATGAGAAATCGGTTGGAAACGTTCCTCGTGTCAGCATCTTGTAGGTTTCGCCACCGGCGCCAGCCTTGTGTGAATGCTCTGAAAAGCTAATCATTCGCATATCACAGCATCTTCTTCCTGTAGGTTAAATTTCACGTCTGTAGCACGTCATCTTCGTGGTGTAGCAATTTTAATGGCCGGTAGTGTAGCAGTTATGGACGTATGGGGTGTCGCATTGTCCTGCTGGAATTGCCCAAGTGCGTCAGAATGCACAATGCACATGAATGTATTCAGGTGATCAGACAGGATGATTACGTATGTGTCACCTGTCAGAGTCGTATGTAGACGTATCAGGGGTCCCGTATCACTCCAACTGCACATGCCCCACACCATTACAGAGCTTCCACCAGCTTGAACAGTCCCCCGCTGACAAGCAGGGTATATGGATTCATGAGGTTGTCTCCATACCCCTACACGTCCATCCGCTCGATACAATTTCAAACGAGACTCGTCCGACCAGGCAACATGTTTCCAGTCATCAACACTCCAGTTTCCGTGTTGACGGGCCGAGGCGAGACGTAAGGCTTGTGTCCTGCAGTCACCAGGGGTACACCAGTGGGCCTTCGGCTCCGATAGTCCGTATCGATGATGTTTCGTTGAATGGTTCGCACTCTGACATTTGTTGATGGCTCAGCATTGAAATCTGCAGAAATTTTCAGAAGGGTTATACTTTGTCACGCTTAACGATTCTCTTCAGTTGCTTGCAGGATCTTATTCCAGCCGCAGCAATGTCGGAGATTTGATGCTTCACCGGATTCCTGATATGCACGGCACACACTCGTGGAATGGTCGTACGGGAGAATCCCCACTTCATCGCTACCTTGGAAACGATATGTCCCATCGCCTGCGTGCCGACTATAAAACCACGTTCAAGGTCACTTAAATCTTGATAACCTGCCATTATAACAGCAATAACCGATCCAACAACGGTGCCACACATTTTTTTATCGTATAAGCGTTGCAGCCCGCAGTGCTGTATTCTGCTGGTTTACATATCTCTGTATTTGAATACGCGTGCCTATAGCAGTTTCTTTGGTGCGTCATTCTTGAATAGCGTTTGCGAAACAGCGGCCCCTGTACCGCATGGGACCCGAATTAAGTGTTACAGCTGCCAGCGATTCTCAGCCGTATTTTATAACACTATGCTTCTAGAAACTCACAGCAGAATACAAAAATGTTCGCTAACGTTAACAGCTTCTTAAGAGTGCTCAGTAACAAACAAAAATACGGAGATAATAGTATTTTAAGATGGCTTTATGAATTCGACTGTGAGCTGAGTTTGCAGCTTACCTCAGGGGCAGTGCGGTACGTAGCGCGGCCACTGTGGGGTTAATACAAGTAAGAGGGGGAACAGTTTATTATTTGTCTGCCGACCACTCACGTGTGTGTGCAACTAACACCGATCAGCATTAGTTGAATTTAGTGAAACTAAACTTCTAATTCCTGTTGTTTATAGGTCCCCTAACTATGACTTCAGAGCATTTTTGCTTAAGCTAGAGGGTTCTTGATTCACTTTGTAGGAGGTACCAGAAAGTAGTTATATGTGGTGACTTCAATATTAATTTTGTACATGATTGTGCAAGAAAAAGGATGTCGGTAGATCTCCTAAATTCATATGATCTGATGCAAACTGTGTTTTTTCCAACTAGGGTGCAGGGGAACAGTAGCACAGTCATAGACAATATTTTTATTCATTCTTCATTACTAGATGGGCATTCTGTTAGTGAAAGGGTGAATGGCCTTTCAGACCATGATGCACAAATTTTAACACTAAAAGGTTTTTGTACTCAAACCAATGTCGTATTTAATTACAAACTACGTAGGTAAGTTAATCCAACGGCAATAAAGAGTTTTTCAAAACTTGTCAAGGAACAAGAGTGGCAAGATGTTTATAGTGCCGATAATATAGATGATAAATACAATGCTTTCCATAAATCATTTCTCATGCTCTTTGAGAGTTCCTATCCATTAGAACATTCTAAACGGGGTACTAGCAGTAATAGACAGCCCGGTTGGCTGACTAGTGGGATAAGGATATCATGTAGAACAAAGCGGGAATTGTATCAAAATGTTAGAAGTAGTCACAATCAAGCTACAGTAGACCATTACAAACAGTATTGTAAGGTGCTTAAAAATGTTATTAGCAAATCAAAAAGTATGTGGTATGCAAATAGAATAGCTAATACACAGGATTAAAGCCATATGGTCAGTTGTGAAGGAAGTGTCTGGTCAGCAGCACAAGGTTGATGATATAAAGTCAGTTCGCAGTAATAATATTTCTGTTACTGATAAATCAGATATATGTACAGTATTTAACAACCATTTTCTGAGTATTGCTGGTGAATCAAATAAAAATTTAGTTTCTACAGGAAATCATATAAATTTCTTAGCAAATACCTTTCCGAGATTGACGTCTGAAATACTCCTCTGTGATACAGACAAGAGGGAGACTGAGTCAATAATTAAATCACTGAATACTAAGGACTCTCATGGTTATGATGGAGTGTCTAGTAGTATATTAAAGCACTGTGCTGCACATGTTAGCCCTGTATTTAGCCATATTTGTAATTTTTCCTTTAGGAATGGTCAGTTTCCTGAGCGATTAAAGTACTCAGTAGTAAAGCCGCTTTATAAAAAGGGAGAAAAGGATAATGTAGACAATTTTAGACCTATTTCTATGCCATCAGTGTCTGCAAAAGTTATCGAAAAGGCTGTGTATGTCAGGTTAATTGATGATTTTATATCACACGATTTGCTATCAAATGTACAATTCGGCTTTAGAAGTCGTTTGACAACTGAAAATGCTATATTCTATTTTCTCTGTGAGGTACTGGATGGGCTAAACAAAAAGTTTCGAACGCTTGGCGTATTTTTTGATTTAACAAAGGCATATGACTGTGTTGATCTCACAATATTGCTCCAGAAGTTGGACCATTACGGAATAAGAGGAGTAGCTCACAATTGGTTCACCTTTTACTTTAGCAACAGGCAGCAAAAGATCATTATTCACAATGTTGATAACGGCTGTGATGTGGGATCTGAGTCGGGGGTGTCCCAGGGATCAGTGTTGGGGCCGCTCCTGTTCCTTATTTATATAAATGATATGCCCTCTAGTATTATGGGTAACTCTAAAATATTTCTGCTTGCTAATGACACTAGCTTGGTAATAAAGGATGTTGTGTGCAACATTGACTCGGTTTCAAGTAGTGCAGTACCTGACCTCAGTTCATTGCTTGTAGAAAATAAACTAACGTTAAATCACAGTAAGACTCAGTTTTTACAGTTTCTAACACACAATTCAACAAAACCTGACGTTTTAATCTCACAGAACGGGCATATGATTAGCGAAACTGAACAGTTCAAATTCCTAGGTGTTCAGATAGATAGTAAGCTGTCGTGGAAAGCCCATGTTCAGGATCTTGTTCAAAGACTTAATACTGCCATTTTCACTATTCGAACAGTATCGAAAGTGAGTGATACTTCGACACGTAAATTAGTCTACTTTGCTTATTTTCATTCACTTATGTCGTATGGTATTATGTTTTGGGGTACCTCTTCCCATTCTAGAAGGCTATTTTTGGCTCAGAAACGGGCGGTTCGGGCAATAACTGGTGTGAGTTCACGAACCTCTTGTCGACCTCTGTTCACGAGTCTGGGTATTTTGACATTGGCCTCTCAATATGTGTATTCCTTATTGTCGTTTCTTGTTACCAATATTAGTTTATTTCCAACAATAAGCAGCTTTCACTCGGTTAATACTCGGCAGAAATCAAACCTCCATTTGGATCGGACTTCCTTAAGTCTTGTGCAAAAAGGTGTGAAGTATACTACTGCATCCATTTTCAATAAGCTGCCACTCGAATTCAAAAATCTTAGCAGTAATCCACGCGCTTTCAAATCGAAACTGAAGAGTTTCCTCATGGGTCACTCCTATTCTGTCGAGGAGTTCCTTGAAAAATTAAGCTGATTCTCATTGTACTGCTGATAGCGTTTGCTTACACTTATGGACTGATTTTCTTTCAGGTTCATGAACTTTCATTTTTATCTGTTATTACTTTTATGTTGTAAGTTCATGTACTGACACGTTCCATGACCTTGGAGATTTGCTCCTCAATTTGGTCCTACGGAATTTGACGTGTAAATAAAATAAATAAAATAAAATAATCAGCTCCCATGGTATAAGTGGTCAAACGGAAGTAAAATCAATTCGTGAGTGTGCATTATAGAGACGATTATTTTCAAATGTGCGACGAGTAAAAGATAAATTATATTCAAAACATTTAGTAAACATCTGTGATAGTGTCTCGTATTGCAATTAGTGTTATTAATTGATATATCATACTAATTTATGTATGTTACCAAGTACTAGTAAGATCGATAGGGGACGGTGTGGCAAACTGGTCAGGGTGGGAAAATTGGCCATTGCACGTTTTTCGCCCTGAACAGAGTTGCTGCCTGCCAGGAAGTGGTCAGACTAGTTCAATGTACATCATAGTTGTCAGTGAGTCTGACAAGGAAGCTGCTCCATTATTTTTTCGTTAAAACTTTTCTGTTTTTGGGTCGTGTGATCTAGGATAAGTCACTTACGCTATTCTTGTTGACTCACTTGTGTGGAGAGTAATAACTTTTTATGACATCAACGTTCGAACAACGTCTTTTGGGCTATAACTGTAGTTCCCAGTTATTTATTTCAGTGTAATAGTTTCGATAAGGATCACTGAGTCCGACATGGCGTCCGATCGGGAAAAGTGGTTACACTGTTCGCCCGGAAAAGTGGCCAAAGTGTTCACCCGCAGTGAGAGTTAGTTACTTCCACATAACCAACGTAATACAACAGATAAAACTGAATTCCAAACCTTTTTACATATAGAGCTATCATCCGGCATCCTATTTTAAATTAATTACGTTATCTTATTTAAAATCTGTACTGTTACATTTGGCCTAATACGAAAGTCCGTCTGGAAATGGTCTGCTGCAGCCGCTTGGTATTCTTTTAGGTGCTAGAGCGTGCAGACGCCTAGAAAATTTACCAGAAATCAGAAAATCTGGCTTGGGATCCTGTTGCGATGGCAATGACCACAGTACCCGCTTAGGTAAGCCTACAGAGAAATACATGTAGTTTCAATATATCATTTAAAAACATTTGGTGTGACCCTTATAATACGTAGATCCCCAATGTGTAAGTGATAAGCTTCTATCAATAACCATGGTTTGGAGAAAATTTGATTTATCTTCAAGCGGCCACATTACCACTCCGCCTTTTCTCAAGCGACCAAGTGTGTCACTCAACAGTGACTCTTACTCAAAAAAGTTTGACGATCACTGGCGTAGCAGTGCGACCATGTTGAAAATTTTTTGGCTTGCATTAGAGGTGACATGTAAGGTCTTGGTGAAAAAGTCTGAAGAAGTAGCTGTTAATGCCACCACACTGATACAGTTTTTTAAAAAAGCTGAATTCCCGAAAAAGAGACGTATTACTCTATATTCTTAAGATCTTACGAATGTCATAAGCACCTTGTCACCATTATAATGAGATGTGTTGTAACAGATCAACTCGACAAGTTCCTCCTGAGCTCGCTTCAGCTTGGATCCAGGTATCACAGAAGGCCTTAAGCATGAAGCGCCCCATGCTCGTTAAAGAGCGGACAAAGTCCCGAATTTCCATTAAAAAAATTGAAATTACTTAATGTTGGTTATTTACTGCTACTCTAAACTGACTTCTACAAACTTATTTTTCTTCTTTAACTGCTTTTATGCGGCCCACCAGAAATTCCGCACCTGTGTCAAATCTTCCAAACAGAGGAGCTCGTCCGTACTACTTCCTCAGTTAGTTGTTGGGTATATTCAAATCTTTCTCTTCACTGCAGTTTGTACCCTCCGTCTCCTTCTGATAGCATCGAAGTTATTGCTTGATGTGTTAATACATGCTCTATCAACCTGTCGGTTCTTCTTGCCAGTATTTCCTGCACATTCTCTTCCTCGCCGCTTCTGCAGAGAAGTGATTCCTTGTCTCATCAGTCCACCTAATATTCAACATCCTTCTATAGCTTCACACCTCGAATGGCTCAAATGGCTCTGAGCACTATGGGACTTAACTTCTGAGGTCATCAGCCCCTAGAACTTAGGACTACTTGTACCTAACTAACCTAAGGACATCACACACATCCATGCCCGAGGCAGGATTCGAACCTGCGGCCGTAGCAGTCGCGCGGTTCCAGACTGCAGCGCTTAGAACCGCTCGGCCACACCTGCCGGCCATACCTCGAATTGTTCTTTATCAGTTTTCCCACAGTCGACGATGCACGTCCATATAGTCAAGGCCGGTTCAAGGCCCAAGCGACTTGAGATTATCGCTAGAGGCAACATTTGTGTACAGGGTGCATCACAATTAGCACTGAAAACTAACATGGATGAGAGTGTACGAAAGTAGAAACTAAAACATTTGAGTAAAATTGGGTCACAACGAGCCTTTTTCAGAATAAGTGCTATTGTATGGTTACACGCCGTCACTAACATTATTATGAAGTACTGTCGTGGCTAGCATTAATATATTTGAAATTTAAACTTTCCGATAAAGTCCTCATCTAATTGGATTCAAATACGTCGCAAGGCTCAATTTAACAGGAAACAGAGTAGGCCTACTGATTCAGCACGTTACATGTTACAGTTTACTGTATGCTCGAAGCATTTAGATTCGGTGTTCCACGTGTCCTTCTCGTATTTCGATTTAAAACGACCCTGGTCTTTACAGTAAGGCAGGAATGTTTCAAGCACCACGGATCATCTCGTAAATCTTGTTAATACTGTACAATTCGCTGCTCCAGTTCTTCAGCCGTCTCATCGGCAGTGCTATGAAGTTCACTTTCATGGGAACTTAATCTAAAATTATAAATTTCAAATAATACGAGGGCCGTTCGGAAAGTAAGGTCAGATCAGTCATAAAACGGAAACCAGAGTGAAAATCAAAAATGTTTTATTTATAACAGTCAGCTATAGCTCCCAGGCACTTTTATAAATAGTAGCCGCTCCGTGTTAGACATTTGTCAAAGCAATGTGCCAACTTTCCCATGTCCTCGTCGTGGAAGGCAGCCGCCTGTGCTTTCCACCAATTCTCTACGTTGGTCTGCAGCTAGTAGTCCGTGCCGAAATATCGTCTTCATGGCCCATAGTTCATGTAAGCAGGTATGAAACTCAAGGGTTGCCAGTTGCAAGCTGCATCGAGGGTAATCAAACACTTCCCACCGAAAACGCAGCAGGGGCAGCTTCATTGCCCCTGAAGAGTGTGGTCGAGATTTGTCACGAGGTAGAAAATACATGACAGCTATGTTATGTGGGCTGCATCACATCTAGCGAAATCCCTCATCAGGCACTCAACCTTGGCGGGAGAGACTATTTTCTAGCAATCTTTAAGTGCTCTCTGTGCGTTCGGAACAGAAAAGAGCGATATGACGCGATCGACGGGCATGATGGAGACATTGCCCAATACATTTGTACAAAGCTTCATCGGATTTTCACTGTGATTTCCATTTTGCGCTCGATAGGATCTTACCTTCCGAATAGCCCTCGTATCTACGACGTATATCACATTGAAATCGGTGACAGCTGTTAACCACAAACTCACCACCGCAAACAGCTTCTTTGCAGACCTAGGATTTCTGTACCGTTGTAGCTTTTGTTATCGTATATACACTCCTGGAAATGGAAAAAAGAACACATTGACACCGGCGTGTCAGACCCACCATACTTGCTCCGGACACTGCGAGAGGGCTGTACAAGCAATGATCACACGCACGGCACAGCGGACACACCAGGAACCGCGGTGTTGGCCGTCGAATGGCGCTAGCTGCGCAGCATTTGTGCACCGCCGCCGTCAGTGTCAGCCAGTTTGCCGTGGCATACGGAGCTCCGTCGCAGTCTTTAACACTGGTAGCATGCCGCGACAGCGTGGACGTGAACCGTATGTGCAGTTGACGGACTTTGAGCGAGGGCGTATAGTGGGAATGCGGGAGGCCGGGTGGACGTACCGCCGAATTGCTCAACACGTGGGGCGTGAGGTCTCCACAGTACATCGATGTTGTCGCCAGTGGTCGGCGGAAGGTGCACGTGCCCGTCGACCTGGGACCGGACCGCAGCGACGCACGGATGCACGCCAAGACCGTAGGATCCTACGCAGTGCCGTAGGGGACCGCACCGCCACTTCCCACCAAATTAGGGACACTGTTGCTCCTGGGGTATCGGCGAGGACCATTCGCAACTGTCTCCATGAAGCTGGGCTACGGTCCCGCACACCGTTAGGCCGTCTTCCGCTCACGCCCCAACATCGTGCAGCCCGCCTCCAGTGGTGTCGCGACAGGCGTGAATGGAGGGACGAATGGAGACGTGTCGTCTTCAGCGATGAGAGTCGCTTCTGCCTTGGTGCCAATGATGGTCGTATGCGTGTTTGGCGCCGTGCAGGTGAGCGCCACAATCAGGACTGCATACGACCGAGGCGCACAGGGCCAACACCCGGCATCATGGTGTGGGGAGCGATCTCCTACACTGGCCGTACACCACTGGTGATCGTCGAGGGGACACTGAATAGTGCACGGTACATCCAAACCGTCATCGAACCCATCGTTCTACCATTCCTAGACCGGCAAGGGAACTTGCTGTTCCAACAGGACAATGCACGTCCGCATGTATCCCGTGCCACCCAACGTGCTCTAGAAGGTGTAAGTCAACTACCGTAGCCAGCAAGATCTCCGGATCTGTCCCCCATTGAGCTTGTTTGGGACTGGATGAAGCGTCGTCTCACGCGGTCTGCACGTCCAGCACGAACGCTGGTCCAACTGAGGCGCCAGGTGGAAATGGCATGGCAAGCCGTTCCACAGGACTACATCCAGCATCTCTACGATCGTCTCCATGGGAGAATAGCAGCCTGCATTGCTGCGAAAGGTGGATATACACTGTACTAGTGCCGACATTGTGCATGCTCTGTTGCCTGTGTCTATGTGCCTGTGGTTCTGTCAGCGTGATCATGTGATGTATCTGATCCCAGGAATGTGTCAATAAAGTTTCCCCTTCCTGGGACAATGAATTCACGGTGTTCTTAATTCAATTTCCAGGAGTGTATTTACATGTGTCAGCTTTCCCTACTAGTTGTGGTCCATCCTGTACATGCGGCGTTTAACGGGAATAAATGCAGATATTTCTACTGATGACTTAGGACGGTGTACTGGACAATATTACATCACTATTTAGGTCATTTGCAAACCAATAATTAAAGCTACTACAAGTCGTGTGTTTTTAGGTTGGTTAGTACCTCCAAATACATGTGGCAAGAACAAGCCACTTAATTTGCAGACTAATAATTACAGCAATAGCAAGTTGTATGCTTTAGGTTGGTTAGTACCTGCAAGTACATGTGGCAAGAGCATGGCATTACTTCTTATTTTCCCCTCTACAACAGGTCAGGTGTTGAAGTATTAACACTTGGACGCAAAACGGTTAGTCTATACTGATAGGTGTAGTCCACTTAGTGGAGCAGTTATGATCATGTAGGAAACATCAAGTAGTAAATTATGTGACGTGATTGTAGGAAGACTGTTCGACATAGAGAAAAAAGAACGGACGCAGCGATGTGTGCACATATTAAGGTAACACGTATAAAAATATTTACTGTTATACTCGTTACGCTATATAATAACAACATTTATATTATATATTTACAGTGTGACTCACAGCTCAGTGTAAATATTTGATCTGACGCTATTTCAGTGCCAGATATGCGAAACTGATGCTGTCACCAGTAGCCGAACCCACGTCCAAGACCTAAACGTGAACGCTTCCATTTAGCTATGGTAGGTATTATTATGTTTGTAAAATGAGTAAAATTTCAAGGAAAGGCAGCTAATGTTCGACTGGAGAGAGGGGGGGGGGGTGGGGGAGGCGGGGTGCCCAATGATACATTGCTTGTGGGCGAAATGTTGTCCAACCTAACCTGCATACAATACCGTACTCCAAACATACATTCTCAGAAATTTGTTTCCGAAATAACAATCAATTGATACTAGCGGACTGTTTTGGCCAGAAATACCTTTCACAACTGCGCCATTCTGGTTTTTAAGCGGTCGTTGCTTCGTCCGTAATGTATTATTGTGCTTCGATGGCCTACTTCGTGGTAACCAAATTTGATGTTAAATATGTACTTGACCAAATTTCTTCTGCTCCTAATTACTTTCCATTTTCTTCGTTTTAATCTCAGTCCGTGTTTAGTACTGATTAGTCTGTTCATCGCATTTAACATTCTCCCTCAGTTTCACTGAGAAACACTAAGTCAGCAAATCATATGACGATATCGTTACACCCTCAATAACTTTTACTTAATTTCCGTCTGTGTTCGTTAGACACTGCTGCAGGGAGAAAGACTGCATTCCTGTCTTACCCCCTTACTAATTACTGCGCTTTCTACTTAGGGTCCTTGTATATATATATTGCATATTAACTCGTCTTTTCCTATACATTACATTTATTTCTCTAAGAATTTCTAACATCTTGTATCATTTTACATTTATATGTCAACACATCGTATGATATGGCGTTTATTTTTCTTACGTGCTGCCTCGATTACAATGTGCAATGTCAGAACTGCCTCTCTAGTGCCTTTACCTTTCCTACAGTCTAATAGGACGTCACCTAACAGCTACTAAATCGCCTTTTTCCTTTCTTCTGTATATTATTCTATTGAGCAGTTCTGATGTGTGAGCTATTAAGCTGATTGAGGGGTAGTCCTCGGACTTTGAACTTGCCATCTTCCGAATATTTTTCTGAAAGTCTGATACTACCCTATGTGATCAAAAGTATCCGGGCATCTGGCTGAAAATGACTTACAAGTTCGTGGCGCCCTCCATCGGTAATGCTGGAATTCAAAATGGTGTTGGCCCACCCTTAGCCTCGATGACAGCTTCAACTCTCGCAGGCATACGTTAAATCAGGTGCTGGACGGTTTCTTGAGGAATAGCAGCCCATTCTCCACGGAGTGCTGCACTGAGGAGAGGCATCGATGTCGGTCGATGAGGCCTGGCACGAAGTCGGAGTTCCAAAACATCCCATAGGTGTTCGATCGGATTCAGGTCAAGACCCTGTGCAGGCCAATCATTACAAGGATGTTATTGTCGTATAACCACTCCGCCATAGGCCGTGCATTATGAACAGGTGCTCTTCAACAGTAGCAAGCAAGAAGGTGCTTAAAAATCAATGTAGGCCTGTGCTGTGATAGTGCCAGGCAAAACAACAAGGGGTGCAAGCCCCCCCCCCCCCCCCCCCCCATGAAAAACACGACCACACCATAACATCACCAACTCCGAATTTTACTGTTGGCACTACACAGGCTGGCAAATGATTTTCACCTGGCATTCGGCATACCCACACCCTGCCATCGGATCGCCACGTTGTGTACCGTGATTCGTCACTCCACACAACTTTTCTCCAATGTTCAGCCGTCCAATTTTTACTCTCCTTACACCAAGCGAGGCATCGTGTGGCATTTACCGGCGTGATGTGTGGCTTATGAGCAGCCGCTCGACCATGAAATCCAAGTTTTCTCACCTCCCGCCTAACTGTCATAGTACTTGCTGTGGATCCCGGTGCAGTTAGGAATTCCTGTTTGATAGTCTGGATAGATGTCTGCCATTACGATCCTCTTCAAATGTCGAAGGTCTGTGTCAGTCAACAGACGAGGTCGGCCTGTACGCTTTTGTGCTGTACGTGTCCTTTCATGTTTCCACTTCACTCGGAAACAATGGACCTAGGGATGTTTAGGAGTGTGGAAATCTGGCGTACAGACGTATAACACAAGTGTTAACCTATCACCTGACCATGTTCGAAGCCCGTGAGTTCCGCGGAGAACCCCATTGTGCTCTCTCACGATGCCTAATGACTACTGAGGTCGTTGATATTCAGTACCTCGCAGTAGATGGCAGCACAATACACCTAATATGAAAAACGTATTTTTTTGGGGTGTCCGGATACTTTTGTTCACATAGTGTATGTGTCCAGTCCCATAAATTCCACACAAGTACTTGAACTGATTGCTGGCTCTCCAGTTATTTTGAAAATTTCCAAGGTATTTTATATTGCCTCCTGGCTTATTTCGTAGCAAGTCGTCCAAAACTCTGTTGAACTCTGCCTTTATGCTGCTTCCCCTTTATCTTCTAGTTAGTCCCCCATTTCTCATTATTCCAGGCCAACAGACAATTCCTCCTGCTCATAGGGGCATTCATTGCTCTTTAGCCATCCATTCGCTCTTCCCCTGGGTTTAACGGTGTACTTTTAATGTTGATGCCTTTTCTTTTAATTTCAGGGACGGTTGTTCCGACTTTTCTGTATACCGAATCTAACCCTCCAACGATCATTTCGTTTCAGATTTCATTTCTAGGTGATAGAAGGGACGTAAAAGTGACTTTGATCGAGGTATTGCTTTCCTGATCTAAAGTGGAAAAACTGTCTGTGCGAAAGACATCTTGCGTATGAGTTGTGCCTATACGTTCACGCAAAATTATTATAGCACTTCATGATGGCACGAAGTGTGGCAGACAGACTACAATACACCAAAGCTTAATTTCGACGTCAACCTGCAGCAGCAACACAGATGGCAGGTGGCAGCACTAGCAGTGGAGGTAACTGAAAGCACGTCGGGAAGATGCGGAAGCAGTGCAGTCGTTGTCGCAATGTTTAATGGACCGATTTATCTGACGTCCAAAAGGGCATGAAATGTGTGGCGTCCTCGCACTCCAACCGCGTGCTGATATTGTTGACGCCGTAGAGCTGCCTCTGCCACAGCTCTCGCAGTGGAGTTGAGACACGATGCGCGATGACGTAGGTCCCCGTTGGTGAACGGGCAGAAATGCGAACTCGTACGATGGATGCTTCTTCTGATTTAAGATTGAATGATTCATTGCCCGGATATGCAGTAGTTGTTAAATCTTATCTCATCCGCATCGTAAACACTACCAATTGCGAGGAAACATTGTAATTATCAGTCTTCTCGTACGTTGTTGGCTCATTACTATGGAGTTGTTGAACCTGTATGAAGCGAGATCCACAGATACTCTCTGATCACGTCTGAGTGAACATACGCCGTAATGTTAAAAAAATGTTCAAAAGTTCTCTTTTCAATTTATGAAGTAGGTATTTTGATATTCAGATTAAATTGTCCCTGCTGAACAGTCGTTGGTTAACTATCATTGATTAAATCACTTAATAATGTAGCCCACGCTTGATATTTCACTTGGAACGAACAGTTTATTGTTCCTTGGCCAGCCGGCCGGAGTGGCCGTGCGGTTCGGGGCGCTACAGTCTGGAGCCGAGCGACCGCTACAGTCGCAGGTTCGAATCCTGCCTCGGACATGGATGTGTGTGATGTCCTTAGGTTAGTTAGGTTTAATTAGTTCTAAGTTCTAGGCGACTGATGACCTCAGCAGTTAAGTCGCATAGTGCTCAGAGCCATTTGAACCATTTTTTTGTTTCTTGGCCACTAAATACTTTATAACTTTCGCACCACACGCACACGCAGTTGGTTGGTAAAGACAGTTCTATTAAAATTAAGTTTCTTGACAATTACGACAGCTTGGCTTTTCAGCGTAATTGTATTATCTTCGTTAAGTCGTGTATTTGTGTCCTACTCGAGACTAATTGAGTGTAGTCCTTTGATATACTATCCATTCTTCTTTTAGTTCCAACTATTTGAAAGTCAAGTCCAATATTCACTAGTTTCGTCAATAAAGTTCAATTAACCCGTTATGCACGGTTAAACGCGTCTATCAGTTCCTGTCTGTGCTTAGAAAATCAGTTTCCGAAGAACGTGTATCACGCCATGCAAGAAACACTTCTGAACGCAAAACAATCTCGTCGCGTTCCGTACTCTCAATAACTAAGACAAGAATTGTTCTCGCACGTCTTTACAGGACGAGAGCCAGCAAGTCACTTCTTCTGTGAAAGAGTATTAAAGGAGCATCGAATTTCTTCGTTGCGCTTACAACTCTCTTCCACATTAAAGTTATCTCTCACTAACATCACCTCGGACTTAGCTTTCAAGATATTAATTGCAATTATCACTTGGATATTTGTCCATTTATTAAATCTGAGGTTTCTTCCTCCTCTTTCCGTAACAAAAACTCACATGTATAATGTTGTTGTTATCACAACTTCTTGGTGTTAGCTTATCGGCAAAGATGTCGTATTTGCCAAGATAACTCTTCTCTACTTCATATTATGATATTCTGTCTTAATTGACATTAACAGCGTGGTTGGGGTGTTATAAAGGCCAAGGGTGAAAGCATTTGGAAACGGTTAAGCCTGTAAAGTGTTCACGTGCAGCCATGGTCAATGTATACCCTCCATGGCAAAATGGCGCTATCCAAAACCGGCGGCGATGGAACAGTGGTGTAGCACAGGTCATAATGACAGGGGGTGAACGACGGCTGCAGAAATTTATGAGGGCGAACAACCGAGCAAATGTTGAGAAAGTGACCATCCCTATGAACCAAGGGGTACAAATAGTCTCTGCTTACCGACCGTTCAGCGAAAGCCGCTGCGTACGGACCTCTGCGCCGGGCGCCTGGTTAATGCATCCACGCTGACTGCTGTTTGTTGGCGATGAGAACTGTAATTTGCACTCCAGTAACACAACTGGAGGTCCGATGAGTGGTGGGTGGCCTTATCAGATTAATCACGTTTTCGACTCTGTTGGGCAGATGGCCGTTGGCATGTAAGATGTGAAACGTCTGAAAGCAAACAACAAGGAAGCGTAATGGTCCGAGGAATGTTTTCGTGGCACTCCTTGGGCGATATCGTAATTTTTGAATGCATAGTGGAAAAAGACGACTATGCATCTATCCTTTGGGACCATGTCCACCCTTTCATGCCGTCTGTTTTTCCTCGGCACCATGGTATCTACCAGCAGGATAGTGTAGCGAGTTACACAGCTCGCACAGTACGTGCGGGGTTCGAAGAGGACGGTGATGAGTTTACCGTACTCCCCTGGCCACCAAACTCCACGCATTTAAACACAATCGAAAATCTATGAGATCACTTCCATCTGTTTGCGCCGTGGATCCATAACCGAGGAACCTAGCACAAAGCAATGGAATCACAATGGATCCAATCCCTGTCGCACTTCCAGACCCTCCTTGACTGTCTTCATGCACGTCTCGCAGTGGTCCACGCTGAAAAAGATGGTTATTCACTTTTTTGACAAGTGTTCGGGTGTTCACATTCATGTGGCTGTCATGAACGTGACTGGATAGTGTAAAATAAAATATGCATGTTGTAGCATTACAACTGAACATCATTTCTCCGCTGTAATCATCTCAGGCTTGGTAATCGTCCTGAGAACGCCGTGTTGTAACATGTCAATGAAGGAAATACTATTCCGTTGTTTCATATACAGGACATAAAATCCCGTCTGAGGCCTGCGATCATTTTTATGTTTATAATTGGCAACCAATGCTGTACAATCGCACAACTCTTTTATTAGAACATGTTACGCGTTTCGGGATTGCACCTATCTTCAGATATCACAAACTTCAACTCCTTCTTAACCAGCCAGGCGTACAGCCTTGACAACTCAAAGGAAGTGTCGGATAACATATGACTGCGACAGAGAAAGTTCTAATAAAAGTCACTTGAATATCTCATGACTTTATTGCGATTGTACAGAATTGGTTGCAAATTATTATTCTGTTATTTATTAACTTACTTTCCAGTTTCATCCACTGCTCCGCGGTGCCTGGCAAACATGAAAATTAACTTCTTTGCTTAATGAATCATTATATTTTCATTGCAACTTTAAATAATATAATTCAAATAAATAGCTACCAACGTGTAAGTTTGCCATAAAAGGAGCACAGACATAGGACGTAGTGTCTCTACATTAAGTGACGTATGCTTTGCCAGACGCGCAGAGCTCCATCAGTTTCTGTGGAGGCCTGTAAATTCGCACGGAAATAGAGACGCTAATTTACACCTTCAACTTCACCTAACGACTTCACACAGCGAGACAACAAATGGTACCACAGAGCTCGGTACTTAGGTAAATATATTGGACAACAAACGTTTTTAACACCTCTATCATCGAACTTGAATCAGGCGGAGCCTTTCCGAATGTTTTTGACTTGCTGATCGACGTTTTGTCTCCTAAGTTCGAATCATGCAGTTTTGTATGTAACTCATAGACAAATTTATTTGTAGCATCAATCCTCAATCTCTCTACTTCACTGTTGTCTTGTATTGATGTACAAAACTGACAAATCTAGTGAAACAAGTTTTACTTAAACTATGCTACGAGTATGACTTTTGGGCAAAGTTTTATCGCATTCAACAAAAAAATTCTTTGAGCCAGCGGAATTCTTCATTACTTTCCTTCTGCTCATGGTAACCGGCGCTTATTTTTTTAATTATCGCATGCACTGACTTTAAGACTAATGATACATTCTACCTCTGCCTTTGTGCCGATATGTATGTAATCTGTAGGCTATTGAAACTGCTACACGAGCAAGGATAGCAAACAACGAAATTCTACTTATTAGGCATCTACAATATAGCAGGAAGAAAACAGGTTGATTCCGTGATGATGTTACTAACTTTCGGAGATGACGGAGAAGGATCAATATGTCTTATTTGAGATAAGGGTCGCTGGTCCGGGAACGACCGAGTCGAAAGTTATAAGCGAAAATCGTTCTGATACCTCTGGCAGTAGACGTCTTCTACTGTAAGCTCTTTTCTTTCCATTTTTCGGAGGTGGTGCTGTGAATCAAAACAGGAAACAATTGTCTAGTAAACATGGGCACAAAAATGCGTACCTTACGAGCTGTGAGGACTTGTTGAATAGATGTGTATCACAGTAGCATAGATGAACAAGTGCATACCTCCATACCTTCATACCTTTTGGTACATTGCACCTCCTCCCAAAGTATTGAATTTCCAGTAGAAGGGGTTCACTGTCAGAAGTACCAGAACTATTTTCGCTTATAACTTTCGACTCTGTCGTTTCCGGACCAGATTCCTTACCTAAAATAAATACATTCAACCTTCTGCCACACCGTTGGAATTTTGTGACTCCATCACTGAATCACTCTGTGTATGGAGATTACATTCGTAGGAATAGAAAATACAGGGTGCGAAATTTAATACACAGAGCTGCGAGTCTCTGGCAGGTACAACGGCTTTATCCAGGCTGGGTAACGAGATGAACTAGGCTTTGATGACAGCTACCGACGCGTCATTCCACGCTGTAGCATCTCCGTAGCAGAGTTTGTTTCTCGTAGTGGCTGGCAACCCACAACTACATAACTGTAATGTGTCAGAGGTATGGGGAACGTGCTATTCAGGGCCACAGTCGTACAATCTTTCTAACGCACAGCCAACTGCCTCCATGCGTCTGAAACGTAAAAGCTGTTGTTCCAATTACCGCCGGCCGGAGTGGCCATGCGGTTCTAGGCGCTACAGTCTGGAGCCGCGCGACCACTACGGTTTCAGGTTCGAATCCTGCCTCGGGCATGGACGTGTGTAATGTCCTTAGGTTAGTTAGGTTTAAGTAGTTCTAAGTTCTAGGGGACTGATGACCTAAGAAGTTAAGTCCCATAGTGCTCAGAGCCATTTGAACCAATTATCAGAGTACCCAGTTACAACCCATACCAATACACCAGGAACAGTGAATATATACTGATGACAAGTGCAGTGCGGCAGTATGTGTATCCCTCAGTGCCTCCACACACGGATGATGCCACTCCTGCGTACAGTGTTATCGTTGGATGCAGCACTGGCGATTGCGTCCCTCTGCGTCTCATCAGAGAAACCGCAACAACGGCCTCCGTGCTGTCGTTCCCTGGTGCTCCAGACACCGTGAGACTACGCTATGGATGCTTGTTGTAAACAAGGCCATTTCCTGACAGAAGGGCACGCGACGGTCTTGAACTGCGGAACAATAAACAGTCCGTCCTTTCAGGTGCTAGTCGCGTGGGAGCTTTGAATACGGCCCTACTAAATGCATCGATTACGTCTTCACATAACAGTCGTCGGATAACGACCAACGCTTCCGGCAATATCACGGAATGATAAAGTGCCGTCTCGACAGGTCACTGTCGAATACCATTTCTGGCAGACGTTTTCCTTCTTACAAGAGCCATAGTACGATCTCCTCACAAAGAACGTTCAAATACGATTTCTAAATAAGAAACCCCCTGCATAATACCTTCTTGTACACCACACGTAGATGGCGTTATCCTCAACATTTTTTCGGTTGTGCTGGAATATTAAACATTCGTCAAAGGACATCGTGCTGGCCGGAGTGGCCGTGCGGTTCTAGGCGCTACAGTCTGGAACCGAGCGACCGCTACGGTCGCAGGTTCGAATCCTGCCTCGGGCATGGAAGTGTGTGATGTCCTTAGGTTGGTTAGGTTTAATTAGTTCTAAGTTCTAGGCGACTGATGACCTCAGAAGTTACGTCGCATAGTGCTCAGAGCCATTTTTGAAAGGACATCGTACAGTTTACGCCAATTTCAGGTTTGTTGCATGCCGTCTTCTTGGACTCAGATTACAGCGGTAGCCGACGTAGTTTCCTCAAGTACTACAAGTTTCACTTAGCTGAATTCAATATTTTGTCACGTATTAATGCGAATGTTGATTTGTTGATACTGCTGAATATTAAAGTGATGTTTACAGTGGAGCGGAAGAATCGCTGGTCCTTTCATACCCCTTATCAAGTGTCTTTACTTACACTGTTTGACATTTGCTAAAGAACAACCGACACTTGCTAAAGACCAACTGCCACGGCAATTGCCATGGAATATCCGAGCAATGATAGTTCAAGAAAACGTAGAGTGCAGGACGTGTTAATTGCAGCGAAGCCTGTGCGGGAACGCTCAGCATGCATTCGACTCGTCACTCATCATGGTTTGTGAAGGTTATTGTGGAACGGATTAGTGCGACATTCCATGTGGAACGGCAACATGTCTGAAAGACATCATTCAAGTGTTTACGATCGTGGATTAGCAGGTGGGCGGTTTAAAAGCAGATCAAAGTGCCACTACTGCGGCTACAGTAATGAGTGTGACCAAAAGTGTCATTTCCCGATTAAAAAAAGGCGCTGAAGGTGTAAATGCTATTCTAAAGTATGCAGGTGGTCATAGATGGACCGCCACACCGCAAGAGGATCGATGTGTAGCCCTAGTGGCGAAAAAGAACAGACATCTAACTCCTAGTCAAATCGCTGCATATCTCGCAACCGCTACCGGTATACGTAACTCTGACATACGCATTTCGCGGCGATTAAATCGGGATATTTTGTATTCTCGGAAGACTGTTGAATGCATTCCATTTTAACCGTGCTATCGTCGAGAAAGAGTTGGTTGGGGAAGGGCGCATATTGGTTGGGGTCAGCAACAGTGGTCCAGAGTGATGTTCTCCGACGAATCCTGATTCACTGTGGCAAGTGATTCTGGTCGCCCATCAGTGTGGAGAGACAGGGGAACACGTTACACACTACAGAATTCCATTAACGTCGTTGATGTGTCTTAGGCGTTATGGTATAGGCAGGCACTATGCAAAATTGTCAAACACCGCTCTTTACCAATTTACGATGTACCAGTGGTACTGCAGGGAGATTATTCAGGGCCATATACATCTGTTTAGGGATGCGGTAGGTCCCAACTTTCTATTTATGGATGACAATGCCCACCCACACTTGACCACTGATGTGTATTACACACTGAAGGTATTGAACGTATGGAATGACCTGCGTATTCCCTGAACATAAACCCTATAGCGTGTGTCTGGGGGACTGCTGGCAGACGTGTTTGTCACAGAACACCCCCTCAACGAACCGTGCAAGAATGGAAAACCGCCTTGAGAGAAGAGTCGGAAAATATCCCCCAAGGGATCCTCAATAATAACTGATGCAAAATGTGCATTAGTGCCCAAGAAGGGGATATTCCTTATTGAGAGTCCGATATGGACCCTTATGTTGGGAGCCTGACCTGTGTCAACCGCAAATATTGTTTATTCCTGTTGTCCTGTTTTTCCATCTGGTGAAATCTGTACCATTTTTTTTAAATACATACACCACTCCACTTCCATTGCGTATGTGCTATGTTTCATGTCGTCCATCATTGCCTGTGATTATTCCTGTGTGTACAAAGTCTCTGGTCCTTGTCGTATGTCAAGCAGTACATAATAAATGTTTGAAACCAAAATATGAGCTGTATAGTTGGAACCTACCGGCAGAAGAGACCCACAATGTTCGGTCAACATCAAACAGAACAACGCTAAAAGCCAAATGAGCGTCGTGGATCACTGGCGCCACGTTAGAAAGGCACACAAAGAGTGACCGGCCTTTCGCTGCGGCCGTTTAGCGATTTATGGGCTCAAGACGTCCGTCCGTCCGAAGCGTTACAGAGTGAAGTTAATTCCGCCATTTACAACGGGGTCATTTACTATTTATACGATCGCCGCCGCCATATTTTAACTAAAATCGTCCTATATATCATGCCAAAGATGTCAGTTACACACAAATCCGAGCGACCGGAGTTAATTACAAGAGTCGAAGTAAAAAATAAAAGTTTTATACGTCTGGCTGCTGTCATAAATACACACACAGCAGAGATCAAGCGCAGCTTATTACAAACTGTCTTTGTACAGAGTTTCGAGACGTTATTCGTATCTGCCGCTCGGGTATAAATCACGGGCGCATTTTTCAGTATACGGCTGTTGGGCCGTATATTAAGCCTGCTGCGGCGAGTGTCTGTCGCGCTTGTTTGATTTAATGTGGCTCCTTTCAGGCGGAGGCCGCGCTGAGACGTGAGAGGCGGCCGGTCACGCGGCGGTCGTTCAACTCGGCCGGTCCGAGGGGGCGGTCGCTGGGGTCCGGGCTTCGGGACCAGGGCACATGACGGCGCTATGTTTACTCGCCTGTTCCTCGAGGTCATCTGAACCCTGACAACAGTCACTACCTGTCAAGTATACACTGCTGGCCATTACGATACCAGCACCAGGAAGGACAGCCAACAACGAAACTTTTCTCATTGTTTGATTTCCATGTAATAGGAAGAATTGGTGGAATGAATTTGTTGGTAATTTGGGTCCGAAATGTAATTCACAGACCTGTCACCACTGGAAAAAACAGTAGCTTTCACAGGAAGTGAGCCTGGGTGACCTATGGATACGTTATTCCATGCTGCTTCGACACTATAGTAGACATCATGGGTGGAGAACGTTGGCATGACAGTTTATCGGCAAGCCATGACCAGATGTTCTGAATGGGGGAGAGATTTGGTGAATGTGCTGGTCATAGCGGCAGTTGAACACACAGTATATCTTGACTGGTCTAGATATGTTGTCAAATGGTTCAAATGGCTCTGAGCACTATGGGACTTAATATTTGAGGTCATCAGTCCCCTAGAACTTAGAACTACTTAAACCTAACTAACCTAAGGACATCACACACATCCATGCCTGATGTAGGATTCGAACCTGCGACCGTAGCGCCTAGAACCGCTCGGCCACACTGGCCGGCTGCATATGTTGTCCTGAGTTATCTTGTTGGAAGATAACGTCAACGAGATCTCGAAGGAGGCCATAGCCACCGTCCTGAACACGCCGGACATCTAACAGCTGTTGTCCAGATTACCGGCTGTTTGAACCAAATGTGATTGTATTGTGCATCTAGTGGCATCCTGTATTTTCAAAACAAGTGCAGGGCTCGTTTGAGTATGACGAATGCAGCATTCTCGGAGCTTCCACACACGGAAACATCCAGTGATGTTGCATGTAGAACAGCAGATGTCAGTACTGTGAACCAATGCCGGCGCGTTTTTCTTTGCTGCCGTAAGAATAGAAGCTGCAACAGTAGTCAACGAGTCCCTAGTGCTCCAGACATCGCCATGCCAGGGCCATCGTATGAGTTTCCGGGCCACGATTCCCTCGCGTGATACACTAGTACCAGAGTGCCACCTGTCTCAGAACAACGGTCACGATACAAACCTGGCAGTATGAAAGGTGATTACCCTTAAAGCTATCTTGTATCACCGGCAGTTTCAGCTTTGTTGTTGCTTCTCAGCTAGCGCAGTGGTCGCAACGTGCAGTGTTTGGTCACGTGAACTTCCTCGACGGTAACTCGCGAAATGCAGCGACAGTAAACGTAGTAAGAGGAGTAGTATATGGCTTTGCCAATGCAGACAAGCGGTGAGCGCTGGAATAGTCGTCTGTGGTCTCTGCTCACGCAGTGACCTGAGAATCACCAGCATCCAAAGCCAAGTATGGTCATGACGATATCCGTTGTCAAACCGCACCGTGTTCACACTAAACAGTAGGAAATCCTTCTGAACCCAGTACAGCGAGAGTTCCCCAGTTGAAGTAAAACGCGCTCTAGACGCCAACAAAAGCGTCCTCAACAGTGATTCGACATTGTGGTCGAACGAACTGCTTGATACGAGTACCTTCTTTGAAGGTAAAAACAGTGTAACTGCCGGGGAAGTCAAAATTTTTTGGGAAATTTGTGGTATGTTCCTATGGGACCAAACTGCTGAGGTCATCGGTCCCAAGCCTTACACACTACTGAATCTACCTTAAACTAACTTACGATAAGGACAACACACACACCCATGCTCGAAGGAGGACTCTAACCTCTGACGGAGGGAGCCGCGCCGCGGTAATCTCGCGGTTCTAGGCGCGCAGTCCGGAGCCGTGCGACTGCTACGGTCGCAGGTTCGAATCCTGCCTCGGGCATGGATGTGTGTGATGTCCTTAGGTTAGTTAGGTTTAAGTAGTTCTAAGTTCTAGGGGACTTATGACCTCAGCAGTTGAGTCCCATAGTGCTCAGAGCCATTTGAACCATTTTTTTTTTTTGGAGGGAGCCGCGCGAACCGTGGCAAGCGCCAAAGACCGTGTGGCTACCCAGCGCTCTGGGGAAGTCGCCTGAGCTGTGAGCCCAGACGTGTTAATCACCAGTATCGGACGTCTCTTTGGGTTACGATGCAACCCTTGTCAGACACATGGTGATTATCCTAAAAACTGTCTGAAACCACGCTGTCCCTAGCTTCCAGGGTAACGGGCGTTATGAGCTACCATAAAGCGTGCGTCAGAGGTAACACGCAAGTTTCCTCGATCGTTACTCATGCAACGTGGTGACAGAAGCCACAGCAATACAAATTTTTGTACATTTATGGGTCCAATGGCTAAAATGTGGAAAAATGTGGAACGTAATTGGGTATAAATGGGCTATACGTTGGTGAGCTCGAGGGAACCTTTGTTGGACAGTGGGTAGGTCTGGCGAAACACGCTCCTTCCACGAGTGCAGTTCGACGCGGTGCTCACTATACGGATACCATGAGGACTGGCAGTCGGTGTACTCTGGCGGCGGTGTTTAATTGCGCTCTTCCATTTACACAAGGTGGTCAGAAACAGAGTGAAAATCTTGTAAGGGTGTTGCAGGCTAAGCTGTGCTGAGAAATAACTGTTAAGGAACGAATTGGATACGTTACCCTCTTTCCGAGTTAAATGCTATTGACGTAAACCAATCTGGCCGCTGCCCGTCCATATTCAAGTGGCCCTCCAGATACAGTTAGTGCCAGTTGTTCTCATAGCGGAGATAAGGGCAGTTCAGGACAGGTGATCGTGATTGCGTAGCAGCGAGAAGAAAACAGAGCCACAGGCGAGAGCAACGGAAAAGGACAGAGCGTGGGCCTGGTCGGCCGCCAGTCCCAGCCGTCAGCGCGTTTAGACGTGGCAGGAGTAGCAAACAAGGTTTTCTAGTGGAAGCATTAGGCGCCAAATGTTATCGGATAAATTCTACATTATTGACGGCTAAACCGATTTGCTACTCGGAAGGCCAAACAATTAAAAAAAAACAACATCTCTAACAGCACCGCCTTGTAATGCTACTTGGGAGGATCAATACCTTTTTACTGAATACGATGGTCGTGTAAAATGTTTAGTGTGTCACTAGGTATTAAGCCATCTTAAAAAATTCAATTTAAGACGTCATTATGCAGTAAATCGCGCGGCAGAATACGACGAATATGTCGACGACGAACGAAAGGCCGTAACCCTTGACCTGAAAGCCAGTTTTTCAAACGAAGTAAACTACCGCGTAATAATAAGTTTTGTTTTTAATATGGTGGCAACGGAAGGAAAAAGACAAAACTGCTTCGTTTCAACAATTACCATGTCAGCTTTGAGATCTCATGCTATTGATATTATCTGATACAAATATTTCACATTCTCTGCAGGACGTTGATCATCCTTGAAGAGATTTTTCTGTGAAAATTAGCTACAGATTTTGTCATCGTACTGCTGTGCACTTGAAGCCATTTGCTGAAGCTAAATTTGTTAAAGAATGCCTTTAATAGTGGCGGAAGAGCCATGCCCGCAACTAGTTCCGCAGCTACAGTCTGTGGCACTTTCTCGAACCACTGCAATGGGCCGAATTGAAGAATAGCAGGAGATTTGAAAGCGCAGCTGAAAATGAATGTTAAAGACAGTGTTGCTTTTTCTTTGTGATTGGATGACTCTCTTGACTTACGAGACACAGCGCAATAGGTTATTTTAATTAGGGCAGCAAACAAAATGCTGGAAATTCACGATGAAATGTCAGTTCTCATCCCATTGAAGGACACAACAACAGGTCAAGACATGTTTTATGCACTTGAAGCGGTTATGTAGAAGTTTGATCTGCCGTGGGGATTACTAATTTCGTAGCAGAAGACGGCGCTCCAGCTGTGACTGGCAACAAACATCAGTGGCTTAGTGGGATACGTCCTGAGAAAAACGGAGAATCATTATGTGCTGGTTATCACTATACATTACCTGACTCATCAAGAACACTTGCGTTACAAAAGTGTAAAACTGAACAACACAATGAGCTTGGTAGTAAAAATCACTGATTCTTTTCGAGCATAAGGATTCAACCATCGCTTGTTCAAAAGGTTTCTGGACGGTGTAACACCTCGGTTCAGTTTACAGTGATAAAAGCTACAGAAAGAATAATTTAAAATTAAGAATAGAATTTTTAGAGGGGAAAATAGTGTTGAATCAGAGTTCAGTAATTGCAGATCAAAATTATATTTAACGTCTAAGTACAGCAAAGCCACGGAAGCTCCGTCATGGAGAAGGCAGTGGCGTTAAACTCTTGTGATGAAAAACCTATAAAAAGGCCTGATCGTCATTATTGCCTCTTTTTTCCTTGACTATTTCTGTAAAGGGCGGGGAACCCATGTCAGTCAGCGAGACAATAATTAGATTGGACTTCATCGTGCTAAGATTCACGATAAACTGTTAGAATATTACGGAGATTTAAAAGTGATGAAGTGTACGATCTCTGACTGTTGGTAGCAACGGAGTATTAAGGGGATTTTAGGACTTTGGTGCTACTTTGGAACTTTACGGACATGTAAACGAAGAAACTCAAATTACGTATCTACTGATACGAGTGAATTCAGAGGTACCGGTATTCAGATATTAAGGTATGGACTTTTGAAAGTGTCGTGCGCCGTTAGTTGCGAATCTGGACGTAGAGCGCGTGCATATCGGCATTTGCGGACTATTTAGATTCCTCCAGGCTAGGAACCTTTTAAAGAGACCCTCATCCATTACCCACATTAACCCTTGAATATCGAGTGAAAGTGAAATACAAGAGTGTTGTACTTATTTCATTTACCTAGTACAAATCAGTGAAGGTTTTACGGAACCAAAGCTATTCAGCAGTAAGTCAGCACCATCTAGCGGAAAGCGTAGGCATTAACTAACACACTAACTGAAGTGAACGTTTACATGTTTTACGGACTGCTTAATATGAACTTTTGTGACTCTTTGACGTCCCCACTCCCCCCGAAAGGTGTCGCAGGCTGTCTTAATCATAAAAGGGGAGAGTTTTAGCCGGGCAAATTACTAAATAAAAGCGATGTTTACAAGATTCGCAGTAATAGCAGAACGCAAGGCCCGCGCCTCATCGGAGAGTCGTCGCTGTCACGTCGGGAAGTAAAGCCGGAAAACCTACCGACGATACGTATCTACAAGCAGACGTCGACGTGGAGTACCTAGAAATGGAACCACTAGAGAGTTGGGGATGCTTCAACGATATCCGTTGTGATAATGGAGATTTACCTTATCACTATGAGGTTCTCTGTCTCAGTCGCGCTAATGTTCTGAGGCACACATGCAACTGCGCCAAGCAATATTTTTATTCATGGAAATGAAAGGAAATGTGTTCCTGAATCGTCGGATGATAGATGGGTTTGTGATGTAACCTTTTTGACTAATGGGTGACAATGTGTCTTCGCGAATTGTGTCTGTCACTTCAAGGGATGAATTTTGTCATCACCCATTTCTGTGACAAAACAAAGGCATTCAGGATGAAACTGTCTCTCTGGGAAAGGCAGCTGGGGGCTAGAAACGTCTAATGCTTTCCAAAATTGTCAGAATTAACAAAATTGCCATTGCTGCAGATTTTGGAGAGTATGCAGATCTTTTAAGAAACTGCATACTGAATTTTAAAAAAGATCACTGATATCTTGCGCTTGAAAACAGATTTAGGAATTTTTGCTACTCCGTACTCTGTGGCCGTCGATTTTGTAAGTCGCCCTCTTCAAATAGAAATCTTAGATCTTCCATGCGATTCAGAATTGAAAGATATCAGAGCTGAAAGACATTATGCGTACTTACAAACATTTATCACAGAAGCGTTACAGAAACTCCATAAATATGCAGCATGGAGGCTTAGTCTCTTCGGATCAACGTAAAACTGTAATTCCTTAATGAGACTTTGTAATACAAGACTGAGTTGCTGCATATCAGATTGACATCTGAAATGTGTTTTGAGACTTAATTGTACTGGATCAATCATTCCCAAAAGAAGTAAAGAGATATAGAAAGCAACAACAGGAAATAGAGACTGATCAGTTTTGTATGTTTCCTTTGTTAGCCAGTTCAAAGTTTTGGCTTCCAGTGTGCCATCATCAAGTGGTTCAAATGGCTCTGAGCACTATGGGACTTAACATCTGTGGTCATCAGTCCCCTAGAACTTAGAACTTCTTAAACCTAACTAACCTAAGGACATCACACACATCCATGCCCGAGGCAGGATTCGAACCTGCGACCGTAGCGGTCACGCGGTTCCAGACTGAAGCGCCGAGAACCGCACGACCACACCGGCCGGCCGTGCCATCATCCATTAGCTTTCGTATTTAATACGTATTTACATTAATTTTGTCCATCTTCCTATTTACTGGCAATGTTTTCTTGAATTCGAAAATCTCTTTGACATTAAGACTATTATAAGAAGCGTCTTCATTAAATGTTCAACATGTTCATTTTTACAGTTCCTTTAGTATGCATATCCCCAATTGGTCACCAGAGTACTGATTTACTTTTGACTAAACAATTTCATTGCTGTTTTCTGTTTACGACACCACAGTCTTCCACAAAAGGAGAATAAGCCAGCTTTGTGCAGCGCCGCTTGGCTGCCACTGTCAAGCGGACAATCAAGTCCTTCGCACTCCCGCTCGCAGAACTCTGACGGTGCCGGGGCAAAGTGCGGAATCAGGCTACTCCATAGAGTGGTACGTTGAACAGCACTGGCGTACATGATAGCTTACGAGACTGCTCAGCCTTTGGCTCGAGTTCGATACTTATTAGCGTAATCTAACTTCTATATTTCTCTCTTGTTCGCTTTTAGGAAACTTAACGAAAGACAAGTTTCTAAATTTGCGTGTCCAATGGCCTGACCGGCTAACTTCAGTGCTAATTAACTCAGAAACGTCGCAACGTATAGAATTTTTTCCTTAACAATTATTTATCTGCACAACCTACCCTGCAAAACCATTACAAACTTTTTAGTCTGTTCCTGACCATCCTGTAAATGGTCCTCCTCCTTTTCAGGGGTAGTTTTTCCTAGCCCATGTACCATATTGGCAGTTGGTGAAGCTGGTAATAAATATTTATCAAGGACCTAACAACACGTCAGAGAGCACGAAGACTTACGCGTACATCTTTAAGTTCGAGAATTCCCGGCCTGCTTTGTAAATGCTGCCGACCTATAAACCAATAATGCTACTCATTATCATAGCGGATACTTGTGTCAGATGGGCCCGCTCTCTGACTCAGTGTATGCGACGTCGCTGTATGATTTTGCACAGCCGAGCAAACAGTATGTATGTACTCCCAGGAGCTAGTTTTCTAGTGGCTATTGAGATCGTGCATTAGGGAGTGTCATTTTGGGAGGTAAAAATAAAATTTCGTAATTTTTGTGAATGAAGGTGTCCAAAACGTGATTTTTGATTTGTAAAATCCTAATTTAAAAGGCTTTTCTTTACTGATAAACATTTGGCTTGGTAAAGTTGAGCTTGATTACAATGAATATTGAAAGTTCCGACAAAAGGGCATAAATTATTCCAAACTCCATAACAATTTGCTTAAAAATATGGTTTAAAGACCACAGACAATTTCTTACTCTATTACCAAATACTAAAATCATGTTGTAAAAATTGTACAAAGCTTGTACCAACAATATTCATCAAATCTTCTTTCGATTAGTTCCTAGATATCATTCTTCTGCTTGCTTCCTGGCCTTTAATGTATCCTTATGTATACACTTTGCCAGAAGCCTCTGTTATTTGTTTCACATACCTTTATTGGACTATCAATTACATGGCCTCTTTGCAACTTGTATTGACTCTTGGATAAACTTTCTTGTTTGTGATATCTTAAGTTTAGAAGTGGAGGTCCATATACTTTTCTGATCATTCTTTCAGTTCAAAAGTGAAGTTACTATCTGATTTGCGGCAGGTGTTTCGCTAGGCAGGACAAATAGGTCTCCATGTGTATTATCATTTGCATTCCTTACTTCAATTAACTTCTGTACCCATGCTTTCCTTTCTTCTAGGTCTGCCGAGTATAAAAGTATCTGAGTAACTGCGAACCACGATGAACGTTGGATTATAGACAAAATGATATCTGCTGTTAACCTCTTCTGAGATTTTAGGACCTTCAATTGATAAAGAATATGCCGGGGTGCTTCCACCCAAGGAAATTTCGATTTGAATTTAAGCCGGCAGCGACAGTAAACATGTTCCACAAGCAGCTGTGACGTCTTCGTGTTTAATGGCATGTTTTGAAACCCATATGTGACAAATCTTATTTGCAATTGCTAGCCACCGAGAATGGTTTACCCGACCAATTTCTAATAATACCACATCAGTTGGAAGTGCACCTATCCGTATAGCCTGACTTACACCGTAGCCATAAGCTTTTCTGTAGAAAGAAACTGACAACTGTGTTACTCAGTGGAATCAAATTTTCTGGAATGCATGTTCTGACACATGAGGGATTTATCTCGAGTTCTGGTACACTATCAAGCATGTTGACGATCTTACCACTCCACTTGTTGTTAGACAAAGTTTTCCTATCGAAATGTTTCGTCAAGTGGCGTAAAGGTAAGTCATTGATATGAAGACCACAAAACTACCCGACAATTTAACGATTCAACATTGTTTAACCAATGTTAAAACTCGTTGAGCCATCAGCAATAGCCTACAAACTTTTATCATGCTGTTTTCCTTTAAAAAATCCGCAGTATGGTTAGCAATAACTTCAACAGGTTTCCTTTTTCTTAAGTTTTTCTCTGGAGTAAAGTGGCAAAGGTACATTCCACATGGCCCACTGCAAACAGTGTAGCACCAGTTTTGTACATTACGAGGAAACTGATGACTTGCATTATCTGCTTGTAACATATCTTCAGTGAAATCTTGGCGTCCATCAAAGAAGATACATTTGGCTGTCCTGCGTCGAACACGAAATTCTTCATCAAGTGATTTCATGACTTTTTCTTGGGTGTTTTTACTTTATTGTGATCAACAAGACTCCTGTTTCCTTCAGTAATTAATCTAGCTGTTGTAGTGGCAGCTGTAATACGTAGACCGTCACCATACCTAATACTTTGCAGCGCAACATGCACAATTGTGCAGAATCATCACATGGTATCTGCTAAGGACTTTCGGAGTCTCCATCTCTTCGGAGAAAAGAACTTCGTTTTGCTGTAGTGTTAATTCTTCCTTCCTTCTTTGCTTGTATACAGAAATTCTTCTTAATTCATCTTCTTGCCTCTTCTGCTTTTTAATTTGTCTTACGTACTCAGGTAACGCAGTTTTTTGCTGTCCAACAGATACAACCTTCTCTCTCTGACCTCTAAAAAGGCGTTAGTTCTTTGACAGAAATCTTCATATCCTTAGATGAAGAGCAGGAGATGTGTGCTTCATGTTTACAGTCAGCACCACCCAGACAACGACCCTCAAATTCTGAAAGTAGCTTAATCTAACACATGCAATTGAGGACATAAAAGCGCTTATCTAACGTTGCTATGAAAGGCTCTTTCACTTCCAACTTTCCTCTGCAAAGTGATATGTTTTTGGCCTTTTCCCATTTTTCCTCTATCTTCTTCAAGACTGCGACTCTCGAATTTAAAATTTATACCACAAAATAACTCTTTGCTAGCCCCCACTTTGCAAGTACTTTTGGATAAATATCCTTTTCAAGAGTGGCTGCTGGGTAATTTCTAACATTCTCCCCACTCTGCTCTTTTAGCAGAAGTCGATATCTTAGAACATCACGCAGAGTTAGTAGTTCAGAAGGCAGTATTTATCGACCAGTTCCAATGAAGTTTCTCGTGTGAGTGGTATTTGTCAGTCTTATCTTCCTTTTGCTAGCCATGGCTCCAAGTTTTCAGATTTTCCTTGTGTCTGCAGGAAGAAAAACAAGAAAAAGTCACTATTTGTGTGATATGAATAAAAAGACGCTCTGCTACGAATGATTGCTGCAAGTTTAAAAACTTGAATAGTGCCATTAAAAAAGTTTACAGGTTATGTAGTATATATTCTTACTCTTAGAACAGAGGTCCAGACAGAAGTAACGATAAGAAGGCGCTTCTTGAAAGCAGACAGTTTGCAGCGAATTTTAAATGAAACGACAAAATATCACGGAACTGAACTAACTATTTACCAAACAAAACAACGTAATGACCATTTCTTGTAAATATAATTGAAAATCGCTAACTAATACGTAATATAATCACGCCCTCGATTCTTGAAAAACGAAGTAAAAATATTTTAAACGCCCTAATCGTGCATGGCCCTCCTGGAACTGAAGATTAGAGGCTAGCAGTTTCGAAATTTATTATCTGTCTGCGAATTCTTTGACACCAACTGAATTAGGTATAGATGTACTACATATTAGTAACATATGATAGGTGATGGCTCGCGATCAGCAGAAAATTCGGGTTTGAGTCCTCGGTCCAGGACAAATTTTCGTATATCACTAATAGGTAGTACATCTACACCTAGTACAGCTTACGTCAAAGAATTCGCGGTCAGTTAATAAGTTTCTAATTATTTCGTGCAGCTGTGGATCGTCAACAAGGTCTGTTCCTTCAGACATGCAAGCAAGGCAAATAGTTTACTAGATGGCTTCATTTTTAATTGATTTTTGTTTAAATTACTCCAAGATAGTCTGGCTGGTCACTCCAGGAAATTATCATTGTACTACTGTCTGTTCCATCTGTTATTAATTAGGCGAGGATGACAAGTACCATCTCAAAATAATCAGCGCTTACATATGCGAAACACGCTAAACAGGCGTAGCAATGAAGCTAGAACAGCTTATTCTATGCATGGAAAAGAAGCGGTTCCTGAAGGTAAAACATGTAAGCTTAAAACATCAGATGGTAACCAACATAACATGATCAACCATTTGAGGGCAAATTAAATTAGTTACTTGCCCCTACATTCCAGGTCAACGCATCATAATCCTGTCATTAGTGGTATCTATTAATGTTAGTATTCTCGAAGGTATTTGCTAAGAATAATGAAATTTTAGCCATTTCATCCAGTGTTTCTTTCTTCTCTAGCGTTTCGTATTCATGTGGGGAACAGTTCGACCGCATTCAGGAAGTTGACATCCAGATGCAACTGCAAAACATGCAGACAGAACAGTCAGAATTATACTGAAAAGATCCTGTTTTGAAATGTAATTGATGTCTTGTACTCACGAGGAAGAATAGCCTCTGTAAATAGATAAAAACAAAACAACAAAAATATCACGATGGTTAATTAAATTTAAATACATCTCGGTTGGCAATCAGTTACTGTAATTCCCATCAGGAGGGACTTTTCCACATTAAATTAGTAGCGGCTGCAACGTTGGTAGCCTAGTAGTTAAAAGATTCTTTGAGAACATTGAAGATCTGTATTCCTACGAGATAGCTATGTCTTTTCTGCCCTTTGATGTTAGCATGGATAGGTAGAGTCTGACGAAAAAGTTAAGTATACTAGTGAGATCGTTTTCTGCTTGATGAATCCTGCCTCGTGAACGTGAAAGACTACGAGCAAAAGTGCGAATGTGGTTACTGAGGCTTTACGGGCGTAATTGAAAGATGGTGTGTTTACGGGTTCCAGTTGCACTGGCGATTTATTTTTGATGCACAGAATCCAAGATTTTGCCATCTGATCACTACGTTCGCTTACTTCTAGATATTTTACGGAAGTAACTGCTTACAGTGATTGGTCTGCGATCGTGTAATCTTACAGGACTAGTGCTTTCTGTGGATATATGCGCAACACGTTACATTTGTTGATGTAGTGGTTCACTTGCCACCTCTGGCTTCAAGCATCGATCCTTTTGTTATAATATAGTGTTAGTATAAAATTATTTTGGAATGTAGCTTGATGACGTCCAAGCAGTTAAAAGTAGCTGAGTTTATTTCATAGTAAATTACTAACCTAATCAGAAAAATGACTTCCTTTAAGTTAGTTACTGCGGCTGTGGACAAATATATAAAAAATGGCAATTTATAACTGACATGTTTTTTAAACAATTCAAAAGCATACCTAAAAAGCTGCTATGTGCCATTTTTAAATAAAATAGTTTTTGCATTACAACCCACCTTTGTAACACTGCCAATGCATCCGACATATGGTTATGTTCCACATTGGTTAGTTTATTGCATACATTCATCTGACGATGGAAGCTTTACTATGTTGCTACGTACCAATAGCTGATTTGAAAAATAGAGGATAATGGTTCGGGTGTTTTGCATTCAAATGATGTTGAATTTGGCGAGAAAAGAATAACGATAGGTACTGTATGTACGATAGATGTGCTGAAGAAACTAAGAATAAGAGGCAAAGCATACAAAACATCCAAGAATAAGCAGGAATCAGAAAAAAAGCCACTACATGCACATGTAAGATACATAACCTGGACTCTGAACGCTTTTATTGTTCTTTCATAATATTACACTTAAATTCGTAACATGAAACAGTTATTGTTTCTATATTATTTTACAATTTTAAAGATCTGTTTAACTTCTGTTTTTCTCTCCGTGTAGGTTGCATGAACTTTATTACCTCAAATAAAGAAAATTTACTAACTAAATTTTATACATATGATTATAGTACCCAGACCAACTATCTTATGGGATTAATGGAAAGTGTACCAGTGAAGCGACGAAGACATGGTTCGTAAACGATGCCACAAAACAGTCGACGACAGTCCACAGTTATATACTGTGTACCAGATATAGAAGGAAATAGTGCCGGCAGACGTTTATAGATATTTTTGCGGTATCTAGAAGCCCTAGTCAAACTCTAACCTCCAGGAAAAGCAATGGGAAAATAGTACTTGAAGAAAGGAGAGGAAATTTCGCTAAGCCAAAAAACCTTTCCATGAAGAATATTAAAAAACATGTAAATAGTATACCGAGAGCAGAGAGTCACTGCTCGCGTGCTAAATCTATAAAGGAAAACATTCACTGATTGAACCAGTGTTCCAGATCGGCTAATCCTTCAGCCAGTGTTTCACACAGAGATTATGGCAAAGTTTATAAGCAAAGCTTTCCCATTTCTTTTACATTACCACGTCCCGGCACTTCCAGAAATTCTGATCAGCGTCAATGCGAAATAAAATGTTTCAGATCTAATCCAGAATCAAAAATTGCAAAAACTGAACTTAGACAAAACCACAGGAAATCTGAAAAAACCAATGAAACTCCTTAAAGATGGTGCCTTAAAATGTCAGATGCCTGGCAGCAACGTACGTGTAGTGTGTAGACTTGGAGCACGTTTTACTTGTTCCGATACTTCTACATTCTGATATGTTTTATTGGAGACAGTTATCCTGCTATATGTGTGTGTGTGTGTGTGTGTGTGTGTGTGTGTGTGTGTGTGTGTGTGTGTGTATGTGTGTGTAAGTGATTTTAAAAAGGCTACATATGCATGTGGCATGAACGTACTGCAAGGAATGGGATAGTGTCCTGTCTCCTTCTTGTACTTGGCAGTTGTTGTTGTTGTGGTCTTCAGTCCTGAGACTGGTTTGATGCAGCTCTCCATGTTACTCTATCCTGTGCAAGCTTCTTCATCTCCCAGTACCTACTGCAACCTACATCCTTCTGAATCTACTTAGTGTATTGATCTCTTGGTCTCCCTCTACGATTTTTACCCTCTACGCTGCCCTCCAATGCTAAATTTGTGATCCCTTGATGCCTTAAAACATGTCCTAGCAACCGATCCCTTCTTCTAGTCAAGTTGTGCCACAAACTTCTCTTCTCCCCAATCCTATTCAATACCTCCTCATTAGTTACGTGATCTACCCACCTTATCTTCAGCATTCTTCTGTAGCACCACATACTTGGCAGTATTGGCTTGAAAACGCAAGTGGTATTATGGAGTGACAATTGCGCAGCACAGATATAAACAGGATGATGAGCTTCCTTCTTGTTTATCTTATGTCATTTAGAGTCTCCAACATCACTGAACAAAAGTTCTTAGTATCCAGCCCTAGGTACTTCCTTTGCTATGGAGACTTAGCGCTAAGAAGAGGCTGTGCAAGGCATTTGTAATTGAAGACTTGCATATTATTGTAATATCGGTTACATATGCTAAAAAATTTGAAGTCGTTGACTTAGCTGAACAAAATTTTATCAATATTCAGACAGCTGCCAATTTCATGGAACAACAAAAACCTTTCGTATCTCAAAGATAACATTTCTCAGCAAGGAGTCTGGGGGACATAGAAGTGAAATATCCCTGAAATATATCTTCAGCGAATTGGAAACTTGAAAAATTGTTAATATTCTAAAAGAGAGAGTAGAGGTGCCTGACATCAGAAAAGTAATATTCAACGGAGTTGAACGGCAAAGAGCACTTAGCAAAGAAAAAAAAAAAAAAAAAAAAACTAGTGGCTATCAATTATACCATATTTGGATGAAAAATACAGACTATTTTGTGAGAACATGTGTCATGGTAATGTGGACTGTTTCGTATACTGAGTTTCTTTCAAGTAATGGGCTACTACTAAGACTTAAACTTCCTTAGAGACCTACCTAATATTTGAGTAAAAGGGTATATACTCCTAGCCAAGTTTAACATTTCTGTCTTTAAAGATTAATACTACTTATGTGACATCATTAATTGAATATTACAGTCTATCTTCAATCACCCTTCTGTTTAGTGTATGGTATATATTTAATACTAAAATTTAAAATGAAAGGTCCTGTGATATATACGAGGGCAGTTCAATAAGTAATGCAACACATTTTTTTTCTCGGCTAATTTTCGTTGAAAAAACCGGAGATTTCTTGTGGAATATTTTCGAACATTCCCGCTTCGTCTCGTATAGTTTCATTGACTTCCGACAGGTTGCAGCGCTGTACGGAGCTGTTAAAATGGCGTCTGTAACGGATGTGCGTTGCAAACAATGGGCAGTGATCGAGTTTCTTTAGGCGGAAAACCAGAGCATCTCAGATATTCATAGGCGCTTGCAGAATGTCTACGGTGATCTGGCAGTGGACAAAAGCACGGTGAGTCGTTGGGCAAAGCGTGTGTCATCATCGCCGCAAGGTCAAGCAAGACTGTCTGATCTCCCGCGTGCGAGCCGGCCATGCACAGCTGTGACTCCTGCAATGACGGAGCGTGCGAACACACTCGTTAGAGATGATCGACGGATCACCATCAAACAACTCAGTGCTCAACTTGACATCTCTGTTGGTAGTGCTGTCACAATTGTTCACCAGTTGGGACATTCAAAGGTTTGTTCCCGCTGGGTCCCTCGTTGTCTAACAGAACACCATAAAGAGCAAAGGAGAACCATCTGTGCGGAATTGCTTGCTCGTCATGTGGCTGAGGGTGACAATTTCTTGTCAAAGATTGTTACAGGCGATGAAACATGGGTTCATCACTTCGAACCTGAAACAAAACGGCAATCAATGGAGTCGCGCCACACCCACTCCCATACCAAGAAAAAGTTTAAAGCCATACCCTCAGCCGGTAAAGTCATGGTTACAGTCTTCTGGGACGCTGAAGGGGTTATCCTGTTCGATGTCCTTCCCCATGGTCAAACGATCAACTCTGAAGTGTATTGTGCTACTCTTCAGAAATTTAAGAAACGACTTCAGTGTGTTCGTAGGCACAAAAATCTGAACGCACTTCTCCTTCTTCATGACAACGCAAGACCTCACACAAGTCTTCGCACCCGAGAGGAGCTCACAAAACTTCAGTGGACTGTTCTTCCTCATGCACCCTACAGCCCCGATCTCGCACCGTCGGATTTCCATATGTTTGGCCCAATGAAGGACGCAATCCGTGGGAGGCACTACGCGGATGATGAAGCAGTTGTTGATGCAGTACGACGTTGGCTCCGACATCGACCAGTGGAATGGTACCGTGCAGGCATACAGGCCCTCATTTCAAGGTGGCGTAAGGCCGTAGCATTGAATGGAGATTACGTTGAAAAATAGTGTTGTGTAGCTAAAAGATTGGCGAATAACCTGGTGTATTTCAATGCTGAATAAAACAACCCCTGTTTCAGAAAAAAAATGTGTTGCATTACTTATTGAACTGCCATCGTATATTTTATATAAATGCTAAATAGCTTTGTGGCACTTACAGGTTTTTGGGCTACACGCTTCAGTTTCTTGTTGATATACCACTCTCATCAAACTAGTCCAGTAACTGTGCAGCGTCCCCTCCCCGCGCTGTCACTCCGGGCGGGAAGCCGCAGGCATCAAATCCGGTCGCATCGCGGCGACCTGTCGCACTCGGTGCTGAGGCGGCGGCAGTATTTATATGAAGTGCGGGCGGGGGCGGTGTGACATACAGCGCGGTAACTCAGCGCCGGTGACGAGTGCTGTATCGGCAGCCGGCGCCGAACCGCACAGATTTACGGTCGCGCCGCCGGCCGACCGCGGGATGGCCGCGTCCGCCTAACGTACGGCCTACTCCTGATGGGGGAGGACAGCTTGCAGCCGAAACGTCACTCCGCTGATAGCCGCTTCGCTGTCGGTTATCACGCCGCTCACAGCTGGCCCGGTCGATGGAATTTTAGAGCAGTGTCAGGCCACGTTGCAGTCGGCTCCATGTTACAGAGAGGAACGTTACAGCCAGGAAGAAACTTGCCAAATAAGGTCAACTAATGTTTACAATCAGCTATCAATACCTCTACCAATCACATAATAATATCACGTACATAACTAATACAGGGTATCCCAAACCTTTTTGGTGAACATTAAACAGGTGATAGTGGGTCCACAACACATTATATTGAGACACGAAACCAATGGTCGGAAAGGTATATTTATTGTGTTATGGACATACACGGCGTACACGCATAACAACAACGCAGCTCATAGTAACTGTCCAAAGCGACGATCGTCAGTCTCAAAGAATTTTGAGATGCCCTGCTTAACCCGCAGGACAGGACAAATGGTTCAAATGACTCTCAGCACTACGGGACTTAACTTCTGAGCTCATCAGTCCCCTAGAACTTAGAACTACTTAAACCTAACTAGCCTAAGGACATCACACACAACCATGCCCAAGGCAGGATTCGAACCTGCGACGTAGCGGTCGCGCGGTTCCAGACTGTAGCGCCTAGAACCGCTCGGCCACACCGGCCGGCAGGACAGGACAGATATAATAAATTGTGGAAAGGAGCCTACGTAATGGGCTGTCAGTTACACTCGAACATACAGCTTTATTATTTGATCAAACATTACAACAGCCCAAAACAATTTTTGAAACACACAGCTTTAATCTTTTGGACTTAATTACTGGTTGAATGCCACTTTAATTTAAGAACGGCTGAAGGCCAATAACTTAAAACGCAAGCATAATCAGAAATTTAAAAGGCAAGTCTTATCTTAAAACAGTTTTTTAGTAAGGGCTGAAGTAAACAAGTTAAATTCAAATCGGCTCAAGGCCGAACACTTAAAACTCCAAAACACTATTTTTTTTTTAAATACCAAAGTCCTTACGTGGAACAGTTCTTTAATTTAGGCTGAAGGCCTTAAGAACAGCCGACCGGTGTGGTCGAGACGTTCTAGGTGCTTCAGTCTGGAACAGCGCGACCGCTACGGTCGCAGGTTCGAGTCCTGCCTCGGGCGTGGATGTGTGTGATGTCCTTAAGTTAGTTCGGTTTAAGTAGTTCTGAGTTCTAGGGGACTGGTGACCTCAGATGTTAAGTCCCATACTGCTGAGAGCCATTTGAACCATTTGGACCTGAAGAACAAACAACTGAAACTCAAACCGGCTGAAAGCCGAAGACTTAAAAATTAAAAAAAAAAAATTTTAAATGCCAAAGGGCTTATGTGAAACAGTATTTTAAACTATGCTGAAGCCCTTAAGAAGAAAACAACTCTAATTTATAATACAAAACTGGCTAGAAGCCATACAAGTACCAACAACAAGAACAAATTTAAAAAAATAAGACAGTACACGCAAGGGTGCCCATATGTTCGAGGGTCGGCCTGTAATTCAAACACTAACTCTCGCTTAGGTGAGACAGGCAGTCGGGCAGTCGGGCCAACTATTCACGATCCGACGACAACCCAACCGACCGTCAGAGGACCAACCGACAAGATAACTTCTACTTCACCTAACCAGGGCACAACAGGGAGTTCAACGGAACAACGAAGAAGATATTGACACACACAACCAATCATACACGGAGCTGTCAAACTGCACACCTTGTTGGAGAGCAACAACACGATGAGGAAATAGACTGCCTGAAATTTACGTCAACGCCCAGGGCAGGTAACCGGAACGTTAACAGCCACAAGGTAGAAGATTCCACTGGTGTACTTCAATTCAAATAACCAAAATACAGTGAAACTCCACCGGAGGGTGGCTAGAATTTTCCAACTTGAAAACCACGTCGTTGCTCGCGGGAATATCCCAACAGCCGACAACGAACTCCAAACTACACAACGTGAACAGTCTTGACTTGCTGGTAGATTAAATCAAAACTCACCTTTCGTGTCCAGGGTCGGTGAGCCACGGACCTCGTAGCAATGGGAACAGTACCACACTCTCCGACATCGCGTACAGACCGCGAGCGGGCCCCGGCGAAATTACACCCCGCCGAAAATTCCTCACTGCTCCACGCCAACCGACCGACTCGACGCACAACGCCCAGCCGGAAACTATAAACGCCAGATCAAAGATAGTCCAAGGTGCGAATATCGATACACACCGCTGCCGCCACCCGCGGAAGGACAGGATAACAGCAAAATCGCGATAACCGCGACAGACTAAAGACAGAATCGCAATGAAGGTTTAATCCAGCATATAGCATGAGCCAGCCACGGCTCACATATACTGCAACGGCCCTTGCAGTTCTGCCGCACTCTTGCAAAGTCTGTTGTACACTTGAACAGGCAGCGGGTGATAAATCCGACGAATAGACACACTGTACACCACTTGTAGCACGCGTGCCATTTGACTATCGCAGAAATGCCACAGTTCTTGGAGACTGTAGTCCGCGGAAGGATGTGGTTGCAACACGATGGTGTCCCAGCCTATTCATGTGTTAATGTCCGTGAACACGTGAACAACATGAAGTGTTGGCAGAAGAGCCAACACTGTGTTGCTAGAGGAGGCCGAAATGCACGCGTTTAATTACACGCTGACTGGCGCGAGGTCTGGAACAGTTAAGGGAATTAATAGTAGCAAATAAAGTACATAGTTGATATAATACTTAACTTTAATCCACAATTGGTGTACATGGCTCTTGACGGTAAATGTTATAATCTCAATATCAAATGCTATGGCGCCTTGCTAGGTCGTAGCAAATGACGTAACTGAAGGCTATGCTAACTATCGTCTCGGCAAATGAGAGCGTAGTTGTCAGTCATCCATCTCTGGCAAAGTCCGCTGTACAACTGGGGCGAGTGCTAGTAAGTCTCTCTAGACCTGCCGTGTGGTGGCGCTCGGTCTGCAATCACTGACAGTGGTGACACGCGGGTCCGACGTATACTAACGGACAGCGGCCGATTTAAAGGCTACCACCTAGCAAGTGTGGTGTCTGGTGGTGACACCACACAACACATGCCCTCATTTTTGGGTTGTAAGGGGAGATGCTGTCGCATGGCCAGTGCGATCGCCGGATCTCACATCTCTGGACTTTTTCATCTGGGGTTAAGCCCAGACTTCGTTGTGTGAAACCTCCGTAGAAACGAAAGAACGCCTGCTTGCTATGGACCAATCTGCCTGTCTCCTTGTACAACAGACAACAGGGATCTTTAACAGAGTAACGGCAGAACTTCACGGGTCATTGCCATGCATTCATTGAGACTGGCCTTCGTAACTTTGAACATTTACTATGAGTTACGTTGTTGTTTTTCGGTGTGCGCTGTGTATATCTGTAACACAATAAAAGTAAATTTCCGACCATTGGTTCTCTCTCTCAGTATAATAGTATTATGGAGACCACCTGTTTCAGTTTGACCCTGTATTTTTTGATAGACTTACTGTCAGTATAGGGGCCGTCCGAAACCTATAGGATCAAAATTATTGAAACGGCAGCTGATCTTAAATCAAGTACTCTAAGGTACTGAACTACGATCGTAGATGAATCTTTGATTGCTGTTCCACAGTGAGGCAGGTACCTCGGACCCAACCAAATGGTAGCTAGCTCTTTGGTTGACAAAATGAGATTTTTCACTCTGCATCGGAGTGTGCGCTAATATGAAACTTCCTGGACGATTAAAACTGAACTTGGGACCTTTACCTTACGCGGGCAAGTGCTCTACCATCTGAACTACCCAAGCACGACACACAACATCTTAGGTTCACACACCAATGATTTCAAGTAGCCCCATAGCAAAACAAAAACAAACAAATTAACCGCAAACACATCACAGGCGAGCCTTTCTCCAGGTAGCGCCGCTATCGTCGATGCAGAAGGATAACAAGGATACGCACATTTTTCTTACGCACACACTGGTCATTTTAGACGTCTTTTTCCTAATCGAAAAATTCGCCGATGTGGATTTACGAAGGTGGTTTGAAAAGTTCTCCGAACGGAATAGAAAAAAAGTACTTATATCACTGAAACGGTTTTTACTTTTCAATGTAGTCTCCTTTTAGATTAATGCAGTTGGTCCAACGATGTTTCAGTGCCTTGATCCCATGTCGAAAATGAGTTTCCTTCAGACCTACAAAATAGTTGTCAGCTCCAGCTATCAGTTCCTCGTTTGAAGTGAATCTTCGTCCACCAGGAAAAAAGTTCAGTTTCGGGAAGAGATAGAAGTCTGACGGAGCCATGCCTGGTGAATAATGCGGATGTGGAAACATTTCATACCTTAGTTCGTGTAATTTTGCAATCACGACGGCACATGCGTTTTTGATCCAACGTCAAGAGTCGCGACACCCATCTTGCAGATAATTTTTCATTTATAATTCTTCAGTTAAAATGTGATATACCAATTCAGATGACATCTGACAAGCGTCATAAATTTCACGCAGTTTCAATCGGCGATCCTGCATGACCATTTTGTGCACTTTTGCAATGATTACTGGAGTGGTGACACATCTTGGCCGACCACTGTGCGGGTCATCATTTAAGCTCTCCCGACCAACTTTAAATTCATTTATCCACTTGGAAACAGTTGAATATGAAAGAACAGAGTCCCCCAGTGTATTCTGGAAATCGGCATGAATGTCCTTTGCTTTCATACCATTCTTTACGAAGTATTTAATCACTGCTCGAATCCCGATTTTTTCCATCCTCGCAAATCACTACGGGGGAACAACAAGAGAGCCACGTCACCGCCGCAGCTCTCTTCCAAGAGCACTGTTGTGGCACGTGTTTACAGGCAACAGTCCAATGAATATCTTGTTAAGAACTCGTTGCACTAGCACTGGCCCCTCGTGGTGATTCCGAGAACTTTTCAAACCACCTTCATATATCATTTGCATAATTTTGTACCTTAAGATTTACCACACTTTACATGAAGAGAGAATAGGAAAATGTGCGACGTTAATACGACAACCTCTTCGGATAGCCGTGCATGTTAAACGTCGCCTCCGGGACGTGTATGTGGGCTGGACCCGGATCGAATGATCTAATCCATCATGCTGATTAACGATGATGGCCGGTTCATCGACCAACTTGGAAATAGGCTGGAACCCAAGTTACGCCTCAGTTATTCGATTCGCAAACATTTATAAAACTTTCGCCTACTTTCACATGAATAACACTGCACGCAGACACTTGGGGTATATACATCTCTTCCCGGGTGTTGATGATACGTCAGGAAGGACCTCGGGTCACCCATGAAAACTAATGATAACGAATCCGTTCGTAACCATGCCGGACCTGCACAGAGGCGGGACAAAGATACAAGTAAAGAATAGTATCGTTATTGCGGCTGCCTATACTACATGTTTCATTCAGGCCACCGTTGACTGCTTTTTTAAACTACTGTTGTTGTGGTCTTCATTCCAAAGACTTATTTCATAAGCTCTCCAAGCTACTCTATCCTGTGCAAGCCTTACCTTCGAATGACTGCTGCAACCTACATCCTGAAACTACTTACTTTATGCATCCCTTGGTCTCCCTCTAAAATTTTTCCACTCCACGCTTCCGTTCAGTACGACACTGACAGTTACTTGACGCCTGAGAATACGTCCTATCAATCGATCACTTCTTTTTGTCAAGTTGTACCATAAACTTCTTTTCTCTCAAATTCTATTCAGTACCATCTCATTACAAATCTTTAGTATTTTTCTCTAGCACCACATTTCAAAACTTTCTGTTCTCTTCCTGCCTGAAATGCTTATCGTCCATGTTTCACTTCAGAACAAGGCTCTGCTCCAGGCAAATACCTTCAGAAAAAAACTTCCAAACATATTTACATTCAGTGTTAAGAAATTCCTGTTTTAGAAATGCTTTCCACGCTACGACCAATCTGCACTTTATATCCTGTCAACTTCAACCGCCTCAGGTTACAGCTTCCCAAATCGGAAAACTCATCTACTGCTTTTGGTGTCTCATTTCCTAATCTGATTCCCGCAACGTTGCCTGCTTTAATTCGGCTACATTCTATTATCCTTTTTTTTACTTTTTTGATGCACATCTTGTCATTTCAACACACTATTCATTCCGTTCAACTGCTGTTCCAAGTCCGTTGCCGGCTCTCACAGGATCAAAATGTCTATCACAAACGTCAAAGGTTTTTACTTCTGCTCTCCGAGCTTTGATTCCCTCTGTAATTTCTCGTTGGCTTCCTTTACTGCATGCTCAGTGTACAGTTTCATTACGTTGGGGACAGGCTACAACATTTTCTCACTGGCTTCTCAACCGCTGCTTCCATTCATGTCCTCTGACTGATACAAGTGCAGTCTGGTTTCTGTACAAGTTGCATATAGCGTTTAGCTCCCTGCATTTTATCCCTGCTATCTTCTGGATTTCAAACAGTGTATTCCAGCCAACACCTCAAAAATTTTATAAGAGTCTGTAAATAGCACAAACATAGGTACGCCTTCATTAAGCTATCATCTAAGGCAAGTCATAGGGTCAATATTACCTCAAGCGCATCTACATTTTTCTTGAACAAAAACTTACCTTCCCCGACCCCGGCATCTACCAGTTTGTACCATTCTTCTGTAAATAATTCCCGTCTGTCTTATGCAAACATGACTTATTAAACTAAGGATGCGGTCATATTCACACCTGTTGGCATCTGCTCCTTTTGCAGTGGAATTATTACATCTTTCCCGACGTATGAGAACATTTTGCGTCCCTCGTATACCTTGTATACCACGTGGAATAATTTTGTCATGGCTGACTCTCCTGAATATCTCAATAATTCTGAGGGCATGTCGTATACTCCACGGGCCACGTTTCGACCTATATCGTTCTGTGATCTGCCAAATGCTTCTCGCAGAATCTTATCTTCCATATGAAATCTGTCATTTTTCATCAGTATTCCTTTCGTACTCATTTAGCATTTCTACATTCTATTCCGAACTCCCCTGCTCTGTATGAGAGATCATGTGCGACACCCGCTGAAATAATTAATCTCTTGTCTACATTTACTTAGGCTCACCAAGTTTTCATTTACTTCTCTTAACTTATCTACACAATTTATGGTTTCTGGAACGATTGTCGGCCCTCTTTCCTTTCGTTATAAAAGGCTAAAGTTCTTTTCGTTTGTCTGTCCTCGTCCATTCTTTATAAATGCCTATAAAGGGCGCTTGTCTGGGTCCAGTGTCTTGGGAAGCAAGATTCTGTGTGCCACAAGTCAGGACGATGGTTAACTGCTGCAGAAGTAGCATTTCTACAGACAAAAAAGTTGGTCCAGGTGAATGGCTGCAAGTCCATTGCCAAAGTTACCGTGGAGACATCTACTTCTTATTCGGCAAACAAGTAGTGTTTAGTATAGTGAATTAAAAGGGAGATACAAAAAATATAAAATCCAGGCATAGCGTATGTTGTCACATCGGGTGGCATGTTGGTCGTTCTGTGTTTCCCCATGTACTTTGGTGGCAGTTTACCGGAGCACTGCGACGTTAAATTTTATTCTTGAATTTTTTGATGCGAACTTATTTTTTTAAGATGACACCACGTGTGGCTTAATCGAAATGCATGCCTTTTAATCAGTAATTTTAGATGCATCTAGTATGCAGGAATCGATTAAAAACCAGTGCGCGATTCCCTTCTCTGTGTTTACATAGACGGTACGTCACTGTCTCCGTTTGTACTGTAGTGGCAGGACGTGTAAGGGGCGTAGTTGTATTTTGCGACATCGGAACAAGAACCTGAATTTCTAATGTTTCTATCAGCCCGCCGTCTTCAAGTAATATCGTCGCCCCAGCGTAAAGGTAGCACGTAGACCCTGAATTAGCTGTTTTTAGAGGGGAACTATTACGGAACTACAAGAAAAAATAGCTAAGGGTCTTATGTCACCGAAATAATGAGGTCCTTAGATTATGGTAATGTCAGATAATTTTTATTATAACAATTCCTTTAGGTAAAATAGCAAACTGTACAACAATATCGCGTAATTGTGCGTATGCCCATGCAAGTCACTCGCAAAATCATCAGTCATTTTCGTTAGTCAGACTACCTTTCTTTATCACTTTCCAATTGAGAAACAAATAGTAGTTGAGTCGGGTTGTTTTGGGGGAGGAGACCAGACAGCGAGGTCATCGTTCTCACCGGATTAGAAAAGTACGAGGAAGGAAGTCCGCCGCGCCCTTTCGAAGGAACCATCCCGGCAATTGCCTGGAGCGATTTAGGGAAATCACGGAAAACCTAAATCAGGATGGCTGAAGACGAGATTGAACAGTCGTCCTCCCAAATGCAATTCCATTGTGCTAGCCACTGCGCCACCTCGCTCGGTCAAATAGTAGTAACATAACACAAGACAAATTAGACTTTTCCGGAATCATAAAATAATCTGCACTTCTCGCAGATGCCTGTGCTTAAGTGCACACTTTCTCATGCCGTGTCATCAGACACGGTCATTCGTAATGTAGCCAATGACATACGAAGTGTTTCGTCTCTCCCTATTAATTCAATTTTTTTTAAGTCGACAACAAATTTTCCTTCGGTGTTTACGTCATGACAGACCAGTATTGAGAAAATCTCACACAATGCTTATGACAAAATCAGTTGTGATTAATAATTGAAGAAATAGGTTAGGCGGGCAGACAAGAGGCTTTCCTCTTTTTCATTCCACCAACCAATCAGAGAGCTGTGTTCAGCAGCGCCTGTTGTAGGCTCATTCAACTAAGATGTGGGAGTAAATCAATGACCCAAAGAGCCAGAAATGTTACGGCTATCAACTCAGTAATGAAACTGCGTGTATTCATAAAAGAGAGAAAGATTGACACATTAAATACCTTTCAGCTGATTTAGGATAGCTCTTGAAATACTGAATGGAAATACTACTGCCGGCCGAAGTGGCCGTGCGGTTAAAGGTGCTGCAGTCTGGAACCGCAAGACCGCTACGGTCGCAGGTTCGAATCCTGCCTCGGGCATGGATGTTTGTGATGTCCTTAGGTTAGGTTTAACTACACTCCTGGAAATTGAAATAAGAACACCGTGAATTCATTGTCCCAGGAAGGGGAAACTTTATTGACACATTCCTGGGGTCAGATACATCACATGATCACACTGACAGAACCACAGGCACATAGACACAGGCAACAGAGCATGCACAATGTTGGCACTAGTACAGTGTATATCCACCTTTCGCAGCAATGCAGGCTGCTATTCTCCCATGGAGACGATCGTAGAGATGCTGGATGTAGTCCTGTGGAACGGCTTGCCATGCCATTTCCACCTGGCGCCTCAGTTGGACCAGCGTTCGTGCTGGACGTGCAGACCGCGTGAGACGACGCTTCATCCAGTTCCAAACATGCTCCATGGGGGACAGATCCGAGATCTTGCTGGCCAGGGTAGTTGACTTACACCTTCTAGAGCACGTTGGGTGGCACGGGATACATGCGGACGTGCATTGTCCTGTTGGAACAGCAAGTTCCCTTGCCGGTCTAGGAATGGTAGAACGATGGGTTCGATGACGGTTTGGATGTACCGTGCACTATTCAGTGTCCCCTCGACGATCACCAGTGGTGTACGGCCAGTGTAGGAGATCGCTTCCCACACCATGATGCTGGGTGTTGGCCCTGTGTGCCTCGGTCGTATGCAGTCCTGATTGTGGCGCTCACCTGCACGGCGCCAAACACGCATACGACCATCATTGGCACCAAGGCAGAAGCGACTCTCATCGCTGAAGACGACACGTCTCCATTCGTCCCTCCATTCACGCCTGTCGCGACACCACTGGAGGCGGGCTGCACGATGTTGGGGCGTGAGCGGAAGACGGCCTAACGGTGTGCGGGACCGTAGCCCAACTTCATGGAGACGGTTGCGAATGGTCCTCGCCGATACCCCAGGAGCAACAGTGTCCCTAATTTGCTGGGAAGTGGCGGTGCGGTCCCCTACGGCACTGCGTAGGATCCTACGGTCTTGGCGTTCATCCGTGCGTCGCTGCGGTCCGGTCCCAGGTCGACGGGCACGTGCACCTTCCGCCGACCACTGGCGACAACATCGATGTACTGTGGAGACCTCACGCCCCATGTGTTGAGCAATTCGGCGGTACGTGTACCCGGCCTCCCGCATGCCCACTATACGCCCTCGCTCAAAGTCCGTCAACTGCACATACGGTTCACGTCCACGCTGTCGCGGCATGCTACCAGTGTTAAAGACTGCGATGGAGCTCCGTATGCCACGCAAACTGGCTGACACTGACGGCGGCGGTGCACAAATGCTGCGCAGCTAGCGCCATTCGACGGCCAACACCGCGGTTCCTGGTGTGTCCGCTGTGCCGTGCGTGTGTTCATTGCTTGTACAGCCCTCTCGCAGTGTCCGGAGCAAGTATGGTGGGTCTGACACACCGGTGTCAATGTGTTCTTTTTTCCATTTCCAGGAGTGTAGTTCTAAGTTCTAGGGGACTAATGACCTCAGCAGTTGAGTCCCATAGTGCTCAGAACCATTTGAACCATTTGAAATACTACTTCGTACAGTAATACAAACATTAAAACTAATCCCATACTAATTGTCAACAGATGACATGTTGAACTACCAACGAGGAAACTGATTAAATATAATCATTTATTGTACCATTTCATTACCAGTTTAAACACCAAACGCCTTGCCGCCGGGCAGCACGGTAGAAACGGCAACTACTACCCTGGCTCTCCTATCGTGCGGCTGCCCGATGGAGGACAGTCACCACCAACATGCAGCGATTGAAACACTTCGGCTGACTGGCGCTACGGTATGTTATCTGTTACAAAATACAATAACTTCGCACGCCTGCAGATGGACTGTTAAAATCACTAAACCATTCCGAGTTTGAATAAATAATAGCACAAGTGAGGCGCATCTGTCTAAATTAATTATCATGCCTCTGTTTTGCCGATCTTCTACGTAGAAAATATTGTGTAATTGCATACATCAGTGTAAGGTCACATGAACACCTGGTGCCATTTCTACAAAAGCGACCAGAGTGCCCCTTGGCGGGGTGACCAATTTATTTCCGTTGAGCCTATTTAACTAACCAATCGAATGGGGGATTGTAGTTATGAATACAGCACCGTGTCGGTATTCTCGTTTTGATTTTCCACGATTTCTCCTAATATTGGGGTTCAAAGGCTGGTGTGGCCGAAGAGCTCTGACTTCGTACAGAAGGGTTAGAACGTTAAAACACTGTCAGCAAATTTATCTCCCGCGTGGGCCCCAAGTAGTACACTCCAAATGGGAAGTAGCTAACAGGAAGGTGTGACAGACGACTCCCTGATGCCTTAAAAATGGACAGTCTGACAAGAGCAAAAGGGGTCGCAGGTCTCAAGGTGGCAGCCACGGCTCCACCATTAGAATAACCATTTGCAATGCCTGTGATGCGGTCTGCGGACATTTGTTCAGCGCAGTTTCAGAAACAAGCCTGGGAATTTGAGACGTGCGTGGTTCGCGTTCCCGCCATCATGTATTTTACACCCTGTTTTTAACGTACTTTAAATTACTACTGAGTTGCTACTTTGGCTGACCGTGATCGTCGCTAGCGGCGCGTATCGATATATTCCCTCTCGTAGTATCCTTGTTCGACTGCTATTACTTCCCGGTCGTTGTCTGTCGTAAGGGAGTTCGGGTCGCGAGTTCGGGTCTGCAGTCAGTTGGAACGCGTCTGGAGTGCAGTCCGGACCTGCCAGTCTGGGAGTCGCAATGCGGCACTAGTGCAGTCGGGTTGGAACAGCAGTGAGGTCTGCGTCGACATGGCTCGCCCGACCATTGCGCCACGCAACGCTTGAACCGGGCCACGGTCTTAGTGGATCGTCGGTCGGTCGTGCTACGGATCGTTCATTAGTCGGCTGTGTGTGTGTGTGTGTGTGTGTGTGTGTGTGTGTGTGTGTATGTGTGTGTGTGTGTGTGTGTGCATCGACTCCCGATTTGTCTTCGTGCGTGCTTAGTTACCGTTGGGTACCGTTCATGTCGGCCGTTGTGGCCGAGCGGTTCTAGGCGTTTCAGTCTGGAACCGCGTGACCACTACGGCCGCAGGTCCGAATCCTACCTCGGGCATGGATGTGTGTGATGTTCTAAGGTTGGTTAGGTTTAAGTAGTTCTAAGTTCTAGGGGACTGATGACCTCAGATGTTAAGTCCCACAGTGCTCAGAGCCATTTGGCATCGTACAGAACTACCGTGCAAGTGTTTGTCAGGTTGTGTGTGTAGTTTGTGTGATTTTGATTGGCAAGTTATTTTAAATGTTGTCGGCGTATTGGCTCTGAGAAGTCGGTCGTCTCATCGGGCGACGTTTAACTGGTTCTCTGAGCGCTTCTCGGCCCCTTCAATTATCATCTTGTGGAACTTGGGTCGGTCCTTTCCTGGTGCGGGCATGTCCATTAGCCAGTGGGCGTGTTTACTCTGCATGGTTGGATCCGAGACAGTATTTCCTTCGTCGTGTTTCTGGAAGTGAGTGGGAGACGCACCAGCGCAGTCGCGACGGAGGCAGCAGTCGCGGACGGACCAGCAGGCAGTCGGTCGGTTGTTGCGGACCAGGGAAGTTATCTCCGCGCGGTGCAGTCGGCTGGGTGTCGGAGTGTGTGGTGTGCCGTTCGATCACTACGGGCTTCGTGGTTCACCGACCCAGGACGTCAAAGTTGAGCAGTGGTTTCAAGTACCCAAGCTACGTCCATTCATGTTGTGTGGTTCGTTTCGGTGGTTCGCTGTTAGGGAGGTTTTCCTATGACCAACATCGAGTATTTGTACTGCTGAAATTTAGCCGCCATGCGGTGGAATTAATTATATTGGTTGATTACAATTCAAGTGTACCAGTGGAATTTTCTACCTTGTTACCGTTAGTGTTCCGGTTACCTGCCCTGGCCACTAACGTAATTTCAGGCAATGTCCTTTCCTCACCTGTTGTCGCTGTCCAACGCTGTGTGTAGTTTGACAGCTTAATACAAGCACATATTTGATTGTGGATAGTCTCGCCCGCAACACTTTGTGTTTGAATTCTCATGTACTCATTGGTGGCAAGCAAGTCTTTTTGATCGGTCGGTCCGTGGCTGCTGTCCCTTCGTTGGGTTACCGACGGATCAAGTGTAGTTGAGCTCACTACCCGTCTCACCTAAGTGAACGAGGGCAGACCGACCCCCTGGAGGCTTCTGAGTGCCGTTGTCTTTATTGTCTTTCTCACCGGTGTTTTAGTGTCTGTTTATAATCTATCATAGTCAATGATTTTAAAAATTCTTGGTTTCACTCTGTTTCTTGAAATTACTCCTTAAGCAAAAACTTTGCTGCCTTCTGCCTTTGAAAGGTTATGGTAATTTATTCAAAATCTTGAAAATTTTATTGTGGGCATTCAGCCGTTTGTATTGCACCTTGTATGTGTTTGTTCGATCTACTTTTGCCTTGAGGCTTTCCACCTAGCTGTGATATAATTATATATATTTTAATTATTTTGTTTCCTATTTTAACTGCATTTTTATCTTGTTGATTTTTAAGACTTCTTGTTTGGAGGCCTTCAGCCGTGAAAGAATTGCATTTTGAATCTCGTACTTGTAAAGGTTCGGCTATGTGCCGTTTTCGTTGTAAATGTGTTATTAAATTACAGTAAATTACAATTTTAAGGTGAAACTAACTCCAACCTTATTTGGTCCTTTCCACAGTCCTAATCACCTGTTCTGCCCAGCGGGTTTAGCGGGCGTATCAGAATTCTACTGAACACATGTAGGATAATCTCAGCTACGAAGCAGCACAAGTGAAATTGACCTCAAGAACACTGAATGTTTCTACCTTCAACATTACAGGATTAGTAAACAAAGAAGAAGAATTAATAAATTTGTTGAAACGGAATACATTTCGACACTATAACTAAAACAAAGCGTTTTTCAAGGGAATAAATTTTCTGGCAAATCTTATGCTCAACAAAAGACGAGATCCATGGTAAACGTGTAGCAATCTTCATTGATAAAAAAACTGGGAGAGAAAATTTAAGAAGTTAATTATGTTCATAGTGGTATTAATGATAGTATTGAGTATCCACGAGAAAAAAAGAAATCTGGCGGTCATCGGAGTCTATGCACGTGAAGGAAAATTTGACAAGACTACAGGTTTTTACAATACCCTACAAAAGACGTTAAACAATGTGACCAGAAACTTTAGGGAACCTAAATGCTAAAATGGGAAATGCCTCAGTCTCAGATGCAGTGGGAACTAGGAGGGAGAAACAGTAAACGAAACCAGTAAGTGGCTAAGAGAGTATGCTGTTTTTTAAGAGATTGAGATTATGCAATAATTCATGACAATCTACAGGGAATGCTAAGAAGACACCAGAATTCTTAGAGTGTACGATGTGCGATCAGATCATTTTGTAGTAATATCCCAAACAGACGTGTTCACACGAAGTGCGGCAGGCATATCTGCATTCCACTTTCATTAAAAAGAGAATTGTATCTATATTTAGATGGGTTCCATAGAGAATATCTTTATTTAAATATTTAGAATCATAGTGACTGTAAATTCTGAGCTCTATGTAACCTCATTTCCTTTCGTTTGGCCGGCCGCGGTGGTCTAGCGGTTCTGGCGCTGCAGTCCGGAACCGCGGGACTGCTACGGTCGCAGGTTCGAATCCTGCCTCGGGCATGGGTGTGTGTGATGTCCTTAGATTAGTTAGGTTTAAGTAGTTCTAAGTTCTAGGGGACTTATGACGTAAGATGTTGAGTCCCATAGTGCTCAGAGCCATTTGAACCATTTTGAACCTTTCGTTTGACGTGGAGCTGGACTCACTTGTTTTTGGATGATTGTCTGTGCAGGGAAGGCACAACGCATTTGAAGTTAGACAGGATGGACACAGAATACAACGAAAAAACTGGTCTTTGGCGCGAGAACAGGCCGGAGCCTGAGCCTCTATTGACTTCGCTGATGCTAGGGCGCCAGGTCCGAGCCAGGGGTAGCGGCTATCCTATACTCTTACTGCCACGCCTTGCCCAGCAGGGGAAATGGGGCCGGTGTGGCGACGCCAGCAGCAACAGTACACAGCTTTTCCGTGTTTCCGAAGGACCTTTGCAGATTGCCATATAACGCTTTTAGAATGTAAACACAGACTGCAGATAATAATGGCCTAGACTTGTGAGACGTCCCTGGAAGTTCAGAGGATCTCTGGTGGAAGGATTGTTGCTGGGCACGAAAACGTGGTATATTAGTGACTTCATGGGGACACCTCTGAAGCGGCCACTTTTTAGTAGTAGGAGGGGCGTTTTGGGGTGTACTTGAACTCAGGTCATGATGCGTCCCTATTAGACCGCTGTGTTTTGCATTTTCCAGTATTGTCGGACAGGCACAGTGGGGAAAGACAGTACGCCGTTAGAATCCGCCAAGAATTTAAAGACCTCTTGAGGAGACGTGGAGAAGGATCTATTCTTCTTACGGAGACGTGAATGTGTGCACGTCTTGTGCAGGTCAGCCCCTTACGTAGGGGACAGAGATCAGCACGTTTTAGCAGGGAGCAAAGTTGTATTTGTAGCAACACGTCCTCAACTTCAGTAGAGAACCATTCGCACGACTGCAGTGTTCATTGCGGAGGCCGTGTATGATTACAGTGGGCATACACAACACCACAGTCATCATAGGGCATTCCTGGTCTACACTCTTGCAATTCCATATGAGCACCTGCCACAAATACAGCCTTGGTGAGCTGAATGTGTGAGCTTTGCGACTAGTCACCAGGTTTACTGTCGCTGTTTTTCTTGTGGGATTAACAAACTTTGCGATTGATTTTCTGATCGACGTTATCGTCAGCGGGGCATAGTTTCCCGTCCAGTCGAACAGCACAGCTGACTAGTTAAAGTCAACAATTATAATTTTTGGAATTTGTGTTTGTAATCTACTCCACATTTATTCATAATCTACGCGTGCAATCGATATTTCTAGTGAATACATTAACCTGTTTAAATGAAACATTGGTTCTATTGCACACCTTATCTCCAAGTTAAATATTCTATGTGTAAATGTACATCTACATCTACATTTATACTCCGCAAGCCACCAACGGTATGTGGCGGAGGGCACTTTACGTGCCACTGTCATTACCTCCCTTTTATGTTCCAGTCGCGTATGGTTCGCGGGAAGAACGATTGCCTACTTTAGGATGTAGCTAGCGCCCGTAAAATTGGCGTTATCCAGTTAAGTTGTGGACATTAAACTCACAATGTGGACATTAACGGCGTGGCCTACTCAAAGTTAGTTTTTTGGTTCGGGATAAAATACCTTACGTGGGGATTTTGCACACGAAATGGAAGAAGAATGGGAAGCTATCCAAACAACGAAAAAAGTTTGGACTTACGAAGCATATTTTCTAAACGAAGACAGTGTCAGAGACCTGTTTCAAAGAACTGCAGCAGACAGAAGCAGTAGAAGACACTGACCAGGACTGAAGAAATATACTGTAAGAAAAACAAAAATCAAGCAACGCGTTAGTAGAAAACTATACGGCGGAAAGGAGTCCTCATAGTCTGGACTCCGGACCTTGAATCGACTACAAATCTTACAAGAATCTTTGCAGTTAAGTCCCATAAGATTTCACACACATTTGAACATTTTTTTACTACGGTTATCATAACATCCAGACTGAAGAACCTCATCACATTTAAAAAAAGAGGCGGGAAAAGATGTCCACCAAGTATCTTGGGAACGGTTTGCAATTATAATGGAGATGACTTCCACTTAAGACAAGCACTATCCTACAACGCAGACGAAAGCAGACACAGAAACTGGAGATAAATAACTTAGAATAGCGACAGGGGTTCGAATACTACGAATCCCTTTGGTGTGCCGACAGACACACAAAAAATGGGGAATGGAATATAAAAAGTCACGAGGTGTCAATGTTTAATGCTTAGAAATGGCGGAGGCTATGATGGCCATGGAAAACAGGAATGTTACAAACATGGAAAGCAACGAGAGTGAAATCCAAAAATGCGGTGGAATTCCCTCCGTCTGACAAGGAGAAGGCCTCAGAGACGGCCATCCGTTTCGTCTCAGATTTGGCAGGTCGCTTGTGTACAACCTAAAAAGACGGACTCTAAGACATTTTGGTTCAACACCCTCCCGTTTATGAATAAATCAGCCCTAAAGGTTATGACGAGCAATCGACTCAAAATTGTCGGGATCGAAACATAATGGTAAATAGAACATCTTTCATCATCAGGTCCACAAATGCATACTTTTCCAGAAATCGAGGAAAGAAACTTTTAGAACTGCCGCTTATGTACACACATAGTAAACACTTCTTGCCGCGAGCGCCGATAGTGCAACGACCAAGGCAACTGGCTGTGAAGCGGAGAACCCGGGTTTCAAAAAAATGTTCAACTGTGTGTGAAATCTGATGGGACTTAGCTGCTAAGATCATAGGTCCCTAAGCTTACACACTACTTAACCTAAATTATCCTAAGGACAAACACACACACCCATGCCCGAGGGAGGCCTCGAACGTCCGCCGGGACCAGCAGCACAGTCCATGACTGCAGCGCCGCAGACCGCTCGGCTAATCCCGCGCGGCAGAAACCGGGATTGAATCTCGAGAAATTGGTAGGGTTTTCATTTTTGAAAATTGTAATTTTTCATCAGAATTCGTAGGGATATGAGGTTAATAAGGTACGCAACTCAACACGGAATAATAATAGTAATATGGTAGGCAAACTAATTTCCCAAACGACGTGAGTTAGTAAAGAATTAAACTTTTAGAACTTTTCACATGAATACAACGCCGAGTAAGAGTGATGCGAATTCCTCACGAGAGACCACAGATAGCCACCCGCACGACGCTTGTTTATAGCGAGGCACGGGACAGAATGCACGCAGGGAGACTGTTTTCCCTGTTACCTGTTCGTCATATCATAGTTGGGAACCTCGAAGAAATGGTACAAATGGCTCTAAGCACTATGGGACTTAACATCTGAGGTCATCAGTCCCCTAGCCTTAGAACTACTTAAACCTAACTAGCCTAAGGACATCACACACATTCATGCCCGAGACAGGATTCGAACCTGCGACCGTAGCAGCAGCGCGATTCCGGACTGAAGCGCATAGAACCGCTCGGCCACAGCGGCCGTCATCCTCGAAGAGTGAGGGTGTCCAGCACAAACCTTATGAAAGTCAATCGCAAAAACTTGTTTTCCGCCATTAGGCTGCCGCGAACCTCGAGGATACAGGTAATGATTTTTCATCGTTAATCCGCCGAATAAAACATGTTTTGTGAAAGAATACAGTCATCTTCCGTAAGTAACATATGACTTGTGCTGTATGTAGTTTTTAGCAATTAGCTTTTCTGTTTGTGACGTAGTAACTAGTTATTGTTTCTTGTGTCATATCTTTCAGTTGCATAATCTGAATAATGGAGGATGTACACCCTTCGACCAGCGCTGAAATATTTAGTTGGGAGCCTGTCAGAGACTACGATAAGCGGGAAGTTACAGACTCTGTGTTTTGGTTTGTAAAAGTGTTTCAAGACAGATGTATTATCAATGCACTACCGGAAGCAGGCAGTTCTGTTTCTCGGCGTTCGAGGTTGATAGGAGCGACTATCGTCGAGCGATTTTTTGAGGTGACTAACGAAATGACTTTTGTTGATTCTGTAGAACTGCACCATGAAGGCGGAGAAAAAGGTGATTCATTGGAAGATATGACGACTGGTGAATCGCAAAATGGTCATACCACTTTTAAATGTCCACGTTGCAGGCAATCTGTGCTTCATCTGTTCCCGATGAGTATTACGAACGGGATACTAAACGATTCAACTACGGCGCTATACCTCTTGAAGTAAAAGTAAATGTGGTAGCGCTAGACAGGAATATCCAAATTGGGACCTATACTGCAAAAGAATGGAGCAACCACAGCCCTGAGAAGGAAGAAGGACCTAAAATTGTGGAAACATTATATCGTTAAAGGAGGGACAAGATACGACAAATAACAGGCGATAAATAAGTGGACAAACCACCGATTTGATGGATCTCGTCGTCGTAATGAGAATGTAACCAGGACAATAATCCAGTAGTGGGCTGCGGGTACAGTGCTTCAGTACACAACCAACAACGACTTTACCTCTGCTGCATCATTATCTTGGGCAAGGAATTTCAAATCGGAATGTAAAATTCGTCAACGGCACGTCACTAAATACGCATTTCACAAGGAGGTAGAAAATATAGAAGATTACAGAAATTGGCGGATCTTTTCAGCACGCAAGCACGGGTTATAGAAGATGTCAGTTGCTTCACCGACCCGTTGAAAAAATTACATTATTTGCTCCAAATCCGGAAAATTGACCAATGCGATTTACAGATGTTTTAAAACCGGACGTTGCTGATAACAAGTTTTTTCTAATACTGGATTCCTTGAGTAGACAAACTAATGCTCTAATGTATGACACCATGTTTATAGATGACGAGTGTCAACCGACGTGCACAGTGAAAGTAATACCGCCAAATTGCACACCTGTTTGATGTTTATTTCTATCGCCAAGTTAAAAACTTTATTTTGAGGCTTCGGAATTGCAGTATGCTTCTGGAAATCCAGCGGGAATTGCAGAACCGCACGGATGCAATAACTATTCACAGCATAATTCATAACCATCGTTCAGCACCTATTGTTCAAATAATGATATCGTATCCGTGGTACGCAAAAAATTAAATCCCGAAAAAGCGATATTTTTAAATGTAAACCAAGTTTGTTTTTCGCCGAATCTTCGGAAGGAACAGCGTAGCTGTCGAAAGATTACATTCAAAAGATGTTCTTGGTGCAGTGAGTATATTTGTTTCGAATGTCGATATGACAAGTACCATCCATCTAGTTCGAAGAAAAGTGAAGACACGTAACAGAGACTGGAAGAGCCAATGTAAAGTGACCAGGAGCAACAGTTTAGTTGTTTACTATACCAAGAAGTTTGAGAAACTTATTTGCCTACCTTACAATTATTCCCTATTGATTTACTTATCTCATTAATGCTCCAGTCCCTATCAACTGAGATACAGAAAAATACACACGAGAAGAATAACATCCGTCGAACGCAGGTTCTCTGCTGTCTCACCATTTACCCTGGCCGTTGCGCTATCGGCGCTGGCGTTGAAAAGCTTTTACCATGTGGATACATAAGCAACAATTTAAAAGATTCTTTTCTCGATTTCTGGAAAACTATGCATTTGTGGACCCCATGCCTATTGATGAAAGATGTTATACTTACAATTGTCTATCGATCCCGCCAATTCTGAGTCGATTGCTCGTCATAGCCTTTAGGGGCGATTTTCCCAAAAACGGGAGGTGTTGAGCCAAAATATATTAGAGTCCTTCATTTTAGGTTGTACACAAGCGACCTGCCAAATCTAAGCCGAATCAGTTGTCCGTATCTGATGCCTTCCCCTTATGAGACTGAATAGCCTCTTCGATATGTATCGGGATAGTAGATCCATACCAAGACCATGGAAAGAAGAAAAAGTTGTATCGATGTTTAAAACCGAAGCATATGCTGGAATTTTAGAGGGGTTATCTTACTTGATGCACAATACACTACTTAAGCTAGCATTTGGAACATCGGGTTGAAAGTAACATCAGACTGTTGATTAAGTGAAGAACAAATGGGTTTCAGTATAGGAAGTTCTACAGCAGAAGCAATATTTCTGATGAAACAGGCCGTTAAAAACATTATTTAATCGAGTCCCACTTAGGATTTCTTGATTTGTAAAATGACTGCGGTAAAGTTAATAGAGAAAAAGAGAGTACCCACAAAAAAAGATTAATGAGCCTATAAGAAAACACAACATTCAAATTAGATGTAAATAGAGAGCTGGCAGCATCTTTCATCACTTGCATTTGGGGGAGGGGATGATGGGGAGGTGGAAATGTCAGGCAAGGACGTAACATTCCACCCAAACATTTTATTATGTGCTGACGATATACTGAGTGAGCAGAAAGAAAAGTTTCATGCAAGTATTAGAACAGACGAAGAGACTAAGCACAATTATGTTTTATATGCATACGATGTTACAATTTTAGCAGGAAAAGAGAATGACTCGCAAAAAGGAATCTACCTTCCAAAGAAAATAACCGAAGACTAAAGTATGAATATCTTCAGAAAGAAAACCTAAATAATGGTTTCTATAGGAAGGATCCTACACTAACAAAGACATTGCTGAATAATGAATTGCTGTAATAGGCCAGTCCTTTTAATTACATGGGATGTGCTATCTCATATGAGTATCACATATAGATAACAAAGTAGCAATATTATTTTATCCATGTTCGATCTAGCGAACTGCGCGTTCGTTAATGATAGTTGGTAATGACTCAACCAGTCACAAATAATTTTTAAGTGCTTCATTTTAGTACCACAACCGCTTTCGGGCTACCATGCCCCTCTCCACATGGCTAAAATTTTCAGCTAAGTAAATGTTTTGATCCACATCATGTCGTTCGCTCCTATACTGCATAAGAATAAATGAGTATTTAGTGTCACTTTATAACTTATTTCAGTAATGAAAACACGCTAAAGTGCTTGCATCTATTTAGATATAATGTGAAATAGTTGTGTTCATTTACACAAATTCCAGTAGATGGCGATTTGTTTTGTTGTGGTCCGTGTGTTCATGTGGTCTCCAGGTCGATGTATACGTAGTTGAATTCTTCACAGCACAATTATTGTAAATGAATTACTGAGACACACTTCAGAATATTCTTAATGTCAGTGTTGAGCATCACACATGAACAATACACTTGATGATTTTGTTTACAATAAAAAGAGTATCATTAAACAAAGATACAAATATATCATTGATTTCCTATTGATCAAGGATATAAACAGAGTAAGGATGATGTGTAGGATGTGCAAAATGTAACATTTTAATAACAGAAAAAAGTTTGCCTTCTTAGATTAAACTTATTGTTAAAACACAGTAGTAGAAATTGTTATTAGTACGTCGTTTATAATATAACTTTCAGCGGAAATTTTGACGACATACTTTAAAGCCAACTGACTGCGTACTATAAGTCAGACATATACCTGCGCACACTTATAGGTACAGGCTTTTGATCATCATCACAGTTTATAAGTTAGTTGCAGGAGATACTGTGGTGTCACCGCCAGACACCACACTTGCTAGGTGGTAGCCTTTAAATCGGCCGCGGTCCGTTAGTGTACGTCGGACCCGCGTGTCGCCACTGTCAGTGATAGCAGACCGAGCGCCACCACACGGCAGGTCTAGAGAGACGTCCTGGCACTCTCCCCAGTTGTACAGCCGACTATGCCAGAGATGGATTACTGACAATTACGCTCTCATTTGCTGAGACGATAGTTAGCATAGCCTTCAGCTACGTCATTTGCTACGACCTAGCAAGGCGCCATAGCAGTTGATAATTAATATTGTGAAGCATGTACAGCCCGCATCTCGTGGTCGTGCGGTAGAGTTCTCGCTTCCCACGCCCGGGTTCCCGGGTTCGATTCCCGGCGGGGTCAGGGATTTTCTCTGCCTCGTGATGGCTGGGTGTTGTGTGATGTCCTTAGGTTAGTTAGGTTTAAGTAGTTCTAAGTTCTAGGGGACTGATGACCATAGATGTTAAGTCCCATAGTGCTCAGAGCCATTTTGAAGCATGTACAGCAACGAGAGATGTTCTACAATTGTGGATTAAAGTTAAGTATTACATCCACTACGTACTTTATTTCCTACTATACATTCCCTTAACTGTTCCAGACCTCACGCCAGTCTGCGTGTATTTAAACGCGTGCATTTCGGCCTCCTCTAGCAACACGGTGTTGGCTCTTCGGCCAACACTTCAGATACGAAATTAAAAAGTTGGAGGGAGGGATGAGAGCAACACATTTATTCATCATGATAGTTTGTATTTATACAATTTTATACTGACTCGCAACCTCATTCTTGTGACTGTTAGGGGTCTTGTCACTGTTATAGGTCAAATTTTGTAACACGTGTGGAACTTTAGAAACAAGAAAAAATACACGAATGTTCCATCTACTCTAAAGAAGTGAGACGAGGTCATTTACAAACGACAAGGAAACGAGCTATAGGAAGTCGAAATTGATGTCCTTTGGAGACTGCACAAGAGTAGACAGGTTAAGAAACAGCGAAATTATGAAGGAACTAAACATGTTTAACGTAAGAAATAATACTGAAGACCACGGCAGAAAAGGGAGTGAATATCTCGACAGAATGAACTGCAGCAAACTGCGTTAAAAAGTCAGAAATTACAGTCCAGTAGGCCGAGCAAATCTGTGAAGGCCTAATACATTAAGTAGATAATTCTCCAAACATCGAAAGATGTATACCGCCACCATCGGTTTTCTATCAAATCTGTGTCCAAAAGAGCAAGTTCTGTTCCTGCGTTGTCAACGACGAAAGTACAAGTCCAGCTTTCTTTCGGTCCCTCAGTTTCGTTTGCAGCTGCATATATAAATTTCTAATCCTGTGGTATAGTCACAGCGTGAATGAGCATCCCTTTCAATTTTTTAACTGTAATGCATAATTTCTGTAAGGTTACAAGTTAAAGAAGATTTCGTTGCTGACTCGACTGCCACATCAGTAAAGATGGCGGAGCGTTGTTTCAAAGGAGTGGCGTATTTCATGAGAGCAGCTGCCGACGGTTGTATAGCTTTCTCCGTGAGTAAATCATTCGGACGTTGAGAAATAAGGAGGCGAGTGACGTTTACCAAATTAAATCGTTATCGTGCTGGCCACTCGATTACTTGCTGCGTGCGATACCTACTGCGCATTACAGAGCGGGTATGTGAAATTGATGAGGTGTCAGTGGCGTGCATTTGCATTAATTACTCTCTGTACGTGAGTTGACAACGTGTAAGAATTTTATCTGTAGGACGATCGTTTGGTTTCATTTGTCTCGGTATCATGAGTTAAGACCATGATTTTGAAACTGAATGCAGAACCATATTGGGCATAAGAGGTGATGTAACTTCACCTAACTAGTAGTTGACACTATATTATTGACAACCCTATTTGTCCTCTGAGCAACAAAGTTGTTATGTCATTAGAGACAGAGAACAAACTCAGATTCCGGTGCCAGCATTTTTGAAGAAACAGGCAATGATCACAAATACTTTGGAGACTCTTTGGAAGAAAGACATGTGTTTAATCGAAAAAGCGTTTTGTATGTACTTAATACTCTGATTCGATTAAAACACAGAACGTTACTGTTATCTGCTGGACTTCTCTATTGACGGTGTAAGTTCTCCAGACTGATCGATGCTATAAACACTATCATAACTAATTCGAAATTATGTTTTCATGTCACGCAGTACATTTGATTTATGAAATTCGTATCGCATTGCACTCATTGTTCAGTATTAGATTCATTGTAGTTTATCATATCAGTAAATATCCTTCTAGCTATTGGACATAGATATTTTTGTTGATGACACAATTACTGCGATCAGTCTCAATAGAAATGACGAGAACAGGAAGGAGTAAATACTGTTTTAAATAGAAATATCGACTGGCTTTTTGTAAACGATCACTTCCCCACAAAAAGAAGAGTTCTATTCAGTTCTACACAACAAATACAATACCAACGATAAACTGAAAGCTGGGGAGTGGCTTAGTTACTAAACCACAATATTAAAAAATTAAGACATACCTACTGAAGAGGGTTGAAATTAGAAAAAATGACATGCCTCAGAGATTCTTCAACAACTGCGTCTGGCCAAATTGTGTGTTTACAGATAATATCCTTCGCTTATTTTCATTCAGTAATATCATACTGAATTATATCCTGGGATAACTCACATTTAAGGAAGCATTCAATACATGAGAGATTACCATGGGGATAAAATTTAGTGCTCATTCTACTTTTTTCTTGTAGTCAAGTGTCCGAATTAGGTATTATAACGATACCACCACAGCAGTTCATTCTCTCATAAAACTATTTTAAATACTCTATCATAGTCTAAAATAATTATGTTGTACATAAACATATAAGAAGACATTTTAATCGTTATATTTAGTCAAAACTGACATCAGTTCAGAAAGGAGCGAAAATGTTACTACAAATTATTAGATCACTTACGCAATTATATTGAATCCTTAACAGAAAGAAAAGCTATTTTGAATGTAAGTTAGACAAGCTTCATTCTCGGCGATTACTTCTATTGTACAAAGTATGTATTCGTTGTCTGACCTCAGCACCTAAATATTACATTGACACATTCTCTGTAAGACATCTGCTACAGAAAATGGACGCTTGCTTGAGGACAATAACTCAGCGTCGGCCACCGAACAGCATTGCAGTGAGGATCAGATTAGGCAATGAGACCGTAGGAGTAGCCTCGAAATCGTGAAATCTGGAGACATAGACTGTTGGCTGTCACCAAGCAGCCAACATCAGTAGAGTCCGTTAAGTCATGCCGGCATCGCTTCAGCTGCCCAACGTTCCGTGTAACAGCGACTCTGCCGCCCCTTACTCAGCTGTGCCTATGCCCAATCAAGTGGTCTTGAGCTTATATATATTTTTATTGTGAATGACAATTATAATCAAAACAAACGTTTCAATGTACCTATAATTTGATTTAATGTATTTTTGGCGCCCAGCGTGGGGATATTTGCATACCAAGTCCTCAATGAATTCGTTTTTCATTAACTTTTGTCACCTTATTTGCTTATTAGTCTCTCAATAAAGCGATTTTTTTAAATATTGTTGCCCAGTTTGGTAAGACGTCCTTTGCGTATTGTCCCCTGTATTTAATTCTTGACTATTTTGGCAGCCAGTGTGGGACAACCTTATTAGCAGTTCAGTTTCTCAGCTAAATTAAACTCCGGCCAAACGCCCTTGCGGTACCGACCGACCGCTGTGTCATCCTTTAACCAATGGTATCTTTGTAATTTCTGTGACCTGGAGCCGCAACTACTCTGTCAAGCAGCTCCTCATTCGGAATCATGGTGGTGAGAGTACCTCGTTCCAGTTCTCTCACCAAGGAGAAATCCGTAGCAGTACCGGGTCCTCCATATAACTGTTAGTCGCGCCATCCACACAGCTACGGAGACGGATGTTCGATTTTTCAAATTATTTTATTACATTCTTACCACCCAGTGTGGGGTAACCTCACTTTCAAGTAATCAATCAGTTCACTTCATTAAAGTATGCAGCCGTATCAGAACAACCTGTAAGCTTATTCTTCGTCATAACGATGCACCGAAAAAGTGATCCATGGGCGTTATTAGAATAACGTGCCACGTAATCGACTCATGAGGAAGATCCCAGTAGGAAGAGGGGGAGGGGGGAGGGGACGTACAACAAACGAGTCTTTTAGGACAATGCTGCGAAATTTGGCGGTAATGGGCTATAGCAGCAAGCGACTGACGCGAGTGCCTTTGCTAACAGCACGATATCGGCTCCAGCACCTCTCCTGTGCTCGTAGTCATATCGGTTGGACCCTAGACAATTGGAAAACCGTGGCATCGTCACATGAGCGCCAACTTCAGCTGGTAAGAGCTGATGGAAGGATTCGAGTGTGGTGCAGATCCCAGGAAGCCATGGACCCAAGTTGTGAACATAGCACTGTGCAAGCGTTTGGTGGCTCCATAGCGGTGTGGGCTGTGTTTACTGTGGCCCAGCTGACCGATAATTGACTGCAAATTACGTTCAGCTACTTGGAGATTGTTTACTGTCATTCATGGACTTCATGTTTCCAAACAGCGATGGAATTGTGACTGGGTGAAAACTGTTCGCGATTTGTTCGAAGAACACTCTGGGCAATTCGAGCGAATAAATTTGCCACTCAGATCGACCTGCATGAATCCCATCGAACTCCTATGAGACATAATCGAGAGGTCAGTTCGTGCACAAAACCCTGCACCTGCAAACACTTTCGCAGTTATGGACGCCTATAGAAGACGCATGGGCCAATATTTCCACAGGGGACTTTCAGCGACTGGTTCAGCCCATGCCACGTCGATTTGCTGCACTAAGCCAGGCAAAAGGAAGTCCGACACAATATTAAGTGGTACCCCAAGACTTTTGTCACCTCATTGCATGTCTTCACGAGCCTTCTTTATCAGTCGCGCATTCAGGAGTTTTTTCTTTTTTTTTATTCATCCATCTCCATACTAATAGATGGCGAATGGCACAAATCCCATGGCCTTTCAGGAAGTGTGTTAGTACACTTGAGGATTGCAGGTGATTCATTCCGAGCTCCTCTTTCTTGTCTGGGAGGAAATGGCGGATACGCATCGCTGATTGGGTAGCATCGTATCGTTTCTAACAGAGGACGCTCTGATTACGATTTTAATGTTCTTCTTCACACAATACGTATCAGCATTTTTCGTATTTGGAGATCTAGCTATTATACGCGGAATTACGTACACTACTGGGCATTTAAATTGCTGCACCATGAAGATGAAGTGCTACAGACGCAAAATTTAACCGACAGGACGAAGATGCTGTGATATGCAAATGATTAGCTTTTCAGAGCTTTCACACAAGGTTGGCGCCGATGGCGTCACCTACAACGTACTGACATGAGGAAAGTTTCCAACCGATTTTTCATACACAAACAGCAGTTGACCGGCGTTGCCTGGTGAAACGTTGTTGTGATGCCTCGTGTAAGGAGGAGAAATGCGTACCATCACGTTTCTGCCTTTGATAAAGGTCGGATTGTGGCCTATCGCGATTGCGGTTTATCGTATCGCGACATTGCTGCTCGCGTTGGTCGAGATCCAATGACTTTAGCAGAATATGGAATCGGTAGGTTCAGGAGGGAAATATGGAACGCCGTGCTGGATCCCAACGCCTCGTATCACTAGCAGTCGAGATGAAACACATCTTATCCGCATGGCTGTAACGGATCGCGCAGCCACCTCTCGATCCCTGAGTCAACAGATGGGGACGTTTGCAAGACAACAACCATCTGCACGAACAGTTCGACGACGTTTGCAGCAGCATGAGCTATTAGACTAACAGCTCGGAGACCATGGTTGCGGTTACCCTAGACACTGCATCACTGACAGGAGCGCCTGCGAAGGTGTACTCAACGACGAACCTGGGTGCACGAATGGCAAAATGTCATTTTTTCGGATGAATCCAGGTTCTGTTTACAGAATCATGACGGCCGTATCCGTGTTTGGCGACATCGCGGTGAACGCACATTGGAAGCGTGTATTCATCGCCATACTGGCGAATCACCCGGCGTGATGGAATGGGTTGCCATTGGTTACACGTCTCGGTCACCTCTTGTTCGCATTGACGGCACTTTGAACAGTGGACGTTACATTTCAGATGTGTTATGACCCGTGGCTCTACCCTTCATTCGATCCCTGCGAAACCCTACATTTCAGCAGGATAATGCTCGACCGCATGTTGCAGGTCCTGTACTGGCCTTTCTGGATACAGAAAATGTTCGACTGCTGTCCTGGCCAGCACATTGTCCAGATCTCTCACCAATTAAAAACGTCTGGTCAATGGTGGCCGGGCAACTAGCTCGTCACAATACGCCAGTCACTACTCTTGATGAACTGTGGTATCGTGTTGAAGCTGCGTGGGCAGCTGTGCCTGTACACGCCATCCAAGCTCTGTTTTACTCAATGCCGAGGCGTATCAAGGCCGTTATTACGGCCAGAAGTGGTTGTTCTGAGTACTGATTTGTCAGGATCTATGCACCTAAATTGCCTGAAAATGTAATCACATGTCAATTTGAGTATAATATATTTGTCCAATGAATAGCCGTTTATCATCTGCATTTCTTCTTGGTGTAGCAATTTTAATGGCCAGTAGTGTAGTACCTTGGCGCCGATCCAGGGGCTAGCACCACGTTCGCCAGTGTCCTCAGCTCTTGCGGTCGCGCCCCTGTACGTTGTGTCATCCGCGATAGACGGACGCGGGCAGCCGTGCCTGCCCTCTGCGAGAGTTGGCAGGCGGCGACCAGTAACTGCGTTTGTTAAAGCGCGCAGTATTTCGCGGGCGGCGGCAGCTGGCAGCGGCCCACCAATCAGCGAGCTTGTCCCATCAGCCCGCCGTCAATAGCCGCCGCATTTGTTGACAAAACACGGTGTACACTGGGTGACACGGGCGGCGCTCTCTGTCGCGCGCGGCGTGACGTTAATGTCTTGGCAGTTTATATCGGCGCGCCGCAGATTTGTAGGTACTGAAAATGATAAACAGTGGAGCGGCGTGCTGCGATTGACGGCCGGTCGGCAATCATTCAGCGCGCTCGCCAAACAGATTGCGTCGCTGCCGTCCGCCCACCCTCGCCCGTGCACATGTGCGGTGGCCGCGACCCACAGTGCCACAAATATTCTTCGCGATGAGTGGCGTCCTGTCATGTCGGGCGCACACGCTCGTGAAACGTGGGCACGAGAGCATACGCTGTCGCCTCTGCTGCCCCCCCTCCCCCCCAGCATCCCCTCCCCCCTGGACTGCTGCTAGTCAGAGTACAGTAATTAGCCCCCGCCGGTCCAGCCAATGCTCTATGCGGCCGCTCTGCTAGTTCTAAAGCGCGTGTCACAGCATTCGCTGCTGTACGATGTACGCGCTGTCATTTCGTCGCGCAGGCAGGTTTGGATCTTTTGTTTCCTTGCAGCGTTCTCTCAAATACCTGGGTGACCCGGTATTGATGCAGCGAAGGTGCAATCCGTGCTACGACCAGGTGAATGTCCCTTTCAACCAGGAAGTGCAGAAAAAAGATACGCAGACAAGAACCGCCATCTGAACTGGATGAAGAATTGAGATTCCTTCACCAGTTTGCCACATAAGCTATATTACGGCTAAATGGGTAAAAGATCGTGCAAAAACACGATTTACCAAAGAGCTCTTTTCTACACTAAATAAGGGAGAAAACTGCGGCATGACGGAAAATAAACAAGAATGAAGGCAAATAAGACTTTTTCAAGCATTTTCACTGTTTCTAACTCACTTTTTGGAAAAAGAGGTATTTTAAAACACTAAGGAAAATCTTGACTTTCAGGGAACACAAATATAAAATGCCCCGCAGCCCTACTTTCCAACAATCCTACTGCCCCACACCCCATCTGCCCTGCTGTCGAAAACTGCCCCATTAACACAGCCACCCATGAGAACAACGAAAGGGGACCGCAACAAATGGGGGAACAGCAAAAAATTCGCAATTCGCGCATGAGGAAGAACTTGCCGTTATTTTTAAACTGTTTTCCATCATTTTTTCAAGATTTTTAACCATTTTTTCATACATTTTTGCCATATTCCCCCATTTTTCAAGCATTTTCACCACATACCTCCAACGATTTACCTGAAAAAATTGCGAAATTTCAATAAAAATCAATACAAGAACTGAAATAATAAAAACTCATATTGTTTTCAATTACATATTGAGAAATTCTCGCTTAATATTATGCGTTGAGCAACCTATGTCAAAGTTTGCTTTCGATACATGATTACGTAAGCAAGAGTAAGTGACTTATAAACTATAGAGTGCAGCAATCAGCAGACCTTTTTAGATTTTATTACGCAAATCGAGATTTCGGTTAGTAGCTAGCCATTCTCAATGCACTATTTTCTATTGTCAATGTATGTAAGTCCCTGTTCGGGCGTCAGTCAAAGTTCTTTGATTATTCAACAGGGACTTACATACATTGACAATAGAAAATAGTGCATTGAGAATGGCTAGCTACTAACCGAAATCTCGATTTGCGTAATAAAATCTAAAAAGGACGACTGATTGCTGCACTCTATAAGTCACATTCAAAGAACTGTGACTGATGCCCGAACAACAGGGACTTACGTACATTGACGATAGAAAATAGTGCATTGAGAATGGCTAGCTACTAGCAGAAATCTGGACTTGCGTAATAAAATCTAAAAAGGACGTCTGATTGCTGCGCTCTATAATTTAGAAGTCACATAACAGTCGCTGAGTGCACCCACTTTCCGAATGGAAGGTAACCTGATGAAGTGTAAAGTGTATCATTCAATATTTCATCAACGAATGTGACATACAGATTCATAGTCGTTTTTTGTATTGCCCAACACATTCATTCTACGTGGCATGTTTATGAAATCATGCGGATAAATTCTTGTGAAACTGCACAGACTTACACTAAGATCACCTTTCAACTGTGGAACGTGTTTAAAATCACGAAATGCATCTTCAGCTTTCAGAAAGTTCTTTGGTGGATTTAAATTCCCCATCTATTTTTCAGCAGTTACCACAGATCCGAAGTGTACGGATCAGAATGCGACTGACAGTGAGAAATATTAGATTTAGGAGATATATAATAAATAATTTTCTGTAATTACACGCCATAACACCAGAATAGATGATACTTGAAGATACATGCTTGCATACATGTAGATGTAGTAGTATTAATATACCTAGCGATAGTGGCAGTATTAGCAGTAGTAGTAGCAGTAACAATTTTGTGTATGTGTTCTCTGGCAACAAAATGAAGCACCCACAAGACATGACAAGCTGTCAACGTAATTATGTACACGTACATGTCATCGACAGGTATTTAAAACCTTAGAGCTGCAATTTGCTGTCACATGCGGAATGGCCACTACAGTGCGTTGTAGTTTGCTTAATTCCCTTTCATGTTTAATGAGAATGTTTTGTCTACAGTCATCTAAACTTTCGTTAATGTGGAACCGAAAATCATCAATTTGAATATTATGATGAACCTTAATTTTTTTTATTCTAAGTACAAATAATAAGCTTTTTTATTTAAAGCATTCTTCTTACTATACAGGCCACTTATTTTTTTAGACATGATATTTTACACTCAGAGAAAAAAGGCCTTAGGCTTTACATCTTAGAAGGGCTAGAAATTTTTAAACACTAACCTCTGAAGGACGGTCTCACTCTTAACGATCAATTGCAGTTACGCAACAAAAACTTTTTTCAAGGTGCACAGCCAGTAATTAAAATTGTCTGAATGGCAATACTCTCCTCAATGTAGTATCATAAACATCGTTTTGCCTCCAATCTTATGTTTTCTCTGTATATTACCTTAACTGCATTTTCTTCTGTAAAAAAGGACTGCTGCGTTATGTTGTAACTTTCATACACTGATTCCTATTTGGTTTTAAAATTGATTTTGCAGTGCCTCATTTTCTGTTAAGTGACCTGTATTTCGATTACTTTCTGCTAGATGGCGCGAATCTGTTTTCGTGTCCATCTTGCGGCTACCTCGGCGTGTTAGTCGTTTAGTCTGACGGTAGCCGCTGTATTATTCCGCTCTTGGCCCTAAGCGACCTTGCGGTTGTCATTATATTTCACTGAGAATTTTATCTAATTGACAATTATGTTATGCTTTTACATTTTACTTTGTATTCCTACCACATTTCTGTCTGACGAGAGCTTTATTGTTCAGACGTTTTAAACCATGGTATGATCACATGTAATTACATTCTGTTTACATGTAATTTAGGGAAATAATCCTATTAAGTGTTTATTATTTCAATCTATGTCATTATATTTTTTGGTATTCCATGAAATTTTTATTCTTATGAAAATTGCCCTAGTGCAATCGAAACCTTGTCAATTGACAAAATTTTGTGCAACCGAAATGGCTGTATAGGCGTTCTGTAATTAAATAGCATATGGTTACTGGATCACAGCCAATCAAATGTTTAAAATGTGAGACAATGTTATCAGCACCAGACAGAAATTGGAAGGAGTCTCATTGTGTATGTCCATTTGACGGGCTAGTCGAATTATGCACTATCCAGATTCGTGGAACACTGGACTGCATGCAAATGTCAGGGTAGGCATAGAATGATCTGAAGATTTTCACTGCATCATATGAGTATATTTGCTAATGAATTATACAAATAAAAATAACGTTGATAATTACACCAGAAACACATTTGTCTATGGACATTATACAAGGTGTAGAACTTAAAACTACTTAAACCTAACTAACCTAAGGACATCACACACACCCATGCCCGAGACAGGATTCGAACCTGCGACCGCAGCAGTCCCGCGGTTCCGGACTGCAGCGCCAGAACCGCTAGACCACCGCGGCCGGCTTAAGAAGATTAAAGTGGTTATTGTTAGTAACTCGTTTAAAAAGACAGTAAGAAAATACCTGCTAAGTAATAAATCCTGTACTGTGAAGGATTACTACAGAATACACATTAGGGGTTTGGTAAAAGTATGTCATAAGTAAATAATTATAAAACATCTCTATCATTTCACAAAACAGTTTGTTTTCTGGATAACTTTACATCACAGCTCGGCAATAGATAACACAATCATTTTCTCCCCCATTATGGAGCAGAGCGATGCTGACTCAGTTTCCAAGCAAGCAGATGGGAAATTTCTGTACGAAACTGAACACCGAACGTAGTCGTTATGGTCCTAATGTCAGCTGATAGTTTGTTTAGTGGCACATTATGAAACGACGAGTATGAAGTGTGCGCAGTCTGTACAATGATTGCTGTTGAGAAAATAACGTAAAGTAAGGCACTTGTTTTTTGCATTGTGAGATAACTTGTTTGCAGGAATGTTTAAACAAAACAGTATTCTACACTAGAAGAAGTGAATAAAGTTTTGCTGTTTTATACAGACTGGACTGGTATTTGAAACGATATAGTCTCTAATCTCGATCCACAGTTCGATTTTCCATGTATTTTCTAAATTATTTCGTGCAGATAATCTTCGTAGTACAAGACCACGGTCGACTACCTGTCCCATTCCAACTGATTACTAGGAAAAACGGTATTTATTTTGACTGTCATTAATGCACGTACATTTTTTCCCGTTTGTCGAACATTTTGAAACCAAAAGGGATTTTAAAGTGGGTTGTATGTTCTTAAAAGAAGACGTTGAAAAACCTTTTGAGAGAGGAATATAATTAAACATTTCGCAGAAAAAGACAGCTAAGGTGAGAAATGTGAAGTCGACAAAAGGGACATGATAATTTGACTTATTTCATTAAATTACGTGGCGGCGGTTCAGTTGTGTCTGTAGATATTTACCTTATATTTATCAGATTTTTTCTGAAACGTGTTACCGTAATCACTCATTGACAAAACGTAAAGGCACCGTATGTTTGTTCAGAGGGCGCTTAAAAGCAGTTATAAACATCGCAACTTCCCATTAAAAGATACGTGCTTCAGTATTTCGCTGTATAAAATTACTGTGTGTATTACACTTAACAGTAAAACACTTGCCCATTTCTGATGTCATCACCTGTCCTGAAAGTATTTGGAGCAGTTCACATTTTGATGTGTACCTTTTCTGATCTATTGGGAACCTTCTCCTCCAGTTATTACTTTGCACGTAACAACTGTCACAGTACAGAAAATTCATTTGGTCGATTGTATGGGAACACGAAGTTTCTGACTTAAGTGACAAAAGAAACGGACGCCAGGAAAACAGTAAGTAAGCCTTACTGTATATACACTTGCTGACATCTATACTATCTGAAGAAGAATAGCGATAGTAAAAGCCTTAATGAACACCAAGTTGGTGTCAGAAAACATGGGAAAACGTAAAGCAATCGGAGCCTACCAGGTCATTACCATATATTCCAAAATAAGAATAAAACCTGAAGCTGAATATAAGACAAAAAGTGCTGAGTGATAATGAATGAAAAACTTATAGAAAACGAATAGCAGAATTGTATATAGTACCTGATTGATGGGCGGGATTTGGATGAACAGATTCTGGTAAATGTAATGAGATTAGGAAGGTGACTGTCTGTTTCACTGTCTTTTCTCATTGCACAATATAAAAATATTTACCCTTGTTTCCATGCAGCAGACGATGATTCACTGCTCATACATATATTTCATTCTGTCTTGCTGAAATTGACTATTGCGGCGTTTAATGGTTGGTTGGCAACGCCGAACATCTGAAATGCTTTCCTTGGTGAGCGACACGAGCTGCCGCTAAGGTACTTCCACCCGGAGTAGAGGGTTGAAATGGACACGTCGTCCTACGATACATTGTTGCGAAATTTCGAGCGGGTCGGTTACAATTTAGAAGACTGAAGGCACCTTCGCGTAGGTATAGGGTTAGTAAAGACAAATATCTACTGAAATCATTTACGTTCTTAAAGAGTCAGCTCATTTTGTATATGGGGCACACTAATCGCATTTGCCATAATTTCACTGTCATTTACTTTTTACAAATTTTTATCACTTCACTGTGATGACTGGCTGTTGTGTGATGTCCTTAGGTTAGTTAGGTTTAAGTAGTTCTAAGTTATAGGGGACTGATGACCATAGATGTTGTGGTGTCACCGCCAGACACCACACTTGCTAGGTGTTAGCTTTAAATCGGCCGCGGTCCATTAGTACATGTCGGACCCGCGTGTCGCCACTGTGTGATCGCAGACCGAGCGTCACCACAAGGCAGGTCTCGAGATACGGACTAGCACTCGCCCCAGTTGTACGGACGACGTAGCTAGCGACTACACTGACGAAGCCTCGCTCCTTTGCCGAGCAGATAGTTAGAATAGCCTTCATCTAAGTCCATGGCTACGACCTAGCAAGGCGCCATTAGCCTTACATAGCAATTGATAATTATCGTCTAAAGCATGTCTCAACAAGAACGATGCATACAACAAGGATGGATTAAAGTTAAGTATTCCAAAAGCAACGTACTTTTCTTTATAGCGTTCATTGAGCGTCCTGTTTCAGACTTCACGATATTCTGCGTGAGCTTATAGCGTGCATATCGGCCCCCTCAAAATAACACTGTGTCGGCACTTCTGTCGACACATCAGATGTTAAGTCCCATAGTGCTCAGAGCCATTTATCACTTCACTGCGTGTATACTTCCTTAGTGTTCAATTCTCTTACATGCTATTCCAGGGGATAGATTACCCCCAGGCAGTAAATTTCGATTTAAATATTCGCACTCACTTACGCACATGTGTCAGTACCTTAAACAGCTGTTTATAGATTATGCACTACAGTGCGTGGAACGCGACTTTTTCATGACGAGACGAGAACGGTGTTTGCACATCTGTTTTAGACGCACTTAAAACTGGGCAATGCCCGAAACTAGTTGTTCTGTATAAATTATATGTTTAGAATACAGCCAACCGGGGTTGATGTCTTTCCTCAAATTTATCGAGGTTGTGACGCTCATACAGAAGAAATCGATAGCGTGCAAGTGTCGTAACTACTGAAATTCCTGATATCCATTGCGATTATGCAGTTACCAACTTCTTAAACATGTTGAGAATATTAAGGTCTGCGGCCGGAAATGATCTGATCCGAAGTCCGCCAGGGGCAACGAACACTGACTGATCTTGTAACTCCTTCATTTTTATTTTTCCATGATAATTGTTGCTTTCTTTAATTGTAATACTAACTCAGTGAACATGTGTGTGTCTGATTAACATGCGCTACTAATCATGTGCTTATGCACTTTTATCCATACACGTTGAGGTCACAATACATCCATGCGTTTAACTGAAAATATAATACAAAGAAAGAAATAACTTTTTGAGGAGAGCACCACCCACCTAATTTCCAACGTTTCTGTTTCCATTATTTTGTAATCTTTCTTTGACCTAATACTATATTTGTGAATCTTATATGCTCAAATTTCAGGCAGCATGTAAGTACATCACAGCATAGAAGACAACTATCGCAGAACAGATATGCAGATGAATACCCACGCAAGTTTTGGGCCTAAACTAATAAACCAGTCAGCTTGTTTTACTACAATATCTATATTTTTGTCTCAGTTCAAACCGGCTTGGGCCTCAGCCTTAGTCATGACCGTGACTTCATTGTTACCAGTAGGGTCTTGAGTAGCCAGTGTACATGATTAAGTTGCACGCGCACATACACATTGCAGTGTTAGTACTACCAGAGAGCACACAGAGAATAAAGATGAGCTCGTTGCCGATTGACTACGAGCTTGCTCCACCAGTTTACAGCGAAAATTTAAACAGGCTGAAAGACTGCATAGAGCCAGAGGGTAGTAGTATCCGCGGCGAGTTACTGAAGTTTCTCGGAAGAGAAATTAAAGTCTGCTTTCAGACGACAAGGCACTGATAATGGAAGGAGAGATAATCCAGGATTTCGAGAAAACAAGATAGGCATTCCCAATAGGGGAAAATCCAATGTACCGTGACAATACAGCACCCAGAGTTTGTAATGTCATATTTCTCTTCCGGTGACATAAACCACTCCCTTTAGTTCCGCAGTTTGTAGCTTCGACTTTTACTCGTTATTAATCGATATCTTTTTTCGTAGTGAGTAAGCTCACCTACATATTAATTCAGGTGTAGAAAAAAAAAAGTCAGTGAATCACCAAGACAAGAAAACAAACTATTCCCTTGTGGGAAGATAAGTAGCCCCGAGGGGGAGATCACTGAATTTATAATTCTTTTCCATCAAGCTTTAATAATCTGAAATAATTAATAACTATTATTTTTGCTATTATTGAACGAGGACGTGGAGGAATGTTCGTATTCTGTTTTTGTAGTTCATGATTAATTTCTGCGCTGGAGTCATTGCAATTGTAGCTGTCTCTGATAAGGCACGAGCGAAAATAACCCCGGAAGAATATCTGCCAAGCAAGACGCAAAACCTAAATATGAATGATCTGACAGGTCTCAATTCGAGCCTCACTTTTAAACGTACAAAACTATCTTAACTGTGATTATGTAAATGTTTAAGCTATAAAGAAACAACTGTTCATCTTAGACGTATCCTTAGTTCAACAAATATCCCAGCTGTAGTCTGCATCTCTTCCAACAGCACTCTTCGTTTGCACATAAGATAATTCAGAAGTTCCAGGCCATGTTACATTTCTAACAACTGCCTTCCAACAAGGAGTTTTGTTACCATCGTTCCGATATTGAGCAAAATTGAAGGAACTCTCATTTCAAGCCTAACTGTACGAATGAATTTCAAATAAGCGATTTGGTTGGTTGTTTAACGGAAACGTCGAGATTTTAATCAGCACCAAGTCAGTTTTTACTAATTAGCTCTGTACTTACGACGGTAATAACAAAGAAGTAACTCGTCTGTCGCTTGAAATATTATATTGACACAGCGTTACTGTTAGGCACATACGAAAATTTCTTATACACTATATTTACACTTTTAATTCAAACTTTATATCTGTATTAACTGATAAAAGAGAAATGAGGTGTGTGTATCTTTTTGATCAATACAATATGAAACAGTTACTACTTGATGCATTACTACTTTGATTTAACAAAGCGTTACTGGCTGCAGGTGTTGAGTTCCCGAAGGTGGGAGGGTGTGCTACGAAATCCACTTCGTGAAGCCAGGTAAGATCCTCCGTGAGTGAAACCAACAGCGAAACCATCCTAAATGGCGTCAAATCCAAAGGTTTACAGTGGGCTTGAAGCTACATTACTTTTATATTGTTGTTGTCGGGTTAATTCAGAAATTAAACTGACAAACGTGGGATGAACCAGTTCATTCTAACTTTTTTGTCGTCGTCTGTTATTAACCAGCATGGTAGTTTTGAGTTTTTCCCTCATCCTCGGGTATATAAAAGTAATGTACCTTGCAGCTTTTATACATGCTCACATAGGAGGTAGTACAGAGCTGGCCCAGCAAAATCAAATTCGCTTCTAAACTTCTTTATCTGCTTGGAAACACTCACTTCAGGTTCCACTGTTGAAAGTCACTCTGTCAGTTTACTGGGGTAGCTAGCTAGTAGCTATGCAGCACACATGGACATCAATACCGCTAATTCGGTGAAACCTCGTTGTCTCAAGGCCGAAGAATATTATACACCTAATTTCGCTGAAAAAGTCTCAGCGAACGTTTTGGTTCTAAAAATTTCTTTTCTTTAACTTACTGACTTTCGCGATGTGCCCATAAAGCCATCTCAACAGTGGAATGTCAGTCATTACGGTACGAATGTGAGGGCAACACAACACTCAGGCCCCTGGCGGAGAAAATCTCCGACCTGGCTGGGAGTCGAACCCAGGCCGCTTCATTTGGCAATCCGCTAAACTAACCGCGCAGCTTGACAAAAGCTTTTACCCTTCATGTGATCTTTTACCCTTTATTCACGATTATTTCCCTTTGGGGGAGTGTGTGAAATTCAGAGAATCATCGTTTCACTTCTTCTTCTTCTTTTCCTTCCTTCTCAAAAGCTATTCATTAATTCAAAATGTTTTTTCCTTCCTTTTGTCTGTCCACTTTTTCTTCTTGTTCCTTTTTTTTTTTAGACATACTCAATTTTCTTTTTTCTGATTTTTATTCTGAATTAAACTTCGACGTTAATTTCTTCTAAAAATTTTAATCATCCCAAGTGTTTTCCTGTTTCTTTCCTCCAACTGATTTTGAATGTGCTTGCATTAACTATGTTAAAAAATTTCTTAATGAGTCTGTTTTCATCCATCCTACACAGAGGTCCGTTGATCTGCAGGTGTCTTTCCCTAAATTTATCCTTGATGTTGTCTGGGTTATCGTAGGATTCCTACGTTGAACGTGTGATACAGTTTCCGTCTCGGAGAACTGCACCGCAGATTTTTCTGTGAACTTTTCGTTCTTCTTTCTCGATATCAGATTTTTTATCATCCCTGTAGTTACTCCGGTTCATGCCGCATACAAGGCTTGTGATAAAACAACCATGTTGCACTGTCATAGTTTTGATTTACAAGACATTGCTGCCACGCGGAGTAAGCGCGTGTTTAAAGCGCCACGTCGCGGATCGCGCGGCCCCTCCCGCCGTAGATTCGAGTCCTTCCTCGGTCACGGGTGTTTGTGTTGTTCTTAGCATAAGTTAGTTTAAGTAGTGCATAAGTCTAGGGACCGTCGATCTCAGCAGTTTCGTCCATTAGGAATTCACACACACAAGATATTGCTCTGTTGTTGTAGTGATTTCATGTCAGTCTGTACGTCTTTTGCACTTTCATTATTCTTTCTGAATTTATGTTGAGGCCAGTGGGATAGATAGAATTCCCCTAAGCATTTAAAATGAGTGACCTGTGACATTTTTTCCTACTGTATTTTCAGTGGGAGTTTTCCTGTTGATTCAGTGTCCGTATGGTGAGGTTTTTCATAGGAAATTTGGAGTCCGGTTTCACAGAACATTTCAGCCAGGTTACCTAGCACTAGTTTGGCTTTGTGTTCGCTGTTAATTAATACAGCCAGATCATCTGCAAAAGCCAAGCCTTTCACAGCGACTCTCTTTTCATTCCTCTTTTCCAATTTCGATAGATTTGACGTGCTTTTCGTCTTCTGTGATTGTTTTCTTTCAGAATGATGATGATCAAGAGTAGCGATAAACCGTCTTCTTGTCAGACTCCTTTGCGAATTTCAAATGAATTTGCATTTATCCAATGAATTTCACTTTTGAGATGGTCCCTGATACATTTTCCTGGGCAATATATCAGATCTTTCTGTCAACTCCTAAAAAATGTATATTTTGTGTGGTGCTGTTGCAGAGTTCGTGCATATTCGCAGACGATAATACTTGAAAACACGCCATGCCTAGTTGTTTTTAAAAATTATTCATTTACTACCAGTCTGAAAATCTGATAATCTTCGGATATAAAATTATTTACAACAGTCTGCGTAGCACTATTCTTAACGTGGGGGAAATAGAATAAAAACATTCTGCGTTACTGATGCCAATAGTAAAATGCAGTCTAATGTACAGTCACAGTCTTCTCATACTCTCACAATCAGTAAGCTCAGTAGCTCCAGCGGCGTTCTTCAACTAGAAGACAAATAGGTGTTTTGAACTTCATCACTATGAGATTCTGGTGCTCACAGTTCTTCAGATTTACGACAGTTGGACAGACCTTGCGGAACTTTCTTCGGGCTGTGTTCTGTGGGAGCCGCGTCCTGAGACGCGTCAATTCTAATTCGAGTCGTCGGCGGCGACTACTTTATTATGATGCGCACGGCGCTGAGTTTCGGGCGTGGGGGATGAGGGAGTGCAGGCGGGGGTGGCAGCGTCGCCCGCGATGGATAGCACCGCCCCCGATAGCCGTGATTAATTTGTTTTCGTTCACGCCCGCTGACTAAAGAAGCCATCCCATATTTATTGTCTTCTCTAGTTAGAGCTATATTTCATTAGTCATCGCCCCATAGATTACCGATGAGGAACGTTGCCCTTCGGTTCCCTCTTCCGACTGTACCTCAGCTCACGGACAGTGGATCTCTCGGAACTTTTCGGGTATTTTCTTCTGGCTACGTTGAGATAAATTTCCTACCAAGAAAGAGGAAGTTCTTCTGTGGTGCTTGAGAAGTGATAGTGGTATGTATGTGAGATGCTGAACTCTATTTTTAGATTATTACTAGGAATAGCATTAGGAACAGAAATGTACCCAGAGAATATCCCATGAACAGAATTAGGTACAGAGATGTACCGGGAGGATATCTCAGAATAATACTACAAGGAAACACTATTGTTTTGGTATTACAAGAGAGTTCACCGAAACCAGCAACAAGATTGTGGTGGCTAATTTCAAAGCATACAGTTTTTTTTTAAATTATTTGTACTGATGTATTTAATAACACTACAAAACTGAAACCGTGTAAAGCAATGGCAGTGCTTATGTTACTTTGTGGCAGCCAATCCTCGAACAGAAGAAAAAGAGATAAAAATGACATACATTTAACAGGAATGAGATTTTTGAGAACTGTTAAAGGCTCTTGAAGGAGGGAGTACATAAAAAATAATAACATCCAGGCAGAATTAGAATTTATCGCTTAAATGAGAAAACTGAAGAACACATGCTATACTGGCGACAACAGCTCAAGTGGATGGATGAAGATAGAATTCCAGTCGTTGTAAACAACTATAAGCTCTCAGGAAGGAGAGATGTAGGACGGCCGAGACAGAGATGGAGTTACTTATTCGTATTTGAAGATGAAACAGGGGTACTGCCTAAGCCTTGAAGGGGAGTTGAAGAAGGAGAATTTTTATTTATTTATTGATATTTCATGAACCAGACTGCGAAATTGTCAAGCCTTCGTGGCCAAAGTAGGTTGACATTGGTGTAAATTGGAGCGTCCACAAAGAATCGTTCAGACTAGTCCAAAATCATACAATACGTACGTACATTAATATAACACCAGTAAATATATATATATATATATATATATATATATATATATATATATATATATTACTGATGTTATATCTATGTGTGTTTTCCGAATCTGCTCCTAAACCACTAGACCGATTTCAAGTGTACTTCGAGCACATATGACTTACTATCTGGAAAGAATCGCTGTGGGAGAGTGGGGGTAAGAACCTCCCTACTATCAAAGAGGCGATATGGAGATCTAAAAGCAATGTCGCCAACGTGGCGTGAATACTCATAATTTTGTCACCAAATATTTGAGACTGAGAGCACTTAGAGACTTGCAACAAACTTTACACATAATTTCACACTTTTAAGAAACTTTTTTCGCTGACTTTCCCCACAAAATGATGAAAGGAAAAATGTTTATCGCTTACTACGTTTTCGCTGTTGATGTAGTAAAACTGCCGCATGAAGCATGACATTCTAATTTATTACTTCTTTACTACTAACTGTATTCGTGACACATTTTGCAGACGGTGTTCACACACACCATTGAATGTACCAGAAAAACTACATCACGGTACGACTTTTAATTCAGGAGATACAACGTCATTAACACTGAGATGCGTGAAAAATTAAAGCATCATGCATGACGTTTAATTTATTACTTCCATGCTACTAACTCTATTCGCCGGCCGGGGTGTGCCAAGCGGTTCTAGGCGCTACAGTCTGGAACCGCGCGACCGTTACGATCGCAGGTTCGAATACTGCATCGGGCATGGATGTGTGTGATGTCCTTAAGTTTGTTAGATTTAAGTAGTTCTAAGTTCTAGGGGATTGATGACCTTAGAAGTTAAGTCCCATAGTGCTCAGAGCCATTTGAACCGTTTGTAACTCTATTCGCACCACTTTTCGCAGACAGTATCCATATCTGATATTTGTCGCTGAATGTACCTACAAAAATGTGTCACTATATGACACACAGTTCAGGAGGTATTGTGTGAAACACTGAGATGCGTGAAAATCCGCCCGATCATTCATGACGTTTTAATTTATTACTTTGTTATTACCAACTTCATTCACAACCAATTTCGCTGACACTAACGACATATAACGCTGAAAGTACCTGCAAAATTATGTCGTCGTAGAAAACATAGTTCAGGAGGTAAGATTTTATAAATAGTTAGCCGTGGTAGTGGAACTGCATTGTGGAAGTTGCAAGAGATGCACGTGAAATATGTGTGCAAACACGTATTAAAGAAATATATATGAAATATATTTGACATGTGCGTATGCAGGCAAAGCCATGGGTGAAAAACTCATCTTAAATTCATAGAATGGTTTCAATCAAATTTGGCACACATATTACTTGCTATTTGGAAAGAAAAACTATAGCGTTAAGAATGATCAGCTTCCTAGTGTGGTGAACGTGATAACGTGGAGAGAGAACGGGGGAATAGGCGCTGGAGAGACAGCGAGGGGGAAGGAGGAGATAGGCATAGATATGAGGAGCAGGAGATAGAGAGAGATGGGTGAGGGGGACATAGAGAAACGGGAGTGGATGAGAAGGGCAGCGAAAGGAAAGAGGAGGACGGAGAGGAACAAGAGATATAGGCAAAGAGGTGAGGAGATGAACAGACAGATGGATGAGGAAGAAATGGATTGAAAGAGGAGGTAGGAGGAGGTGGACAGAGAGAGGGAAAGGAGGAGATGAATTACAGAGGAGAGGAGGAATTGGACAGAGGGGGAAGGAGCAGATGGACAGAGGGGGAAGGAGCAGATGGACAGAGGTGGAGGAGCAGATGGAGAGAGAGAGAGAGAGAGAGAGAGAGAGAGAGAGAGAGAGGAGTAGGAGAAGATGGACACGGGGTACGAGTTAGAGGATGTGGCTAGAGAGTTGGTATGGAGGAGATAGACTAATAGAAGACTGGATTAAATACATACTTGGACAATGCCAAATACTCCCCTAGTAGTGAAGCGTTCCATTAGCAGAAGATTGGACTGAACACTGTAATGCCTTACTAGGCATGATGCTATTGCAAGTGGTATGCCCTTTCTCCTCCCTCTGGCCTACCCAGAAAATTTAGGGTGGCCTACAATTTAATGTGGGATCCGAAACATTGTCATATTGGCATCTTTCACATATATAAATCATAGTCAGCGGTGAAAGAAATGAAAACTTCTAGGAAATAACTGCGGAAGTGAGGACTGAGGGGCGAAAATTTAGATCTGTAGTGTGACACTTACCTTCTAACCCATGGAGCCACATGATGTTTATATAAGTTCCAGATACACCGGACTTGCCACACCCTCACTTTCATGGACAAGAAGGTAGCAAGTACGCCAAGTTCATTCGACGAAACGTCATCAAACCAAGTGAAAAGTTTCATTATTTCTCTTAGAGGGCAAATCGAGCAGGTGGCGTAATGGTTTAGAAATCTGGAGTCATATTAGGGAGAACGACGGTTCGAATCCCTGTACGGTCATCCTGATGTAGATTTTCCCTGATTTAAGGAAATCGTTTCTCGTGAATTTCAGTGTGGTTCCTTCAAATGGGCAAGGTCGAATTCTTTCCCTAATCGGAACTTGTGCTCCGTCTCTAGTCACCTCGTCTTCTACTGAATGTTAAGTCCTCATTTATTTTCCTTTTTCGAAGTCAAAGAGCTCAATACCAACGTGTAAATGAGCTCCAGTGCCGCTCAAAATTCGGTGCCCGTCATACTATAACATTTCGAGCTGATCGTGATACGCTGCCATGACAGAGATCCGTGTGCAGATAAAAGAGGGTAGTACGCAGCGATGTTCGAGAACTGGACCATGCAATGTATGCAAGGACCGCCATCTTGTATGCTTCACTCTTTTGGCTTGTATAACTTCGTTCATGGTGTTGGCTTGAGGCTGGAGCTCTGCAACGGATATGAAGCTCTCAGCGCCGACGGTTCGAGACTCTTCGCTGTGCTGAACTGGTTATACGTAGACAGATATGTCGGATTCCATTCTTCACAAACGCCCGAGACTGCACTGAGCACAAGGAGTCTACCGCTGATGTGCAAAATACACTGCCATCAGCCGAGTCAATATTCAAGCTTTGTTCATCGAACAAGTCTGAGTTTAGATTGGCCGTAAAATAATTCGTCAGAATCAGCTGACATTCAGCGAGCAGTTAACAATGGAATTCGCCAAACAGCCGTGCAATTGAGGGGTTCTTTTCTTTTATCTTCGCTATCTGTTTCGGCAATGCATTATGCCATCTTCAGGCTCTATATGCACCTATCATAAATAATCGATATTGGCATCCTGGGGCCATATGTTTCGCCAGTATGACAATTTCATGTAACACGAAATTTCCGTTGCACTTTTAATGTTACCACCCTTGCTTTTAAGTTGACCGAAGGCTCTTTTGACTTTTTTTCTGAATCCTCAGGCAGTCCTTCCGCCCATCATTTGTCTGATACCCATCGACTTTGCCATTGTGACTACTCTGCGCCAAACTGGCAGTCTGCAAGACACTAATGCATTTTGGTAAAGACATGGTTGCGTGGAATCGACAGATCCTAGACTTTTAGTGCGCGGTGCACCAAACTGCGGCGGACATGCGCCGACGTCGCCGACGGTTAATCACACGCCTCACGACGCAGACAATCGCTACGGGCGTACGACCCAAGCAACCACTGTGAAAACCATGGAGGACCTATTTCGTCATCTTTACCAGGAAAGGACCGTAGAAGCCATTGCAGAAGTGTCACAGTAGGTGACGTGCAGTATCGACACGGCAGCTGGGATGCTATTCTAACATTCTGCGTGGCGTCTGTTTGTTCTAAGTCGTGGCTCCCTGTTTTTCAGGGAATTGACTAGTTTGAACCTTGGACCTGTTGCTGGTAAGGAGACGCCAGACCACACATGACATGTAGAGTTCAGAATAGTTCAGTGAGACTAGCGATGATATAACCAAATACTTAATGATTTCAGCGTCAGCTCCACTGCACTCCCTGCAAAAGAATCTTAATACTAACTAAATTTAGTGGAAGAGGTTCAAGGCTTTCCTATTTTTAGTTAGCTGGTAAAATAACGTCGAAAAAGCAGTTAAGTTTACCATTGGAAATTTTATTGTACTCATAAAACATAGTTTATAAATTGCACTATTGATAAAAGGAAATATTTTAGTACAAGACGATAAAAACGAACTGCATTCAACAAAAATGTGAACGAATATTCCCTGAGTGGGTTTCCAAGTTCTACAATGGATCGAAGGATGACCTATGCCATATCACATCTATAATCTAGCTTCAAATTAAGTTTCATAAAAGAGAAAACTATCAAAATGGTCTACAGTGACCCTCAATTATTTTTAATTACTTATCTAACTTGTAAATTACAGTGGCTGATGTGGCTTCTCAATAATTATATAACAGAAAAATCATCGCGTTTCAGATTTTAACTTACGTAGCAAATGTGAATACCATGAGCTTCAATTGACAATCGACACTAGTATTACGTAAAAAGGGGATGTAACAGATGAATCTCCTGCAGTTCTGAGTGAAGCCTTATGCGCTCAAAAATGCGGCATCGCGTGCGTTCATTACCTTGTCGGTGTTCGACAGGAGGCGGCGGGCAGCACAGCTCCACTCACCTCGCCGTCATCGGAAGCAACTCTCTCCTAACTTCTCCTTGCTACCATTTACCGAAGTTGGTTTAAAAAAACTATCTGGCTGTGTTTTCATCTGACCAATCAAGGTCTCAATGTTAACCTTAAGCTCTGCCTACAAAAATTCTGTCTATCCAATGAGAAACGTTATACTTTTCCTGGTGGGGCAATGTTTTTAAAGTTTGCAACGTAACAGAGACGCGAAAAAGTCTCACGCTAAAACTTGCAGCTGGTGTGGCCCTTTTAATGTTATTGTAAGATCTATACTGTTCTTCTGGAGGGCTCTGTATTTTAACATGGGCTGGGGGGTGGTCTTGTTGGTTACTTTTCGTGGTGGGGCAATGTTTTTAACGTTTGCCACGTAACAGAGACGCGAAAAAGTCTCACGCTAAAACTTGCGGCTGATGTGGCCCTTTTAGTGTTATCGTAAGATCTATACTATTCTTCTGGAGGGTTCTAGCTTTTAACATGGGCTGGGGGGTTGTCCTGTCGGTTAGCTGGCAACGTGGGTGTCCGTCCCTTATCGTAGGGCCTTCTAGCTTAATACGGTTCTGCTCTCGGCTTCTGTTCTCGTTTCTCCCCTCGGAACTGCGCCTGTCTCACGCTGGGAAGGTATGACATGCATTTAGGCATTCTTGTGTTAGTCTGTGGTATTCCATTTGCTCACTCGTTACTCGTATTACTTTGGTTAATTAATGTCACGATTTATTCGGAGCTATATGACATACTACTGGATTTGCTTATCATGTGAGGGTTTCATGGAAGGTGTTGGATTTGCCTGACACCTTACACTATTAACGGAATAAGTCTCATCTGAAGAGGTGGGGCCAACCAAGTGGTCAATAATTCTCCAGGGCCCGATAGATTACCAGAGCTTCCACGACTTTATGATGCCTTGCTGGGTTACAATGTTCCGAAAACTCATGTCCCCAGACTGCACTGTACCTCTAACTTTAGTCAAAGGACTTCTTCTATTGGTACAAAAGCCAGTAAAAGGGCAGTTGGTCAGCGACTATCGGCTTCAGTATTGTGAGGGCTGAATACGGGATCTTCGCCAATGTTTTAGTAGGCCGCGTTAAGACGAAAATGCCGATGATCCTTGCCCGGAAGAGAAGCGGTAGGGGGAGATGCCAACATAAAAAAGGCCCTTGGCGACTGCCAGGACTGTATAGCGATCGCCTCAGCTTGCCACTTGGAAGATGCGATCGAATGGATCTTTACTAGGCCGATGGACGAAATGGAATTTCCCCCGACGCCACTGATATGCTGCGACACCTTTTTGCAGCAGCCATCTCTCAGGTCCAATTAAACGGACGGACTGTGGGCCCAATACACATTTAGAGGTCTCTATGAGAATTTTGTTCCCTTTCTACCTATCTTTATACAATCGCGCTCGAGCCACTTCTCGGGGGTCTTAACCACTCAGTTTGGCGTGACCCTGCTAAACATCACCCTCCGCTACAGGGCATACGCTGACGACCTGCTACTGCTGGTTCGTTCCACTGATGAAGTGCGCAGAGTTATATGGAAAGGCTGTGGGCAGTCTTCTGAACATCTGCAAGTCTACGGCTTTGGGTATCGGTCTCGGTCTCGGTCTCGGGATGGTAACTTTCGCCCTCCTAGCACTAAGTACGGAACTGAGCTACTTCACAGTAACGTTTACAAAGGGTGTGCACGAAAGAGAGGTGCCAAACTATCAACGGTTGCTATACATCTTATATTTGATGGTGCACCAGAACCTGCTCTGGGACTTGAACCTATTGCAGTGTCAAAAATACCTGAACTCCGACATATGGCACAGGTCCTCCCACTCAAAATGATTCAAATGGCTCTGAGTACTATGGGACTTAACTTCTGAGGTCATCAGTCCCCAAGAACTTAGAACTATTTAAACCTAACTAACCTAAGGACAACACACACATCCATGCCCGAGGCAGGATTCGAACCTGTGACCCTAGTGGTCGCCTGGTTCCAAACTGTAGCGCCTAGAACCGCTCGGCCACCTCGGCCGGCGGTCCTCCCACTACAGAAGGTGATAGGTTACAGACATGAGGCGGTTTTCGGTTGTTTCCTGTCCCTAAGGCACTTATTTAACGTATTCTATGACACCCTCACCCTCCCTTTGCGCGGTGGGTGGCTGGGATTGGTTAACTTCTGGGCACGGGCAGCTGCCATCTTTATTAGCACACCTACCTCACAGGTCGTTTGTTGGAGGTTCTCATGCCACTCTCTCACGGCCCACCAGTGTCAGTGGCGGTCGTCGCAATGCAGCTGTCACAGGTATCAACATTCACTCTCGAATAAAGCTATGTGACCTCGAATATCAATGCCCCGCCTAATGCAAAAGAAATTTATACCACCCTTCTGCAGGCTCGAATCCTGCCTCGGACATGGATGTGTGTGATGTCTTTAGGTTAGTTAGGTTTAAGTAGTTCTAAGTTCTATGGGACTGATGGCCACAGCAGTTAAGTCCCATAGGGCTCAGAGCCATTTGAACCATTCTGAACCACCCTTCTGCGGGTTGTTCCCCGTAACGAGGTAGAAACCAAATTCTCGACTCTTCATTTGGCCAAGAGTGTGGAAACAGATGCATCACAATTTTCTGCCCACCATCGTGCGCACCTCAGGGTATCAAATCACCAACGAAAAAGATACGCCGAGACATGAGCTCTACGCTGTCGGAGTAACGGACTCCCCCTTTTGACTAACACCTCCTGGACACCGATGAACATTGTTTCACGCGTTTGTCGTCGTCCGGCTTTTGGCGACTGACACAGAAAGTCTTAGCTTGTTACCTTCACGTCACACGTGACGTGACTGATCCTCGCACCTTCCTTTTCCCGGATGATTATTAATTTCCCTCTCAAAATGTCATGCGCTTACATGGTTAGAGGGAATGACTGTCGTCTACGTCTTCGATGAAGGGAAGAAGGTCGAACATGTTTATTAATAACACCGGCAACGCCCTCAAAAACACACCGAGATACCGTACGCTCTTCGCAAATTATTTACGCAATTTTTTAGTGAAGCTGTCCCCACTCCCCACAACTGCGGAGTGCTAGGCACGGTTTGAATTTTCACACATCATTACATTGAAGACACCATTTCAAATGGTTCAAAAGGCTCTGAGCACTATGGGACTTAACTTCTGAGGTCATCAGTCCCCTACAACTTAGAACTACTTAATTCTAACCAACCTAAGGACATCACACACATCCACGCCCGAGGCAGGATTCGAACCTGCGACCGTAGCTGTCGCTCAGTTCCTGACCGTAGCGCCTAGAACCGCTCGGCCACTCCGTCCGGCAGACACCATTTCGTCAATTATTGGCAGTGAGGAAGGAAAGAGAAAGGCTGGTACATGGAAAGCTTCATTCATTGAGATATTAGCAAAGAAAATAAGTCTGTTGTAAATATTTTTATACGGCATTGTTGTAGACGGAAAACGCCAATGGCTGTGGGCTCAAAAAAATCCAGTTGCACCATTTCCTGAAGCAAGATTCTTTTAGATTAAGTAGCAGAAGTAACATACAAATGTTATTTCTGTTTATGCTCTGAAAAACATTTTAGTTTAAGTTATGTTTTATAAGATTTTATTTGTATACATTCACTAATTATCAGCATGTGATTAAAAATAATATTAAATAAATAAAATCAAAAAATTAAAACTAAAAACGTTGTAGCACCTAGGATCCTATGGCCTTAGTACTTTCTTTAGGAATAATTAGGGGCAACGCTTGAAGAAGGATAGTTCATTTTTTTATGGTAGGGTAAAATTGACATTGCCAAGCAGGCGTCACTTTGATATGTGTTTGAAATTTTGTAAGATTAAATTTAGTTAGATAAATAGATAGTCAGGCAAAAAAAGAAAGTCGTAGATCATTTGGCAAGGCACCTACATGTCACAGGATCGAAACTTGGCCGAGTTAATTTTTTTTTCATTCTGTCTCACGCATGGTCTAGGGGTAGCGTCTTGTACTAGTGATCAGAACGTCTTCGGTCTCTGGTTCGAACCCTGACGCTACTTAAACTTTGAATAAAAGTCAGCAGCAATGGTGGACTTCCGGCATAAGCTACCCTCATTCTGCCAACGACCTTTTCAAGGAGGGCGGAGGAGCGGACTGAGCTTCAAGGGTACACTCTTTTCCGTGGCGTGGGAAACTGCCCCTAAAGGTGAAAGACTCAACAATGATAAACCGTACGAGGATGCATAAGGCAATGGAAGCCACTGCACTAAAGTCACATAATGTTTCTCCACAGGTTATGTGACCTGTAAGTGAAAAAGTGTAATGATGATTTCGCCATTGGATGATGATTCTGGATTAGTCCCCCATTCCAGCTCCTCTTGCGATATGCTTCGATATTCTGGCCTGAGAAATTCACTGTGTACCAGGACCGCAGACGTGTACCGTGAAATAAGCGACAAAAATGAATAATGTAACCTAGCTTTTCGAGTTGACAGTTAAACCTTTCTGACTACTGCTCTTACACATATTTTTGCAGAGGAGGGACCCAAATTAAACGTAAACCTACTCTGCCCCGGAAAATGTGAATTTGGCGTTTGTTATGCGCCTTAGCTATGGCTGTGCCACGTTTTATCACCGTGCAGCCGGCTCCTCGGTGCCGGCATGACACAAACATGGACGCAGACGTGGCAGCCCAGGCGACGCAACCTCGACACCGACGAAAGAGTTACGTGCGCTCGCAGCAGCCCGCAGCAATAAGCTAGAGCAGAATCTGGCGCCATCTCAAGGCACCTCCTCGTGCCTCCCGAAGCGGCGACGCCAGCAGTTATGCAAATGTCTCGTGAAATGTGACCCTGTCTCAAATCTGAGTATTTATTGCCTACTGTTCGAGACAGATGCGTCTGCGCTGGAAGCCCGCAGCTCTTCCGAGAAGGAGCAAAACACTGGCTACAAGTTCGGGCGTAGACATCGCTGTACAACGTCTAATAACGTCACCGCCCATTTCTAACAAATGCGACAAATTTTTGTTTTCGATGAATAATTTCTCTTGTTAGTCCTTATTTAATATTACTTTACGCTTTCAGAATTGTTATCGATTAATTTATAGTTATATGAGGACCCAAAGCTGAGCCTTACATCATCGCACAGCGTCAAATATATGCAAAAGTATTCAGCTAAGCTAATCATTTCATCTATTTCCGGATCTGTTCGTGGTGACATAACTCTGTTTTCATTCAGACGAATTGTTACAGAGTCCTCACTAAACAACGCCTACTTTCCTGTCGCATCTGTATTACTTACAAAAATATCAGTATCACCTTCACTCTTTCGAATGGAACTATATTAATTTCTGTTGTCAATATCGTAAGTTACAAGAACAATATACAGAAGAATAGAAATGCGTTAGATGACTATCAGTTCGCCTTAGGATAGATAAAGGCGCCAGTGAGGCAATTCTGACGTTGCGGTCGATAATGCAAGCAAGACTGAAGAAAATTAAGACGCGTTCATAGGATTATCGACCTGGAAAAAGCGTTCGGCAATGTAGAATGGAGCAAGATGTTCGAAATTCTGAGAAAAGTAGAGGTAAGCTACAGGGAGAGTCGGTTAATATAAAAATATGTGCAAGAGCCCAGAGGGAGTAATATGAGTGAACGACCAAGAACGAAGTGCTCCATTTAAAAAGGGTGTAAGACAGGGATTTAGTCTTCTTGTCCTACTGTTCAATCTTTGCATCGAAGAAAGAAAAGTTCAGGAGTGGAATTAAAATTCAAGGTGAAAGGATATCAATGATACGATTTGCTGATGACATTGCTATTGTGAGTGAAACTGAAGAAAAATTACATGATGTGCTCAATGGAATGAACAGTCTAATGAGTACATAATAAGGATTGAGAGTAAATCGAAGAAAGACGAAAGTAATAAGAAGTACACTACTGGCCATTATAATTGCTACACCACAAAGATGACATGCTACAGACGCGAAATTTAACCGACAGGAAGAAGAAGCTGTGATATGCAAATGATTAGCTTTCCAGATCAATCACACAAGGCTGCCGCCGGTTGCGACACCTACAACGTGCTGCCATGAGGAAAGTTTCCAACCGATTTCTCATACACAAACAGCAGTTGACCGACGTTGCCCGGTCAATCGTTGTTCTGATGCCTCGTGTAAGGAGTAGAAATGCTTACCATCACGTTTCCGACTTTGATAAAGGTCGGATTGTAGCCTATCGGGATTGCGGTTTATCGTATCGCGACATTGCTGCCCGCGTTGGTCGAGATCCAATGACTGTTAGCAGAATATGGAATCGGTGGGTTCAGGAGGGTAATACGAAACGCCGTGCTGGATTCCAACGGCCTCGTATCACTAGCAGTCGAGATGACAGGCATCTTATCTGCATGGCTGTAACGGATCGTGCAGCGACGTCGCGATCCCTGAGTCAACAGATTGCAAGACAACTGCACCAACAGTTCGACGACATTTGCAGCAGCATGGACTATCAGCCCGGAGACCATGGCTGCGGTTACACTTGACGCTGCATCACAGACAGGAGCGCCTGCGATTGTGTACTCAACGACGAACCTGGGTGCACGGATGGCAAAACGTCATTCTTTCGGATGAATCCAGGTTCTGTTGCATTGACGGCTCTCTGAACAGTGGACGTTACATTTCTGATGTGTGACGACCCGTGGCTCTACCCTAACTTCGATCCCTGCGAAACCTTACATTTCAGCAGGATAATGCTCGACCGCATGTTGCAGGCCCTGTACGGTCCTTTCTGGATACAGAAAATGTTCGACTGCTGCCCTGACCAGCACATTCTCCAGGTCTCTCACCTATTGAGAACGTCTGGTCAATGGTGGTTGAGCAACCGGCTCGTCACAATACTCCAGTCACTACTCTTGATGAACTGTGGTATCGTGTTGAAGGTGCATGGGCAGCTGTACCTGTACACGCCATCCAAGCTCTGTTTGACTCAATGTCCAGGCGTATCAAGGCCGTTATTACGGCCATAGGTGGTTGTTCTGGGTACAGATTTCTCAGTATCTGTGCACCCAAATTGCGTGAAAATGTAATCACGTATCAGTTCTAGTATAATATACTTGTGGAATGAATACCCGTTTATCGTCTGCATTTCTTCTTGGTGTAGCAATTTCAATAGCCGGTAGTGTAGCATAAACGAGAACAGCGAGAAACTTTATATGAGGATTGATCGTCACTAAGTAGATGAAGTCCAGGATCTCTGCTACCTAATCAGCAAAATAATGAATGACGGACGAAGCTAGGAGAACATCAAAAGCAGACAAGCACTGGCAAAAAGGGCATTCCTGGGCAATAGAAGTATGCTAGTATCAAACATAGGCCTTAATTTGAGGAAGAAATTTGTGAGAATGTATGTGTGGAGCACAGCATTGTAGTATAGCTGTGGGAAAACCGGAACAGAAGAGAATCGAATCATTTCAGATGTGGTACTACAGACGAATGTTGAACATAATAAGTTAAGGAATGAGGAGGTTCTGCTCAGAATCGGAGAGGAAAGGAATATGTGGGGAACACTGACAGTGGGAAAAGACAGTATGATAGGAAATCTGTTAAGACATCAGGGAATGACTTACATGGTACTAGAGGTACTTGAAGATGTAGGTTGCAAGAGCTACACTGCGGTGGAGAGGCTGGCACAGGAGAGTAATTCGTGGCGGGCCGCATCAAACCAGTCAGAAGACAAATGACTCAAAAAAATGATCGCAAGTCTCAGTAAGACAAATTCAACTGCCAAACTTCCTGGCAGATTAAAACTGTGTACCGAACCGTGGACTCCAATCCAGAATCTTGCCTTTAGCGAGCTGTGTTCTTTCCGAGCCATGATCCGCCATCACAGCTATAATTCCGCTAATAACTCTTATTCTTCCCTCCAAAAATTTTCGTAGTTCAACAGCGTGGATGTATGTTCAGGCCATTTACAATATTTACCATTACGGTCGCAAGTTCGAATCCTGCCTCGAACATGGATGTGTGTGATGTCCTTAGGTTAATTAGGTTTAAGTACTTCTAAGTTCTAGGGCCCCCCCCATGAACCATGGACCTTACCGTTGGTGGGGAGGCTTGCGTGCCTCAGCGATACAGATAGCCGTACCGTAGGTGCTACCACAACGGAGGGGTAGCTGTTGAGAGGCCAGACAAACGTGTGGTTTGAAGAGGGGCAGCAGCCTTTTCAGTAGTTGCAGGGGCAACAGTCTCGATGATTGACTGATCTGGCCTTGTAACAATAACCAAAACGGCCTTGCTGTGCTGGTACTGTGAACGGCTGAAAGCAAGGGGAAACTACAGCCGTAATTTTTCCCGAGGTCATGCAGCTTTACTGTATGGTTAAATGATGATGGCGTCCTCTTGGGTAAAATATTCTTGAGGTAAAATAGTCCCCCATTCGGATCTCCGGGCGGGGACTACTCAAGAGGATGTCATTATCAGGAGAATGTCAGATCCCTTAATCGTGCAGGTAGGTTAGAAAATTTAAAAAGGGAAATGGATAGGTTAAAGTTAGATATAGTGGGAATTAGTGAAGTTCGGTGCAGGATGAACAAGACTTCTGGTCAGGTGACTGCAGGGTTATAAACACAAAATCAAATAGGGATAATGCAGGAGAAGTTTTAATAATCAATAGGAAAATAGGAATGCTGGTAAGCTACTACAAACAGCATAGTGAACGCATTATTGTGGCCAAGATAGATACGAAGCCCACGCCTACCACAGTAGTAGAAGTTTATATGCCAACTAGCTCCGCAGATGACGAAGAAATTGAAGAGATATATGATGAAGTAAAAGAAATTATTCAGATAGTTAAGGGAGACGAAAATTTAATAGTCATTGGTGACTGGAATTCGTCAGTAGGGAAAGGGAGAGAAGGAAACGTAGTAGGTAAATATGGATTGGGGGTAAGAAATGAAAGAGGAAGCCACCTGGTAGAATTTTGCACAGAGCACAACTTAATCATAGCTAACACTTGGTTCAAGAATCATAAAAGAAGGTTGTATACATGGAAGAATCCTGGAGATACCGACAGGTTTCAGATAGATTATATAATGGTAAGACAGAGATTTAGGAACCTGGTTTTAAATTGTAAGACATTTCCAGGGGCAGATGTGGACTCTGACCACAATCTATTGGTTATGAACTGTAGACTAAAACTGAAGAAACTGCAAAAAGGTGGAAATTTAAGGAGATGGGACCTGGATAAATTGACTAAAGCAGAGGTTGTAGAGAGTTTCAGGGAGATCATATGGGAAGAATTGACAAGAATAGGGGAAAGAAATACAATAGAAGAAGAATGGGTAGCTTTGAGGGATGAAGTAGTGAAGGCAGCAGAGGATCAAGTAGGTAAAAAGACGAGGGCTAGTAGAAATTCTTGGGTAACAGAAGAAATACTGAATTTTATTCATGAAAGAAGAAAATATAAAAATGCTGTAAATGAAGCAGGCAAAAAGGAATACAAACGTCTCAAAAATGAGATCGACAGGAAGTGCAAAATGGCTAAGCAGAGATGGCTAGAGGACAAATGTAAGGATGTAGAGGCTTATCTCACTAGGGGTAAGATAGATACTGCCTACAGGAAAATTAAAGAGACCTTTGGAGAAAAGAGAACCACTTGTATGAATATGAAGAGCTCAGATGGAAACCCAGTTCTAAGCAAAGAAGGGAAAGCAGAAAGCTGGAAGGAGTATATAGAGGGTCTATACAAGGGCGATGTAGTTGAGGACAATATTTTGGAAATGGAAGGAGATGTAGATGAAGATGGAATGGGAGATATGATACTGCGTGAAGAGTTTGCCAGAGCACTGAAAGACCTGAGTCGAAACAAACATTCCATTAGAAGTACTGACAGCCTTGGGAGAGCCAGTCCTGACAAAACTCTTCCATCTGGTGAGCAAGATGTATCAGACAGGCGAAATACCCTCAGACTTCAAGATGAATATAATAATTCCAATCCCAAAGAAAGCAGGTGTTGACAGATGTGAAAATTACCTAACTATCAGTTTAATAAGTCATAGCTGCAAAATAGTAACCCGAATTATTTACAGACGAATGGAAAAACTAGTAGAAGCCGACCTCGGGGAAGATCAGTTTGGATTCCGTAGAAATATGGGAACACGTGACGCAATACTGACCATACGACTTATCTTAGAAGCTAGATTAACGAAAGGCAAACCTACGTTTCTAGCATTTGTAGACTTAGAGAAAGCTTTTGACAATGCTGACTGGAATACTCTCTTTCAAAATCTGAAGGTGGCAGGGTAAAATACAGGGAGCGAAAAGCTATTTACAATTTGTATAGAAACCAGATGGCAGTTATAAGAGTCGAGGGGCATGAAAGGGAAGCAGTGGTTGGGAAGGGAGTGAGACAGGGTTGTAGCCTCTCCACGATGTTATTCAATCTGTATATTGAGCAAGAAGTGAAGGAATCAAAACATAAATTCGGAGTAGGTATTAAAAACCATGGAGAGGAAATAAAGACTTTGAGGTTCGCCGATGACATTGTAATTCTGTCAGAGACAGCAAAGGGCTTGGAAGAGCAGTTGAACGGAATGGATAGCGTCTTGAAAGGAGGATATAAGATGAACATCAACAAAAGCAAAACGAGGATAATGGAATGTAGTCGAATTAAGTCTGGTGATGCTGAGGGAATTAGATTAGGAAACGAGACAGTTAAAGTGGTAAAGGAGTTTTGCTATTTGGGGAGCAAAATAATTGATGATGGTCGAAGTAGAGAGGATATAAAATGTAGACTGGCAATGGCAAGGAAAGCGTTTCTGAAGAAGAGTAATTTGTTAACATCGAGTATAGATTTAAGTGTCAGGAAGTCGTTTCTGAAAGTATTTGTATGGAGTGTAGCCATGTATGGAAGTGAAACATGGACGATAAATAGTTTGGACAAGAAGAGAATAGAAGCTTTCGAAATGTGGTGCTACAGAAGAATTCTGAAGATTAGATGGGTATATCACATAACTAATGAGGAAGTATTGAATAGGATTGGGGAGAAGAGAAGTTTGTGGCACAACTTTACTAGAAGAAGGGATCGGTTGGTAGGACATGTTCTGATGCATCAAGGGATCACCAGTTTAATATTGGAAGGCAGCGTGGAGGGTAAAAATCGTAGAGGGAGACCAAGAGATGAATACACTAAGCAGATTCAGAAGGATGTAGGTTGCAGTAGGTACTGGGAGATGAAGAAGCTTGCACAGGATAGAGTAGCTTGGAGAGCTGCATCAAACCAGTCTCTGGACTGAAGACCACAACAACAACTACAACAAGTTCTAGGGGTCTGATGACCTCAGCAGTTAAGTACCATAGTGCTCAGAGCCATTTTTTTAATGGCATGTGTTGCATAGGCACGGCCTGGAAATCGTTCGTGATAAAGGCATTGTGCTTATCAACCATTTCATCCATTTTCACCATATATGAGCATCATGTCGGTATACTCGGAAGACGTGTACTCTACCATTCTGTAATGCACCGACTTTCTCGATCACTCAGTTGCAGTAGATGTACATGTGCTTCTGCTCATTGGATTGTTTACTGATGAAACGTGACATGACGTCACACAAGACGTCACGTAACACGAGACACCATCTTTTGTCAATGTGTATTGAATTCCGTCGTTTATCTTCCAAAAGGCGCATTTCTGCACGTGGGTTTATTACCAAAATTTGTTGTCCTGAGTTACCTGTGCAACACCTACAACTGTGTAATTGGAGTTGTGGGTACAAGTAGAAGATGAATTTTGTTAAATCCAATTGTGATATAGGCAGTGGTTGTGTTAGAGAGTAGAACCACACCGAATTCCTCGCAGTGGGGAAGGGTTCTGGTTCCCTTCAGGGACTTGCTAAGTGGCGGGTTACGAATGTAATATAAATTGTAAAGAATAAGAAGGAAATCATTGTAACAAACAATGTAATTACAGTTTTCAATAAAGCAAAGTAAGCAGTTAGTTTGTAGGACCTGTTATTTCCTCTAGTCAACAGACTGGAAGAGTAGTTAGTAAAGAGAAAAAGCCACCTTATATATTAGTGAAGATTAAGCTATGAACATCCCGATCTTCCAAGATGGCAATAGCTGTGTTTAAATGGCAGCACGCATGCGATTCTGACTTGACAAATAGACACCTTATAGGTCCTCGAATTGCCCGGCTAATGGCTCTGAGCAGTATGGGACTTAACTTATGAGGTCATCAGTCCCCGAGAACTTAGAACTACTTAAACCTAACTAACCTAAGGACATCACACACATCCATGCCCGAGGCAGGATTCGAACCTGCGACTGTAGCGGTCGCTCGGCTCCAGACGGTAGCGCCCCGAACCGCACGGCCACTCCGGTCGGCTGGCCAAGGAACAATAAACTGTTCTTTCCAAGTGAAATATCAAGCGTGGGCTACATTGTTAAGTGATTTAACCAACCACTGTTCAGCAGGGACAATTTAATCTGAATATCAAAATACTTACTTCATTAATTGAAAAGAGAACATTTGAACATTTTTTTTAACATTACGGCGTAGGTTCACTCAGACGTGATCAAAGAGTATCTGTGGATCTCGCTTCATACAGGTTCAACAACTCCATAGCAACGAGCCAAAAACGTACGAGAAGACTGATAATTACAACGTTTCCTCGCAATTGGTGGTGGGTACGATTCGGATGAGATAAGATTTAACAACTACTGCATATCCGGGCAATGAATCATTCAATTTTAAATCTGAAGAAGCATCCATCGTACGAGTTCGCATTCCTGTCTACCGTTCACCAACGGGGACCTACGTCATCACACATCGTGTCTCAACTCCACTGCGAGAGCTGTGGCAGTAGCACCTCTACGGCGTCAACAATATCAGCACGCGGTTGGAATGCGGGGACACCACAGTCTCTACAACGGTTCTCTTCAGAGCGACTAATTGGTCTATTCCAACTTGTAGATATGACCATTAACTACCCATACACATTGCTTATATAAGGGGCGATCAAAAGCTTCCGTTTGACCTTACTATCCGGAGACGGTATGTCAGTGAGGCAAAATCGCCATGAGCACTGAGGAAAACGTCCCATTAGCGCACCAGGTTGAAGATAACCGTTTGGTAAAACACTTTGTCCTGCAGCGTGCAGAAGTCCATACCTGTCTCATTGGCATTTATAACGGACCCACGGCGTGATACTCGGATGGGCAGAAATCAGGACTATAGGGAGGGCGCTCGAGAGTGTCCCACTTGATTTGGCGTAACTTGTGAGTTAAGACAATCCTTGTCGCAATTTTCTCGAACTTATTCATTCTAATTCTCCGAATAAAGTCTCATTCGTCATTATCCTATGGATGTCTACCGATGTTTGTCCTTCAGCAGCCAAGAAAAGAATAAGATCACGTTGGTCCAATCTGGACTCATTTGGTAAAAGCGAAAAGTAATGTTTCTAACAGCTGGTGAAACGTAGCAATCAACAGCACCGCAATCTTGTACCTCGTCGGGATCTAATCACCAATGAGTGGCTCCAGTTGGATATGGTCTGAAGAAACTTGTGCAATGTCCTCCTCACTGAATTAATGTCATCACCAGGAGCAGAGGTAGACGTGAACGGAGTTAGTACGGTATCGCCTAGGAGTGACTGACTGATTGTCCATCGTTCTTAGATGATTAGCACTATTAATTCCTGATCTGTGATTACAGGTTCGGAGCTGATACGACCTGGACTAACTGACGTGAAAAGGAAGTTTATTCCAGAACTCTATTGCTGAAATCAAAGGCGGATGGATTGGCTTACCGGTATTAGATGCCTGTGCTGTTGCAGGGGGGTAAGGAGACGGGGCCCATAGCCCGGTAACTCACTTTAAGGGGTCGTGCGTCAAAGGAAGGAAGCACGGCGGGCGGCCGGCGCTCGATGCCGCCGCTGATCAGATCTGGGATTTAATTTCATCAGAGCCCGCCCCGGCTGTCAGCCGGCCGTCCTTCTTTCATCTTCCAATTGTCTTTTATTTGTCTCTACCATAGCTCACTGCGCATGTCCTATTCATACCTGGCCAATTTTCAACATTCATCCGGCTGAGGTAAAGAAACTTCTTATTCCACTTTCCATTGTAGAAGCTTTTCTCTGATAAGCATTGGTTTCATGTACTTGCACGGTAGTGCTGCTGGGGTGGACAAAATCTGTGATGCCCGATGCGCCGGGAAGCGACTCCCCTTGCCTCAGTGGAGCAGTGTTGCGGACTCCAGACGAGCGAGGAGCCGAACCGATGCCGTTGACGGACAGACAGACAGCCGCGAGATCGATCGGGGCGCAGCAGGACGTTGCCTCTCCAGTCACGTAGCGGACGGCTCCAGCTTCAGCTCCAGAGGCGGCGGCAGCCAGCCAGAGGGGTGGCGGGGAATGGCGGGGGCGGGGCCAATTGTCGGACAGCCGGAGGAGGCGCCGGACTTGGCACCGGCGCAGAGTTACGGCCGGGGAGGTCGCGTCAACAACAATCTCGGGCACTGCGCGCCGCTCACCTTAATCTGCGCACTCGCCCGTAATTAAGCAGCGCGGCCGGACGCCAAATTGAATCGCCGGCCAACGCCTCACCTCGCCTCGCCTCGCCGTGGCCGGCCGCCGGCCGCGCGTCGTCCGTCCAGAGGAGGCTGGCGGAGGCGTCGTAACGGGAGGGGGCGGCAGGCAATCGAAGTGGCGGCGGCGGCGCGGAGATTGAGCTGCTGCCGCGCCGAGAGTTATGTGCGGGGGCGGAGCCGCGGCTCTTCTGGGCACCGCCCCAAAGCAACGGGTACCTGCGCTGCACCCTCAGCGGGTCGGATGCCAAGAGGCGCTCATACTTCAAGTGGCCGACCCGGGGGCGGACGCGCCGCTGGCGGCTGGCGGCTGCAGGCGAGGCCTCCTCGCTGGCTGGCTGGCTGGCGCTTCCCTCGCCGCGAGATTTTTCTCTTTCACCCTACAGAGTAGCGCAGAACCAAACCCTTCCATCGCGTCCGATTCGCACTCCTGTACAAGTGGCAGCACCATCGTAATGGTGCAGATTCGGAACACACTGGAGTAACAAAGGTTATGGGATAGCGATGTAGGTATATAGAAATGGCAGTAGTATCGTGAACACAAGGTCTAAAAGGCAAGTCTCATTCGTATTCAAGTGATTCATGTAAAAAGGTTTCCGACATAATTATGGCCACGCGACAGGTTCAAAATGGTTCAAATGGCTCTGACCACTATGGGGCTTAGCCGGCCGGAGTGACCGTGCGGTTCTAGGCGCTACAGTATGGAACCGAGCGACCGCTACGTCGCAGGTTCGAATCCTGCCTCGGGCATGGATGTGTGTGATGTCCATAGGTTAGTTAGGTTTAAGTAGTTCTAAGTTCTAGGCGACTGATGACCTCAGAAGTCGCATAGTGCTCACAGCCGTTTGAACCATTTGAACTATGGGACTTAACTTCTGAGGTCATCAGTCCCCTAGAGCTTAGAACTACTTAAACCTAACTAACCTAAGGACATCACACACATCCTTGCCCGAGGCAGGATATGAATATAAGACCGTAGCCGTTGCGCGGTTCCAGACTGTAGCGCCTAGATCCGCTCGGCCGGCCCACGCGACAGGAATTAACACACTTTGAACTCGGAATTGTAGTTGGAGCTAGTTAGACCCATGGGACATTCCAATTCGGAAATCGTTAGGGAATTCGGTGTTGCGAGTGTGCCGGGAATAACGAGTTTCAGGCATTACCTCACACACAGTCAACCCAGTGTCCGATGGCCTTCACTTAATGATCGAAAGGCGCGGCGTTTGCGTAGTCGTCAGTGGTAACAGACAAGCATCAATGTTTGAAATAACCGCAGAAATCAGTGTGGGTCGTACAACGAAGGTATCCCTTAGGACAGTGAGGCAAATTAGAGGGTAATGGGCAATGGTGACAAACGACTGACGCGAGTGGCTTTGCTAACAGCACGACATCGCCTGCAGTTCCTCTCCTTTGCTCGTAACTGTATCGGTTGGACTCTAGACGACTGGCCTGGTTAGATAAGTCCCGGTTTCAGCTGGTAAGATCTGATGGTAGAATTTAAGTGTGTTGCAGACCCCAAGAAGCCAAGGACCTAAGCTGTGAACAAGGCATTATGCAAGCTGTTCGTGGCTCCATAACGGTGTGGGCTGTGCTTCTATGGAGTGGACTTAGTCCTGTGGTTCAAATGAACCGATCATTGACTTAAAGCCGGCTGGAGTGGCCGAGCTGTTCTAGGCGCTTCAGTCTGGAACCGCGCGACCACTACGGTCGCAGGTTCGAATCCTGCCTCGGGCATGGATGTGTGTGATGTCCTTAGGTTAGTTAGGTTTAAGTAGTTCTTAGTTCTAGGGGACTGATGACCTCAGAAGCTAAGTCCCATAGTGCTGAGTGCCATTTGAAGCAAGCCATTGACTGAAAATGGTTATGTTCGGTTATTTGAAGACCATTTGCAGCCATTCATCGACTCTATGTACCATAACAACAGTGGAACATTATAGATGACAATACACCATGTCGCCGGACCACAGTTGTTTGCGATGATTTAAAGACATTCTGGACAGTTCTGGCGAATGATTTGGTGAGCCAGGTCGCCCGACATGAACCCTTCCGAATATTTATGGGACATAATCTAGAGGTCAGTTTGTGCACAAAATCTTGCAGAGGCAACACTTTCGCAATTATGGACAGCTGCAGGGGCAGCATGGCTCAATTTTTCTGCAGGGTACTTCTAACGACTTGTTGAGTTGATACCACGTCGATTGGGTGACTATGTCGGGCAAAAGGAAGTCTTGGGGTGTAAGTGAGTGGGATGTAAGTGATAAGGGACGTAGACTGCACGATTTCCTCCTTGAAACGAGGGAGCGGTTGAGAATGAAACCTATCGATCCCAACTGTGGTGTGCTACATTTTCTTAACCGGACGCGGACCTTACCCCACGCACTTAAACCGCTTGAGTCTGTGTCAGGCACTTACATGCACATACGGGAAGAAGGTTCCCCAGAACGCACTGGGTTTCTTTGCTGGCGGTACGCGAACAACGGACATACGCTCAACTTAGGCTACACAGGAACAAACTTAGATATATATGCAGCAGTAAGAGACGAAGAACAATGGGCGCAACTAAACGCATTACCAAACAGGATTTCAGAAACAACACATGGAGAGTACCTGCGGACACGACAGAACAGACATGACTATGTGCAACGTAACAACAATCTCCACTCACACTGACAGCGAAAACAGTGTCACTGAAGAGGATCAAGAAGGGTAAGACGAGATGTAACAGTAAATAACCATAAGGTGCTGCTGATCTACCAATGAAAACACCAAATGCTGTACACGGATGAGCACCTAAAGTTAACACATAGGATTAGTAATACTACTTCTCTACCACCAACCAAAACTTTTCTGTTGTGACTGGCGGTCAACAGGTCGAAGAACCTAGAGATGTGTCGTTCGCGAACTAACGGGTCCAAAGGAATGGTTCACCAAGATGAATGGAAGGAGCGAGGAACGAATTCCAAAGAACCGTCTTTCATAGTTCACTTCGGCCGCGGCTTTTTACTGATCGTTTCCGGGAACGGGAACCGGTCGATCTCGTTCCAGCCTCGGTCCCGTTCCCCTCTGTCTCGGTCTCGGTCTCCGTCGGCCGGACTCGTCCTTTCTCGCGTGGCCGCTCGTCGCAGTTTCACTGCCGACTGCAACTAGTTGGTTCAGTTTCGAGGTGTTGTTCGTTTCGTTCTCTGCGTACGCCCATTCTAGATCTGTTTCAAACATTTTTTCAACGCTGGACTTTGGTTATTTTCGCATTCCATTCAGCGTCCACGATCGGTAATTAAAGTGTATTTTATAATTACGTAAATTATATAAAAACTTGGTGGTATGCAATACATACATCTTTTCGGGAAACTAAATGGCATATTACCTTGCTTCACTATTTCGATAAACAGCAGAAGACATACTTATAAAAAGACAACTTTTTTGTTATTACACATGCAAAGGAAGTCGGCACGGCACACACGAGAGGCCATTTTACGTCTTTTTTTGATCCAAGGTAAAACAGCATATTCATTGTTATGGAAGGCAGACCGACTTACAACTGAATGAAACCCGCGCTCCACCATCGAGTGCCTGCCCTCACATTTTGTAAAGAGAATACGATAACTTCTACAATATTGACTGGCGACTCCATGGAGTGCTGTGTGCACAACGACCATATATGTTAAATTAAAAGGAAGGTCAGCGTTGGCCGTAATATTGATGGTTTATTGATAGCAAAATCGATTTTCAGTCACATAGTGATCTTCAGTGCTGGAATTTAAAAATTTCACATAGCGATGAGTGAATAAAAACAAAAAACCACAAATACACCTGGGCATAAACCAACTGTTGGAAATAACATATCTGTCGTGTACAAAGTAAACTCATAGACACTGGTATCAAGTTATCAGTAACCAAAACTGAGAAGCGATCACAATAACTGAAGGCGCTGTTTACATTACCTATACAGCAGACCTCGGTGTGACACAGTCTTGAAACGCCCTCTATGTGGCGTGTGTCACGTGAAGACTTAACAATTCTTTCCAACAGTTGGCTTATACTCAGGTGTATTTGTCGTTTTTTGTTTTTATTCACTCATCGCTATGTGAAATTTTTAACTTCCAGCACCGAAGATTATCATTATGTGATTGACTCTCGATTTTGCTATCAATAAACCATGAATATTACGGCCAACGCTGACCTTCCTTTTAATTCTACAATATTATTTCAGTAGTACGTTGTGGCGCACGAAAAATCGGCCCCGAGCGCTACACTGCTGATTGTCGCCCACCAATCGTCATCTGTTGTTTCGAAGGTATTGTTTGCATTAGCTTATTTGTTATTTCTTTACTGCATAATTATTCCATGTTTATCTATTCTGCTGGTAGCGGTCAACAAGTCGTGAGTATTTGGCGAGTAGTCTGTATTCAGGGCCGGTTTTTCGTTCACCACCTTATATTATTTCACTGCGATTAGCCATATAACGCTACAGTTGGCTAAGCGAGAGGTTTTTCAGAATCATGAAAATTACTTCTATAACTGTATGAGAATACTTTAATGAATAAGGACTCTGTATTCCAGAGGATAAGCAAGTTCCCCCTCTTGGCGCCTTCCATCTTCAGTCACCTATGCGATTAATTTTCAGTTTTTCATAAGAACCGTATGCCAAGAACAAATGAGCGGTGAACGAGTAAAACTGAATGGTTCCCAAAAAAGAGCGGTCACCAATGAACTAGTTCCCAAGGATGAACGAATTTGCCCATCTCTAGAAGAAACCATTCTGAGGCATTCACTGCCAGTTACAATCGATGATGGCACTAATAAATCTGTCCTCTATCCTATCATCTTTTCATATTCTTCTTAAAAAAACAAAATTTTATTTGTATTCCAGTCTTAAATTATTGTTAGTTTAAAAAGTATTATTTTTTTATAAAATGTTGTAGACGATGACAAAAGAAAAGAAAACTACAGAAAAAAGATAAACGAAGACTGTAAGATGTACGACCCATTTTAAAACATCAGGTAACAGGTCCATAATGTGGCAATTAATAAATAAATAAATAAACCCAGTATGATATGAGGAGGTATCCATGACTTTTGTCACTTCAGAGAAATCCACAACCAACGTTAGAGGCATATGGCTAAAACTTCAAGACAAATGTAGTTATTTGTTTCTGAGGGCAAACAAACTGCTCACCAAGCACGAAAGAGTTTAATTATTCATTCACGGTCTTGAAAGAACAAGGTCATCAGGACAGGTGGATTCCGGCTTTCCAAACTTCCGACTGACGTTTCACACTATGCCAAATAGCTGTTTCTCCGCAGGGTCGGCATCGTTATATAGGAGTTGGACAAAAAGTGGAAACACCGCGAGACATGCGTACTTAGTCGTAAACGCAGATGCTAGCTAAGCCTGCAGGTTGCGCTGTTGTGTGAGGACCATACTGAAAGCCGTGAGCAACACTATACATTTCACACTACGTGTCGTCACACTGTGACGTCATTGGTGTCTATCACGTGACTAAAGGCTGCGCTGCCATAATGACATCGGTACTTCACGTTGTCATTGAACACCTTATTAAAGAGGGAAAATATGATATTGGAATTCATCTCCGACGTCAACGTAGCTATGGAGTTGTCTGCATGGGAACCAACAGTGTTAGAAAACGGGTGAAAAGCTGTAATGATGGAAACATGACTATCCAAGATGAGAGTCGTTGCAGTCGCACATGGATTCCTTCCGTGGAACGCAACAAGGAAGAAGCTCATTTCAGAAGACATGCGTCTCCCTGTGAATGATACTGCTGAGAAACTTCCAATAGAACACAGTGCACTGCAAGAAATGATTCAAATTTTAAATGCGAACTTTTTAGGTTACGCTTTACCGTGACTATTATTGACATTAAATGAAACAACAAGTTTACGTTACCAGGTACTGTTTATTTACCTCCACGACATGTTTCAAAGGTTTAAACATCCATCATCATGTGGATTTACATTTGTTAGTATGACATTTGTGTGTGTGTTGTGTTACTATTTATTGGAGGAACTTGTAGCACTGTCTACTGGAGAAACAAAACACTATTTCAGAGAATGGTTTTGGGTTTCTTTTTACAAAAAATTAAACTTGTATCTAAGCCTGAAATAAGCAAAATAAAGCACCTCTAATGGTAACAGGTTCCTTTCACTGTAGTAACACATCACATGTATTCTGTCATATTTTGTAAACAAATATGGCCTGGGAAACTATTGGGTGCATGGATCATATAGCAAAAGAGGAAACATTATCACAAAGTACAAAGAATATAGGTCCTAACAATTTTATTGCAGAATAATTTTTAAAGGATTTGGAGATGTTGTTTTGAGGTGTCTAATACATTTGTTGGAATAAATATTTCAGGCGGTATATAAATCCGATTTTGACAAGTTAAATAGCTTGAACTTCATACTCGTTTATACAATCAGGTGAAGTGTTACAGACTTTAAGTACAATTATGATATTGGCTACAGTGGTAAAATTTTTGTTGGGATTCATAGATAGATATCAAAGGCTGGCGGCAGTGGGGGAGGAAGAGAAAGAGAAAGGGAGAGGGAGAGAGTGTGTAGTAAAAGTGATTGTATAAGAGCAAACTTTACAAAGCAAGGAGTCTTAAGATTATATCTGTTACAAGTAATAATTGTCTAAAGGTTGGGGTAATACATTGGTTAATGCATAAAAATGTCTTGCAACAGAAACTGTTAACATCTTGGATCAACGGAGTACACTAAAGAAAAAGACGGAACACATTAGTTTTTTTCTTACGACAGATACTGCAGTACAAATAGCGAATTAACGATCGGAAGGAGCAGCAGATTGATAAAATCTGATTCCAGAAAAAATTAGTAATTATCTTTGTTTCCTTAGAAATCTCCTAGTCAGCTTTTACTCATTCTGCTGGCTTATCCTCAAGCGGTTAAAAAGTCGTAATCCCATATAACGGGTAATGAAAAATATTGCGCCTTTGCATTTCAAATTTCCCTTGATGAGAGCTCGGATATTATTTCCATTTAACTTGCGAAATTCGAAATAGGCATCTGTTCAAACATTCGTACTGCTTAGATCAGCAGTAGGAACTGAATCAGACTGCAATATCCGGGTCAGAACGAAACGAAAGTCATCTTACCACGTCTGGCGTGTGAGATGCAGATAGCACCGACTCTCAAGATTCAGTAGCGACCCGTGGTTTCCTCTCGGTCGGTTAGTCAGCGGTTTGGAAGGCGCTTCGAGGGAAATTGTCTCTGATTAAGGCTACCTGGATACGCGCGGGCACGAGCGCTACCCCGCTGGACCTGCGTAGAGGTCTCTGCAGAACGGACGAGGCCCTCAGGGGAAGGGAAGGCGGTTGCTCCGTGTTCTGGCTGTGGGCCTCGGTTTCGTTTCCCTTGCAATTCGACTTCGAAGCATTTTCAACTTCCATCGGTCAACATCTGTGGAAACAACTTTAAGCGTTCGTGGCGGGGAATTACGTCGCCTTTCAAAAATTATCAGTTTTTTCTCATATCCCCTCAAATTAATCAGGTTGTAAAGATATCACACTGCATTTATCACGTAGAAGTGAGAGAGAGTTTCAATACCTTAAGAAATTCCCATTCAAAAAGCAGAAGCTGTGTCATGAAAAGTTGTTAAATTACAGTTTCTACACCTACTGAAAATTTTTCTGATAAATATAGCTAGAGGGATGACACGAAATCATTTTTTTAAATTAATATTTTATGCATTTTCATCCGTAGCATAATGCTGGAGATAAGCACGAGAGTTTCCTCGTTATCATTTACAGACAGGTGTACGCTATTGCCTGTAATATCTACACTCCTGGAAATTGAAATAAGAACACCGTGAATTCATTGTCCCAGGAAGGGGAAACTTTATTGACACATTCCTGGGGTCAGATACATCACATGATCACACTGACAGAAACAAAGGCACATAGACACAGGCAACAGAACATGCACAATGTCGGCACTAGTACAGTGTATATCCACCTTTCGCAGCAATGCAGGCTGCTATTCTCCCATGGAGACGATCGTAGAGATGCTGGATGTAGTCCTGTGGAACGGCTTGCCATGCCATTTCCACCTGGCGCCTCAGTTGGACCAGCGTTCGTGCTGGACGTGCAGACAGCGTGAGACGACGCTTCATCCAGTCCCAAACATGCTCAATGGGGGACAGATCCGGAGATCTTGCTGGCCAGGGTAGTTGACTTACACCTTCTAGAGCACGTTGGATGGCACGGGATACATGCGGACGTGCATTGTCCTGTTGGAACAGGAAGTTCCCTTGCCGGTCTAGGAATGGTAGAACGATGGGTTCGATGACGGTTTGGATGTACCGTGCACTATTCAGTGTCTCCTCGACGATCACCACTGGTGTACGGCCAGTGTAGGAGATCGCTCCCCACACCATGATGCCGGGTGTTGGCCCTGTGTGCCTCAGTCGTATGCAGTCCTGATTGTGGCGCTCACCTGCACGGCGCCAAACACGCATACGACCATCATTGGCACCAAGGCAGAAGCGACTCTCATCGCTGAAGACGACACGTCTCCATTCGTCCCTCCATTCACGCCTGTCGCGACACCACTGGAGGCGGGCTGCACGATGTTGGGGTGTGAGCGGAAGACGGCCTAACGGTGTGCGGGACCGTAGCCCAGCTTCATGGAGACGGTTGCGAATGGTCCTCGCCGATACCCCAGGAGCAACAGTGTCCCTAATTTGCTGGGAAGTGGCGGTGCGGTCCCCTACGGCACTGCGTAGGATCCTACGGTCTTGGCGTGCATCCGTGCGTCGCTGCGGTCCGGTCCCAGGTCGACGGGCACGTGCACCTTCCGCCGACCACTGGCGACAACATCGATGTACTGTGGAGACCTCACGCCCCACGTGTTGAGCAATTCGGCGGTACGTCCACCCGGCCTCCCGCATGCCCACTATACGCCCTCGCTCAAAGTCCGTCAACTGCACATACGGTTCACGTCCACGCTGTCGCGGCATGCTACCAGTGTTAAAGACTGCGATGGAGCTCCGTATGCCACGGCAAACTGGCTGACACTGACGGCGGCGGTGCACAAATGCTGCGCAGCTAGCGCCATTCGACGGCCAACACCGCGGTTCCTGGTGTGTCCGCTGTGCCGTGCGTGTGATCATTGCTTGTACAGCCCTCTCGCAGTGTCCGGAGCAAGTATGGTGGGTCTGACACACCGGTGTCAATGTGTTCTTTTTTCCACTTCCAGGAGTGTATACAGGAAGCCCATCAACATGTTTTTGTCTGAGCAATGCAAGTACGCTCTAGTTTATATTGGGGTATCTAAACTGGAGCGTTTCATCGGCTACTCTGTACTATATCCTGAATATGCTTATCTAATAAAGTCACAGTACATAGTCTTGAGTGTGCTGAAGGGCATGGAGTGTAATCTTGTTACGAAATTCTTTACCCGCACTGACTCCTTAAGCGCCCTGCAGGCTCCTCGTGACATACATACTGAGACGCCCTGCTAAACCCGCAGGTCAGGACAAGTAGTAGGAATTGTGGAAGGGGGCCAGGATGAGCGGCTGTCAGTTACACTCCAATCATAACACTTTATTTAGTAGTCCAAAGATTACAGCGCAACTTCTAAGCTTGACTATCGACAGAAGACGTATTTAATTATAAAACGGCTGAAGGCCCATAAATTAAATACAACTGCTATAAATATATTTTTTTTTAGACATAAGGCTCTAGGCTTTAACCTTAAATAGTATTTAAGCCCAAGTGAGGTAAGACTTGATAAGTAAGAATCCAAAATTTTAAAGCGGCTGAAGGCCGATCATTTTAAGAACAACAACAGGTGAGGAAAGGACACTTTCTTAATTTAAGTCAGCGACCAGGGCAGGTAACCGGAACACTGATGGCCACAAGACAGAAAATTCCGCTGGTGCACTTGAATTTCAAACCGACAAATATAGTTAATTCTACCACACGGCGGCTAAATCTTCACCAACTCGAACACTCTCTGTTGCTCCCAGGAATACCGCCAACAGCGAACCACCAACCAAGGGGACAGTGTGAACAGACCAATCAACTTTCATGTCCTGGGTCGGTGAGCCACGAACCTCATAGCACTCGGAACAGCCCCCACACGCTCCGACACTGCGTAGAAACCGCCAGCGGGCCCGGCCGACTGCTCCATGCGGAGACTTGCTTGCTGATCCGCTCCAACCGACCGACTCACCGTCAGTGCCCGACAACATTTAAAACAAGTTATCAGTGGACATGACACCAACTACACACACAGTTTGATAGACACTTGCAGGAAGACTTGAACGACACTCAGCAGTGGCTGTGCAATCATGAAGACAAATCTGGAGTCGGTACACACACACAGTCAACCCATAAACGATCGGCGAGCTAAATCACGTCGTCCAGTAGCACGACCGACCGCCGATCCACGAACACCGTCCTCGGCTCAAGTGATGCGTGGCGGCAACGGTCGGGCGAGCCATGGACATCCAGGCCTCACTGCTGCTCCAACTCGACTGATAGGTCCGAACTCCCCTCCTGCACGTTCCAGCTGACTCCACGACAGAACACAACCGGGAAGTAATAGCAGTGCAGTAAAGATAACACGTGAGGACTATATCGATAGGCACTGCTGCAGCCGCTGATGGGCGTTGAGCGCTATTGACAAGGGATTTCAAATTGATTCCATATTTCTAGATTTCCAGATGGCTTTTGACACTGTACCATATAAGCGGCTTGAGTGAAATTGTGTGTTTGTTTAATATCGTCTCAGTTATGCGACTATATTTGTGATTTCTTGTCAGGGAGGCCACAGTTCGTAGTAACTGACAAAAGGTCATCGAATAAAACAGAAGTCATTTCTGACGTTCCCCAAGGTAGTGTTACAGGCCATGTGTTATTCCTTATCTATATAAACGATTTAATAGACAATCTGAGCAACCATCTTAGGTTGTTTGCAGCTGATGCTGCCGTTTATCGTCTAGTAGTGTCATCAGAAGATCAAAACGAATTGCGAAGGGATTTAGAAAAGATATCTGTATGGTGCTAAAATTGGCAATTGACCTTAAATAATGAAAAGCGTGCGGTCATCCACATGAGTACTAAAAGGAATCTGTTAAACTTCGATTACACGATAAATCAGTCAAATTTAAAGGCCGTAAATCCAACTAAACACTTAGAAATTAGAATTACGAACAACTAACATGGAAAGAACACGTAGAAAATGTTGTGGGGGAGGCAAAACAAAGTCTGCGTTTTATTGGTAGAGCCCCTAGAAAATGTAACAGATCTACTAAAGAGGCTGCCTACATTACGCTTGCCCGTTCTCTTTTGGAGTACTTCTGCGTGGTATAGGATCCTTACCAGAGAGAATTAATGGAGGACATCGAAAAACTCAAAGAAGAGCAGCAAATGTTGTATTATTGCGAAATAGAGGACAGAGTGTCACTGACATGATACAGGATTTCGGGTGGACAGCATTAAAACAAAGGCGTTTCTCTGTGGCGGAATCTTCCCATGAAATTTCAATTACCAACTTTCTCCTCCCAAAATATTTTGCTGACGTCGACCTACATAGGGAAAGACGATCAACATAATAAAATAAGGGAAATCAGAGCTTGCCCGGAAAGATACAGGCGTTCGTTTCTTCCGCGCGCTGTTCGAGATTGGGATAACAGACAATTATTGTGAAGGTGGTTCGATGAACTATGATTTTCAGAGTATCCATGTAGATGTAGATGCAGATGTACATTTCGGGATATAGTTACTTTGGATAATACACACTACCTGATCAAAGGTATCCGGACACCCCTATGTAAATGTGGAACTGACCACTAGATGTCATGAGAAGCCAATACCCCAGTACGAAAGCAGGCGGTGAATACTGTATCGTTAGATGAGGGGCAGCAGGAGCAGAATCTATCATTCAAAAGAGCACAGTGACTTTGATCGTGGACTTATCGCTGAATGGCACCTGAGTAGCAAATCCGTCAGGGACATTTCAACCTTTCTAAAGCTGCCCAAATTGATTGTTGGTTATGTGCCTGTGAAATGCAAATGCGAAGGAACAGTCACAGCTAAAAACCAGGCGTGCCTCATGTATCGGTGGATAAGGGTCATCGAGCGTTGTGGTTGATGGTTGTAAAAATCGCTTTAAGTAATCGAAAGAAATGACACGTGAGTTCCAAAGAGCCACCAGCAGAGCAGTCAGAACAATGTCCGTGGGCAAGTAAGAAGAATGGAGTTCAGTGGCCGAGCAGCTTATCATAAGCCACACCTTTCAGTGGTGGCTCAAATGGCTCGGAGCACTATGGGACTTAACATCTATGGTCATCAGTCCCCTAGAACTTAGAACTACTTAAACCTAACTAACCTAAGGACATCACACACATCCATGCCCGAGGCAGGATTCGAACCTGCGACCGTAGCAGTCGCGCGGTTCCGGACTCAGCGCCTAGAACCGCATGGCCACCGCGGCCGGCCTTTCAGTGGTCAATGCTGAGCAACGCCTGAGGTGGTGTAGAGTGAGACGCTACTGGACAGTGCATGAATGGAAACGAGTGATTTGGATTGGTGAATTACACTATATCCTACGGCAATATGATGGAAGCGATTCGGTTTGGCGAATACTTGGGGAACGTTACCTGCCGTCGTCTGTAGTGCCAACTATGATGTACAGAGGAGTTGGTGTTACACTCTAGAAGCGTTTGTCGCAGTTAAGGTGTGGTCCCTTATTGCGATTAAGAAAACATTAAATGCGGAAGCAGAAGAACTCATTGTAGAGCCTTGTGTACTGCGTACAATAGGGCAACAATTCGGAGACGATGACTTTCAGCATGATATTGCACCCTATCATAATCGAGCATCTGTGAGGCAATGGTCTGTGGAGAGTAACATTCCTGAAATGGACTGTCTTGCCCAGCGTCCAGACAGGCTAATGGATCACCATTTGAGCCGTGTTAGAAGGTCAAATTGCGTCGAGAACCCTGGACCCAACATCACTACCTTCCATGGTTTTTACGCTTGAGGAGGAATGCACTGCTATTCTTCCACAGAAAAAGTGTCCATAGCAGAGTTCTAGTCGTCGATAAGGCGTAGGGTGGACACACTCCGTGTTAATGCTCCGTGTTAATGTCCTCTAATAAGTGTCTGGATACCTTTGATGAAATAGTGTACACCGAACGGGTATTGTTTTGGGGACATCAACAGGAAGTGATAAATTTGCAAATTTGTGGTAAGTTCCTGTGGGACCAAACTGCTGAGGTCATCGGTCCCCAGGCTTTCGCACTACTTAATCTAACTTAAACTAACTTACACTAAGAACAACACACACACCGATGCCCGAAGGAGGGTTCGAACCTCCGAAAGGGGGAGGCGCGCGAACCGTGGAAGTGATATGGGCTGTGGCTGTGTGGCAAAGAGACCCATGGAAATCTTAACTAACAGTTGAAACGTCCGCTTTGGAAATTTGTAGATGACTGTGCTGATAAACCTCTTCGTTATTTGATTTTCAAACAGCTGAGCAAAACTGAACGTACTCAGACATTTCTCTCTTTACTTAATCTGATCAATACTTAGCTGACACACAATATTTTTGCGCCACGCAAACTGACTTTCAAAAATCCCCACAAAAGGATGGCCCTGACTAACAATAACCTATACCTTTCATGAATCACTTACCTCACAAAAATCTTCGCTACTCGACCTACTGCAATACAGCGAGCGCCAATACTGTCAGCTAAATAAAAGATTCTAACTACTGAAGGCACTAACTACTGATAGGCACAGTTAGCAAATGAAAGATTTTGATAGAGAACAAACAATGTATTTACCTTAATAGTGCTCAAAAGGCATAATATATATAATAGTTCATGACATCCAGTCTTACAAATTTCCTTTTTCTGACGGACACACGTCCAGATCGTCCGCTCTCAAAACTCTGTCATCTCTCTCTCTCCCCACATCTAGCACGGCTGGCGGCTCACCTCCAACTGCGCAACGCTACGCGCTGTTCACATCCAACTGCCCATCACTACAATAGCGAATTCCAACAATGCAAACCAGCCCCAGCCACAGACTGCACACAGACAGTCGTGATTTTCATACAGAGCGCTACGTGGCGTTACCAACATACAAACCTAAACAGCCCACTTACACAGTCCATAACCGTTCAAGACGCTCATTAGATACTGTACGCTGTAAATGAACATTTACTAATGTTGAAGTGGAGTAGTTTCCAGGACCTTCAAGAATCGTCGTATGTGTGTTGTGCAACATAGGGAAAAAAGAATGATGAACGCGTTTTGGGCAGATTTCTGTCTGCGATCTTAGCTGGTTAGGGAAACGCCGCTGCTCGAAGCACTCGTAAAACGTGTAAAAATTTGAACCTCGATTTCTTACAAACGCTAGAATTGCTCATCGCAAATATTCCGGATTTCGAATCAAGAAGAACTGTCAACATCAGTAACTTAAAAGCAGATATCCTCGGTGTAGCGAAGCAGCTTATAACACTTAATAAAGGCAAGATCTCTGGTCCAGACTGTATACCAGTCATCTTCGCACATCCATATTTAAACTGGATGAAGGTGGGTCTCAGCTAGTATAAGTTTTTTTATTAAATATGCAATTCCTCCAGCTGTACTTAAGATTTTTTATTCACTTCGCTGCTAGTTTCGGCGTTGCGTCAACGCCATCTTCAGGCCCGTACACTTTGCTGAAATCAGTTGTGTGTGACTCAGTCTAGAAGTCCGCGGTGAGATCAACACCTGCTCCACCCCACCTCACCGCGGACTCCTAGACTGAGCCACATACAACTGATTTCGGCAAAGTGTACGGGCCTGAAGATGGCGTTGACGCAACGCCGAAACTAGTAGCGAAGTGAATAAAAAATCTTAAGTACAACTGGAGGAATTGCATATTTAATAAAAAATGTATACCAGTCAGGTTCCTTTCAGAGTATGCTGATGCAATATCACCATGCTTAGCAACTATATGCAACAGCTTGTACAAAATGATCAGTTTTGTGCGAAATTCTAAGGGACTAAACTGCTGAGGTCATCGGTCCCTAGACTTACACACTACTTAAAGTAACTTATTCTAAGAACACCACACACACCCATGCCCGAGGGAGGACTCGAACATTCGACGGGAGGGGTCGCGCAGACAGTGAAATGGTTCAAATGGCTCTAAGCACTATGAGACTTAACATCAGAGTTCATCAGTCCCCTAGACTTAAAACTAAGTAAATCTAACTAACCTAAGGACATCCCACACATCCATGCCCGAGGCAGAATTCCAGCCTGCGGCCGTAGCAGACGCATGTTTCCCGACTGAAGCGCCTAGAACCGCTCGGCAACAGCTGCCGGCGCAATCAGTGATATGGCGTCTATAACCACGCGGCCACTCCGCGCGGTTCAACGTCTTGATGTACAAGTGACACTTTTATAGTAATCCGCTGAATTACAGACTCATACCACTAACGCCGATTTGTGGTAGGATTTTGGAACATATACTGTTTTCGAACATTATGAGCCAAAACGGATTAAGAAAATATCATTCTTGTGAAACACAACTAGCTCTTTATTCTCACGAAGTAAAGAGTACTATCTACAGAGCATGTCAAATTGATTCTATCTTTCTTGATTTCGGGAAGGCTTTTACCATCGTTCATCACGAGCGACTACAAATCAAATTGCGTGCCTGTGTAGTATCGTCTTAGTTGTGTGACTGGATTTATGATTTCCTGTCAGAAAGGTCATATTTCGTAATTACTGACGAACTGAAATGACATTATCGTGTGGCATTGTTGGCCAGGATGGCCCATCCGGGGAAATTCGGCCGCCGGGTTGCCAGTCTTATTTCAGGCGATGCCACATTGGCCGACTTGGGCGTCGGTGATGATGATGACAATGATGATGAAAGGAAGATGAGGACAGCACAACACCCAGTCAACGAGCGGAGAAAAACTCCAACCCGGCCGGGAATCGAATCCAGGCCCGCTGCATGGTGGGCAGACACGTTACCACTCAGCTAAGCAGGCGGAGAACTGACGAAAACGCATCGAGTAAAACAGAATTAACATCTGGCATTCCCCAAGAAAATGTCATAGGCCCTCTGCCATTCCTCATCTGCATTAACGACTTAGGAGGAAGTCTGAGCAGCCACCTCAGATTGTTTTGCTCATGATGGCGTCATTTACCGTCTTGTAAAGTCATCAGATGATCAAAACGAATTGCAAAATTATATTAGAACAAATAAGCCCTCGGTCACAAATATTAAGTCAAAATTGACCAGGTTTCGACGCTACTATGAGCAATCCTTGTTCACTAAAGTACGAGCAGCCCTTAGCGGCTAGCCATCTTACAACTATTCATGATGTCGCCTTTCCGGCTTAGATCTTTTTTAATATGTGACTTGTAAATACTGCATCTTTTTCCAGTCCGTACAAACTGTAATTTTATTAATGTATTATATACTTAATATGTTTTAGAACAGTTAGTCTAATTCTGAAGACGACGCTCATAGTAGCGTCGAAACCTGGTCAGTTTTGACTTAATATTTGTGACCGAGGGCTTATTTGTTCTAATATAATTCTGACACGGTCACTGAACCTTAGCAGCTATGTTTAAAGAATTGCAAAATCATTTAGATAAGATACCTGTATGGTGAAAACTGTGGCAGTTGGCTCTAAATAATGAAAAGTGCGAAGTCATCCACAGGAGTACTAAAAGGAATCCGCCAAATTTTTTTTACACGAGAAATCACACAAATCTAAATCCTGTAAACTCAGCTAAATAATTCAACATTTACATCTACATGGATGTATCTTTCCGTACGAGCTCTGGTTTCCCTCATTTTATCATGGTGATCGTTTCTCCCTAAGTAGGTCGGTGTCAACAAAATATTTTCGCATTCGGAGGAGAAAGTTGCTGATGGGAATTTCGTGAGAAGATTCCGTCGAAACGAAAAACGCCTTTCTTTTAATGATGTCCAGCCCAAATCCTGTATCATTTCTGTGACACTCTCTTCCATACTTGGCGATAATGCAAAACGTGCTGCCCTTCTTTGAACTTTTTCGATTTACTCCGTCAGTCCTATCTGGTAAGGATTCCACACCGCGCAGCAGTATTCTAAAAGAGGACGGACAAGCGTAGTTTAGGCAGTCTCCTTAGTAGGTCTATCACATTTTCTAAGTGTCCTGCCAATAAAACGCAGCCTTTGGCTAGACTTCCCCACAACATTTTCTGTGTGTTCTTTCCAATTTAAGTTGTTCGTAATAGTAATACCTAGGTATTTAGTTGAATTGATGGCCTTTAGATTAGACTGATTTACGGTGTAGCCGAAGTTTAACGGATTCTGAGATGTGGGACTTAGGGAAAGCAGGAAAGGTGTGGACGGGGCCTAATCAGTTACCGTTGGTTGTACAGAAAACACATATACTTTATTTTCAAAAAACAAAACTTTCAATCATTTTTAAAGATTTTACTACGCTGGCGGCTGAAAGCCTTATTAGAAGAATTGCAAGTTATTGTCGGCTGAAGGCCACAAACAATATTACACACAATCAACGGCTAAGGCCTGATTAAGATGGTTGAAAATTATTCGTGGGCTGAAGGCCACAAGCAATTTCAGAATACACAAGGGCTGAAGGCCTGAATTACAAATAAGGTGGACAATTACACTTTAAAAATACTAAAAACCTTTCTAATAATCTTAATAACTTGTAACAAGCTATAGTGACGGCTGAAGGCCTCATTAAAACAGGATTGATAATTATTTGTCGGCTGAAGGCGATAAGCAATGCTACAAACAATTAACGGCTGAAGGCCTGATTAAGAAGGGATTCAAAATTATTGGGGGCAGAAGGTCACAATTAGTTTTCAGAGTACTCAACGGCTGAAGGCCTGAATTACAAGGAAAGAACGCGGTTGCATGTTAAAATACTAAAACCTATTTAATCAATCTTAACGAACTGTAAAAGGCTCTAGTGATGTCTGCAAGCCTTATTAAGTGAAAATTGAAAATAATTTGTCGGATGAAGGCCACAAGCAGTGTTACAAACAATTAACGGCTGAAGGCCGGAATTACAACTGGGGAAGGCAATAACATGTTAAAACACTAGGATAAATTTTAAACAATTATGACAACTTGTCCAAATAAGATGGAGTGATCCGAGGAAAGCGACTACAGTTGTGTAAGCGGTGAGACAGGCAGCTAATAGCTGTACTCACGTAACAGTATGGCAACACACACGAAGGGTAGCTTAAGCGCCGACCGACCGACTAACCAATCCGCCTAACGTCCGATCACCGGTACAACGATGGAATATTTTTAGGCAAGGGCGAAGAGACGGATAGCACCACATCTTCAGAAACACAGCCAAGGCCGAAGGAAACACTAGAATCAACTAGACGTCTGAAAACATATGCACAATACAATTCAAGAGGCTGTCGAACAACACGCTGTGTCGGACAGCATCAAGACGACGAGGAAAGGTTCACTGCTGGAAAAGTACGCTAACCTCCAGGGCAGGTAACTGGGGCGTTTGCGGCCACAAGGCAGAAAATATCGCTGGTTGCACGTCACTAATAAGAATAATACTAAATCCAAACTAAGGTCAAGGAGTAGAAGGGGGCTAATAGCTTCCGCCAACCTGACAGATTCCACTTGTTGCGGTTAGTCTCACCGACCCCGGGAGCAACAACACGCAAACAACAGTGAGATCACAAACAGTAGAGGTTGCACTACTGGATATGGTTCACTCAACTTCAAACGTCCTGGGTTCGGTCGTCGGCTACAGCCCTTCGGTCTGACAGTGCCTGCATGCCGCCAGCGGTCCTGGCCTGCCTCCACGCTGCGGACCTCCTCGCTGCTCGGAATGAAGCCGACTGCCTCGCACACGCCACGACCCCGAAATGCTAGCCATGGCACCAAAGATAGCATCACAGTACTGTCTATCGTCAACTGCTGCTGCTGCCGCTGGCGGACAAACAATAGCAAACTCAGTGGTGCCATTAACACAAGAAGAAAACAAGACGCCACTAACGCTGTTACAAGACACCAAGTTATGAACGGCGAGAACGCGTGTTGCACGCAGCTTAGATTCCTTTTAGCACTCATGTGGATGACCTCACACTTTTCGCTATTTAGGGTCAACTGCCTATTTCCGCACCATTCAGATATCTTTTCTAAATAGTTTTTCAATTTGTTTTGATCTTCTGATTACTTTATTAGTCGATAAATGACAGCTTTATCTGCAAAAAACCTAAGACGGCATCTCAGATTGCCTCCCAAATCACTTATACAGATAAGGAAGAGCAAAGGGCCTGTAACACTACCTTGGGTAACGCCAGAAATCACTTCTGTTTTACTCAATGACTTTCCATCAATTACTACGAACTGCGACCTATCTGAAAGGAAATCACAAACCCACTCACATAACTGAGACGATATTCCACAAGCACTCAATTTCACTACAAGCCGCTTGCCTCATACAGTGTCAAAAGCCTTCCGGAAATCCAGAAATACGGAATCGATCTGACATCCCTTATCAACAGCACTCAACACTTCGTGTGAATAAAGAGCTAGTTGTGTTTCACAAGAACGATGTTTTCTAAACCCATGTTGACTGTATGTCGACAGACAGTTTTCTTCGAGGTAATCCATAATGTTCGAACACAATATATGTTCTAAAATCCTCCTGCACATCGACGTTAACGATATGGGCCTGTAATTTAGTGGATTACTCCTACTACCTTTCTTGAATATTGGTGTGATCTGTGCAACTTTCCAGTCTTTGGGAACGGATGTTTCGTCGACCGAACGGTTGTATATGATTGTCAAATATGGAGCTAATGCATCAGCATACTCGGAAAGGAACCTAATTGGTATACAGTCTGGACCAGAAGACTTGCTTTCATTAAGTGATTTAAGTTGCCTCACTATTCCGAGGATACTTACTTCCACGTTAGTCATGTTCGCAGCTGTTCTCGATTCGAATTCTGGAATATTTACTTAGTCTTCTTTTGTGAAGGCATTTCCAAAGACTGTATTTAGTAATTCTGCTTTGGCAGCACTCTCTTCGATACTATCTCCTTTGCTATCATGCAGAGAAGGCGTTGATTGCTTCTTCCCTAGAGTGTAAGGGTAGAGAATTAGCTGTAAGATGGTTAATTGCGAATTGGAGAGTAATCGCTTAGATGTACACTATTGGCCATTAAAATTGCTACACCACGAAGATGACGTGCTACAGACGCGAAATTTAACCGACGGGAAGAAGAAGCTGTGATATGCAAGTGATTAGCTTTTCAGAGCATTCACACAAGGTTGGCGCCAGTGGCGACACCTACATCGTGCTGACATGAGGAAAGTTTCCAACCGATTTCCCATACACAAACAGCAGTTGACCGGCGTTGCCTGCTGAAAAGTTGTTGCGATGCCTCGTGTAAGGAGGAGAAATGCGTACCATCACGTTTCCGACTTTCATAAAGGTCGGATTGTAGACTATCGCGATTGACATTGCTGCTCGCGTTGGTCGAGATCCAATGACTGTTAGCAGAATATGGAATCGGTGGGTTCAGGAGGGTAGTACGGAACGCCGTGCTGGATCCCAACGATCCCGTATCACTAGCAGTCGAGATGACAGGCATCTTATCCGCATGGATATAACGGATCGTGCAACCACGTCGCGATCCCTGAGTCAACACATGGGGACGTTTGCAAGACAACAACAATCTGCACGAACAGTTCGACGACGTATGCAGCAGCATGGACTGTCAGCTCGTAGACCATGGCTGCGGTTACCCTTGACGCTGCATCACAGACAGGAACGCCTGCGATGGTGTACTCGACGACGAACCTGGGTGCACAAATGGCAAAACCTCATTCTTTCGGATGAATCCAGGTTCTTTTCGCAGCATCATGATGGTCGCATCCGTGTTTGGCGACATCGCGGTGAACGCACATTGGAAGCGTGTATCCGCATCGCCATACTGGTGTATCACCCGGCGTGATGGTATGGGGTGCCACTGGTTACACGTCTCGGTCACCTCTTGTTCGCATTGAAGGCACTTTGAACAGTGGACGTTACATTTCAGATGTGTTACGACCCGTGGATCCACCCTTCATTCGATCCTTGCGAAACCCTACATTTCAGCAGGATAATGCACGACCGCATGTTGCAGGTCCTTTACGGGCCTTTCTACGTACAGAAAATGTTCGACCGCTGCCCTGGCCAGCACATTCTCCAGATCTCTCACTAATTGAAAACGTCTGCTCAATGGTGGCCGAGCAACTGGCTCGTCACAATACGCCAGTCACTACTCCTGAACAGTGGTATCGTGTTGAAGCTGCGTGGGCAGCTGTGTACCTGTACACGCCATCCAAGCTCAATGCCCAGGCGTATCAAGGCTGTTATTACGGCCAGAGGTGATTGTTCTGGGTACTGATTTCTCAGGATCTATTCACCGAAATTGCGTGAAAATGTAATCACATGTCAGTTCTAGTATAATATATTTGCATCTGCATTTCTTCTTGGTGTTGTAATTTTAATGACCAGTAGTGTAGATGTAAGTGTACTAGAGCAGTGTTTGTTACATGAAAATATTACCTAAATTAATGGAAGGTCGATGACCTGCTGGTTCGTGCTACCCTTTGTCAGTGAAAAAAGGGAAAGCACATAGTGGGAGAGACGATGTTTTGGATACTCAAACAGCCAAGTATGAGAAGCAGTTTAGAGGGAAGATTTCTGACTAAAAACAAATCCTAGTAGTGTAAGCAGGCTACTGGTTTGATGCCACCCGATCCGGCCGTGCTTTTAAATCGGCGGTCATCTCCGGTATAAGCTTCCGCACAGGTCACCCGGTGCGTTATTAGTTAAATATGTCTGGCAAGTGCATTAGGAAGGAATCCAATTATTTCTGTGTACCGAGACGTAATTGAAGCAGCGAGCCACGGGAAGGGGGAGCGCCAGCCCCTCAACGGGGGGCCAGGGTGGCTTCTGAGATGTAGGAGGAGGGTGCGCGAGGACGGGAGGGGTTGGTCTCGCCCCACGCTGGCGTAGCGGGTGTTGGCGGTGGCGCATCCGAGAATGACGCCGGAGATGAGGTGAAACGCGCCTGTGCCAAGGTAGGGGGCGAAACTCAATTTTGTGAAATGGCGGAGAGCCTCCGGAAGGAAAGATCAAAGCGATACTAAAACAGACATAACACGTGCTTGTTCAGACATCAGTCAGGCAATTCACTCGCTGTTGGCTCCGCTCTCGAGGGGACGCCAAGACGGCAGCGGCGAAGACGACGGAGCTAATAAGTTACTTTAGCGCGAAGGCGTCGGGGTTAAGGAGGGTAGACGACTGCCGGATAGCGGAAAGGGGTCGGGGCACGCAAACAATAATCTCAGCGGCACTGTGTCTCTGTTGAAGTGTGAATCGTCGGTAGTCCTTATTCTTTCCGTTTATTTATTTCTTTTCGGTGCCTATACATCGCAAAGTGTTTCGTTTGTGCCGAGGGTTCAGGCGGTTGCGTGATAAGGCGAGAAAATTGTCATCCTAGGACTGATCCCTAGCATCCCCTTGTGTCGTCAACCGTGTCTGAATCTGTTACGGCAAAAGGGCTGTACTCGTGTGCAGATGGGGGTGGGGGTGAAGTAAATACTGGAGCAGGCGATGCTGTGGAGAGGGAGTGAGAACGAGAAATAAAAACGGTAATGTGCTTGGAAAATTTGTTTCTGGTAACGGCGAAAAGGAAGCAAGCAACAAAGGGGAAAATTCAATACAGCCGGCCGGTGTTTTGTTGTGAAGAATTAACCTAACGAGGGGAGAAATGTGAAGGCCGGAAGGAAAAGTTTGCGAGAGTTACGAGAGCAAAGGAGGTGTCCCACGGCGGGAAGAGCAGAACTAGGGGAAAAGTCGAAAGAAGATCTGTACGGCAGCAAATCGACTTTGTAGTTTTAAATCACGCCTGTGTCCTCTCATGTGGTGAGGAGAGGGTGGGTATGGAGGGGGGGATGTGGGGTGGTACACAAAGAAGTAAGTGATGAAACAGAAAGGAAAGGTGTAGGACACGAGACTGACGGAGTTCTCTTCATGTGTCTGAGGGGGTAGAGTGTGTGGTGGGAGTGAGTGGATAAGGGGAGGTGCGTGCGAGGTGAAAAGGGAGGGGACTGAAGGGGTGGAGGAGGAGAGGTGGAGAGATAGGGAACGTACATTCGGACGTCCGCCGCAGGCGAGACAGAACGGCGGGATAGATGGGGTCGAAATAAATCAGGATTTTTAAAACTAATCACGGCGGGGCTTGAGTCGCGGTGCCATCTGCCTTGATTAGAGGGCGTCGTGGTGCGCCGCCGCCCCGCTGTGAAAATTACGACCGCGCGGGGGCGGAGCCCGAAGAAGGAGTAACAGCCGCCGGCAGAGTTTTAGGAAATATTGTTGCAAGGAAGCGGGCGGCGGAAAAAAACAACGCGCTCTGTGCTGTGTGTGCCGCCGCTGCTGTAGCCCGTGCTGTCGCGCGCCGCTCTAACTCTCCGCTGATAAACACCGCTCTGCTACCCGCGACCACTTGCCGTCACCCCCCCCCCCCCGCCTCCTAACCCACCCACCCCGTAACCCCCCACCCTCTCCCCGGCCAAGCACTTTCCGCACCAGGGCAGCGGCAGCGGCCATTGGCCGCAAAACAAACGTCTGCAAGCCGGAGTTCACGCTCCGCCTGGGAGCTTAATGACACGAGAGCAGAAATTAATTTCTGGATATATTGTCGCGGACGTGAATTAGTGCCGCCGTTGTTTGCTGCAGACCACCGCCGTCGGCGGCGTCAAGACGTCGGCAGCCAAGGAGTGTTTCCTCGCGACGAGAACCGCAGGGGCCGGGCGGAGACTCAGTGGTGTGCTGGGCTAGACTGCACTGCCAGATCTCTCGGTGCGAACAGCGCGGGGCAAGGTCTCCCTCTGAGCATGCAGGGAAGCCGTGGTAATAAAAACAAACGCCGGAAATTTAAGGAGGAGAGTGGAAGGCGAATATAACAGCGTCTGTTGTCTGCGTGAATACATGGTGTTATCGATAAGCATGCGACAACGTACACTACCTAATATATTCTGCAAGGGTACGCATAAAAACTGGTTTTTCCGGGGCTTATTTCATTGGTGACAGGTAGGTCGGGTCAAATGATTTGTGTAGCCCTTGGGATAGGAATCATTTCTATACTCGACAGAAGCATCGTCTTAAATGTAACTACCTTCAGTGCAGGATCTCAGTTTGAATATTACACATGTATCCACTACTGGAAACTGTGAGTTGTTTAGCCGGCCGGGGTGGCCGAGCTGTTCTAGGCGCTACAGCCTGGAACCGCGCGACTGCCACGGTCGCAGGTTCGAATCCTGCCTAGGTCATGGATGTGTGTGATGTCCTTAGGTTAGTTAGGTTTAATTAGTTCTAAGTTCTAGGGGACTCGTGACCTCAGAAGTTAAGTCCCATAGTGCTCAGAGTCATTTGAACCATACATCATATTAATACTTGCTGTCCATTACAATATATCCATTTTTTGTGAGCTGTTTTTCGATTTGTTTTAGTATTGTAAATTTATATCCACAATGTGCCCGTTTTGTAACATACCACTGTAATCTTACCACGACCATAATTAACCTAAATCTGGAAAAATAATCGATGTAGACTGTCAAAATACCTCAAGAAGAGCCCCCAGGACTTGAAATGTGTTGTGCATTGAAATAAAATTACGATTGTGATTGAAGGCGGTTGTTCTTTCTTTTACGAAAGCAATACTATCACGGAAGAAACACTGAGAGCAATGGATAAAATTAAGATTTAATTTCACATCAACAACATAAACATTCAACTCTTTGCGAACGTTTTCGTTTCTAGTTTGATCACTCCTTTTACAACCCTTCATCCACTTCAGGAAACTTCTACTCTCGTATTCAGTTATGCAGCTCTCGCTGCCATGAAACAGTATTTTTTTAAAAATGTAATGTTTTATGTTTTGTACTTAAGTGTTCCGTTTACTATAACGAATATTGCTACAAATTTTTTCAGCTTTTCATCTAGGACATTATACTATCATAACACCTCTCGAAATTCAGATATTTGAAATGTGACGTCTTTTCTGTTAGTTCGGTGTCAATTCTTCCATCTTTGACAGTATAATGTATTTATCTTGAAAGGCCATACATTTTGTCTTATGCGACGTTTCTCGATTGTATTCTCGACGCATTTGGTATACCTCCAGATTGTCTTCACTTTACTATCACTTTACAAATTGCAAATGCTATTATGTTTATCTAATTCCATCCCCGGTCCTCTTCCATTGTTGTTTTTCGAAGTCACAGTCGTCTGTAATTATTAGCTTCTGCACAGCAGCTTTAAAAACGTCTTATTATTATATTTCATGGAATACATTGTACAGCCAACAAAAATATTTTCGGCTGATGCACGGGAGTGTGTCACTGGTGTTAAATGCAACGTTCATGTACTGAGACGTAAGATGTACCACGTTGTCACAATATCGTACAAGTTCTGTCATCTTGGATAGTGGATGGGATATCACTTATAATTCTAGCAATATTTGGATAGACGTGTTGCACGTGCGAAAGAAAAGCAGCGGACTCTGCATCACTTTGTTCCTCTTGCTTTTCCAGCTGTTGACGTGGCATGTTCGTTTGCAGAGTTATTCGTCTACAGTGCTTCGTTAATTTCGTGGCAGCCAGCCCAGACAGAAGGCTCTACGAATGTTTCATCTTCCAGGGAAAGACAGATTTTCGGCCCGACCTCTTTATACTGATCCAATTCTCCGCGGTTGAAGAGTTCGAAGCTTGGGAGAACGCTAAACTCTAAATTTCATTCATTTTTGAACAAGTGCACATGGGCAACAACAGGCCCATGAAGTTGTTCCACTAGAATGTAGCCACCACACGCGTTAAGACATTTATCGCACTGGGAGACGAGACGATCAATTCCTGTTTCGTAGGACACCGTCGGTCGCTGAGGTATCCACGACCATACCCTTGTACTTCCTCGACCGACTGGAACCGGCGTCCATGCATGTCTTTCTTCAAATCGCCAAAGATGTGAAAATTACACGGTGAAGGGTCTGGGTGTACGAAGGATGTTGCAGTGTTTCGTCCGATAGGCAATGTGGAGCTGGGCGTTATCGAACAAAAGGGTAATTACATGCGACGGAATTACTATTCGTTTTGAATTTTGGCCTTTCGTAGTTTCTGCAAAGTGTCTTGATCGCGCTGGGCATTGATTGTGTCTTTACACTCGAAGAACTCGACGCCGGAGGGCACCTACAATCGAAGAAAAAGATCATGACCTTACAGGGACTTGTGTGAAAGACTTTGGATATCTTTGACTGGGAAAATGTGGGGTGGTTCGACCGTTGACATACCGTTTGCCCTCGGGTTGTCTGGATGATGTCGCTGAGGTTCACTAACTTCTTTGATGTGAGAGTCGCGGTAGTAATCTCTGGGGGCCTGTTTCGCACGTGCCTGCTTGGGAACCTGGTGCTACTCTTCGTTCTTCATCGCTTGGAGCTGACTGGTAGGACATCGCATTCAGTGCGGTGTCGTCGAGCATAAAGGAGCTGCTATACCGTGTTCGTTTTGCTGTATCACTGCAATCCAATTAGTTTTTTTCTGCTCAGTCGCGTTTGTGTCACTGTTTTTGAGTTTCCGACTGATTTTACAATCCTTAGCTGCGTTACGAGCAAGATGTAAGACAAGGGTACTCTTTCTGTGATTTACATTGACTACATTCTTCATAAATGGAAATATAAAGCAAAGGAGTGAAGGTAGTGGATAATAAGTACCTGAAGGTGCTTCTGTTTTCGGATGATATCGCTGTTAGACTGTTCAAATAAATGAAGATGACCTTAAAGGAATGGCATACCAGCTGAACGAGATATGTAAGGAACGAAATTTAGAAGTTTCTAGTAATAAAACAAAACCAATAGCATTCCCAATAAAATATCCAGCACGATCAAAAACTGTTTTAGATAATTAGGTTTCTTACTTAGGCTATAATATGAGCAACGGCATGAGGATGGAGAAGCCAATGGAAACCACTGCATTATAGACACGTGAGGTGTATCCACAGGACATGTGGCGTGTAATTGAAAAAAGTGTCGTGATGATCTCTTCATTAACAAAAGATTCCGGAGTAGTCGCCCATTCGGATCTCCGGGAGGAGACAATGAGAAAGAGGGAAAGGAAAAGTTACATGAGTTGAGACGTTGAATGACAGACGTTTGGACGTGGTAGGTTAGCTAAAAAATCTGAAAAGAGAAATTCTAAGTCCCAAACTAGATATAGTTGGGGGAGGGGGGTAGTAAAGTTAAATGAAACTAAGACAATGGTTTCTGGTTAGACGGGTATAGGGTATTATCAACAGCAGAAAATGGTATAGGAAGGTAGGGCAGTGAGTTACTGTGAACATTTGGGTTACTCTGTTTTTCTCATCAAAATCGACAGAAAACCAACGATAGTGAAGGTCGAAAAGATAGAGAAAGTACATGGGGATATTGAATGGCTAAGTTCGTGCGTGAAGGGCGGCGAAAATCTAATAGTCACGGGGGATTCGAATGCGGTTGTAGGGGTAGGGAGTAGAAGAAAGGGCTACGGGACAATATAGGCTTCGTAGCAGGAAAGAGAGAGAGAGAGAGAGAGAGAGAGAGAGAGAGAGAGAAAGACTAATTTAGTTCTGCAGTAAATATCAACTAGTAAAGAATCACAGTAGGAAGAGGTATATTTGGAAAAGGCCGTAAGGTAGAGGACAATTTCAAGATTACATAATGGTCAGGCAGAGATTCTAGTTTGGTTTGGTTGTTTGGGGGAAGAGACCAAACAGCGAGGTCATCGGTCTCATCGAATTAGGGAAGGATGGGCAAGGAAGTCGGCCGTGCCCTTTCGAAGGAACCATCCCAGCATTTGCCTGGAGTGATTTAGGGAAATCACGGAAAACCGAAATCACGATGGCAGAGATTCTGAAATCCGATAATGGATTGTAAGGTAAACCAAGGAGCAAATATAGACTCAGATCAAAATTTAGTAATGATGAAACGTAGTCTGAAGTTGAAGAGACAAGTCAGGAAAAATCAGTGCGTAAAGAAGTGGGTTACGGAGGTACTAAGGAACGAAGAAAAACGCTTGAAGTTCACTGAAGCTGTTGATAATGCGATACTGAATAGCTCAGCAGGAAGTTTGGTTGAAAAGGAGTGAACATTCCTAAAAAGGGCAGTCACAGAAATTGGAAAGAAAACCGTAGGTACGAGGAAGGCTGTTGCGAAGAAACTGTGGATAACAGATTAAATACACTCCTGGAAATTGAAATAAGAACACCGTGAATTCATTGTCCCAGGAAGGGGAAACTTTATTGACACATTCCTGGGGTCAGATACATCACATGATCACACTGACAGAACCATAGCCACATAGACACAGGCAACAGAGCATGCACAATGTCGGCACTAGTACAGTGTATATCCACCTTTCGCAGCAATGCAGGCTGCTATTCTCCCATGGAGACGATCGTAGAGATGCTGGATGTAGTCCTGTGGAACGGCTTGCCATGCCATTTCCACCTGGCGCCTCCGTTGGACCAGCGTTCGTGCTGGACGTACAGACCGCGTGAGACGACGCTTCATCCAGTCCCAAACATGCTCAATGGGGGACAGATCCGGAGATCTTGCTGGCCAGGGTAGTTGACTTACACCTTCTAGAGCACGTTGGGTGGCACGGGATTCATGCGGACGTGCATTGTCCTGTTGGAACAGCAAGTTCCCTTGCCGGTCTAGGAATGGTAGAACGATGGGTTCGATGACGGTTTGGATGTACCATGCACTATTCAGTGTCCCCTCGACGATCACCAGTGGTGTACGGCCAGTGTAGGAGATCGCTCCCCACACCATGATGCCGGGTGTTGGCCCTGTGTGCCTCGGTCGTATGCAGTCCTGATTGTGGCGCTGACCTGCACGGCGCCAAACACGCATACGACCATCATTGGCACCAAGGCAGAAGCGACTCTCATCGCTGAAGACGACACGTCTCCATTCGTCCCTCCATTCACGCCTGTCGCGACACCACTGGAGGCGGGCTGCACGATGTTGGGGCGTGAGCAGAAGACGGCCTAACGCTGTGCGGGACCGTAGCCCAGCTTCATGGAGACGGTTGCGAATAGTCCTCGCCGATACCCCAGGAGCAACAGTGTCCCTAATTTGCTGGGAAGTGGCGGTGCGGTCCCCTACGGCACTGCGTAGGATCCTACGGTCTTGGCGTGCATCCGTGCGTCGCTGCGGTCCGGTCCCAGGTCGACGGGCACGTGCACCTTCCGCCGACCACTGGCGACAACATCGATGTACTGTGGAGACCTCACGCCCCACGTGTTGAGCAATTCGGCGGTACGTCCACCCGGCCTCCCGCATGCCCACTATACGCCCTCGCTCAAAGTCCGTCAACTGCACATACGGTTCACGTCCACGCTGTCGCGGCATGCTACCAGTGTTAAAGACTGCGATGGAGCTCCGTATGCCACGGCAAACTGGCTGACACTGACGGCGACGGTGCACAAATGCTGCGCAGCTAGCGCCATTCGACGGCCAACACCGCCGTTCCTGGTGTATCCGCTGTGCCGTGCGTGTGATCATTGCTTGTACAGCCCTCTCGCAGTGTCCGGAGCAAGTATGGTGGGTCTGACACACCGGTGTCAATGTGTTCTTTTTTCCATTTCCAGGAGTGTACTTAAACTGATCGAGGAAAGAAGGAAGAACAAAAATTTTCAGGGAAATTCAAGACTATAGTAATACAAGTCACTTAGGAACGGAAGAAATAGGCAGTGCGGCGAAGCTAAGGCGAAATGGCTCCATGAAAACTATGAATAAATCGAAAAAGAAATGATCATCAGAAGGACGGACTTAGAATACAGAAACGCCAAAACTACCTTCGGTGAAATGAAAAGCAAGGGCGGTAACATATGAGTGCAGTTGGAATTCCGCTGTTAAATGCAGAAGAGAGAGAGTCGACAGTTGGAAAGAGTACTGAAGGTCTCTACGAGAGGGAGACTCATCTGGTGACGTGATAGAAGAAGAAGATCAAGTCGAGAGGGAAGAGATGGGGGATCCAGGATTAGAATAAGAGCCTGGGATGTCGTAAGATCTAATAAAGCAGAGCCGAACGGTCTAAGGCGCTGCGGTCATGTCCTCCCTCGGGCATGGGTGTGTATGTTTGTCCTTAAGATAATGTAGGTTAAGTAGTGCGTAAGCTTAGGGACTGATGACCTTAGCAGGTAAGTCCCATAAGATTTCACACACATTTGAACATTTAATAGAGCAGAAAGGAGAGAGAACATTCCATCCGAATTTCTGAAATCGTTGGGGGAAGTAGCAGACAAGCAACTATCCTCGTTGGTATGTAGATTGTTGGAGACTGGCGATACACCGTCAGACTTCCGAAAAAACATCATCCACACAATTCCTAATTTTGCAAGAGTCGACAAGTGCGAGAATTATGGTTCAGTCAATTTAACAGCTCGTGCATCCAAATCGCTGACAAGTATTGTATACAGAAAAATGGAAAAGAAAATTCAGGATCTGTTAGATGAAGAGCAGTTTCGCTTTAGGAAAAGTAAAGAAACAATAGAGGCGATTCTGACGTTGCGGTTGATAATGGAAGCAAGAGTGAAGAAGAATCGAGACACGTTCGTAGGATTTGTCGACCTGGAAAGCGTTTGACAAGGTCAAATGGTGCAAGATGTTTGAAATTCTGAGAAAAGTGGGGATAAGCTGTAGGGAAAGATGTGTAATGTACAAATACGTACATGAATCAAGAAGGAAGTGCTCGGATTGAAAAATGTGTAAGACAGGGATATAGTCTTTCGTTACTAATGTTGAGTCTGTGAGTCAATGAAGCAATGACGGAAACAAAAGAAGGGTTCAAGAACGAGATTAAATTTCAGGGTGAAAGGATATCTGATGACCTTGCTGTTGTCAGTAAAAGTGAAGAAGAATTAGTGGATCTCTTGAATGGAATGAACAGTCTAACGAGTACCGATTATGCATTGTGAGCAAATCGAAGAAAGTAGTGAGAAGTAGCAGAAATGAGAACAGTGAGAAACTTATCATCCGGATTGACGACCACAAAGTAGATGAAGTTAAGGAATTCGGCCACCTAGGCAGCAAAGTATTCCACTATGTACGGAGTAATTAGGACATAGAAAGTAGTCTAGCACTGGCAAAAAGGGCGTTCCTGACCAAGAGATGACTACTATAATCAAACATAGGTCTTAATTTGGAGATAAATTTCAGAGCACGTACGTTTGGTGAACAGCATTGTAAGGAACACCAGAACAGAAGAGAATCGAAACCTTTGAGATGTGTTGCTACAGAAGACTGTTGAAAATTAGACGGACTGATAAGGTAAAGAATGAGGAAAATGGTTCAAATGTCTCTAAGCACATCGGAGATAAAAAAAAAAAAATGGTTCAAATGGCTCTGAGCACTATGGGACTTAACATCTGTGGTCATCAGTCCCCTAGAACTTAGAACTACTTAAACCTAACTAACCTAAGGACTTCACACACATCCATGCCCGAGGCAGGATTCGAACCTGCGACCGTAGCAGTCGCGTGGTTCCGGGCTGAAGCGCCTAGAACCGCTCGGTCACCGCGGCCGGCTTTCTCCGCAGAATCGGCGAGGAAAGGAACGTATGGAAAGCGACGATCAGAAGAAGTGATAGGATGATAGGAAATGTCTTAAGATATCAAGGAATATGTTCCATGGTACTAGAAGGAGCTGTAGAGGTTAAAAATTGTAGAAGACAGAGTCGGGAGTATATCAAGCAAATAATTAAGGCCGTAGTTTGCAACTGCTACTCTGATATGAAAAGTTTGGCGGGCCCCATCAAAGCAGTACAAACGACTGATGACTAGGAAAAAAATTTTCATTGACTCCGACATGAAAACAAAATATACGCAGTCCAGTCTGTCTGTGGTCCATTAGCATAACATTGTGTCACAAATTACAAAAGGAGGCCACCACGAAATTCTATTAAGTGACGGGTGCAATAACCTGGGATACCAGAAAAAGAGAGTAGCAGTGATGATGTTCCTCAGGCGGACGAAGCACTGTAGAAGAAGAGGCATTATTAGATATGAAGATATTAGAACAGAATTAAGTGTTTCAACATAAATAGTATCCAACATCTATGAAGCGGCTTCCCTAGAATATTATGAAAGCAATGTTGTGTCTGTTGATGGTTGTAGACACAACATCGCTTTTGCAGTATTCTACGGAAGCTACTTCGTAGATGTTAGCCACTGATGGGATCGTCTATAAGATTGGAATTCACCCCATCAGCGTCAGTTAAGGCCTGAGGACGGCGTATCGAGTCACCGAAACCGGTTTCAATATAATAATTATAACTACGGTTCCTAGTGTTTCATTTTATTACGTAATGTCTGTTATTGTTTAGTAAGACTGCAATTGTTATCGTGCGCAAGTTTCGTAATCTGCCTATAAAACTGAGCATATTCCTGTACTATTAAAACTTTAAGACCATTTCCAAATAAGATAAGTCTGTTATTTTTGTCTTTTTTCATAATCAACATTTAGTCCACCTACATCAGCGCTTCGGCCGGAATGGTTTACTCGTATGGTCCGTTCCTCTCCGGTCTCTTTTTATTCTTCATTTGACGAATTATACCACATGGATTGCCTTTCTCGTTTGCAATTGGTACGCCATTATGTACAGAAAACGAAGAGACAAAAGTGGTCCACGAAAAACATGGAATAAACTGTTGAATCGGTAATTAATAAACATATGACCCACGAAAAAGCATCGAAACAGTTTGTCGTTTATTTGGTGTTTAATACGATATGCAAAAATGAAAATGAAGGATTCCATTTCAACAGTTGACAAAACCTGCAGGAAATATCAGAGTGTTTTCAATAATTACCAAAAGTTTCAAATATCTTTCGGGTCTGCAAAAACGACGTTTTGGTATGACTACGAATGAACTGCGTATATTAGCTCAGCAACACGGAGAACGAAAAGGACGCCCGCACCCATTCCACAACGAAACGAAAATGGCTGCAGAAACTGGGTCCTTGGATCTCTAGCTACTCATCCTGACTTAAGTTTCATGAAGCAGTGCAAGCAATGGACTCATAAGTTATGTGCTGACATAGATATGGAGGACGATGACGCTCATTTTACTTGCAAAATGTGTCGTCGAAGAAAGTTAAAATATAATAATAAATAAAAAAGACCGCAGTCCATTCCGCTCCATACGCGGTCGGAACGGACTTAATGACAATTATTTTGATATAACTAATGAAACACGTATGTCATATTATGTTATATTTGTTTCCAAATTTTATTACAAAAAAGTTTGAATAAACTATTCCTAATTTTTGTATTTCTTTTTTTTTTCCTCCATTGAGACCACGAAAATTTTCGCCAAACTTTACCCCGGCCGTTCCGGCCCACTCTCCCCTGCAGCGCCATCTGCCACGAATGGGAAGGAATGCTTTTAGTAAACCGTATGTATTTTTTGGCGTAGAGTCCTAATGCCTAATAAAATTGGGGGTTTCCATTTGGAAATACACTGAAGCACCAAAGAAACTGGTATATCAAATGGTTCAAATGGCTCTGAGCACTATGGGACTTAACTTCTAAGGTCATCAGTCCCCTAGGACTTAAAACTACTTAAACCTAACTAACCGAAGGACATCACACACACCCATGCCCGAGGCAGGATTCGAACCCTCGACCGTAGCGGTCGCGCGTTTCCGGACTGAAGCGCCTATAACCGCTCGGCCACCCCGGCCAGCAAACTGGTATAGGAATGCGTATTCACATACAGAGATATGTAAACAGGCGGAATACGGCACTGCGGTTGGCAACGCCTATGTAAAACAACAAGTGTGTGGTGCAGTTGTTAGATCGATTACTGCTGCTACATTGTCAGGTTATCAGGATTTAAGTGAGTTTGAACAGGGTATTATAGTTAGCACACGAGCGATAGGACACAGCATCGTCGAGGTAGCGATGAAGTGGCGATTTTTCCGTACGACCATTTCACGCGTGTACCGTGAATATCAGGAATCCGGTAAAACGTCAACTCTCCGACATCCCTGCGACCGGAAAAAGATCCTGCAAGAATGGGACCAACGACGCCAACAGAGAATCGTTCAACGTTACAGAAGTGCAACCCTTCCGCAAATTGCTGCAGATTTCAATGCTGGGCCGTCAACAAGTGTCAGTGTACGAGTCATTAAGCGAAACATCATTGATACGGGCTTTCGGAGCCGAAGGCCCATTCGGTACCCTTGATGACTGCACGGCGCAAAAATTTACGACTCGCCTGGGTCCGTCAACAGCGGCATTAGACTGTTGATGCCTGAAAACATGTTGCGCGGTTGGACGAGTCTCGTTTCAAATTGTATAGAGCGAATGAATGGGTATGGAGACAACCTCATGAATCCATGGACTGTGCATGTCAGCAGGGGACTGTTCAAGCTGGTGGAGGCTATGTAATGGTGTGGGATGTGTTTAGTTGGAATGACAAGTTACACGTACGTAAGCACCCTGTCTGATCACCTGCATTCATTCATGTCCTTTGTGCATTCCGACGGACTTGGGCAAATTCATCAGGACAATGCGACACCCCTCACGCCCAGAACTGTTACAGAGTGGCTCCATGAACACTCTTCTGAGTTTAAGCTGTTGCGCTGGTCATCAAACCCACCAGATGTGAACATTATTGAGCATGTCTGGGATGCCTTGCAATTTGTTGTTCAGAAGAGATCTCCATACTCTCGTATTCTTACGGATTTATGGATAGCCCTGCAGGAGCAGGATTCACGGTGTCTGTTCCCTTCGTCATTACTTCAGACACTAGTTGAGTCCATGCCACGTCGTGTTGCGGCATTTCTGCGTGCTCACGGGGACCCACGTGTGTACCTGCTTCTTTAGTTCTTCAGTGTACAAGGCTTACGCTGCCGATGCAGGAGGGCTGGTTACGGGGTGGCCAGTTGTATATTAATCTTCCACCTAGTACTTTTTTTTTCGTACGATGCGTCATTTTCGAGATGTTTTCTTGTCACGGGTTAAAAGAAACACCCTGCATGACGCAGGTATGGTGAAAGCTTACAGAGAGAGTCCATCCTTGGTATTGTGATGCGGTCAGCACGAACTACACCGACTGTGTCTTCGGACGCGGACTGCAGTACGCGACGAGTTCGTACTGCGAGTGTCGAGAACATGAGGCGTATGCGGGCGCTGTGGAATCAGTATGTATGAAGCGGAGGAGGCGGCGACGGCTGCGGTCCCAGGTGGAGCGACGCTGCAGCGAGAGGTCCGCGACGGCGCAAGAGTGGCGCTGAAAGGCGAGCCATGTTTAATGCAGGCGCGGGATTACTGGCCGGCGTAACGGCGCGCCGACCGGGGGCGGCCGGGGGCGGAAGGCGTTTAATCTGGCGGCGGCCGGACCGCCCCCAGCCCGCTGCTTACCAATAAATGCGGGGCCGTTCAAGTGCCGCCTGAAATATTCACCGTCCGCCTCTGGACGGGGTGAGCGCCGTCCCGTCAAGGCGACGGGCGAGTCTATGGAGACCTGAGGAAGGCGTCGCTTGTCGCGTGGGTGCAGCCGCAGGGGGCTCTACGCAGACGCTGCCAAACGGAATGAGGAGGTGACAGAGTAAGCAGGACAAGATAGCCAAGTTCTACACCATAATACAATACCAGTCTGGAAATTGAAGGCTCAAGTGCGACTTCCTATCAAGGGTTAAAATAAGATCATAACGACGGCTGCAGGTGTTTCATTTTATAAAACAAGTTGTGACGTCCGTTGTGTTTTCGTTACGTGACATACAAAAAAATTACTATATATATATATATATATATATATATATATATATATATATATATATATATATATTTAATTTATCAGCGTGATTTTTTCTCTCAGGGATTTTTTTATCACTTTTACTTGCGTGCATAAGTAAATATGAAACGGGTTCTTGAAGGGCCTCAGTTAATCATGTACCAACTTTAGATTTTGATCGTGATGACTAAAACATAGTTGCCGTTAACTGAATTGAATGTAATTTTGTTAATTTCTATTTACTGATTGCAAAGCAAGACTTGAGAGAATTTCGATTGTTGCCGTGGAGCGGCCAAGATGAAACTTACTGAACTCATGGAATCTTATAATTTAAAAACATAAACTTTAACGTAAATTACTTATCTGTTGCAATTTTAAAAGGCTCGTACAACGAAATCTCTCGCATTTACGTTTATTGTTAACACTTTGATCAATAAATTAATAGTTCGGCGCGTAATGGCCGCCCAGAGGCTACATCGGAAGATGAGCTCCTCGCAGCGCAAATTACTGAAAAATGCTTATTAAAAATAATTAGCCACTGCGAGCATTTGAGGTGACAGCTATTACAAAGAAATTCATTTTCTAATAATAATAACAAGTTTATTTAAGCAGAAATACTAATAACTTACATAAAATATGTGAAGCCGATCAATGGTTGCCTTCCGTACAGCGAAACAAAACATTGTGTGTACCACAAAATACGTCCTTCCTCCTCGGCCGTACAATCGCGTCTCTTTCGATCCTTTTTTATTGCCATAGACATTAAATGAAGATGCTATCGCTGCATATCAGTTGTTTCAAGAACATTAACTATATATTTTACACTAATTATGTTCATAAAATACGTAAACTACTATTTACAACCGCTAAAAAGTCAATGCTTATGTGACGTACAGTCACAAAGCGAACCGCCGAAGTCCCTCAGAGCATCATTCGGACGGATGGATTTACAATAGCAGACGTTGTCAGTCTGAGCGCGGTCTAGTGCCCCCTGACGAAATTACACGACGGAGACCGTTCTGACCCGGTACGGTGTTCCCCTAATCGACAAATATCAAGTGTGCCTCTTTTTGCAATTATGAACTGAAGCGTTTGATTCTAGATTTTGATTACGATGTTAATAAAAACTTTTGTGTTCAAGCTGTTGAAATCATTTTCAAACATTACTTGTGGTATGCGTCTGTGATTCTATGGTAGACTTATATAGCTAGTATCTGTCATTTCTGAAAAATAAGATACTTCTATTGTAACGTAGTTTTCTGTTTCCTACGGAATTGATTGTTGTGAGTCCCCAAACCATCAGAGTACTTCATTTCGGTGGCCTTCCTCTAACCGCACCATCAGCGTGACTGATTGCGGTTTGTGTTTCCATCCAACCGCCGTAACTATCGCATAGTCGCTACGCGGCTGCGGACAAAATAAAAGCATAACCACTGCAGTCAGCTAAGGCGTCCGTGAAGCGATAGTGACAGCACTGATATTCGCCGGATTCAAATACTACAACGATGAGAGGTAAGATGAAATCCGGATCGAAACAGAAATACATCCACGTTCTTCGTTAGTCAGTACCGCCATTAGACTGTTGTTTATATGCAGTGTTACATTTACACTTACACGATTATGATTTCGGCTTCAAAGTGCCATTATCAAGTGTTTTAAGTGTTATACAGTGCCTATGATGGCATACTCTCGTATTTAAAATACGAGAGTATGACATGTTAGGCACTGTATAACACTTAAAACACTTGATAATGGCACTGTGAAGCCGAAATCATGATCGTGTAAGTGTAAATGTAACACTGCATATAAACAACAGTCTAATGGCGGTACTGACTTTAAAGAAATATATTATGACTGTGGGCCCGCATTATGAAAAAATTATCCACTTTCTTTCTCCCGGAACATGCTAAGCGTAGTTTCTAACCAGACACTGATACGGCTAACCATATTGTACTGTACATTCAAATCTGCAACACTCAAGTATCGTTTGAATATAAATATCAGCTGTGAGAACACAAAGATTTACATTTACATTTTTAAATGAAACGTAGAATCATATGTGTCAGTAATTAATTGCAAAAACAGGCACACTTGATATCTGTCGATTTCCCTGAAATCTACAACGGATGGAAAACAATGGTATGAGTAAAATTTATGTATTTTGACGTAGAATCGGAATATCTCATGAAGAAAGGGGGGGGGGGGGGTTCACATCTGAAAATACAAATTGACTCTGCCCACGCAGGAGGAGTGGTTAGGAGGTGGCTAGTTGTAGCACAGACATGTCCCCTTTACTGATGCAGTGTCGCCTACTGTGAGTCAGCACCGACACAAACAACGAAGGAGAGGAGTTGCGAAGGCCAGTGGCAGGAATCCAAAATCATCTGCACATTAAACTTTCAAAGTAATATAATTCTTTATTTAGAAGACGAAAAGAAACATAACTTCTCGTTGTGAAGTCACTTGATGTACGTCCTGTGCCTCCTACAGGCAGTTACTTTCCTCTGTTACTACTCGCAAACGAAGGCTATATATCGGCTTACTATTACTCAGTACTGATGTGCTCGGAGTCTGCGACGGAACTGGGGCCGACCAGCAATGGGTGGCTGGTCAAGTGAGCGTTGACAGGGGGCGCCGAACTCTGTCTTCCTGGAGGTGCGGCGCTGCCCGTACTCTCCATTGGCGCACTGGACAGCGACTTCTTGATGGCGTTTCGCGGCGCTGCGCTGGTCGGTGTGCAGTCGATGCTTTAGGACTGAACAACCGGTATTGACTTTTCACTGAGAACATTTTTTTCTTACTATGCGTCGTTTCTCAAATTAAAACAAACACCCTGTATATTTCAATATTATTATTTGCATCGCGTCCATAAAGGCCACTATCATTTCAAAGAATTGTAATTTGTAAACTATTTCAGACTGAGAATCGTGGTTTGTTGTAGGACGTTTACCAGCTATCAGGGTTTGTTTTTCCTTGTCCTTTGCTGCAAAGCTTCCATGGCATGGCCCACGCGCTCTTCCGATGTCACCCTATTAGACGGGTTTTTATGGAGTCACCTCAAGGACCGTCGTGTACGCAGCACCAGACAGTGACATTGCTGCCTTCCAGCGATGAGAGCTGCTGATGGTGCAATGCTAAGCCGTACATGGGCAGAACTCGAATACCGCTTTGGTGTTCTACCAGCGAAGTGTAAGGCACGCATTCAGATTCTGGTATGACAGGAAAAGAACTTTTGGAGCACTTAAGCGCTTTGCAACGAACCACGGTGCTCTACCTATAATGGTTCCCAAATCATGTTTTTATTAAATGTTAGTGACACTTTATGGACATTCTACACTCCTGGAAATTGAAATAAGAACACCGTGAATTCATTGTCCCAGGAAGCGGAAACTTTATTGACACATTCCTGGGGTCAGATATATCACATGATCACACTGACAGAACCACAGGCACATAGACACAGGCAACAGAGCATGCACAATGTCGGCACTAGTACAGTGTATATCCACTTTTCGCAGCAATGCAGGCTGCTATTCTCCCATGGAGACGATCGTAGAGATGCTGGATGTAGTCCTGTGGAATGGCTTGCCATGCCATTTCCACCTGGCGCCTCAGTTGGACCAGCGTTCGTGCTGGACGTGCAGACCGCGTGAGACGACGCTTCATCCAGTCCCAAACATGCTCAATGGGGGACAGCCCTCTCGCAGTGTCCGGAGCAAGTATGGTGGGTCTGACACACCGGTGTCAATGTGTTCTTTTTTCCATTTCCAGGAGTGTATCTAATTTTACTGTCATTAACCATAAAGATGGATAGGATAAAGATGTTTTCCTAATGCCTGCAGTCTCGTCAGTAATAATTTAAATAAAAAGTGTTGCACCAGTTACGTTTTTTCATGCATAGTACCACGCTTTTCAGAAATTTATTTCCTTTTTCGAGTGTTGCTATTAACATTAGTACTGTACGTAATATCTGTGTGGGTTGCGTCTGTTCCCTTGCCCTACAATGACCCTTTGACAGTCTTCCTGTAATCGATAAAATGGAATATGAATCATTAAATTTTTAGATACTAGTATTAGAAAATTTTATTTTTAGTGAATCTGCTTACAGGTAATGTGCCTCCAGCATTACGCAGAAATTCAGAGACGCACATACTATTATTCACAGTGTTGTTTTATCATCACAGCACGATGGAAATATACTGCGTTTGCACTGCTGCCCAAAGAGTTTAGATACAGTCAAGGGTGGTCTGTTTCAGTGGACTACATTTGCATTTACATTAAACTGTCACTTATAACTGCTATCACCAACAATAACGAGTAAATTAATGTTTAACACTTGTTTGCTAAATGTAAGTAAGATGAATGAAGGATTGCTTATATTTCTTGGTTTACTGCAGTTTTACATACAAGAGAAACATTTGAAGAAATTAATCGCTTCTGTGTATGGTCTCTCATTAAAAGTTCTTTTCTCCTGACTTTTTGTGCTGTATAAAACTTTCTAACTTCTCCATGAAATCCACTGCATGTGACTTCTGAAAGCGGTGAAGATTGCCTAAAACGTTATTATTAAAGACAATTGGATATTATTTAGTTGAGAGAAGGGTGCAGTGGGGGGGAGGGGGGGGGGGGCAGGAAGACGGTAAGAAATCAGAGTCGGATAAGGTTAAGAGCTGTAACCATATTCCTAGCATGCAGCCCCTCTTCTATTTGCATACAGATTGACTGTTATTCATTTCAGTTCAAATAAAAAAATGGTTCAAATGGCTCTGAGTACTATGGGACTTAACATCTATGGTCATCAGTCCCCTAGAACTTAGAACTACTTAAACCTAACTAACCTAAGGACATCACACAACACCCAGCCATCACGAGGCAGAGAAAATCCCTGGCCCCGCCGGGAATCGAACCCGGGAACCCAGGCGTCGGAAGCGAGAACGCTACCGCACGACCACGAGATGCGGGCTCAGTTCAAATATTCCACATATATGTTAAGTTGGCTAACAGTTGAGAGAAAACTGGATGTGTACGAAATCGTGGGCGTCACCTTCGACCTAGCTATAGACACCATCTTCGTAAAACACTCGCAATAATTTGTGGCAAACGGTAAGTGGAACGTTTTGCGGAGCTGATGCAAACGCTCTGAGAACAACAGCACGGGCATTAGATTATTAATCATCTGAGTATTTTTCATCTGTATGGCACAACGGTTTCCGCAGATCTTCAGCTTTGACGGCCTTGCAGATTGTACTTGGCACCCTTCTGCTTACGCCTGTTTAAAGCATTCCAGTCCTGAGCAACATAATACCGCTTCACGTAAGAAGACAACAAACAGTCGCTCTTTTATGAACTAGCATCCAAAAAAATGAGTCTCTTGCACTACACGATATTATTCAGCAAGTTGCTACAATCCGATTGAATTCCAGTATCCTGGAGAAATGCCATCAGTCTGCTAGAAAGTGGTTGCAATCCTGTGGCTGCCTGGAATTCAGAGTAGTCATCGTCACTGCAGAAAGGGTTGTATCATATTTCTGGGGTTTCTTCCTCCTCGTGTCACCTGCTGTCCTGGACAGCACGGTTGATGATAATCCTCCATCTCTAGCTGCAGCGCGAGGTCGCAGACCGTGCCACATATCGTTCAGGACTGCCCCTTATGTGCCATCGCCGAATACCTGGACGAACTGCTTCAAACTGGATATACAGGGTCAGTCAGGAGGAAATGTACATGGTGCAGTTGTTTACCTCAGGTCTCAGTCCGACAGTGCATGTCGTAGTGCACGGTGCTACAGTGTTGTTACGTGAACAACGAATACAGTTTTGTGTAGTGAAAATGCCATGGATCTTCACACATGTAGAGTATGCTGACATGGTGTTTGTCTATGATTTGCCCAATGGGAATTTCAGAACTGATGTACGAGAATACCAACAACGATTTCCGAATCGCAGAGTGCCAGTGTATGTAGCAGGGAGTTTCACGGATTGTGTGAGCGTGGTACGCGTTCCAGCGTGATTTTAGTGTGTGAACGTCCCGCACAACGAACTCTTAATGAAGTTAACACTCTTCAAGTAGTGGAACGCAAGCTGTGGTATACACCACTTCTAACAAACACCGAACAACGCGCTCCAGTACGCGGCCGCCAAATACATCGCTGGCCGCACTTCTCTGGGCGACCCGCTGCTTCCATCGCTGGCTGTCTTCACACGCACGCTCCCTTACGTGGCCGAGAAATACATCGCTGGCCGCACTTCTCCGGGCGGCTCGCGGCTACCATCGCTGGCCGCCTTCGCGCGCGCGTTTATCAGCACACAGCAATTGGCTACGCCAGGAAACATTGCGACTGGTTTTCCCTGGAAAACAGCGACCCCAGTCGACGGCTCCATTAACTAGCAAGCCTTATATAAACCCGACCGCCGCCGCAAACGACAGTTCTCATCGGGAAGTGCAGTACGCCGTGTTCCAGCTGCTTGTGGATGACTCGCCGCACCACTCGAGGTTACCTGGCTGCTCGGCGGAAATCTAGCGACTTCACTTGGAGAGACTGAACTTCACTGGACTTGGGAATAATTACGGAACGTGCACCCCACTATGCACATTTGGACATTGGTATAACCAAACTTTAATTATGCATTACTTCTGAGTGTGAGCCAGGGTAGACGCCTGGCTAACATAATTGTTAAAAAGTGATTTGTGATTTAATAAACCAGACTGACGAGGTTATTGTGTTATTCCTGGTTATAACACAAACCTACCACTAGCCCTAGAAGAATTGCTGCCCAACTGTGTATTGCACAAACACGAATCGTACGCACAGTGCACAAGCACGGTCTGTATCCCTTTCATCGGCAGAATGTACAACATCTGCTTGAAGGAGATGCTGCTGCCCAGCAAGAATTCTGTCAATGGAGCGATTAATTCCACGTATCCTGTTCGCTAATGAGTCAACGTTTACCCGCAACGGTATCAACACCACGCGCAACTCTCATGCACGCTACTGTGGAAACGAATTTTCAACGACGTTTCTCGTTCAACATGTGGTGCGCTATTATTGATGATCAACTCATCGGTCCAGTTGTTTTCGATAACCGTCTTACTGGGACACAGTATCTTGAGATTCTTAAAAATGTGTTACCAGATTACGTGGAGGATCTCCCTTTGGCAACACGAGCTCGTATGTACTTTCAGCATGACGGAGCTCCTACACATACCGTACGGCCAGTAATACAGTATCTCAACACAACGTATCCTGGTCGTTGAATCGATAGCCGTGGAGCCATTGCTTGTCCACCGAGGTCACCCGATCTTACCCCATTGGATTACTGTTTGTGCCCAGATAAAGGAATGTAAAACTAAGCTCCGATCGAGCCCTTCCGGTTGGCCGTGCGGTCCAACGCACGGCTTTCCGGGCGGGAAGGAGCGCCTGGTCCCCGGCACGAATCCGCCCAGCGTATTTGTGTCGAGGTCCGGTGACCCGAACGGTCTGTGGATGGTGTTCAGGCGATTTTCCATCTGCCTCAGCGAATGCGGTCTGGTTCCCCTAATTCCGCCTCAGTTACACTACGTCGGCGATTGCTGCGCAAACACTTTCTCCGTGTACGGGTACACCACCATTACTGTACCACGCAAACATAGGGGTTACACTCGTCTGGTGTGAGACGTTCCCTTGGGGGTCCACTGGGGGCCGAGCCGCACAATAACCCTTGGTTCGGTGTGGGGCGGTGGAGGGGTGAAGTGGTCTACGGTAGTCGTCGTGGGGTTGTGGACCACTGCGGCTGCGGCGGGGACGGAGCCTCTCCGTCGTTTCTAGGTCCCCGGTTACCATACAATACAATACAAGCTCCGATCAGCGACACAACACCTGTCTACAAGAGCAGCAAATACGCATTGAAGTTCACGGTAGACTGTTTGAACATCTTCTGTGAAGAAACGTACACAATTAAACAAACCGTTAATAACAATATCTTAATTTACCGTCACCAGTAACTTCCTCGTTCCTAGCTGTTCTCATTGGTTTACACGGAGAAGGTTAAGAAAAGGGCATATGTTTATTAGAAGTTTTTTGTTCACAATCACCAGTAGTATCACCCTCAAAGCATGTACTTTTTCTCTTGACTCACCCTGTATAGCAACTGAGTAATTCGAAAATCAGGACGCTGAGCTTTAAGAGTCCACCTGTTCAGAATTAAATTTTCACTCTGCAGCGGAGTATACGCGGATATGAAACTTCCTGGCAGATTAAAAGTGTGTCTTAAAAGTTCCAGTTCCCTCTCTCGTCACTGTTGTTGCAGTAGCGCACCACCAGTCTAAAACGTTCCGAAATTGATTTTTTTTCCTGGTGTATAAGCGACGTCAGTGCAGTAAGTGTGATGGCAACTTCAACTGCCAACTATAAACAAAAAACAACTCTAACAAACAGGTGTGCATTCGACCAGTCAGCTTTGATTAGACAGTGTTAAGTAGAGGGCGTGCAGCCGTACTGATCAACGTTGTTGTCATAACTGCAATGGAGCAGTATCTCTAAATCAAGTGGAGAAGAGTGTGTGCAAAGGTTGTCCCGCACACCTTACTCCTAACAAAAACAAAACGCCCGGACGCCTGCCGCAACTTGATTGAAATGTAAAAGGAACAATTATTTTCCGAAAAGCTTGATGTTATCAATACGAACCTACCACAAAACGACGGAGTGCAGAAATCTAGATAAAAGGTCAACACTTATACGACATAACCGACGTTCAAGCCATTGTGAGGCGCTTGTTTAACAACATCCCAAAGAAGGACTTTTCTGACGGTTTCTCATGATTGTATGAAAATAATGTGATTTATACTCAAGTGAGGGAGTCTATGTTGAACGCCTGAGGAGTTAAAACAACCATATTAACTTTTGTTTATTTTTTATTAATCTGGTTTCCAATATTTTTGGATTTACAGGGTATTGTTGCTCTCTATAGTATCATTCTGCAATATTTTCAAAGAAAAACACAAAAATTTTGTTGAAACATTTTATGGGAAAATTATTATTTGTCATAATTCATAGGCGACTGTTAGCTTGAACCACCTGTACCACATTAATCCCAAGTCCTGATTCCTTAACGACGCCTTATTACTAGTAAATATTCTTCTTTCCACCACGTATCCGTTACTTACCTGTTGTCCATATTAATTTCAGATTTAAATTCCACGTAATGCCGTTCCTTAATATTCTGACTGCCTGCCCTGGACTCCAGTGGTCCAGTGACTGCATATAAGGCAGGAGCGCTGGAATCCTGAACATCGCACTGTCTGCATTACTGTGTACAACAAATGCCTGTCTGCCAAAGAACTAGGCTGCGGTGGATATCGTACTCTTAATTAGTCCCGGTGAGGTTATTATAACTTTCGCGGATCACGTGTGAGTTCACCGAGTATAAAACCTGCCGTTTTAATTAGCTCTGACACTGTACAAGATGGAACATTGCTTTCCTTGTCCTTAGGGACGTGGCGTCACACAGTCTCTCGCACGTTCGCACCAGGAATATAGACGACCCTAGCTATGTGCGAGACACACGTGTTACACCAATGATTAGCAAGGAGTCATTTATCGACGGCTGCGGATCAGTTATCGTTATTGGATAATAAAGTTCGCCAGTTTCGCTTTGATTCACGAGACAATTTGAAAATATGCACAACCCCAATAACAAAGGTAAATACTCTGTAACAATCTAGTTCCATTCAGAACTGTTCCAAGATCGAACCCCTGGCCTGAAGAACGTACACTTCTATCTCACAAGGCACCATGTTCATCTAATTCTTCCCTACCTCCACATAATCTCAGCAAAAATTTTCAACAGCGTCCAGACCTCAGGGGAACAAATGAAATCACTTGAGCTGATTCCAGTTAACTTACTGTTCTCACTAGTGCCAGCTGCTTTGGCTCTAAAATTCGGTTGTTTGTACGATTTTTAAAGTGGGGGAATATCTTTTGAGAAACACGGTGCCGCCCGTTGTGGCCGAGCGATTCTAGGCGCTTCAGTCTGCAACAGCACGACCGCTACGGTTGCAGCTTCGAATCCTGTCTCGGGCCTGGATGTGTGTGATGTCCTTAGGTTAGTTAGGTGTAAGTAGATCTAAGTTCTAGGGGACTGATGACCTCAGATGTTAAGTCCCATAATGCTCAGAGCCATCTGAACCAATTTAGAAACACGATGACTATTGGAAAACGGGTAGGTATTTGTGTCGTACAATGACATATTATCGTAAGAGTCTGTAGAGTACATAATGTTCATGAAAGCTCTGATGCGTTCAGTATTCAATACTTAAAATTATCTTCCACCACCATTTGTTGCATATTTCACGAAGTGAGAATTTTGGGAATCTTCATATGACCTTGATAGTGGTAGGAAAAGTCGTGCCTTTGGACTCACGCATACATTTCACTTTATACACAGTCACAATCACATCTGAATCGTCCCGTGACAACCAGTTACCCTTTCTAAGTCATCTTCAGATCTCCTTATTCTCTACTTTATCCTATAAACTATTCGAATATGTTGAGTTGCATAAGCAAACTGACACTAGATTTTTTTATCGCATTAGAAACAATTTCGTATATCAGTTTTTGTATTCATATATATGGATTTCTGTGTGCGCACATGATTAGTCCGCGGATGCCTAGATTTATATAATGGAGTTATTAGTCACATGGACTTTACTTGACAGAAGAAACGTGCTTGGCGATAAGTATCCATAAAGTCGAAAAACTGTAATTTTTCCCCGGTGATCTGAAACTATTGTTTTACTCTTCAGCTATTCTAACTCTTCACCTTTTCTCTTAAAACTTTTACAAGAGGCTCCCAAAACAGGTTTTCGCTGACCGATTTCCCAATACCGCTTCTGACTGCTGTCGTGAGTCCTCCGACATGATCTTTCAAAATGTGGTTTAGCCACCGAATTTCTTCTTCCGCCGTCGATTTTCCCTCATGCGTAAACGCTAAACCGTTTCTAAAAAGTGCTTTAGTTGTCAAATTGTGTTTCATTTTTAAAAGGTGTTGGAAAATTTTGATGGCTTGGCACTTTGTGCGGCGGAGAAGAAATATTAAACTGATGAAAAGTTTTTCTCTTCCTGTACTCAATTGGAGAGAAACGCGATCGTGGTGACTAGATTTGAAACCGGAACAACTGATGATCGACAGTTACATATCTAGTCCTGCTAACAAAACTAATTCGACTTGTAAATACCATGTAAGAAAACAATGACCTGCATGTTGCTTACAGAAAAGCTAAGCCGTGTTCGCTCAGGATCTGGCGATTTAGGAATCTCTTCTGTGATAACTGAGTCGTAGGAAAAACGCAACAATAGAGGAACTTGCACATTTGAGCACTGTTTAGTTTCTCTCTGTGGCTATTTCATAAAATATTTAGGTTTTGTGGATGTTGAATCCTTAGGCACGTCCCTGCAGAAGCGCTTTTCCGGGGAACTAGTACTCAATAACAGTCCTACTACCTGCTGACCATGGTTCTGTTATCTTACATGATAGTTGCCGAGAGGAGGAGGAGGGGGGTTACTAATTTTTTGTCTGGTATGCTTATTCTGATGATAATAACTTGGTAAAACTGGTAATGGGGACATATTTCAGTAGTAACTAGCAGACCTGATTAAATAGGCAAAAAATGGTAAACATCATAGTATTTTTCGTGCACTTTATCGACGCCTTCGAGAAACAGCGAACTTCTGCCCAGAATTCTTTCACTGTACCATTCACTACAGGCAAATGACACAGGTCACCTAAACTTTTGTAAGTTGTTGCAGGAGTAAAACCTACATCTTCGAAAGATGTCGGCAGTAAGACAATTCGATCCCGCAGCTTTTAATTAAGTTGTGTAGTAATTTATTTATTCAAATAATAGCGAAGATACCTTCTACACAGACGTGTTATCCACAGTACAGTGTGTCCCAGGACGAACTGTAAATATATGACAGGAACGAACATTCGAAGCAAAGAAATCTATTAAACATTACCTCTGTAATGCATATCTTAACAGCCGCTAGCGCTTGTTCATCTTCGCTAATGTAAACACATCTCCTCTACTCAACATGTGGTCATAGCTCTAACTGCATGCATTTTAGAGCCCACTTTACTAGCCCTTTTTGCTTCGAATGATAGTTTCCCTCGTATACCTGAATATCGACCATTCCTCATCTATCAAATATCCAGGCTATGGTACCAGTCCGATTAATCACACCAGTGATTTGAGACACTACGTCCCTTGGATAACCCTGACAAACTGTTACGTTATTACTTCTACTAGAATTTCTTGTAGTGGTCTTTTACTGCCTGTACGTCTTCCAATGCGCTCAAACGAAGCAGCTTACCATCATTTTCAGCATACTCTACTTACGGATCTGCTGGGTACAGTGAAACAACGTCCAATTCCAGAATGGTGGAGCCCAGAGTACCCTCCAACGTTGATTCACGAGCGCATTTAGCTGTCCGATTTGGAAGACGTAAAATGCTTGATGGATGATTTAACACCCGGAATCCGGAGGCATGTCAAAGGAGTGTGGTTCATTACTCCTATTACCATTATAGTTGTCCGTAATGCCCGAGTTAGTTATATGCCTCGTAACATGAAACAGGATAGTGCCCTCTCAAGAACGAATTTTTCGTTCTGCAATTGGCTGCGACCTTTTACGAATTCTCTGAAGGATTGAAACTATTTTCCAGACCGTGGCTGAAACCATTACGTGTCACTGGTTTTACCTACTGAACATCCGTACACAACACATTAATCACAGTCGTGGCACCTAGTTCGCTAGTGTCTTTCTCCTACTTTCCTAATGAGAAAGGTGCCTGGATAGTCCAATCGGCAAGAGCAGTACCCACGAAAGTCAACGAACCGGGTTCAAATCCTGGTCCGGCACAGAGTTCTAATCTTGCAGGAATTTTCAAAACGGTTTCCACTTCAGTGAAGAGTGAATTATTTATTCCAATCCATTGTTCGGCGGTACTGTTCTTCAAAGACTGGTAGTCGAGTAACAAAAGAGCTTTTGCGTATCTTGGAAAGCAGGAGAGAGACTTTGGTAGGAATGAAGCGTCGAGGAGGGTCATCAATCGAGCCTGGATATTTCAGTCACGAAATTTGTATTTATTTTGTGTGAATATCGTTAGTTTTATGCAATGAATAGTTACTATATTCACGATTACACTGCGACAAAGATTTTTAACATTTCACATTCTGAGAGCCACGTGCTCATTTCTATTGCGGATATAGCTTTGAAATGGAAAACTATCATAAGAATTTATTTTTCCTTATTCCTTGGACAGAACTATTTAGTAACACTCTCTAGGCACTATAAATCATTTGAACCACTTTTTATGAATTTCTGTAGGCATTTTCCCTCATACTATAATTTTAAGCATTGGTTAGTATATTTAGTTCCTTTACTACAATCACTAACTGCATGTGTACTAAGTACTGTACGGCAAAGGGGTTCTCGAAAATTCAACTTTCTAGCTGACTAACACATAAGATAAGCATTGACGTGACTCACTGTAATCACGAACGAACATGAATATGAGAAGAGAAAACAAGAAATTTTCAGCTGAGGTCGAAGCAGGACTCAGAACAGGATAATACATGTTTTGTTTTAATAATGAAGCAAATTCGGTAGCCACTCGCTGAGGGTGGTGTCAGGCGAGCCATCCCACGAATCTAAGCACAATATTGACGGATGTTCCTGTTGTGACTTGGCGGGACAGCCAAGCCACTAGGAGGTGAAGCCGAAAGGCACGCGTTTAAGCTCACGCAGGTTGGCGTGAGGTCTGGAACAGGTAAAGGAAGTTATAGTAGCAAAGAACGTACGTAGCTGCGGGAATACTTAACTTTAATCCATAATTGGTGAACATCGGTCTGACGGTACATGCATCACAAGATAAATAGCAAATGATAATGGCGCCTTGCTAGGTCGTAGCAAATGACGTAGCTGAAGGCTATGCTAACTATCGTCTCGGCAAATGAGAGCGTATGTAGACAGTCAACCATCGCTAGCAAAGTCGGCTGTCCAACTGGGGCGAGTGCTAGGGAGTCTCTCTAGACTAGACCTGCCGTATGACGGCGCTCGGTCTGCAATCACTGCTAGTGGCGACACGCGGGTCCGACGTATACTAACGGACCGCGGCCGATTTAAAGGCTACCACCAAGCAAGTGTGGTGTCTGGCGGTGACACCACAGTTCCTAAACAAATGTCTGAGTTTACTGCTGTTCTCAGAGGGAAGCGGTTCTGTTGTTAAGGCGTTAAGTCCAATTTTTGAGTTGAGTTATTGCCCAGATTTAAGTTTTCCGTGCGGTACCGTATATCACTTAAAGGAATGCTAGGATGGTTTCTTTGTAAAGGAGACGGCCGATTTCCTATAACATCCTTGTCCATTCCAGGCGTATGATCCGTCTCTAATGAGCTGATCGTTGACGACGTATTAAACCTTGATTATCTTTCTTCTTCCTTAGACACGGTTTTGTTGTCACCTCGCATCTAGAATTATAGAAATGCCGCTAAAGCATAGCCCAAAACTATTAACGCTCAATGTTTCGCTAAGTTATTTATACGTGGTATAAGCTTCTCTATCTCTGAACTGGTTTACCTTGTTCCTTTCTTTCCAGAAGGAATTCACAGTACTTCGCCATATAAGTTTTCTGGGCGTGGTACCGCGTCATAATATATAAAACTACTGCTACTGGAGAAATACCAACGTTTCGACCATTGTTGCAGCGGCCTTCTTCTGTTTTTCTTTTCTCCAGCAGCAGTAGTTTTATACATTATGACGCGTACCACACCCAGAAAACTTTTATGTTGACTGACTCCGGCAATGGAAGCCTACGCAGTTATATTCACAGTACCTCTTTGATGGACGCCGTATCCAGACTTTTTTTATTTTTTCACCGCTCAGGCAAATAGCCGTATTTCCTGAAAGAGAGCCAGGGTGACTGTCTCGTAACGAAACTCTTTTATGGTAAACATCAGCCGATTAAGTACATACAAGTATTATCATTGCAGATCTGAACGTCTTCACCAGACTCGACTAGACGCGATAAATTCTGCGCGCCTACAGACGCAGTACGTGAGTACCAAACTGATACGCGGCAGTCGCGACTGCCAGTTGCCTCTTTAGTACTCACGGACTGCGCCTACGTCCTAAGACGGCGAGATGGCTAACGAAACTACTTGTGTGAACCGAGGATGAATGTACTATAACAGGTTACATTGTTTTTCATTTCTATTTATTTTGTTCAATACAGAAGTTTGTGTTAGGGTTTACCGTGTAGTCGACTTATAGGCCCTTATAAACAAGATTACATTATCTATTTTGGAAGGAGGATGGAGCAAAGAGGCAGCCATGGGCTCTTTATGTTCCATCCCAGCTTTCAACAGAAAATTCAGGGCAACTACAGAAAACCCGGAATACACGTGTTAACGAATACGAAACTAGATTGCTGTTGATTTTCGGGATTTACCGCTTTTGTTTTTTCTTCATATTTATTTCGCTCTCTTTCGCTTCTTCTAGTCAGTTCCTTGGTGGCTCCATGGCTACAGTTCCAATCCTTCAACCTCTTTGAAAACTAGTTTACATTCCGTGAGTCGACGAAAGTGAACCCAGACATCAGCACAATTTGTACCACAAAGCTTTCTTTCCTTTTTTTTTTTTAAACGAACGTATTAAATCCGAGAAATGAAAATAGCGTTCGCTATTAAATAAAATGCTTCAAATGGCTCTAAGCAATGTGGGACTTAACATCTGAAATGATCATTCCCTGGACTTAGAACTACTTAAGCCTAACTAACCTAAGAACATCACACACATCCATGATCGAGGCAGGGTTCGAACCTGCGACCGTAGCAGCAACGCGGTTCCGGACTGCAGCGCCTAGAACCGCTCGGTCACAGCGGCCGACGCTATTAGACACATGAACATTTTTGGACATATGTCTTGGACGAATATAGGCTGAGAATACTAACTTTCTAGCGTCAGTAAATCATTAATGAGACACGTCGAAACAATATAGGTTTGGTGAGGTGAAGCGGGTGCAAAGCTAGTTCAATTGTGAATTGCTGCAAAAGCAGTCTCTTAAGGAACATTATCATTCTAAGGAGAAAAATTCGTTCGACAAATTAATATTGTGCCTAAAAACACAGAAATCCGTTTCAGTTGCATTTATGCAAATGAGACATCAGGAAATTTAGATGAAGTTCGTCTGAAGTAAGTTGAAATATACAGGTCAATTGACGTTTTAAAGAATTTGTTTGACTTATAAAAAAATTTTAAAGCATCGAGATATTACAGAAGGACACTTAAGGCTACTAACCTGAAGATAGATTAACTTTCTGCTCAACAACATATTCTAACAGGTTTTCGACATATAGTGTTAAATCTGACTTAAAGGCTGAAACGCGTCCGCATAGGCGTTCTTGGCACTACCTCTGTTTACTTAATGTGACAGTGTCACGTATCATCGCCAGGCTCCAGAATCACTTACCTCAGTAACACGGAGGGGCGTTTCCTACAGATCGCTAGATCTTTGCATCGAGTTGCAGAAAGTCTCTGGGCAGCGCGAGAGAGAACCTGGGAATGTAATTGGGACAGGTATCCATTGACTGGATCAGCAGGCTCTACTTGGGTAACCTCGCGTGGGCAGTGCCGGCGAAAATATCACAATTCTTTTTCGCTACATTGTCAGCCTTCATAATTGAAGTCGTGCGGAATGTCGGGTACAGCATATGGTTCAAATGGTTCAAATGGCTCTGAGCACTATGGGACTTAATTTCTGAGGTCATCAGTCCCCTAGAACTTAGAACTACTTAAACCTAACTAACCTAACGACATCACACACATTCATGCCCGAGGTAGGATTCGAACCTGCGACTGTAGCGGTCGCCCGGTTCAGACTGTAGCGCCTGGAACCGCTCGGCCACCCCGGTCGGCGCAGCATATGGCTTTAAAGGGGGCGTAGAGTAGTATTCAGTAACGGCATTTAATTTTATGTTTGAGGAAGTGTCCGTTTTGAATATATGTATACGTGTCGGCCTTTGTGGTCGCACACGTAATGTATTGCATAGACCCCTAAATAAGTGTATATCATGTATAAATGATCGAGTTACAGCCCGCCCTCCCCCTTCCCCGCCCTTGTGGACATTATGGATACAAAAAAATTTCTTTCGATTGGACCCCTCCCCTTGTGGCAGCTGTGGCTGATAGCTTAGTCTATTTTCATATTTTTGGGTAGAAACCAGATTCACAAACTTATTTTATACACACAGTTGCGTATTACTCTCGTCGCTTCTGTCGAGAAACATGGTACATTTCAGAATAAGTATTGCAGTCGGGTAGTATTTCTGCACAGGAAATAGCAACTATGCAAGGTACTCCAAGATAATCATTTACTTCTGTAGATGGGTTGTGAAGAAAAGAAGTAAAAACAAGAAAGGAACTACAGTTGTACTGCATACTATATCTCATTAGCTCAAGTGAAGTCTCATCAGTTTTTATCACATACGACATGTGGCTGCGAGGGGTGCACCAGACTTTTTTGACAAATTGCATTTACCGTGGGAGTGCATAATGAAAAGAAGGAACGAGAAGGAATTCAAAAGAACTCCCGGAGCAGCGTGGCGCCGCAAGTCAGTCGCCTTTGTGGCCGGCAGAAGACGGGAGACGGGCGCCAAATGAAGCATTCCGAATAAGAGACATAAATTAGACATTTGAAAAACCGCGGAGGTGAAAAATATGAAATCTGTGACAGGCGCTTTCATTTCACGATTCCCTTCCGTTCGGGTCCCTCATCAGCGTGCCAACGCCCACCCACCCTACCGCATCTGCGACGCGGGTACCACCTTCACCCCTCCACCCCAACTGCAGCCCCAACCCCACCGTCTTCCAGAAACCGTCGAGACGTCGCGGCCTTTCGCGGCAACTGGGCACGGGGAAAATGAGTTCATCAGACGCCCGTGACAGCTTGATAATTCACGGCGCAGGGACGCCGGGGACGGGTTTGCGTCAGTGGCTCGCCCGCCGGAACGGAGTCTGCGGTCGCAGGGCGTTCGTCTCGTGGGCGTTCGTCTCGACCAATCGCTCCACTGTGCTTCCACCCTCCCCTCCCCCCCTCCACCTCCCCTTCCTGCCTCTTAACAGTTCCCTGTTTGCGCTGCTGGAGAGAGGCCTGGAGAGTTGATCTGCATCTGTCATCCGGTAATGAGATCGCCTCGGTCGGTGTGGCCAGCTGCGGATGACCTCCTTCGACGGAGGCGAGTAAGGGGGAATTTGGAGGGTAGGTGGGGGCCAGAGGGGCGACCGGGGCGAACTCCTCACTTCTTGACGCCGCCGCGGAGACGCCTTTCAATGCTAATTGAACGACCTCCTCGGCGCTTTGTCCCTGCGTGCCCGCGCCACCAGCCGCCGCTGCTGGCGATGGCATTTACAATTTTCTTGGGCCCCTCGAGGCGGCTTGACCCTATAATTGGCCGAGCGGGACCAGCTGTCAGCCACCGCCGCCACCTCGTCAATGGCGCCCCAGGCGGGGGCGGAGGTTTGCAGACGGCAGGGGATCGCCACTAGTTCCCAAGTTCGTCACGGACAGCTCAGCGTGGCCGGTCCGGTTTCTTAGACATACATCCTATGATTGCATAATAAGATGCAGCAGTCATACTTACATAATTTGTTGTCTGGACTATTAATAATTTGTTGATTGTCTTATGCGCTTAGGCTAAAACATCTCCTGAAACACTGTACGACTAGGAAACGTATCACAAAATCATTTATGGATATAAAAATATTAGCCATTAGTTTCAACATGGCATGATCAACAACACTGACAGAACAAAAATCACAACACCAGGAAGGAGTTGAGTGACATAAACGAAATTTGATGATGTCTATTCAGATTTCGTGCCACGTGGCACTACGGAGAGGAACAACCATCGTGTTCGGTGCATGGCTCTGGCGCATAGTACTGCATCTCCCGCAGCAATATGAGAAGCAGTTGGTACCACAGTGACGTAACGAACCGATAGAAATCGGTTACTTCAACGACAGCTCCAAATCAGACGCGCTGCAGTATGTGTCCACTAACACGAAACCACGCGTCCGGTTAGCCGAACGATCTAACGCACGGCTTTCCGGAGTGGTAAGGATCGCCTGGTCCCCAGCACGAATCCGCCCGGCGGACTTGTGTCGAGGTCCACTGAGCCGGCCAGTCTGTGGATGGTATTTAGGCGGTTTTCCATCTGCCTCGGCGAACGCGGGCTGGTTCCCCTTATTCCGCCTCAGCTTCACTATGTCGCCTGATTGCTGCGCATACAGGTTCTCCACGTACATAGGGGTTACAGTAGTCTGGTGTGAGACGTTCCCTGTGGGGTTCAACCGAGGGCCGAACCGCACAATAACCCTGGGTTCGGTTTGGGGCGGCGGAGGGGTGAAGTGGACTGCGGTAGTCGTCGTGGGGTTGTGGACCACTGCGGCTGCGGCAGGGACGGAGCCTCTCCATTGTTTCTAGGTCCCCGGTTAAATACAATACATTTCATACAATACAACACCAAACCACTGCCATTTGCGACTTCAGAGGCGTCAACGAGAGCTCATTGGAAGGCAGAGTGGAGATCTGCTGTGTTTTTTAGGGAAGCTGGTTCTGCTTCAGTGCCATTGATGGCCGTGTTGGTTAGAAGAAGACCAGTTGAGGGCCGCAACCAACCTGTGAGCATGCTAGACACACTCGACATACACCTGGACTTAGAGCCAGGGGTGTAATTTCGTGACATCCGGAGCACTCTCGTAGTTGCCTTATCCAACTTTATTGCAAATTTGTACGTCAGTCTGGTGATGAGACCTGTTGTGCTGGCATTCATGCACAGCATTCCAGGTGGTGTTTTCCTACAGAATAACGTCCGTCCACATACCACTGTTGTAATTCTGCGTGATATACAGAGTGTCGAAATGTTTCCTTGGTCTGCTGGATCACTAGATCTGTCTCCAATCGAGGAGATACGGTAAATCATGGGACGAAAACGTCATCCACAACCAGCATAAACCTTCCCTGTATTGACCGACCAAGTGTAATAGCCATGGAATTTTACCCCACAAACTGACATGCGGCACTTGTTCGACACCATGCATGCACGTTTGCAATGCTTGCATTCCCCATTCTGGTGTTTAGACTGGTTTTTAATGTAGCAGCAATGCACACTAGCAAAGGTGTATCTCGAGCTTATATTAAGCTGTGATCCTGCAGTGTTAATTACTTTCGTCTGTTACCTAAACAAACGTATTTCAGAAATTTCATAGCTCCACAGTAATTACTTTTTGGTGTTGCGATTTTTCCCGTAAGTGTATTATGGTCTGGATTGTGAATACTTCGTTGATTTTATGATGCGTTTCAGCTTAAGTTCGTCGTTAGTTGAGCTGTAAAAAAAAGAAAAGTTTATGAAAATAAACGTATTAGTTATCATTGGTTTCACCATGCATGATCTACAATAGATTATAATGTGTCTTGCCACGCTTGCTAATAAAACATAAATTTAAACTGAAAGACCTCTTGACAGTTCAGTTAAAGACGGATAAAGTATTGCATAATAATTATCCATACAGCATGAAAAGTTCAGACATACAGTGAAATAGATTGATATAAAGTAGCCGGCCGCTGGTGGCCAAGCGGTTCTAGGCGCTTCAGCCTGGAACCGCGCGACCGCTACGGTCGCAGGTTCGAATCCTGCCTCGGACATGGATGTGTGTGATGTACTTAGGTCAGTTAGGTTTAAGTAGTTCTAAGTTCTAGGGGACTGATGACCTGAGACGTTAAGTCCCATAGTGCTCAGAGCCATTTGAACCATTTTTTTTTTTTTATATGAAGTATCTCGTCTGTGATTCTGGCACAAATTGAAGCGGTACTGGTAGTACGCTCCATTTGCCCGTTAGATAATGATTACGTGGGGAACAATGGTACTAAGTATGGTAGTTTATGCTGTCTCGATGAGAAGCTAGAAGTTAAAATCTCGTCTCAGCATGCCCACTGGGATATGGTAATATTAATAAACAATGACTTACTCTTTCAGCCACACTTCCTTAATCCTATCTTTCCTTTCCTCGCAAATGTATGAAAGGATGAAAATGTGTTAGAGCAGCAAACAGAAAGCAGAAAACTAACCAAAGATGTGTCGAACTGGTTATTTGCGAAGACAGATCAGAGGAAAAGGCTTAGCAAAGAGACCAGCAGATTTTTTTTGCAACTATCGATAGTCTAGAGGGAGGAAAGTGGCTCAGGCAATGGTAGGCGTCTTCCTCGTGGTGGTTCAAATCGGGGAGACGTTGGTCTGAGATTCGCCATGTTCTGGACACTGTAGTCGAAGGGCCGGGGTGGAGACGTCTCCACTTCAAAAGTCCATCTGGTAAGAAAACTTGGTACCAAAATAAGCTACGTCGCCGTTGATCAGATTCATTACGTGCTAGTTATAACTACTGTTTGTATGGAAACTCTCGAAAAGGTAGTGATTTTTGTCCTTTTGGCCGATTCGCTCGTTGTAAATGTGCAGCTAATAGTGGTGCAGGTTTTCAGCGGAACACCTTTACTTTTAGGTGATCTTCATTTAAATGTTTCTCAGAAAGAAGAGCGAGTAAACTGATTTATTTTTATGTACGGTTTTATGAAGTTTTTGTGGGAAATGACAATTTTTTTCCTTTTGCGTAATGTTAGTGCTGAGCGCTCATGACCCAGAATGTATAAGTGCGTTAAGATACTAAATTGCAAGGTTTCTCGCTTCGTAATCTCCTCCACGTGTCTTCTACATGTGTGGGAAAGGTCATCTGAGTGGTTTAACTGGGTCAACATTAGTATTTAAAGGGTTTTCTTTCTAGGTTGAAATTGCATAACAGTTCGTACCACGTGCTTGTAACGAACATTAAACTTCAGAAACTGGCGTGCTGAGGTAAGAATATTTGCTGCACTAATCATTTAATGGATTTTAAATGAACGTCAAGTAGTTTTCTGGAGTTAATAGTTAAATTTAAGACATGTTTTTCTTTGGTACCAGAAAGCGCGTTTCTCGGTAAATGCTGGAACCAGTCCTCACAGTAGCCATTGTTCATTAGCATATTTCTTTATCGACGTACAGCGCTTGCAACAGGTAATAGCAGCCCAGTGAAAGTAATTTAATCATTTTATCACGATTATTTTGATTGTGATCTTCGCGATGAGTGGTGGCAGCACGTAGTTAGCCAAGTGTGATTACACATGCTTCGTGCACAGAACAGAGGCTTAGGAGTTGAAAGTATTACGGTGAATAGTAGGATCGGCTGTTAAACTGTGGCTAAATTCTGAGTGTTTGCATTTACTGATTTCATGTGGTAAGTATGATGGTGGCTACCTCAAGGTAGATTTCCTTAATTTTGGAGGCGCCTACACTTTATAGCAAATCACGATAAAGATGCTAAGAAAGCAAAGCTTATCTGTCATGTAGCTTCAGTTACTTCAATGTGGGGTCTGATGAAGAATTAGGAGAGTGATCGAATGGCTATTTTGTGGTCATATACTCCACAGGTGGTAATCAGTAAAATTAAACAGCAATCAGCTCTTCATCAAAGCAATTTAAATGAGTTCTCATCTTCGCAGAGGCTCCTGCAGTGATACGTGGTGAGGAAACAGGATAAAACTCTACTCGTTTGGTTGCCTAGCTTGTCACTTAACAACAATATTAATAATGTTTAGATCGTTGTGGCTAATCTTAAGAGTGTTTTCAACCAAATGAGTTTGGAGTGGAAGGAGGGCTATTCGATTTTAAAAGGGTGACGCTCTTACGGTAATTACAGGACATCTCATGAATTCCCCAGTGGGAACCATGTGATGTGGTAGCATAACTATAAATGCTCTTATCAGAAGTTTGTACAAAAGTGTTCCGCTTTTGAGACGTAAGAAATAAATACGAATTTTTAAGCAGCTTTCCTATAGTGCGCTTGGGATGATAATAACCTCCAAACATCTCTTAAATGAAATCAGATAATAATAATAATGTTAATAATAATAATAACAGTAATAAAATGTCGTAGGAAAATCAAATGATCAATAATGGGCAGAAGTAAATACTTCACCCTCCCCCTCCCCCCCCCCCCCCCCTCTATTCTGCTTGTTCTGGCAATGCACAGATACGAGGAGCGTTGTCCGTTGCGTAGTATTAGATTAATTCTGAATAATGAAAGTCAGTTAGTAATTTTTGGCTTATTTAATCGGGCTAGCATTAATAACAAATGAAAAACCCTGCTGTCCTTAGCCATGATAAAGAGAAAGCGGTAGCCTTAATTTATAATAAAAACGATTAAAAGGTTAAATAAAACCTCTCATGCTCATGCATCATAATATAAGTGAGAGGCAATAAGGAAGAATAAACAGTAAGTTTCTCGATCAAACGTAGAAGGATGAAAAGAGATAAGAGCGGTGGGAAAGTCGGCAAAATCGTAAGTGTAAAGTGATAACATTGGACAGAGAATGTCCCATAAATAAACAATTTGGCTATCAGATGGCACTGCATATCCACTACCTAGAGAAAAATGCTGTAATGAAAAGAGTCTCTTAGCGCATCTTTCTTGGTGCGCATTTTACCAGCGCTGAACAACGATTGACAGATCTGTTGTTTTCGTGGTATGTTCTTGTACTGTATACGGTAGTCGCCCATCAAAGATATATCTATTTCACTTGCCACAATCAAGATTCTCAGTTCATCTCCTAATACTTTATTTTATTTTGCTAGTTGTTTTCGGATCTTTGGGTCGTTTCTCGCTGCCTCTCGAGCCTCGTATAAATCTTCTTTCAAATTTCTTCGTTGTATATCCTCCTCCACTTGTTTTTTTTTTTTTTTTCATATTCTGTACAGGGTCTTCCTCTGTTTCTTTTGAATGGAGGTTGCTAACCTAGTACTTTCTTCAACCACTGTTCATCCCATAATCTCACCACACGCTATTTTAAACACCGTTTTCCCACCTCTTCGGTGATGATAAACGTCGAATTTCTCATTTGCTTCGTGATTAACTTATTTGAGCTTTTTCGCCTTAAAATACAACTGGTTCTTAAAAATTCCATTTGCAGGATTTTAAGTCTTCTTCTATCTTGTTCCGTCATTTTCCAACATTCCGCTGAATATAAGCAAATGTTTTTTTTATTATTGAGTCCTATAATCTTTTTTTTTTTACTTTTTCTTAATTTTATCTGACTACAGGATGGAATTCAGCTTACTGATTACTTGTTTAACTTGTGTTGTCCTCTTGGTTATTTCTTGTTCACTGGAACCATGATTTGAGACTATATCTCCCAGATATTTATACTTTTAACATGGTTCAATTTCCGTCTATAATGCTTACTTGCTACAGAGAGATATTTTGTTTTATAAATAAATATCTTTATTTCGCCCTAAATGTAAGTTTCTATGATTTTCTTTATCAAAGTCATCTGCAGCCAATATTATTTCATCACCAGTGAATAGTAAACTCTATAGGTAATCCCCATCTGCAAGGGAGAGTCAAATGAAAAGATGGAAAAAATATGTATACTGTTCGTTCTTTCAAAAGTAATCGCCATAACTGTTAATACTTTTATCCCACTGTGAGACAAGACGGTCAATGCCTTTGTGGATAAATATTTGCTGCTCCCGACGATACCATGATGGTATCTAGGCGTGCACCTTTTAATTCGAAGCAAATGGACGACCACGGATGTCTTTCTCCATCCTCCTTTTATCTTCCATACATTTAACAGATATCTCCCCATGCGATTTCGTTGTTTTTGCAGCCTTGAAAAAAAAAAAAAAAAAAGTCATTCGTGCCGTCTGTTTACTTCGGATGAAGTGGTGCAGGCACAGGTTGCGTTGGCAACAACAAACACTTTTCCATGAACATATTGACCGTCTTGCTCACAGCGAGATAAATTATGACGACTACTTTCGAAATAATAAACAGTTTACTTACTTTTTTCCATCTGTCTCGTTTTCATTTGACTGCCCCTTATACGACTAGATCCATTCCGCCACGCTTTTTCATCCATTCCTTAAGAACTTAAACTATACAGCACCCTTGTCGATGGCCTTTGGTTGGTCGTATTACATAGAATATTTAATTTCCAGTTTTAATTCTTGTCTTTAATTACTCGTACCTTATTTATTATGTTCGGGTCAGGATGAGAATATGGGTTATTTACTGGCACTGTGTCATATGCTATTTGCACGTCTGTGGAAATCAGACTTCAGTTGTCTCTTTTACAGTAAATACATTACTTACACAGGTTCGGCCTGTGATAAACTAACTGCGTTGTTCCCCTGTTATGATTTCATTCTCCAGATGACCTTTCATAATTCGGCTGTAGGTGCTTCCCCCAGATGTGGTAATGCTAAAGCCCCTATAGCTGGTACACTCCTTTTTAGATCCTTTCTTACGAAATGGTCCCAAGTATGCTATTTCCATTGTTTTGGGATGTTTTCTTGTGCGATCAAATACTTGTTGAAGATAAACCGAATTATTTTTAGGGTGCCTTCTTTTGCATTTTTTATCCCCTCAATGGGAATTCCCCCCGGATATGGGCAGTTTCCTTTTTTCATGTCCGTGGATTTATTTTATTCTTTCAAGGACGCACCTGATCGTAAGTGATTTTGTGTGTAGGAACTCTTCTCGACCTTTTGTTAATATATGTTAATAATATTTCACCCATTCTCTCATCTTTAATAGTGGTATATTTATATTGTCCTTCTTCTCTTTACTATTTCCCAGACCATTTTCTATCTTGTGCCTCCTATATATCTCTCTGCTTCATCACATTCATTTTCCCAGAATTCATTTTCAGCTTTTACTATCATTTATTCACCTTTCTTATGGCTTTAACACCCATCTTCCAGTCATCCTGATCTTTCGTCCGCTTTCCGTTTATCTTCCACCTCCGCTTGAGCATTCTGGGGATTTCCAACTACAGCAGCAGATGGTCAGTGCTACATTACACTCATCCATTTACTCCTGCATCCTACGTCCATAGTCCGAAGTTGGTACTCCGCTTTAATATTTATGAACCTGATACAGCTAACAAGAAACATGGCATTATACATTAAATTCAATCCAAATGCTATTACTAGTAATCGCAAGAAGGAAATGGTTGCAATAAAGTAGACAATTGGACTAACCGCATCATCATAGCGTCTGTTGAAAGTGTTAGGTTCTTACTGCCAGTAAATACAAGCACCAGTAGTAATTATACAAAAGAAGTAGATTTGTACTGTAAGCTAAGACAGCATGTTAGATGGATGTTGGGGCTATGAAATCCAGTCTTACATCTGGGATGCAAACTAGATATTTCATCATCCCGTCTCCATGACTCCAGAAGGAACTAACTTTTGGAAAAAATCATTCAACACAATAATCACTTTATTAAAAATTAACGGTTTTGTGAAACTACAGAGCAGTGAGATTTTTCCTTCTATAGTAAACAAAATTTGTTAGATTCTCATCCCTAATTTATTGTACTGACTAATACTGACTGATTTACTCTACTACTAAAAATTTCTTTGAATTGCATGCTTACCTGTTTTAGCTTTGGATATTTTTCATGTTACAGTATGTAACTGTTGCCACTTTTCCCCATCCCAGTCTATAACATATATCACACCTTCACTTAGTGAATAAATTCATTACACTTTTCACATAAAACTAACATCTATTTTGCAACCTACCATTTTTTTCCCAGTAAGTCTTGTGACTGCAGTCATTCAGTCCACCACGACTTCCTTCTCTGAGAGTAGCACACAATGTTCTAGATTTTTTATATGATACTATTTGTGACATGCGGTTTTTCCCTTTTAAGTCTCTCATTACCCTCATGGAAGCTATTACTCGACAAATGCCCCATCATCTGGTCCCTACTTTGAGTTACTGTTTTTCACGAATTGCATTCCTCGCCGCTTCTGCAGAAGAATTTCTCGTTTCTCATCTCATCAGTACACTTAATTTTCAGTCTTCCTCTGTAATAACACTTCGGAAACGCCTCGATTTTCTTCCTTCCCGGTTTTCCCACAGTCCACGATTTACAGTCAAACAAAGCTTTACCACAGACGTATATTATCATATATTTCTTCGTCAAAGTAAGAGCTATGTTAGATACTACTAGAGTATTGTTTTAGCGATGATTGCTATCTTTGTCTGTGCTGGACTGCTTCTTACATCTTCCCTTCTTCCTTGCTTCGTCCAACATGCGTTATTCTGCTTCCGAGAAAACAGAATCTTATCATTTCGTCTCCTGAATTACTATGTCAAGTTTATAGTTAATCTCATTCCTGTTAGTCATCATTAAATTATTCTGCTTCGTTTCACTCTGAGTCCGTATTCTATTCTCAGCAGACTGCTCATTCCATTCAAACAAGTCATGTAGTTCTTCCGCACATTCACTGAGGCTAGCAATGTCATTAGCGAATCTTATTGTTGATATGAATTAGTCTTGAATTTTACTCCGATCTTTAACCTTTCCTGCCGCGCGGGATTAGCCGAGCGGTCTAAGGCGCTGCAGTCGTCGCCTGTGCGGTTGGTCCCTGCGGAGGATCGAGTCCTCCCTCGTGCATGGGCGTGTGTGTTTGTCCTTAGGATAATTTAGGTTAAGTAGTGTGTAAGCTTAGGGACTGATGACCTTAGCAGTTAAGTCCCATAAGATCTCACACACATTTGAACACTTGAACATTTTTTTAACGTTTCCTTTATTTGTACCATTGCTTATTCAGCATACAGATTGAACAGTTGTGGAGAAAGACTGCACACTTTACTTACGCTCTTTTTAATCCGACTAACTGACTTTTACTTTTACATTCTTATTTTTCTCTCTTGGTTCTTTTACACATTGTATATTATCCATCGTTCCATCATTTCCAACACCCTGCTACTCTTACTTTTCTGTGAATTCTAAACATCTTTTATCAGCTTCTGCCTAAGAAAACTTTCCTCACGTCGTAACAGATGTCCTATCATCCTGTCCCTTCTCCTTATCAGTGTTTTCCACACATTCATTTCCTCTCCGATTCTGCGCAGAACCTCCTCATTCCTTACCTCATCAGTCCACCTAATTTTCAACATTCGTCTGTAGCACCACACCTCAAATGCTTCCATTCTCTTCCATTCCAGTTTTCCCACAGTCCATGTTTCACTACCATACAATGATGCTCTCCAGACGTACATTCTCAGAAATTTCTTCCTCAAATTAAGGCCGATATTTGATATTAGCAGACTTCTCTTGGAGAGGAATGCCCTTCTTGCCAATGATAGTCTGCTTTCGATGTCCTCCTTCGTCCGTCCTTCATTGGTTATTTTATTGCGTAGGTAGCAGAATTCCTTAACTTCATCTCCTTCGTGACCATCAGCTCTGATGTTAAGTTTCTCGCTGTTCTCATTTCTATTATTTCTCATTACCTTCGTCTTTCTTCGATTTGCTCTCAATCCACACTCTGTACTCATTAGACTATTCATTCCGTCCAGCATATCATATAATTCTTCTTCACTTTCATTCAGGATAGCAATGTCACCAGCGAATCGTATCATTGATATCCTTTCACCTTGTATTTTAATTCCACTCCTGAACCTTTCTTTTATTTACATCATTGCTTCCTCGATGTAAAGATTGAACAGTGGGGGCGAAAGGCTACATCCTTGTTTTACACCCTTTTTAATACGAGCACTTCGTTCTTGGTCGTCCACTCTTATTATTCCCTCTTGGTTGTTGTACATATTGTATATGATCCGTAACTCCTCATAGCTTGCCCCTACTTTCCTTAGAATTTCAAACATCTTGCACCATTTTAAATTGTCGAATGTTTTTTCCAGATCACAAATCCTATGAACGTGTCTTGATTTTTCTTTAGCCTTGCTTACATTACTATCCGCCATGTCAGAATTGCCTCTCTCGTGCCTTTATCTTTCCTAAAGCCAAACTGATAGTCATATAGCGCATCCTCAATTTTCTTTTCCATTCTTCTGTATATTATTCTTGTAAGCAACTTGGGTGCTTGAGGTGTTAAGCTGATTGTGCGGTAATTCTCGCACTAATCAGCTCTTGCCGTCTTCGGAATTGTGTGGATGATGCTTTTCCGTAGATCAGATGGTATGTCGCCAGACTCATACATTCTACACACGACCGTGAATAGTCGTTTTGTTGCCACTTCCCCGAATGATTTTAGAAATTCTCATGGAATGTTATCTATCTCTTTTGCCTTATTTCATCTCATGTCCTCCAAAGCTCTTTTAAATTCTGATTCTGATACTTGATCCCCTATCTCTTCTAAATCGACTCCTGTTTCTTCTCCTACTATATCAGAAAAATCTTACCCCTCATAGAGGCTTTCAATGTATTCTTTCCTCCTATCCGTTCTCTCCTCTGCATTCAACAGTGGAATTTCCTTTGCACTCTTAATGTTACCACACTTGCTTTTAATGTCACCGAAGGTTGTTTTGTCTTTCCTGTATGCTGAGTCTGTCCTTCCGACGATCATTTCTTTTTCGATTTCTTCACATTTTTCATGTAGGCATTTCGCCTTAGAGTCCCTGCAGTTCGTATTTATTTCATTCCTCAGCGACTTTTATTTCTGTATCCCTGAATTTCCCTGAACATTTTCGTACTTTCTTCTTTCATCGATCAACTGAAGTGTTTCTTCTGTTATCCATGGTTTCTTCGCAGTTTCCTTCTTTGTATCTACGTTTTCGTTCCCAACTTCTGTGATGGTCCTTTTTAAAGTTGTGCATTCCTCTTCATCTGTACTGACTACTGAGCTATTCCTTATTGCTGTATCTATAGCCTCAGAGAACTTCAAGGGTGTCTCGTCATTCCTTAGTACTTCTGTATCCTACTACTTTTTGTATTGAATCTTTCTTACTAATGTCTTAAACTTCAGCCTACTGTTCATCACTACTATGTGAGTCTATGTCTGCTCCTGGGTACGTCTTACAATACATTACCTGATTTCGGAATCTCTGCCTGACCATGATATAATCTAACTGAAATCTTCTTGTATCACCCGGCCTTTTCCAAGTACACCTCCTCCTCTTGTGATTCTTGAACAGAGTATTCGCTATTACTAGCTGAAACTAGTTACATGAAATTCCTCATATTTCTGCCTGAGCAGTTAAGTACTTGCAGATGTTATTATTTTTGTGATAAATTGTTTCAAAGGTTAAACAACACAGGGAAGTGGAATGTGTAATAACAAGAAAAAAATTATCTGAAACATTTTGTTAAGTCTCCAAGAGAACTGCTCCATTTAGGCAGAGACTTTATTTATTGTAACAGCATGAAGAGTAATAGTCTGTGGCAGTCTTCCGTTGTTGTAGTGTATGATCTGAGTAGAGATGTGTGCGTTTGTGACGACTGAGGAAAAGCATGTGGAGAAATACCTATAATGTTACTATATATGGAGACACCAGAAGAGGATATTGGCCACTACAAAATAATTAACACGACACTACAATGGAAAGAATGAGGACGAATACAGAAATTGTTTTTGTGCTGCTGAACCATGACATCAACAGCAACAATCAAGCTATGTTCTGCTTGTTCGTAAAGTGGAGTTTCTCGACAACTCTTTTCATTCACGTTCTGCAGTTCAAGAATTAAATACGACGCAAACAATTTGTTTCTTTTATAGACTACTTTTAAACCAACTCCTCATAAAATATTTGATTGCTAATAGAATTTATTAACTGCACAGTATCATCTGTATGAATATTTATGTTGATTAGTCCATGATTAGTAGTGTAGTTTCCATGTATGATAGTGTGAGTGATTACCGCGTTTAAACGCTAAGTTAGTGATTCTGTCATATAGTATATTACATCATTATGTAATGACTGTCGTAAATGTCTTATGTCTTTCTAATTTCGAGTTATCAGTTTGTAAACTTGAAAGTGAAATTTGTTACCACATGTACTTGAAATTTTGTTATAAGATAGCATTGGGTTGTCCCATGCATTCACGGTCATAACTTTAATAAATCAGGCAATTAAATAGGGAATTACAAAGGCCGCCTGTAATAGTGGCTTAAGCCAGTGCTGCAGCACGTTGCTGTAAATGACACCAGTGACAGTTATTTCAAGAGAGAAAAAATTTATTGAGAATCTAAACGTGGAGAGATGCTATATCCACTAATATGTATCAGTTTTCTATACCGCATGTAGTTTTCGTGCAATCGTTTTATGAAACGCCAGAGGTACGTATGAATCACCATGTAGGAGGGCGCTCTGAAAGGAAATTCCTCCCAATTTTTTATTCTGTTCTCAGTGTCGATTGAGGTATTGCGTGTCATACACGTCACAGTCTTTTTTCCCGCTTCTCTGACGCAAGTTACAACGCACTCCACATCAGGGCTTCGAATTGCAGCCTGTAATATGGGGGTGTGTGACGTAACTAGATTGGTGCGCTAGAAGCAGAATACTGTAGTTCTGCTGCACATAAAGTGTCTCCAATTGAAAGCTAGGTTCACCATTTTGGCTCCGAAAACTGGAGAGCATCAATAAAATTCCGCCAAAAAGAATCACCAGCGCAAAAAACTGTTCAAGACACCCCGCGTGGTGTAAGGCACCACACCACAGTTCGCGGGGCTCCCCCCGTCGGAGTCTTGCCGTCGGGCATGGGTGTGTGTGTGTTGTCCTTAGCATAAGTTAGATTAAGTAGTGTGAAAGCCTAGGGACCGATGATCTCAGCAGTTTGGTCCCATAGGAACTTAGCACATCTTTCCAACTACCATGCCATCAACAGGAAAAATTATGTTCTTCTGGGATTTTCGAGGTGGGACGCATTTGTAATTCACCCCAAAAGTCACCACCATAAACTCTACAAGATGCTCCGAAACTTTCAGAAAAATGAAAGCACGAATTAGAAGAGTTCTTCCACACGTGGAACACCCTGTCCTTCAGTATATCAGTGCCAGAGCACACACGAACGCTGCAACATCTGCAACAATACGGTACCTTGGCTTCGCTGTCATCGATCATCCTCCATACAGTCTAGACTTGACTCCCCCCAGTTTTTATCTGTTTCCAAAACTTAGCAGAACACCTTGAAAGACTTCTCTTTGATAGTGATGAAGCGGTGGAAGCTGAAGTGGGGTTGTGGCTCTGTCAACAAAGTTAAAGGTACCACAGCGGCAATATAAAAAAATTGCACTTTCGTCAGGAGAAATGATGAGAAATAAATACTCCACTGGCCATTAAAATTGCTACACCAAGAAGGAATGCAGATGATAAACGGATATTAATTGGGCAATTATATTATACTAGAACTGACATGTGATTACATTTTCACGCAATTTGGGTGTATAGATCCTGAGAAATCAGTACCCAGAACAACCAACTCTGGCCGTAAATAACGGCCTTGATACGCCTGGGCATTGAGTCAAACAGAGCTTGGATGGCGTGTACAGGTACAGCTGCTCATGCAGCTTCAACACGATACCACAGTTCATCAAGAGTAGTGACTGGCGTATCGTGACGAGCCAGTTGCTCGGCCACCATTGACCAGACGTTTTCAATTGGTGGGAGATCTGGAGAATGTGCTGGCCAGGGCAGCAGTCGAACATTTTCTGTATCCAGAAAGGCCCGTACAGCACCTGCAACATGCTGTCGTGCGTTATCGTACTGAAATGTAGGGTTTCGCATGGATCGAATGAAGGGTAGAGCCACGGGTCGTAACACATCTGAAATGTAACGTCCACTGTTCAAAGTGCCTCAATGCGAACAAGAGGCGACCGAGACGTGTAGACAATGGCACCCCATACCGTCCATCATGATGCTGTAAACAGAACCTGGATTCATCCGAAAAAATGACGTTTTGCCATTCGTGCACCCAGGTTCGTCGTTGAGTACACCATCGCAGGCGCTCCTGTCTGTGATGCAGCGCCAAGGGTAACTGCAGCCATGATCTCCGAGCTGATAGTCCATGCTACTGCAAACGTTGTCAAACTGTTCGTGCAGATGGTTGTTGTCTTGCAAACGTCCCCATCTGTTGACTCAGGGATCGAGACGTGGCTGCACGATCCGTTACAGCCATGCGGGTAAGATGCCTGTCATCTCGACTACTGGTGATACGAGGCCGTTGGGATCCAGCACGGCGTTCCGTATGACCCTCCTGAACCCACCGATTCCATATTCTGCTAACAGTCGCTGGGTCTCGACCAACGCGAGCAGCCATGTCGCGAGACGATAAACCGCAATCGCGATAGGCTACAATCCGACCTTTATCAAAGTCGGAAGCGTGATGGTACGCATTTCTCCTTACACGAGGCATCACAACAACTTTTCACCAGGCAACGCCGGTCAACTGCTGTTTCTGTATGAGAAATCGGTTGGAAACGTTCCTCATGTCAGGTGCCAACCATGTGTGAATGCTCTGAAAAATCTATTCATTTGCATATCACAGCATCTTCTCCCTGTCGGTTAAATTTCGCGTCTGTTGCACGTTATCTTCATGGTGTACCAATTTTAATGTCCAGTGGTGTATGTAAACATAAAAATGTAGAACGTTAGTAAAGTCATTTTTATTTTAAAAGTTTTGAAAGCTTTCACATAAAAAATTCGGAGGTATTACCTTTGAGCACGCCTCGTATGTACATGGTGTTCACGGATATCAGTCGTGATGTTTTTGTTAATGACTGTTTTGAGCCGTGGCGTTTTGCCGGCGCGCCAGCGTATTTGGAAGTTTCTCGCCTTCGCCCTTTTTTCGTTGCTTGTGGCGCGTACTGAGTTTTGGCTGCCTTATCTTTGCCGGAGGAGTTAACTGGAGGCTCTCGCCAAGAACGCGACATTTGGCGTTCGATGTTACCTGAGGCCGGAGTGTGCTTGTAGTGGAGTTGGAACCAACCACGTGTATGGGGCAGCTTGGTGGAGAGCCTTCCCTGTCGCCTGTGAGGAGACTTGTTGGCACCTTGGGTTCCGTGCTGCTAGTTCCGGACACGGCTGTCTACGGTCTTCCGCTGCCTTATTGCCGCCTGCTGTACCCTACACAAGCCATATCGGACGTCCAGCGAGAAGTTAAGTGAGATTGTACTTAGGGCATGTGTGTGAAGGTGTTGAGGGCTGCTACCTCACTTCGGGTAACTGTAAGCGCATGGGTGTTACCATGGAAGTAAAGATGTACCTATGAAGAGTTCATGGTGTTTAAGACAGGTGTGAAATATTAATATAATGTACGAGCGTGGGTCTTCCAGCTCGTGGGAAATTGTTGTTTGATGTAATACGTAATCAGCTGCAAGGCTGTAATCTGTTTATCAAATATACTGCATTCGAGCGTTTGGTAGCCTTAGCGCAGCGAGCCCCAGAAAAGCTTAAAATGAAATTTTCAGAATTGTGCTCGTTACGGTTTTCTCTGAACAGTGGGGCATAAGAGATTACGTAATTTAATTGTGCCTAAGATTGGAGTGCCCGCTGGCCTTGCTAGTAATTGTAATTTTTTTAAATATCTTAACAGTAGGCAATTCTCCTTAAGGTTATTAATAAGATTTGCAGTGTCGGTTGTACCTTGCCTCTGTAGTTAATTCGTAGTGGGGCAAAGGCAGTTTTATTAGTGAATAATTTAACCTTTTATTTAATGTCTATTGGTGGTTGTTTACATTTTGCCTGCGGACCTGCTCTGTGCGCTCCTTAAATGTTACAGCTGGCTGGATGGTGTTTTGGAGTAAGCGCTACCTTTCCACCTATGGGTACCGGCGCCGTGAAATCCCGCGTAGCGGGCGGTGACTCCGGGTCGAAGCTCGAGAAATGGGTCTTGTACGAACTGCCGCCTTCCGCCTTAGCTTCTCTAACTTAAGTTATCGTTCTGCCTTCGAACGACCTGGCTTCACTCCTCGCTAGTTAATTCTGGCGCTAAATATATTTACTTGGATATTTATTATATTTATTAAACCTTGTCTTAAGAGCAACATTCAATTGTGAAAGGTTGTTGCTGTGCTACTCCTAGTACCACTTTGCGCTGATTAATTGTATTATTGGGCCTTGGAGCCGAAGTTTGAAACCTTAGTAAGCCATAGTGATATTGATTGACTCTTGAGTATGAAACTAGTGCCTTTGTATTAACTTCATTCTGCTATTTATTGGGTGCATCTGTGGCAGGTTGTTATTTATGTAAATGTTTTTGAGAATATCAGTTCTCAGTATCCGATACTGATTGACTCTTGAGTGTGAAACAAGTGCCTTTGTATTAACTTCATTCTGCTATTTATTGGGTGCATCTCTGGCAGCTTGTTATTTAGGTAAATGTTTTTGAGAATATCAATTCTCAGTTTCCGAATACTAGTCAGAAATATTTTGTGTCTTAATTTAAGCCGTCAGGCGCATAATTGTCAGTGGTTTTAAAATTTTATTCTGTATGAGGTAGACTTTGTTTCATAAAAAGACATTGGTAGCAGGTTCACTAAATTCTTGTGAACTACTATCCTTATTACCTACAGTAATCAGGATGAAGATATTGTGGTTTTAAATGAATTTGTTGATATGATTGTTAAATAAAACGAGTGATAGCAAAAGGGTCTAGTCCTTCCTAATGTTTCCCTATTTCGTAGTTGAAGAACGTTTCATGATTGTAGTGTACTGACCAACATTGCATCGCTGTTTAAGTTATTTGCAGACTAATAATTACATGTATTACGGGTAGTATGTTTTAAGCTGATGAGCATCTCGAAGTACACAAGCGACAAGTAAGGCATTAATTATATGAATTGTAGTGTCTGGTCTTTCGAACATGTCCCAAAGAACAGGCACCATGGGGAATCCGCAGCTGCGACACGTATTATGTAAATTGAATGTCGCGGGGACAGAAAAAAAATAGGGTATTGATGACCTCCGATGTTAAGTCCCATAGTGCTCACAGCCATTTGAACCATCACGTTCCTACCTAGCGCCACTTGTTCACAGTCCCCATCCATGTCCTCCATGCTCGCTGATTTTCAGTTCCCACTGGAGCCCGAACATAAAAGTGCATTCACATGAAAGGTTGTGGATTCATTGCCCACAGGGGCAAATCATCATGTCCGAAAGAACAGGACCTATCATTCATAAAAGTATTTAGCGTCGATGGACAGTGAATCCACAAGCTAAGTGCGGATGCGCTTTTACGTTCGACCTCCGTCGAGAAACCAAGATTAGAGAGCATGGGTTACATAGATGGAGACATTTGTGGCGCGACGTGGGAATGTCAGTAAGCCGGGAGGTAGGCGGAGATAGTCCCCGCATTTGCGGTAATCACTGGGTGCGGATGACGCAGTAGTTAACGCAACTACTTGCTAAGCAGAAGATTCTCGGTACGAGTACCAATCCAGCACAAATTTTCAGTCGCCGCTGCTGTTTCCGTACGAAGTCCAAGTGCAGTTGAAAAAGTTAGTTTATTTCCTTTCCTTTCTCATCCCCTCCTCCTTCAGTATACAGACATTACAGTAACCTCTGGCGTGCCACATTGGAGTGTTATGGGACCATTGCTTTCCACAATATATATAAATGACCTAGTAGATAGTGTCGGAAGTTCCATGCGGCTTTTTGCGGATGATGCTGTAGTATACAGAGAAGTTGCAGCATTAGAAAATTGCAGCGAAATGCAGGAAGATCTGCAGCGGATAGGCACTTGGTGCAGGGAGTGGCAACTGACCCTTAACATAGACAAATGTAATGTATTGCGAATACATAGAAAGAAGGATTCTTTATTGTATGATTATATGTTAGCGAAACAAACAATGGTAGCAGTTACTTCTGTAAAATATCTGGGAGTATGCGTACGGAACGATTTGAAGTGGAATGATCATATAAAATTAACTGTTGGTAAGGCGGGTACCAGGTTGAGATTCATTGGGAGAGTCCTTAGAAAATGTAGTCCATCAACAAAGAAGGTGGCTTACAAAACACTCGTTCGACCTATACTTGAGTATTGCTCATCAGTGTGGGATCCGTACCAGGTCGGGTTGACAGAAGAGATAGAGAAGATCCAAAGAAGATCGGCGCGTTTCGTCACAGGGATATTTGGCAAGCGTGATAGCGTTACGGAGATGTTTAGCAAACTCAAGTGGCAGACTCTGCAAGAGAGGCGTTCTGCATCGCGGTGTAGCGTGCTGTCCAGGTTTCGAGAGGGTGCGTTTCTGGATGAGGCATCGAATATATTGCTTCCCCCTACTTATACCTCCCGAGGAGATCACGAATGTAAAGTTAGAGAGATTCGAGCGCGCACGGAGGCTTTCCGGCAGTCGTTCTTCCCGCGAACCATACGCGACTGGAACAGGAAAGGGAGGTAATGACAGTGGCACGTAAAGTGCGCTCCGCCACGCACCGTTGGGTGGCTTGCGGAGTATAAATGTAGATGTAATTGTAGATAAGCCATTAATGTTAATTTTCCGCTGGACAGGATCTAAAGTATTGAAATGTGGACCCAAATCGGATTGTCTTGACGACCGTGCAGAAAACATCATGTACGTGAAGTATTTGCGGGAGGACTACTGGACGTAGAAAAAGATAAACAAGTAACACACTGTAGTGAATAAGGTATTGAGGCACCAGTGATGAAAATATCTGTGCCTACACCCAAACACCCTGCATAAATCTATGAAGGTCACCTTCGTTTATGCCTACCACTGAGTCATTTCAGTCTCGAGTGATTAGCGAGTGTCCACACTCGATGTCGGGTAAAATTAAACGGTGTCCTGTTTGGTCGCCGTCAGGAGGGGCCCGCGACAGCTGCGCCGGTTGTCCGTCACGGCGGGTGTCACCTTGGAGGCGGCGGCGGCGGCAGGGCAGTGCTGGGGCGTCGGCCGCATACTTGGCAGGCGGCAGCGACAGCGACAGCGACAGGCGCTTTTAATTTAAAGCGTCGCGCCGCCGCACTGCGCCGAGCCGCCTCAAATAGCGGCCGTGATTGATCAAGCGGCCGGGCAGATTTATCGGGACAATGACTCCCGGCCGGCGTCGCTTTTAGAAGGCTGTGGGTGCCACCTGCCGGCCATCTGTCCGTCGTGCAGGCTTGCCTTCAGGCGCGTCACTCTCCGCCCGACAGCCGCTGCGGATCTCGGGCCAGACAGTGTGCTGCGGCACAAGCACTGGCACACGAATTCTGCGGAAGTCCCAGTCGTCAATCTCTCGCTACGCATCAACGGGTACAGTCCCGACTAAAATTCATGTAACCGCACTACATTTACATCTTTCCACCGTAAGTCACGGTGCGGTGTGTGGCAGAAGCTACGCAGTGTCCGTTGCTAAGAACAATGCGATGGGATTGTGGAAGTGAGTTGGATATGCATTCTCACCTGTGGCCCAAAAAAGGAAGGAAGATTAAGATGGGCGTTCAATTGACAAAGCAACACATTGTTTTCTCGGCCAGTTTTGTTTTTAAAAAATGCGGGATTTGTTGTGGCACATCGTGTAATACTCCCACTTCAGTCCCCTATAGTTTCCTGCAGTTCCGATAGGTGGCAGTGATACACATATCCTTCAAAACAGCATCCGTAACGGAAGCGCGTTCCAAGCAGACAGATGTTGAGTTTCTCTTGGCGGAAAACCAGAGTACCGTAGATATTCATAGGTGTCTGCAGAATGTCTACGTATCCTTGGCAGTGAACAGATATGATGCGGCGTTGGTTGATGCATCTGTCATCATCGAAAAAGGTCGCGCAAATCTGTCCGATCTCCCGGCCGGCCGTACACAACTGGTTCTCCTGCAATGTTGGAACGTGCGGACACTTTCACTCGCCGGATCACAAACATCTTGCTGCACAACTGGACGTCTCTGTTGGTAGTGCTGACTCACTCCTCCACCATTTGCTGTATTCAAAGGTGTGCGCCTGCTGAGTTCCTCGCCGTCTAACACAAGACCGTAAAGAGCAACGAAAGACCATCTGTGCGGAATTGCTTGCACGTTACGAGGCTAATCGTGGCAATTTCTTGACGCTGCAAGACATTGGCCGGACGTTCACAAATGGAGTGGTACTACGCGGGCCTGCAGGTCCTCCCAGTAAATTGGTATAAGGTCGTCGCACTGAACGGGATTATATTGAAAAATGGGTTTTTTAGCTAAAATAATGGCGTATTGGAATCCTGGGTAAAACCAACCTGATTTCAGAACAAAAAGGTGTTGTATTACTTACTGAACGACCCTCGCACAAGTTCGGTTTACGAAATGATGGAGAAGGAAACTGACCGTGCTCTCTCAAAGGAACTGTCCCAGCATAGCCGGCCGAAGTGGCCGTGCGGTTAAAGGCGCTGCAGTCTGGAACCGCAAGACCGCTACGGTCGCAGGTTCGCATCCTGCCTCGGGCATGGATGTTTGTGATGTCCTTAGGTTAGTTAGGTTTAACTAGTTCTAAGTTCTAGGGGACTAATGACCTCAGCAGTTGAGTCCCATAGTGCTCAGAGCCATTTGAACCATTTGTCCCAGCATTAGCCAGGAGTGTTTTCTCTAGCACAATACAGTACGCGGCATTCTAAAGACAATGAATGCAGTTACATGAAAACTGTAACTGCGAACGTTTCCATAAGGTTAGAGCCATGTAGATATCCAGAATGAATCCTCTGCTCTAAACCCTTTCTCCTCAGTACTCCATCATCCATCAGTGCCAGCTCACCAGGCATCTAGAAGAAATTTATGAAGTTTGGAAAGGAGAACAGCTGGACAAAATAAAGAAGTTAGGACGTGGCGTGATTCGTGTCTGTGAAAAGTAATGGAACCAGGCTCGAGTCTCGATCTGGTACACAATTTGGATGTGCATGGAAGTTTCAGGTGTAAACCAAAAGGTTTGAGACACCGTGCATATTGAATCTTTTCACCTTTTCAAAGCATTGGTACTTCAGGAGTAAAATCAGTACAGCTCTCCATGTTTGTGTAAGTGGTATATGTAGCTGCTGCACTCAAAGTTTATAACACAGATATTTAAAAAACAAATGTTTATGGAACGTGTGAAACGCGGCTTTTCGTCACGACACACATTTCGTTTCATTCCGTTAAAACATCGCTAATGGTTGGGTTTTCACGTCCATTTATAGCTTACAATCAGGATGTCACGTCTGCTTTTCTGTGGTATTCTAGACGAGAAATGAAAGGTAGGAGATCGTATACGGCGAGCAATGAAACACATTGCGACAAATAATGGAATCTTTTGGTAAGGTAACATTTCCGGACGGCCAGTAACACAACATGGAGAGCTGCGGGGCGGGAGGGTACAAGGAGAGAGCAAGGTTCCCCGCTCCATGTCTTCAATCCTTACAGGTATTCTTCTCGGCTGCCAAGTGTACTTTACCAGCACAGTTTTCCCTCTTCCCACAGCATTCACAGATGGTAGACGGGAAGAAGGACGCTTGTTACGCCAATCTCTCAGCCAGAATTTCTTTGTGTTTGCAGTCGTACTCAACACGTGTGATGTTTGGAGGATAAAATGCAGTGCATCTTCACAGGTTTTGGGAAGAGGGCTCTCGGAATTTCGCAAGGCTACGAGATACAGCGCCTTTCTAGTGACGTCTCCCTCTGTATAGTCCGCTTTAAAGAGGTTTTCATTTAGAAGTACGAGGGTTGGTCTCACCCTGCCACCGCCGAACAATGGGTGCGACGCTGTTGCGATCCACGCTGTTACCGGTTTCGCTGCCCAGACCATTGTGCATGCCAGTTCACAGTGAGTCGTTTCACTAGCAGATTCGTGTAAGGTTCAGGTGCCGTTTGATGTGCGATAAAACTATGCAAAACAGAACAAGACAGACAATGTAGAGACCTATATCATACATGAGTTGCAAAAGTGTTACGTTACTTTAAATTCATAATTTTTGCAAGTTAAATACTGACTGCAAAAAAGCCTTTTTCCGTAACTTATACCTAGCAAACGCAGTACTATACACAATTTTGGAAAGATCCATTATCGAGTGAAGTATTTTGATAATCAACAAAAGAAAGGAACGTTAGTGAGTTGAATAGCTTCAGAGAGATGACGTGATAACGTGGAAGCTGTTTCCTCAGACATGAAAGCATCAAAATATTTAACGTGATTCTAGCCAAAATTAAAATGAATAAGTTTTTCACACGGTTACAGATACTATAGCTAGCTATTCCACACCAGATTTTTTTTATTTTTTCACGGCTTTGTACGAGATAGAGACTAGAAAGCGAGTTTACATCACCAGGGAATAGAGAACCATCTAGCACTGCCTGCAGACCGCATCTCACGCGACGTCATTAGAACTTTTGACTTTAAAATCAGATGCTAGCTAATTCGAAATAGATTTCAGTTTGTTGACCATTTCGCGCTCTGTCTAAACAAATATGTGATGAATCATTCAGCTCTTTTTTGAATCCCCTCTATTCACCTACATGAAACCAATTTGTTAATGGTCCCATTACAAAGAATCATATTAAAATAACTGACCGAATGAGGATTTTAAAAGCGGCCTCTTTCGTGTGCATGAAACCAACTTGTTAACTGTTCCATTCGAATGAACCATATTAAACAACTGGTTGAATGAGGATTTTGAAAGTGGTCTCTCGTGTGAGATTCATTTCTTTAGATTTCTTCTGTTAATCCAACGTAAGACAAAAAAGAAAAATAACCATGCACCACGAATGGAGCATCCGAATGTTCACAAATCAGTAGATGTGCTGTACATGTAGAGGTAAACAAATTATTATTTCAGAAGAATTGGATGATTTATTCAATAGAGAGAGCTGCACAAATTGAGCAAGTAAATAACGCATTGCTCCACATCTGACCCTTACGCAAGCAGTTATTCGGCTTTGCATTGATTGATAGAGTTGCTGCAAAACTCCGTCCAATTGGTACTCTAGATCATCAAAAGCTCGAGCTGGTTGGAGGGCCCTGCCCATAATGCTCCAAAAGTTGTCAAGTGGTTAGAGAACAGGCGACGTTGTTTGCCAAGATAGTGTTTGGCAGGCACGAAGGCAAGCAGCAGAAATCGCCGTGTGAAGATAGGCATTATCTTGCTGAAATGTAAGCTCAGGATGGCTTTCCATGAAGGGCAAAGAAACAGGTCGTAGAACATCTTCGGTGTACCACTGTGCTTGAGGGAGCGTCTGATGACAACCTAAGGGGTCCTGTTGTGAAAAGAAACGGAGACCATCAGTCCTGGTTACCAAGCCGTATGGCGAGCGATAGATCGGTTGGTATCGCTCCAATATTCGGCGCGTTGATTCGAAATCTCATTGGCTGAGGTGGAATTGTCTCCAGTGATGTGTCCTGCTTCGAGATGAGCACCGATGGCCACGACATGTCTCATGAGGACATCCAGAATATCAATCAGTGCGAAGCCGAATACCTGCTTGCGTTAGGGCCAGAGGCAGATCAACGCTTTATTGACTTGCTTAATTTGTAAAGGATCTTGTCTTGAATAAATCATCCAATTTTTTTGAAATTATAATCATTTGTTTACCTGTATATGTACATCGTATCACATTTCCGTCCCATTCGGATAATTCCTTCGCTGCTCGTCGTTTTTTTATGTCTTCGAGTGTATGTGTCTGGTGTCTCATTGCGCCCTGCCTAGGTTCATGTAATCGTATCACCTTAAATCCCTCTAGTTAAGAACTTACTTGTACTTGGAGATGGATTTGATTCCAGAGACTGGTCGTCGAACAGTATGGGATATTTCGTCTATTTACGGTAATTACAACACTATTGTTAATGTTTAGTGTCAGCTAGAAATCGTTACAGCAGGTGTTGATCATCTGCAAGTCTCCATGCATTTCGTAACCAGTTTCGTTGTCACTTCCCTGTTCAGTACTGCATAGTCTGTAACCATCCGCATACGACATGTTATTCACCGTATAATTTAATGCACTGCCCGAAAAAAAGAAAAAAAAGATTAGCATCCATGATCGAATGTCGGTGTAACTTCGTACATGTAGACGGCATTGTCGGCTATGTAAATGATTAGTGTAGTCGTGTGAGACAGCATTATTAGCACCTGACAGAGTCTGAAAGGAGCTTCATTGTTAGTCTCCATTTGGCTGGGTGATAGAATATTGCAATATCCAAATTTGTAAGACTTTCGGATGTGCTAATGTGCGACTGTATGGGAACCTGTAGATGTCATACTCGTTATTAAGATTCCGATAGACCACGTCCGACCATCACAAGCGAGGGTCGCCACATTATGGAACAAGCACATCGTAATCCATTCACACAGCTGCCTGTCGTCTGAGAACAAGTAAGAGACCCACTGCAACATTCTGTGTCATCCCGCACCATTGGTCGGAATTTATCAGCAACCAGTGTAGGCATTTACTGTCTACTGAGTAGACTGCCGTTAAGACCACAGCAGCAACGGGTGCGTTTGGAGTGCTGCTGTGACCAGGTAGCATGGTCTGTTGATGAATGGCATCGCATTGTGTTCAACGATGAAGCGCTGTTGTAAACTACCCCGTTGGCGAATAATGCAGCGACCTGTGGAGAGACCCCAATCTTTCAGTTTTTTAAGAGGCACAGCGGCAGTACTTTGCTGGTAACGACTGAGGTAATTCTGACAGCATACGTCCCTGGCATCCTGCGGTCTCATATATTACCTCTGATGTGACAGTGTGATGATGCCACTTTTCAAGAGGACAGTGCTCCTTTACACAGGTGTGTGTGTGTGAGAACTATACACTTGATGTTGAGGTACTCCCGTGGCCAACAAGATCCACAGATCTGTCGCCGAAAGAGCATATGTGAGACCATCTAGTGCCAGTCCCAGTTCCATTACCCAGGATATCAAGGACGAGATACCACCTAGCCTCAGGAGAGGCTGCAACGGTTTTATGACACCCTTTCCAACGGAATCGGTACGTGCATCCACTCCAGGGGGTGCAACGTCATGCTGATAAGTGAGATAATACTGCCAAGGTCTTTGTAAATCTGATTAGCATTTGTAATCCCTGCAATAACATCGCATGCCCTCTCAGCCCTTGAAGGTTCATTTCATTTTCCTTTCCCATTCTGAGTGATTCACGTTTCCTTTTCAAGCTCTATATATCGTGAACAGCAGCAGTTCTGTCGTACTACCTTGAGGGTCATCGGTTGTACCTTTGCTTCAGACTGTGCCTCCCATTAAGAACGATGTACCGTGTTCTGTTTTCTAGAAACCTTTCACTACTATCGCATTCGTGTTCGTATATTCCGTATTCACATCTGCTAGGTAAAGGGGTTGAACAATTGGGAATCTTGTGCTTCAAAAGGTAGTCTAAATGGAATGCCCACCAGTGGTAACCTTTCCTGATCTTGGCATTCTGCGTACATCTATCTATAGAGAGAAGAAAAGGTGTTCTCAGGAACGGTTAATTCAGAGCCCCTCAGCTACGAAGATGTGATACTGGACGACTCGAAATTATTCGAAATTTTTTAGATGTTTTAAAATTATTAATGGTAGTATCATAGTATGATGGGAGTGGTGTGATAGTATCAAGGAGTCAAAGATGCAGTAGTAATAGCCAAAAAGGTCTATGTGTGCTGTTGTATACCTCATAGCTTTTGAGCCAGTAGAGATGACTTACATGAAGATATTCCTGTTTTATTTTGAGACCTCATACAGATAGCCCGATTACATACCACCAAATAATACCGTTCGTGGAGAATTTCGCACAACACTGCTAATGCTTCATCACTAACTGCATACTGTAGGTAGATTTCCGGCTAAAACTCATTTCAGCAGTTTGTAAAACTTGAACTAGTTCGGCGATGGAATGAAGTTTTGATAGCAGTTCATTTTTAGCAGATCTTGCTACAGAGCCTAAGTGGCATCGTGCTGATTTGTGTAACCGAAGAAGATTCCGTTGGAGAACGCTTCTTCACTACATTCACACTGCGTGTGTGGCGAAAGACCGATGTGCTGTAGCTATTCCTGGAACAAATTGTGATTGAAGCGTAGAAATGCGATGCTTGGTCTGAAGCCCGTTGAACATTGGCATTTGCCACACTACTGAACTGCTGCTAGTGACTGGTATACTTCGGCATAAGTTGTTCCATTGGCTAAATCTCTACATTTTGCCAGGTTATGGTTAATTGTTGGTTTTAAAATGTATTTTGTACTTCGTTCTGATCGGTTGGCGGGTGTCGTTCCATCACTTATGAGTCACATTACAGATAGATTGGCCGCGGAGGTGAGCGCTGACTAATGAAGGTGAGCCACATGTACTTTACCTTATTAGTCATTAAACCAGCAAGTCTGAACACAGTGCTGCTGTCTGGCCTAGTGTGAACTACCTCGCACCGTCTACACTGCTGTCCCAGTTCTTGCAATGTCAATCTGATATACTTTTCAATGGTTCTATCAGGTTTTTAAGTATTGGTATGAACACAACCACACGACAGTAAGCTTATTTAAGGGTACAAAGGTTTCACAAGCAGTATTACTGATTGTCCCTGTCTTTGGAATGGAGTGATTCAAATGTATCACACTTAATCATTAATGTACACTCATGAAACAATTTCATTATATATTCATTTAAATTAAATATTTTCTTTTTACAAACCTTACAGTTAAATAATGTGAAGAGATCCTTTCGCATTTTATAATCGATCGCACTGTAATTTACCTCTGTATCTCTACTGATAAGGGAACCTCCCCATCGCACCCCCCTCAGATTTAGTTATAAGTTGGTGCAGTGGATAGGCCTTGAAAAACTGAACACAGATCAATCGAGAAAACAGGAAGAAGTTGTGTGGAACTACGAAAAAATAAGCAAAATATACAAACTGAGTAGTCCATGTGTAAGATAGGCAACATCTAGGCTAACGTAAGCGTATGAGCGCCGTGGTCCCGTGGTTAGCCTGAGCAACTGAGGAGCGAGAGGTCCTTGGTTCAAGTCTTCCCTCCTGAGAAAAGTTTACTTTTTATTTTCAGTTTATGTGACAAACTCTTATGTTTTCATCACTTTTTGGGAGTGATTATCACATCCACAAGAAAACCGAAATCGGGTAAGGTAAAAGAATCTTTTTACCCATTCGCCAAGTGTACAAGTTAGGTGGGTCGACAAAACATTCCTGTCATGTGACGCACATGCCGTCACCTCCGTCGTATAGAATATATCAGACGCGTTTTCCTGTGGAGGAATCGGTTGACCCATGACCTTGCGATCAAATGTTTTCGGTTCCCATTGGAGAGGCACGTCCTTTCGTCTACTAATCGTACGGTTTACCGGTGCGGTCGCAAAACACAGACACTAAAGTTATTACAGTGAACAGAGACGTCAATGAACGAACGGACAGATCATAACTTTGCGATAATAAAGAAATTAAACTTTTCACTGGAGGGAAGACTTGAATCAAGGGCCTCTCACTCCGCAGCTGCTCACGCTAACCACGGGACCACGGCACTCCTGCGCTCACGTTAGCCTAGATGTTGCCTATCTTACACATGGACTACTCAGTTTGTATATTTTGCTTATTTCTTCGTAGTTCCACACAACTTCTTCCTGTTTTCTCGATTGATCTGTGTTCAGTTTTTCAAGGCCTATCCAGTGTGCCAACTTATATCTAAATCTGAGGGGGGTGCGATGGGGAGGTTCCCTTGTGAGTAGAGTGGAGCATAGATTACGGCGCTGGTTTTGCACTCGGCGAAAAACAAGCGTTAAGTCTTAAGGCGACTACTGCTAAAGCAACGTATTTGTTTTCTTTTGTACAAACCTAGCATACAACATTTTCCAACGTAATTCAGAACAAGAAAAACGGCACCATTCTAATTATCCACTACAAATACTTCACTAGTAAAGCGAGCCCATGTGTTTCTCTCTACGTCGCAGTAGCGTGTCAACGTATCGTTAGGTATTTTTTCTTTGTTCTTAGATGATTCTTTGCCCTCGTCCACATTTACGTGCTGCATTTTTTTCCTCAAGAAATCGTTAGTCCAATAGCCAACAAGGCAAAATATATCGGACTAGGTACCTTCTGTGCTACTGAATGCTTCCGTTCGTCTTCTGGCGTTATTTTCAGGTGGTACAGGATATCATCCACGTGAATCAGGTGTATACACGAGACCCAGTTTTTATTAAGTAATTAAACTTAATTTTGTCCGGATGTGATGTCCATCTTCACCATCAGTACAAGGCGTGTGCCTACCGGGCATGGAGAGAGTCAAGTGTCCGTTCTGTCAGGAAAGCAAAAATATTCTTCATGTTATCTTGTAGAACTTCTTGCCAGCCGTAAGACACATGCTGCGTGAATTCATGAAGTCTAATAGCTGGAACGTGGTATGAAAGTAGGTTTACCCATCGTATCCCACACACGCTATATTGGTGCATAATCAGGGCACCAATAGGTTGGTCAAAGATCGAAAATTCCTCAAGCTGACTATGGTTTTAACTTTACTGTGAGCCGAGAAAAATCTTGCTGGAATATGCTCCTTGGTATCCCGTTCGTGAAGGGCATGGCAACCGTTCTTATGACATACTGGCCAGCATTAAGCCTCCCTTCTACAACACTGTCAAATCAGATCTGTTGTCACTTCCAGCAGCTTTCCACATCATGATTCCAGGAGACGGAGAGGTATGGTTCTCGAGATTCGTCGATTGCTTTGACTTCTCCCAGGTCTTCTACGGACGTACTGGAACCGTTCGATCCGACCACCAAACAAAAAGCGAGACTTACGCTACAGAACGCCATTCAGTGCCCCAGTTTGTACCAGTTTTTGACCATGCAAATCGCAGTGTTCTGTGGTACGACGTTAGTGGTACACGACACATGGAAACTCGAAATCTCAACCCACCTTCTAGTAATCTGTTCCAGACTGTTTGTTTTCACACTCAGCTTGTAACCTCTGCTCTGATTTCCGTTATTGTCATCTGTCTGTTCGCGATAGCCATTCGAACAATCCTGCTCTATCCTCGTGCGACCTGACTGTATGATATTCTCATTTTCATTATGCCAACGATTCGGCGATTTTCAGAGTCTGAAATATATCGACAAGCATCACGCGTACGTCCTCCGAGCATGCTGCCTTACAATTTTCCCCCTATAAATTTCCGGTAGCCAACATCGTTGCCGCGTTGGTAACACCGGTTCTCGTCAGATCACCGAAGTTTAAGCACTGTCGGGATTGGGTAGCACTTAGGTGTGTGACTGTCAGGTCTGCCGAGCGCTGTTGGCAACCGCGGTGCACTCAGACCTTGTGAGGCAAAGTGAGGAGCTTCTTGACAGAGAAGTAACGGTTCCGGTCTCGTAAACTGACATATGGCCGGGAGAGCGGTGTTCTGACCACGTGCCTCTCAATACCCGCATTCAGTGACACCTGTGGGCTGAGAATGACACGGCGGCCGGTCGGTACCGTTGTGCCTTCATGGCCTGTTCGGGCGGGAGTTTACTGTAGCATAAATTTCGGGTAACGTTACTGACCCTCTCTATGCTCAGGTTTGTCTGAGCGCACCATGTTGGCAATGCCGGTCTACACATCACATCTGCTGTATTCATTTCGCATTTACGAAAAGATCAGCACAGAAAAGACTGATAAAAAGTAGCTTCTAAAACGCGTGATGCTTTAGCAAGTTAATCTTTATAAACATATAAATATTGAAAGGGACGACTCGTTTAACTACTTAAGACGAAGAGACATTCTCCATGTTGTTGCAATATATAACACCCCACGATGGAGAAATAACATTGTAATGAGCAAGTCGGTAAGCGCTTATGAAAGACATATAGTAATATTCAGGTACTTGGTAATTTGCAGAAACTAAGCTGATATTAAGTTAGAACGAACCGTCAAAATCACAGTACTATTAATTTGTTTGCCAGTTTCGGCTTAAGTAAAAGCCATCTTCACAATATTTGGTCCCCTATGGCTGGTGCCCGGCAAGGGCCTTGCCGCAGCGGATACACCGGTTCCCGTCAGATCACCGAAGTTAAACGCTGTCAGGCGAGGCCGGCACTTGGATGGGTGACCTTCCGGACCACTATGAGTTGTTGCTATTTTTCGGGGTGCACTCAGCATCGTGATGCCAATTGAGGAGTTACTCGACCGAATAGTAGCGGCTCTGGTCAAGTAAACCATTGTAACGACCGGGAGAGCGGTGTGCTGACCACACGCGCCTCCCATCCGAATCCTTAGCTGAGGATGACACGGCGGTTGGATAGTCCCGATGGGCCACTTGTGGCCTGAAAACGGAGTGCTTAAGGCTGATGCTAGCGGCTCCTCGATTGTCTCTTGTTAGCACGATCGTACACTCAGAGACAACCGAGGAGCCTCCAGCACCAGCCATAGCGGCCAAAAATTCTGAAAATGGCTTTTACATAAGCCGATCAATAAACAAATATTATTGCGATGTTGACTGTTCATTTTAACTTAAATATAGCATCAGGTCGCTGTTCTCCGTAGACTATGTTGTCTAAATTTATGGTATTGTGATATTAAATTTTCTGCTGAGTTATCGTCTTCACAGTTGAGCCACAGTATTCCGGAAACTCAACGTGCCCAAAGCACTTCATCTGGTCTGCACTTCTGGTCTACGTAAAATCAAGTGCCATCAGACTGCGCACAGGCTGAACAAAGTTGACAGATAATCACTTTTCCGTCGGCGATTCATTCACCCGCAACGATTTGTCTGTGCAAACTGTGTCTGTACAAACAAGCCGGTCCAAATATCTGAGTGTGTGAAGGGCCCTTTACACAGTCAGGTTTGTCTAAGCAGACCATGTTTGCAACGACCGTCTGCACATCTCGTCTGCAGTATTCAGTTCGCATTTACACGTTCCAGCCACAGTGCAGCTTTAGCACATCCTGAAGTCCGAGGCTACGTAGTATTTTCTGGCCATGGGCACATTAAGTGAATTTGCTTATTGGAAAATCATTCTGTCCAGTGCTAATATTTCGGAAGCTATAAAAGAAAACATTCATTACGCAGAAAAGCGATGAAAGAGTGACAACCAAAATGTGTAACGATTTCGCATGACAATCTTTTGAAGGAGTAAAAATTTGTTAAGAGTGGACTGGTTTATCTACCTATGACGAAGAGATGTACTTTGTGTTCCTCCGAACAGGCCTCGGAAGTCCCAACGGCACCGACCGACCACCGCGTCACCCTCACCGCCAGGCCTCAGTGGATGTAGATATGGAGGGGCCTGTTGTTAGCACATCGATCTCCCGGCCGTTGTCCGTATTCGTGACCGGAGCCGCTACAACAATGTTGCTGCTCGATTGGCCTCACAAGGGCTGAGTGATCCCGCTTGCCATCAGCGCTCGGTGGACCCATATGCTCCGATAGGAAACGGTGTTACCACTGCAGTGATACTGGAAGAAATAACATGCCCTACTTCTTCTTTTTCTATGGCCTTTGCACAGCAACTGCGCAGGGTTGGCATGGTTATTAAAGGATCTGCAATGGTTAATTTAATGGATGACCGGATGTCATTCCTATCTCCATCCCATCAACCCTGGGACGGCATATGTGTATCCCAACTCTTTTTGCGTGTAGTGTTATTTATTTGAAAGTGTGCGAAAGTTATCTGAATGTTTGCGAATGGTGAAACAATCCTTTATTCACCTAGCCCGTGGTTTCCCAAACAGTATTTTCTGACGACACTATTTTTAAAAAACTTTTTATGATTTCTTTGTTATTAGTTTTGATTTAATATTGAAGTTATCACTGAATAAAACAATTTTTTCTTATTTTTAAAAAGTTCATAAAACTTCAAACGGCGGAGGTTCGAATCCTCCCTCGGGCATGGATGTGTGTGTTTGTCCTTAGGAGAATTTAGGTTAAGTACTGTGTAAGCTTAGGGACTGATGACCTTAGAAGTTAAGTCCCATAAGATTTCACATCCATTTGAACATTTTTAAAACTTCAGAATAAATGAAATGTTCCATCTAAGTGCCGGATTATCGAAGTATTCCGTCAGAGGGAATGATTGGGACCCGAAGCCCTGATGCCGGCCGCGGTGGTCTAGCGGTTCTAGACGCTCAGTCCGGAACCACGCGACTGCTACGGTCGCAGGTTCGAATCCTGCCTCGGGCATGGATTTGTCTGATGTCCTTAGGTTAGTTAGGTTTAAGTAGTTCTAAGTTCTAGGGGGCTGATGACCTCAGCAGTTAAGTCCCATAGTGCTCAGAGCCATTTGAACCATTTTTTTGAACCCCTGATCAGTCGAATGTAGAAAACAGAGAAGAAGAAATGACACTGAAATGGGAAAATCGATAAGCGCTCCTGTCTGCGTCATTTAAGACGCCGCGACTTCACACAGGCCCAACACAGACAGTAACACAGACAAACTTTGAGTCGGCGATTCATTCCACGCATAGAATTTTTGCAAACACTGTCTGTACAGACAAGTCGGTGCTGATTCAGAGTGTGTAAAGGATCCTTCTCACACACAGCAGGAGTTATGCACTTACACAATTCTTCATACGTAGGAAGCTTTTCTCCTGTTCTCCTAAAGCTGAATATGAGCTTGCATAGGAATTACATACACTAAAGTGACAAAAGTTATGGGATGCCTCCTAATATCGTGTCGGACCGCTTTTTCCCGGCGTAGTGCGGCAACTTGACGTGGCATGGGCCCAACAAACCGTTGGAAACCCCTCCCCCCCCCCCCCCCCCCACACACATTTATGCAGAAATATTGAGCTATGCTGCCTCTGTATCCGTCCATTATTGCGAAATTGTTGTCGGTGTAGGAATCTCGATTACGTCCCATAAATGTTCGATGGTACTCAAGTCGGGTGACCTGCGTGGCAAAATCAGTGGCTCGAATTGGCCAAACTAGTCGCGAACAATTGTCGCCCGGTCACACGGCGCATAGTTATCCATAAAAATTCCCATCGTTGTTTGAGAACTTGAATTCCACTATGGTTGCAAATGGTCTGCAAGTAGCTAATGAACCACAGGACCCAGTCCATTCCATTTAAACGCAGCCCACACTGTTATGGAACCACCACCGGCTTGCATAATGCCTTATTGACAACTTTGGGTCAAGGGGTACCACACTCGAACCCTACCACCAGCTCCTATCAACTGAAATCGGGACTCGTCTGACCCGACCGTGGTTTTCCAATCGTCTAGGGTCGTATCTACATAGTCATATCCTCAGGAGAGGCGCTGCAGGCGATGTGCTGGTAACAAAGGCACTCGCGTCGGTTGTCTGCTACCATGGCCAATTAATGCCAGATTTCGCCGTTCTGTCCTAATAGGTACGGTCGTGGTACATCTTACATTGATTTATGCGGCTATTTCACGCAGTGTTGCTTGTCTGTCAGCACTGACAATCCCAAGCAAACGCTGCTGCTCTCGGTCGTTAAGTGAAGGCCGTCGACCACTGTGCTGTCCGTGGTGAGAGATAGCGTCTGACATCTAATATTGTCGGCACACTCTTGACACTGTGGATCTCGAAGTAATGAATTCTCTAATGATTTGCGAAATGGAATAGCCCATGCCTCTAGCTAGGACTACTATTCCGCGTTGAGAATCTTTTAATGCAGCCATAACCACGTCAGGAATATCCTCACATGAATCACGTGAGTACTAATGACACTTCTACAAACATGCAGCCCTTTTATACCTTGTGTACGCGATACAACTCCATTTGCGTATATGCGTTTTGCTGTTCACGGGATTTTTGTCGCATTGGTGTAATGTAGTACCAGTTTGACAGCGCTGATTCGAGGTGATTTATATCTTCTGTACGCGATACTATCGCATTTATCTATGTCCATCTCACTATTCCACGACTTTTGTTACCTCAGTATAATGGCGTAGCAATTTGGCAGCGCTGAGATGAGGTGTTCTTGGTGTAACACTTCCAGTTTCGATCAGTGTAGTAACAATACTAGCATTCCCTGTTTCCCTGCAGTGCGAATAAAGTACAGGCGGCCCTCGCGTGGTCGTACTGCCTATCGCAGGAACCTAACGCCTATCGGCTGCGCTGCTGCAACTAGATAGGCTCTCCCGTGATTTACGCGCAAGCCGGCTGGCAGATTTGCGGCGCGTCCCTCAAGACCGCTTCACACGTAAACACGTAAAAAAGTACACAAGGCGGCCGGAGCGGGAGAGGGAGGAATGAGGGACGACGGCGAGGGAGACAGGAGGTGGGGAGAAAAAATCCCAGAAAAGGAGGGCGCGTGCCGGCAAATGAGGCTGTTAAGCACACAGCTCACGTAAACTCATCTAAGTTGAGTGTCGGCTCTCCGGGCCGGAGTGACAACAGGCATTGCGGGCGAGATAGTGGCTGGCGGCGGCGGCGGCGGCGGCGGCGGAGGCGGCCAATCGGCGGGGTGGCCGGGGGCGGTGGGGGCGGAGGAGCCGCCGCAGCGCCTGATAAGCGGTTTAATTAAAATGCTGTCTCTTGAAGGATTGATGGCAGAAGAAAAGTATAGCCGCCAGTAGGGCGCGCACCGCCGCCGCCGCTCTCCATCCACCTCGCGGCGATCCGCCCCCGATAGCAGCCTGCGGGGCACGTCCGCCGCCAGGCGTGGCAGTGCGCTGGAAAAGCCCGTATGTCCAGTATCCGCCAGCGGCAGAGGAACGAGCTGAAATATCAGCTCGCTGGCCGGTGAACCCGTGCAGCCCTCCCAAACGGAAACTCAGTGACTAAAATTCGTGGAACTGTAATGTATGTACCTTAGTAAAAATCAGCTATTTCTCCAGATGAAGAGCTGGAACCTTACCGACGGTACTTGAAGGCTGATTAATTGTGTAAGAACATTTCACTAGTAATTTTGAAATCTAATTTTAATTGACAGCAGAGACGCAGAATGGCTTTTATTTTATTAGAAGTCGCAGTAATAATGTTGCCATGTAGAAAATTGTCAATAATTTTATAATACGTGAAGATTATCTGAATGTCGAATCTGGTAACTAATGATGACCCACGAGCAGTTTGTAGCAGTTCTGGATTATAATTTTTTTTTTTTTTTTTCAAAATGGAACTCGTAAAGGTAAAACATACTGTTCTGCGTTCTGACCTTAGACGGAAGAATCGGGCCCTACCGGCTACCGCGTAATCCTCTACCAATGGCGTCACACCGAGGGCCAGAATCCTGAGCACCTACCCAAAATTGCATTATCTGCTTCAGTATGGCCACAAGTGGGTAGAATGGGGTTTCTGAATCTTCTAATAACGATTTCTTATATCAAAACGAAAAATCTAAACTGGCAGATCCAATGTGGCTAAGAGAAACAGGAAAATATTTGTGGAATAGACAAAATTTGTTTTCGGTGAACATTTATAAAATTTATTACAAACTGCCTCTATTACTGTCTTTATTACAGAAAATAAGGCCGCGCGGGGTAGCCGCGCGGTCTAAGGGCGTCCTGTCACTGTCCGGGCGGCTGCCTCCGTCGGAGGTTCGAGTCCTCCCTCGGTCATGGGTGTATGTGTTGTCCTTAGCGTAAGTTAGGTTAAGTAGTGTGTAGGCTTACGGACCGATGACCTCAGCACTATCGTCCCTTAAGAATTCACACACATTTGAACATTGGAGCAGAAAATATGTATTAGTAACAAAAACTGAAAATTTTATAAGTATTTTTAAACATCTTCCTCTTGTGCTTCATGTTCCTCGTCTTCATTTCCTTCGTCATCTTCTTTCCCAGCGACATTTGTATTTTCCTCATCATCCTCAGCATCTTATTCATCGTCATCTATACCAGCAGGTAAGAAGAGGGCAATAGCTTCCTCCGAGCAGGTTTTCACTTTCCTCAGACACAGTGTCTCGAAACAAGAAATACGTAATAGGAAAGTACGAGGCTTATTCGGAAAGTAAGGGACGATCGCTTGCGAAATGGAAACCACAGTGAAAATCCAATGAAGTTTTGCACGGGTGTGTTGGGCGGTGTCTAGCATGCCCGTCGATCGCGTTACGTCGTTCTTTTTAGTTCTAAGCACACAGGGAGCGCATAAAGATACCTAGAACCATAGTGTCTCCCGCCAAGTACGAGTGCACGGTGAGAAATTTCGCCTCAAGCTATGCAGCCAACATTACATAACTGTCGTGCGTCTTCTTCTTCAAGACAATTCTCAGCCACATCCTGCAGGGGCAATGAAGATGTTCCTGTATCTTTTTCAGTTTGAAATGTTCGATTACCCACAATAAAGCCCGTAATTGTCTTCCTCTGAGTTTCATCTCTGCGCACATGAACCGCTGCCTATGAAGACAACATTTTGGCACAGATGACGAGCTGTAGGCCAGCATAGAGAATTGGCGAAAAGCACTGGCGGCTGCTTTCTATAACGAGGATATTGGAAAGTTGCTACAACGCTACGACAAACGTCTAAGTCGGATCGGAGATAGGTAGCTTGAAGTTGTAGCTAACTGTTGCAAATAAAACAGCTTTTATTTTCACTGTGGTTTCCATTTCGCGACCTATCGTTCCTTACTTTCCAAGTAGCCCTCGTATAATTTAAGACAATTAAATTAATCAAGGAAAAACCTATGGTATTGAGATAATATAGTAATACGATTCTGATATATATTTAACGTAGTCTGTATGTCATTTTCGAGTTGGTAGCTTACTTCGCAATCCTATTTTCCTCTACAGATTGTTCACGCTTTCTTGTAACATTATTTGATCGTTCGCGAACATCGTGCGGTTTATGCAGTTATCTCGTCCTACAGTTTAGGAACAAAGACGTAGTTCATATATACAGACATATACACAACTACATGTCTAGCTTGTCAAGGATGAACCTATTAGCTGGTATTGTCCTTGTTTTGGGAACCACACCAGCATTCTCCTGAAATAAATTACGGAATTCATTAAAAATCTATACCAGGATTGCCGGATGGTGCAACGTATTGGGTGGTTTATTGGTAAAAAATAATTGAAGTGAAATTAATCGTCACATGAAACTAGTTTGTTTTTACCTAACCACTGGAGGGCGAGTACACGACCGTGTATTAATGGTGGACCTTGGCGTCTGGTTGTGTTGCATTGGCCCTAATGAAGAATCAATGAATAAGTGCAAAGCAAAATTAAATGTGAATGTTAAACAAACTGATACAAGAATAATCCCTTAAGACGAGAATGTACCCAGACATCAATGTTTCGATTCTCTCTCAGTCTAATTCAGCACGAGGAAACAAGTTTTACTGAATGCTGGCCTGACAGAGGGTAGTATTACACACAGTGAAAAAAACAAAAACTAACGCAACTGACCTAGCGGAGTGTACGGAGGCAACATCTGATATATGCCAAAGGAACTGTGCATTGGACCACATCTAAAATCTGAACAAATACCTAACTTTCAACGAGTTCTAATAAGTCTGTTTGCAATAACGAATTCCTTAAAGCACAATCCAGTAGCGAATGTCTATGCTGGCGTTCAATGATAACACATTTCCTAAGACGCAAACTATTGCACTGAAAACGACTTAGCTCAGATTAACTGTAGACCACGCTATCAGTTAAAGACACGAGGTTCTCCGTCATAGAAGTCCTTACTATCCTTACCCAACTGTACGAGAACATCTAAAGTCCATCTTCGCCGAAGATGTTCTGCTCGGTCATTTAACGCTTCTATCATGTGACAGAACTTTAGTCAAAAGAATAATTACACATCTGACCAGCATGTCACGAAAACCATTCTTTAAAAGTTTTACAAATTTTAAATATGTACAATATACACGTCTGAATAACTACAACTCAATATCACTTTCTTTTAGTTTCATATTCGCAAATAACTAACATTAAATTATATTTATTATATTTTACACAAACCAGAACGAAGATTGCAATTCAACTGAGCATTTTTTAGTGTTCTCGCTGGTCCCTCAATAACCTATTCAAAAGGATCTGTTGCACCGCAAATGGTTCAAATGGCTCTGAACACTATGGGACTCAACTGCTGTGGTTAGCAGTCCCCTAGAACTTAGAACTACTTAAACCTAACTAACCTAAGGACATCACACACATCCATGCCCGAGGCAGGATTCGAACCTGCGACCGTAGCAGTCGCACGGTTCCGGACTGCGCGCCTAGAACCGCGAGACCACCGCGGCCGGCACACCGCAAATAATTTGATGGTTACTGCAGAATGAAAATGAGACACCCTCCATGCCAACGGCGCAGTTATGCGCTGACCGGCTTGACTAGCACCTGGATGGGTGACCTTCCGGTATACCGCGCGCTGTTAGCAAGCGGGCTGCACTCCGCCCTTGTGAGACAAATTGCGGAGCTACTTGGCTGAGGAGTCGGACAACGGCCGGGAGAGCGGTGTGTTACATGCTCCTCAATATACGAATTAAATGGTCCTTAAGACTAAGGATGACATGGCGGTCGGTCCGAGGCCTGTTTATTGCTCATGCAAGAGACCGTGGAAGCGGGCATTTCGGGCTGGCCAGGGAAGTTACAGCAGGGGCTGCCTGCTGATATAACAAGTACTGTCTCCGAAATGTCGAACTCGAAACCACATGCTATGAGCAAGCAAAGAGAACAGAGGCGTAATAGCACTGCCGCAGCCGACAGCAGAAAGGCAAAGCCGGTGCGACATGTGTTACCGGGCTGTTTTAAGTTTGAGCCACGGTTCTGCTACGGCTCATGTGACAGAAACTGATGCTTTAACATAACGAGGCTGGGGCATAAATACTCCTCATTTCTAATTAGGTGTGCCGTTATCTCCCAGCCGCTAGCTCTGATGGAGGACCTGCTGTGGTTCACTAGTCTACGTGGATCAACCAGACATCACATCTGGACTCTGTTATGCCAGCTGCAACCTGCTTCTCGCGCTGAGACCGGTGCAGTGTACTTGGCGACTTGTGGCCAGCGGGTCGCCTGGTGACCTATAGCCCAGGATAGTGCAGGCACCCAGCTGCCTTCTCCTGGCAGCCTGCCTGTGTTCGTGTTGGCAGACACTGCTACTGCTGTGAACCATCTCATCCGCGCGATGTCCACGGCGTGATTCTGAGCATCTCTGCAAGGCCTGTCCTCTGCTGCTAGGCTGTCCTAGTCTGTATTATGGGTCACCACTCGCTGCTGTGGTTAGTGGCCTTGACGAGTCGCTGCCGTCATCACTTCATCAGCCGTAAGAGGCCGCACGCCATCGGATCACCATTTGAAGACCGCAGCTCTTCGCACGCCGCTTACCACTTGCGTCCATGGTGAACAATTTTAAAATTATCTCAAGGTAACACACTCATGAAGAAGAAATAAAAACTTTGAGGTTCGCCTATGACATTGTAATTCTCTCAGAGACAGCAAAGGATTTGGAAGAGCAGTTGAACGGAATGGACAGCGTCTTGAAAGGAGGATATAAGATGAACATCAACAAAAGCAAAACGAGAATAATGGAATGTAGTCGAATTAAGTCGGGTGATGCTGAGGGAATTAGATTAGTAAATGAGACGCTTAAAGTAGTAAAGGAGATTTGCTATTTGGGGAGCAAAATAACTGATGATGGTCGAAGTAGGGAGGATATAAAATGTAGACTGGCAATGGCAAGGAAAGCATTTCTGAAGAAGAGAAGTTTGTTAACATCGAGTATAGATTTAAGTGTCAGGAAGTCGTTTCTACAAGCATTTGTATGGAGTGTAGCCATGTATGGAAGCGAAACATGGACGATAAATAGTTTGGACAAGAAGAAAGTAGATGCTTGCGAAATGTGGTGCTACAGAAGAATGCTGAAGATTAGATGGGTAGATCACACAACTAATGAGGAGGTACTGAATAGAGTAGGGAAGAAGAGGAGTTTGTGGCACAACTTGACTAGAAGAAGGGATCGGTTGGTAGGACATGTTCTGAGGCATCAAAGGATCACCAATTTAGTATTGGAGGGCTGCGTGGAGGGTAAAAATCGTAGAGGTAGACCAAGAGATGAATACACTAAGCAGATTCAGAAGGATGTAGGTTGCAGTAGGTACTGGGAGATGAAGAGGCTTGCTCAGGATAGAGTAGCATGGAGAGCTGCATCAAACCAGTCTCAGGACTGAAGACCACAACAACAACAACAACAACAACAACACACTCAGTTCGTTAGTGGAAGGTAGCAAGCGCAGTTACTCAGAAATAAACACGTACAGGTTTCATAATTTTATTTTCTCAAGTAACTTCAAGGACAACGGTCATCTTAGAAATTGAGTAACAACAATAAATGCCATTAAAAACGATACAGCATGTCTTCAAAACATACACGGTTTAAAAATGACATTGCAACATTTTCCAACAGGTTTTACAGCGTAACCGCTCCGTCTGGCATTCCAAACATGTTCCTTTCGCAGACAGATACAAGTTATTATACAGAGAGGATCACACTCTTCAATGATCTGAAACACATAAAAAGCAATTAGAATAAATATCTTAAAACAGAAAAGCAGTTAAAACATTTTACGCCCTAAAATAAAGCAACAGTGTACACAAGGGTCCACTGGTAAAGTACAGTGAAGTATTTTAGGTAATGTAAAATGAAAACCAAGCAACAGTGTTACAACAGATCTTAAATTAGAGACGCTACTTGGATAAAAGTTTAACCCTTGACTACGGCTTAAATGAACAAGGTTTTACCAACATCTGGCCAACATTCTATAGGCAAAAAAATATAAATAAATAAATAAAAATAAAAAACTTTCCCAAAATATGATTTCAAATGTAACTAGAGTGGAATGAATCGTTGGTTAGCTAAAATCTATTAGTTGAATAAATAAAAAAAACCAGATTGTTAATATTGTAAACCAAGAGGAAAGCTACAGAAATTTGTTTCTTTTTAAAACAACTTAAAACATTTAGCAAAATATTCATAAAGGTACCTCATCATACGTCATTTAAAAGCACTTCACCAGTAACCATCAAAACGACTAATCAGAATTCTTAACGGCACTAATCCAAACTTAGGCCCGCCCGGATAGCCGAGCGGTCTAACGCCTCGTCCCCGGCACGAATCCACCCGGCGGAATTGTGTCGAGGTCCGGTGAGCCGTCCATCTTCTACGACACTACAGGTAATACACACTCAACACTGCATAAACAGCTCGTAATCTCGACAAAAAAACTAGCTGCGCATCAAACTTCCACGCCAACGCTCGGTTTAGACTCAAGACAAAACTTGAGACACTACTTTATTTTCAGGTACATACTATAAAAGATTTCTCTGAGCTTCTGTCTCATGTAACACTGTACCGATCATGAGGCATCAACTCCTCATGAAAACAGCTCCTCCACTGCCACACAAGAATCAGTGACTCATTCGCTGGAGGTGACCAAAACCATGAACTGGTCCGCGTACAGCATCTTAAAACGTCATAGTACGACAACGCTTGCCAGTGGCCGACGTAAGCGTTGCTTGGAGATGCGGCGTCGGTATCTTTGGATATCGACTGTGGACCGCGTCAGGGGACATTGGCCTCTCCGAGTATCATCCCTAATCCTCTAGCAATGGTGTTTTCATAACGATATGACAGACTACTACCAGGCATTCACTCACCGCTTGATTGCTACCCTTCCCAGGGTGGTGAACAGCTAGCCGCCTGATCGCTGCCAACAAATTCCATCACCCACCATTGGGAACTGCCACCCTGGCCTCTACAGATCTTTTACAAATATTCGTTCAAAAATTTCTCATTAAATAAATACAGACGATTAGAAACTGTAGTAGAAATTGTTAATGCGTAGGATAAACTTTTCGTGCAACTTTAGAGAACTCTTTCTTTGGCAGTATGGAAACAGTTATAGAATAATTTATTTATAATAAATCTCTAGTTTCTTTATTGATATTTTAAATATTCTTATTTTATAGATAACTTCATACTTTCTCAGATGTCACATCAAATATACCAAGTGGTTACAATTAAAAATGCAACTTCTCAAAGAGTAATTATCGTATGGCATCGAAGCTTGGTAGATACTCTAAGGATTTAATGCGGAAACGATAATTTTGATCAACAAGTGCAAGTCTGGTGATGCGAATGCAAAAAATATATATAGAAATGTTTCCATATGTAATGGATTAATAAAGGGACGTGGGAAGAAAAAGTCAAACAACTGAGAAAGACACTATATTGAGTTTATTATTAGCCGCCACTTATATAATTTGTTCGCTATGAACACCGGAGATGTCGACGAGATGCTGTACAGCGCCAGTTTTGCACCTGGATTTAATTTTTCCAGTGTAAATCGGTCCACATGAACGTATCAGAATTGTAACTTCCCCATTATATTTTTCTGTACGAAATTTAGCCCAACTTTGCCTCCCACTCTCTAAAAATCTACGTACTACGAAAATTGTGTACCCATAAACTGTTATCCAACTTGCATTCATATGCTGACCTTTGACTAAAGAGAATGTAATTTGAATTGACATATAACTGTTCTGAATATAACTTGTCTTTATATTAAATGCGCAACTGAAGTAAATATATTATAGGGCCCTAATCAAATTTCCGCTTACATCTCGTCTTGACAACATTGTTACAAATTTCTCGAAAGCATTACAGTAAACAGAAAGCAGGCAGCGGCTAAGCTCGATTTTTCTCTTTCTAAATAAATATTCGAACTGTTACAGACCACATGGTGCAATGTCGTAACGCATAATTGTAAATATTGGTCTGAACGAAACTATGCTTAAAATAGTGAGCAGCGATTTGGAAAGTGTTCAATGTTAACAGAGAATTTCTATAAAAATCAAACAGCTTAATCAGTTGAAATCTTAATGCATGATTCAAGGAAGTGGGGGATCTTTCTCTCAGATTTGAGCAAGTTAACTAAATGCCAATAAACATTAGATGCGCAGTGCTGCAGTCTTTCCTTCTCTTAAAAAAATAGCGTGAATCACAATTTATATTCCTTTGATCTTTCAATATATACATCATATTAATACTTGTTGTCCATTAGAATATATCTTTCTTCATCGAACAGATACAATCTCAATTGAACGCAACACTGTTGAATACGTCCATCAGCTACGACACTCCAACTAAGAATATATTAGACTGCGCTGAAATAAAGACCGTGCCACAACAAGACCAAAGATTGTTTCATAGAAACGTAACTTGCTCTCTCTCTCAGACGCGTACATCGATAACATACAAAAGTCAAAATGATATGTCCCGGTAACAGAATATCTACCATGTTCTGCTCCCGTACCATAATAACAGCCCTCACTGCACTTAAATGATAACCACCCGGCATATATAATTAGGCTGTTACTTTAGCTGCAAATTTAACACACAAAAACTAATTACTTTCCTATTATTGGTTGTACAAGTGTGTCGTTAATATTATTGGAATCGTCTCTTTATTACATACACAAAGCTGTAATCAAATCTGCTGTAGGTTGCCTGGAAGCAATTTCATTATTTTAGTGAATATTTGAGGCTTCAGAAACTGACACAGTCAGATATTTGGCCGTGTTTGCTTGTCGCTCAGAAGCACGCTGCGGTAATCTCTCACGGCTCTTACAAGAAGTGGGCGCGCAGCCGGAGACCGGATACCCACCCATTCCCTCCCACGACTCGCTGACCTACCTGACTTTGCTGCCTCGTTGTAACTCACCAGCAACCTGACACTCAACTCAGCCACCCTTTTCTTTTATTGAGTCATACATAGCAGACACATTGCTCCTAACCTCACTATGGGGAACAGAGCCTCTATCCTGCTGAATAAGACGGCCATTTTGCTTAAAACAGTGCAAGCTCATTCGGTTAATCTCTAGAGCACAACACTGTTTACTTTACAACTTCTGCCAAGTAAGTTATTTCATAATGTAGAAACTTAATGCCACCATGCTCCTCCATTTCCCAACACCATTGACCACATTGGCTACGAAAACTAAACCCAGATAATTTCAGAATGCAGAAAGCTAGTGTTACACTAATCATTCAGTTCTCAATGTGATTCGCTGCTCACACTGCCTACTGGTATAAAAATAATGATGACGATGTTTGGCTTACATTTCACGTATCGTAACTTCCCGTAAGTGTGTCTGAAAAACTGAGTCAGCATACCACAAAATAAATGAGACTTTGAGCTCAGAAAGAGGACAAGTTATTAGTATTATCAACTGCAAGGCTTTGGAATAAGGTAAAAAAATGTGAAAACTGTGATGCGAAATAACTGATGTTTTTATTATTATTCAGCTGTGTTATATTTTTTACAAAACCCGTTATCTGTGTTAAGGTAGCTAATCACTCACTGTAAGGAATGGCACTTTCTAACTGCCCTTTTAAATGACTTTACTTTAGCAATCTCCTTTCCCATCTTACGATATTCATTTTACTGTTTTATTCCATAGTACAAAATGCTCTTTTCAGTTTCATGTTTGTTCTTTCTTGGTAAAGGCAGGTTCAGTCTAGACCTCTTATTTCCGTGGTCATGGACAGCGCTGTTTCTACAGTAACTATCACGGCTATTTTTGAAGTCCATTACTGTATAGTTAATGTACTTACGTGGTGCAGTTAAAACATCCACTGTCTTGAGTCTGATAACTATTTTAGGTTATTTTTACGATCTTTTTCTATAGCTTGAAGCCGGCCGCGGTGGCCGAGCGGTTCTAGGCTCTCCAGTCCGGAACCGCGCGATTGCTACGGTCGCAGGTTCGAATCCTGCTTCGGGCATGGATGTGTTTGATGTCCTTAGGTTAGTTAGGTTTAAGTAGTTCTAAGTTCTAGGGGACTGATGACCTCAGATAGTAAGTCCCATAGTGCTCAGAGACATTTGAACCATTTTTTTGTAGCTTGAAAACTATGTTCATATTTTGTGTTTGTTCCCCTGCAAACACTTGTGTAGCTAAAAATTCATTGTACATACGATTAGAATGAAATTAACACTGGCTGTTACACACTGATGACATGGCATAGCGTGATGACGACATTCTGTTTTCAGCGAGCATTGCACCTTCCAACCTTTTCACCTGACACTCAATATTCACTCTTAGAAATTGTGTGTTTGTACTATCTACATTGAATTTATCATTGACGCCCCCTTCCCCCCTGCCAACAGAAATTGATAGATTTGTTCTTCTTATGTTCAGCATAAGTTACTGCATATTGCCCAACCGTAAACTCCTTCAGGGTTTCATTTGCTTTCTACGTAATTCAGTACAGTGCATTAGTGCCAACTGATGATGTTCCGAGATCACAATTACGCGCTCGAATAAAGAATAATTGTAGTAGCATCTACTGGAGCTCATATTGTATCTTAACCACATTTCAATGTTCGTTTATTTTATTCCCGCTTGTGAAACATTACAATGAAATCAATACCTGATTTTATTACGATCCAAAATGATGTGCGAGTTTGCTGATGTCCACAACATGCTATACATGTCCGTACTAGAAACACGGCCGTAGCGGAATCGTCTACATTTTGAATGCGAAAACCTGACAGGGATCTTACTTTCTAGTTATCCTTCGCAAGTTAATGAGTAAAGTAAGGCGAAGGAAATCCTGACCTTCAGTCAACAAACACACTGATAAGTAGGCTCTCACTCTTCCGCTCTTGCGACCGGATAAACCTGAGTGACTTTGAGAGACGGTCTTCTAGATCGCATGCTGCCTCAACAGAGCTCTGCGCATGCGTGTCGGCGGCCGGGGTCACATGACGGAGTCCGTCGTTAGCACAGCCAGCTGCGCTGATGGATTGTAACGACGCTGTTGTTTTTCATAAGGCCGTTGTTTATCGTGCGCATTCCGCCTTTACTGTCGCAAGTTCCCTGTATATATATACGCATTCTGCCGCTCGCCGAGATTTTCGCTGCGGCATTCGTGCCACCATAAAGTTCTCCTTAATCTTAAATTCAAAGTTCTCTCCGCCGGGGGAGTTCTGCGAAAAGGGCTTGAGGGCGGTCGTTTCCATGGAATGTTGTTCTGTGACTCGGTTCACAGTAATTAATAGTTTGCGCGCCGAACCGTTCAAGACGAAATGTTACGGGAAACCCCGTTCAATGATATTGTTTTACAGTTCTCGAAGGAAAATTACGAGCGAAGTTTTACGTTAACTAAGCAACTAGTGCATGAACGTAAATGCGAAACACCTTCACAAAAGTCATGAAACATGATTATTTCTAGCTAAAAGAAAGACCGAGCGTACCTTTCTTCTCTCTAAATTCATCATCCGCCACAGTACTCTCCTGGCATTATAGAATTTGTATTCTTAATTAAATCTTCCTTCGTCTCACCTGCCAATTGTTCTCTAGTTTTTGGCTGAACGAGTGAGCTGGGACAGTGATTAGCATACTGGACTCATATTCAGTTGTTTGACTGTATTCATATCCGTATTATCAGCGAGAATGCCGTAATGGTTCCAATGCAAAGCACATTATTGTCACTTATCTAACTTACTTGCCCTATGTTGACTGGATTATTATTTCGTAGATGAATTTCCTTTTTTAAGAAAATGATTTTAGTTGTTAGGCTGCATCATCATGAAACTCTATAACAAGTATATAACCCAAGTTTCAGCCTTCTTTGCACAGAGTATCATAGCTGCTGCAGTTTGATCGTCATACAATTTCGTCGCCCTGAAGTGGACCGCTGCACTAACGGTCAAAACATTTTTATCGGTCTTTTAGTTCAAACGGTTCAAATGGCTCTGATCACTATGGGACTTAACATCTGAGGTCATCAGTCCCCTAGAACTTAGAACTACTAAAACCTAACTAACCTAAAGACATAACACACATCCATGCCCGAGGCAGGATTCAAACCTGCGACCGTAGCAGTCGCGCGGTTCCAGACTGAAGCGCCTAGAACCGCACGGCCACAACAGCCGGCGGTCTTTTAGTGCTTCTTAATGATATCAATAGACAATTCAAATTGCTGTAACCAGTCACTCGCATTTTACATTACAAGAGGACAATACCGCCATCATCTAGCCAATTTTATGTCACTTAATAAGCCATGAGAGTATTTTACACGTGAGGTATGACTAACCTCAGCCAGTCTTTGGCAGCAGAAGACAATCAGAGTTGCGTGGACGCCTTGATTGCATGAGTGGATAGTATTATAAATAAAAACATCTTAAACATCTTTCAGGCATCACAGGCAACTTTTAACGTCGTATTTACATGACGTACTACACACTGAAGTAAGCAAATAGAGTGCGTTAGGATTTAACAAGTGCAAGAACAATAATTTGTATTTTATTTGATATTCACAACGGTTAGGCTTAAAGCTAGCTAAAAGATAATCCTCCTAAAAAGTAATATAACGCATAATATAATAAATACGACTAATTACAGCAATTTGTATTTTCAGGTGGTATTTATAACCAAAAAAAATGGTTCAAATGGCTCTGAGCACTATGGGACTTAACATCTATGGTCATCAGTCCCCTAGAACTTAGAACTAAGTAAACCTAACTAACCTAAGGACAGCACACAACACCCAGCCATCACGAGGCAGAGAAAATCCCTGACCCCGCCGGGAATCGAACCCGGGAACCCGGGCGTGGGAAGCGAGAACGCTACCGCACGACCACGAGATGCGGGCTATTTATAACCTTTACGGCCAAGAGCAACTTAAAATGTTTACATTAAAAGTTTCACAACGATACGAACAGACACGCGGGATAACCACGCGGTCTGGGGCGCCTCGTCACATTCCCGCGGCTCATCCCCCCCCCCCCCCCCCCCCATCGGAGGTTCGAGTCCTCCGTCCTTCCTGGGCATGGGTGTGTGTGTTAAGGAGCGATGATCTCAGCAGTTTGGTCCCATAGGAACGATGCGGACAGACAGCCAGAATTACTTTATACATATTGATACCGACGTTGAAAACCCTATGCCGGCCGGAGTGGTCGAGCGGTTCTAGGCGCTTCAGTCTGGAACCGCGAGACCGCTATGGTCGCAGGTTCGAAACCTACCTCCGGCATGGATGTGTCTGATGTCCTTTGGTTAGTTGGCTTGAAGTAGTTCTAAGTTCTAGGGGACTGATGACCTCAAAAGTTAAGTCCCATAGTGCTCAGAGCCATTTGAACCATTTTTTTTTTTTTTGAAAACCCTATCTTGAAGCAAGCCTACCCACAGTGATCTTCCGTTGTTTGTGCTTCAAGAGTTTTCTCTCTGCTTGAAGGAGATGCACCAGCATCGTATGACACTAATTTACATTGATCTCTCGTGTTTTAGACTGAAGCTCGGTTTAGTACGTTAGAAAAAATGTTAATACCAACAGAAACGAGACATAACTGCAGTGGACAAGGCTGAAATGTCATTGTGAATCGTGGTTTAGAAAGAGAAGGCAAATTTTTCAGCACATACAGGAAAGAAGTTGTCAGTAGACAGTCAGAAGAGGTGTTGACAAGAGAAACTTCTTAATGTGTCTTAATGTGTAATTTCACTGTCATGGGACGAAAAGGAGAGGATTTGGCGTGATTGGGAACAAGTAATTTTGATATACTATTCAGAAAGAAGTGTTGAGGGAAGCAAGTTAAGGTGATTAGGATTTAACCTTCAGTCAACATTGGTGTCATTACAAGCGGAGCACTTGTTCTGAAAGTGAGTGGGGAAGTAAATCAATTTTCAGAGCATGCATCCCGACATTCAGCCAATGCGATTTAGGTAAAACATGGGATAACTAATTTGGAAGGCTAAGATGGTATTTGAAAGCCGCTGCTCCAAAAGCCGATCCAGTGCCATAACTACTGCCTCGATACATTCTTTCTGTGCTACGATCCACTTATCACATTAGGTGAGTGACACAGATTGCTTGATTGGATCTGAATTAAAATAATAAATTTGATTGTGGTAGTGTCTCATTTATCCCCCCGCATTTCCACCAGAAATAAATGAGCCTTCATTCTATTGTATGATTGGATCAGAATTACAACGAAAACTTTCAGTAAGGCAGTGTCCTATTTATTCCACCGAATTTCCATTAGAAATAAATGAGCCTGCATATTTATCATTGATTTTAGTTCAAAATGTTCAAATGTGTGTGAAATCTTATGGGACTTAACTGCTAAGGTCGTCAGTCCCTAAGCTTACACACTACTTAACCTAAATTATCTTAAGGGCAAACACACACATCCATGCCCGACGGAGGACTCGAACCTCTGCCGGGATCAGCCGCACAGTCCATGACTGCAGCGCCTTAGACCGCTCGGCTTTGATTTTAGTTGTTAGTTGCTTTTTTGTAGTTGCTTTCTTCAGAGAAATAGTCGTAGTCACATGGTTAAAGAGCTTTCACGAATATCTTACTTGATTATTTCTAGATCAGCTCAGTTTCCTCCTAGGCATGATGTTAACTGAAAAATAGTTCGTCTCCTTATTATTAGATTATGGCGATGCCTAGAGGAAATTCAGAATGTTTGTTTCTCTGACGTTGACGTACGTAGTTAGTGGAACAATGAATGTCCGAATTTTCTATGAGCCGAGCAATAATGTGCACTAATACGAATCATCATCATCAATCGTATGTCTCGCAACTGCAGTACATGTACAGGGCTATTACAAATGATTGAAGCGATTTCATAAATTCACTGTAGCTCGATTCATTGACATATGGTCACGACACACTACAGATACGTAGAAAAACTCATAAAGTTTTGTTCGGCTGAAGCCGCACTTCAGGTTTCTGCTGCCAGAGCGCTCGAGAGCGCAGTGAGACAAAATGGCGACAGGAGCCGAGAAAGCGTATGTCGTGCTTGAAATGCATTCACATCAGTCAGTCATAACAGTGCAACGACACTTCAGGACGAAGTTCAACAAAGATCCACCAACTGCCAACTCCATTCGGTGATGGTATGCGCAGTTTAAAGCTTCTGGATGCCTCTGTAAGGGGAAATCAACGGGTCGGCCTGCAGTGAGCGAAGAAACGGTTGAACGCGTGCGGGCAAGTTTCACGCGTAGCCCGCGGAAGTCGACGAATAATGCAAGCAGGGAGCTAAACGTACCACAGCCGACGGTTTGGAAAATCTTACGTAAAAGGCTAAAGCAGAAGCCTTACCGTTTACAATTACTACAAGCCCTGACACCCGATGACAAAGTCAAACGCTTTGAATTTTCGGCGCGGTTGCAACAGCTCATGGAAGAGAATGCGTTCAGTGTGAAACTTGTTTTCAGTGATGAAGCAACATTTTTTCTTAATGGTGAAGTGAACAGACACAATGTGCGAATCTGGGCGGTAGAGAACCCTCACGCATTCATGCAGCAAATTCGCAATACACCAAAAGTTAACGTGTTTTGTGCAATCTCACGGTTTGAAGTTGACGGCCCCTTTGTCTTCTGCGAAAAAAACGTTACAGGACACGTGTATCTGGACATGCTGGAAAATTGGCTCATGCCACAACTGGAGACCGACTGCGCCGACTTCATCTTTCAACAGGATGGTGCTCCACCGCACTTCCATCACGATGTTCGGCATTTCTTAAACAGGAGATTGGAAAACCGATGGATCGGTCGTAGTGGAGATCATGATCAGCAATTCATGTCATGGCCTCCACGCTCTCCCGACTTAACCCCATGCGATTTCTTTCTGTGGGGTTATGTGAAAGATTCAGTGTTTAAACCTCCTCTACCAAGAAACGTGCCAGAACTGCGAGCTCGCATCAACGATGCTTTCGAACTCATTGATGGGGACAAGCTGCGCCGAGTGTGGGAGGAACTTGATTACCGGCTTGATGTCTGCCGAATCACTAAAGGGGCACATATCGTACATTTGTGAATGCCTAAAAAAACTTTTTGAGTTTCTGTATGTATGTGCAAAACATTGTGAAAATATCTCAAATAATAAAGTTATTGTAGAGCAGTGAAATCGCTTCAATCATTTGTAATAAACCTGTATAATATGTAACGACTGTCATTTCATAAATCAAAAATAAATCGACTAATTACTAATATTTGGGTCTGTAATCCATTGCTCCGCCGTGGCATTGTCATTCATGAAACCATTCCACGTGCCGTTATAGCAACATAGAACGCACTCCTCTCTTACACGTGAAACAGAACACTGACCACAAGTGAGGAACCTGTTTAATTTGATCCACAGTTTTGTGTCAAATTCGACACCCGCAGGATCACAGTTATATTTCTCGAACCGTTCCCGGTCTTGGTAATTTCCGATGTCTTATTCCAGAGATTTCATACTTGGTGTTACTTGTAGCTAGCTGTTCGGGCTACAGTAGCGGCGGGTGTCTCGAATGAAGCCTATATCTCCTTAAAACAGGTACATCGTGACAAACAGTTAGTTCCTTACTCTCTTGTATATTGTGGTAATTTGAAAGCAGGGTCTCCCCTGCGAATCTGTAGTGGGTAAATATTCTTTAGCACGGGAAGCCAATAGCCAGAAGTTGGTGTGTTTGTACTAATCATGAGCATCGTGTTTTTGAGCTGCGCATCGATGAGGCTGGTAAGATAACTCTTACATCACACTGAAGCACAATACTCTGTGGTTGAAAAAAACCAGAGCCACAGCCGAGCGCAAAGTCTCCACTGAAGACCCACAGGTTGTGTCACACAGCCTCGCAACAATGTGGTTACCAGTTTTTATCTTAGCTAATGTGTTTTCGACATATATATATATATATATATATATATATATATATATATATATATATATATTTATTTATTTATTTATAAGATAGAACGCTGTCTAGTGTGATGACTATACACATGGAGTACATGTTTTGGTGGAGAATATTGCCATAAATTATTACCTTGAATTCAGTGTTTGGAAATATGAGTTAAAGGTTCAAAATGGTTAAAATGGCTCTAAGCATTAAGGGACTTATCTGAGCTCATCAGTCCCCTAGACTTAGAACTACTTAAACCTAACTACCCTAAGGACATCACACAAATCCATGCCTGAGGCAGGATTCGAACCTGCGACCCAAGCAGCAGCGCGGTTCCGGACTGAAACGCTTAGAACCGCTCGGCCACAGAGGCCGTCTGAGTTAAAGTCTCTTAAGTCCTCTGTTATTGTTACCTCTGACTGATCAAATGATACGAAATATTATCATGATGTTGTTGTGGTCTTCCATCCAGAGACTGGTTCGACGCAGCTCTCCCTGCTACTCTATCCTGTGCAAGCTTATTCATCTCCAAGTAAATACTGCAACTTACATCATTCTGAATCTGCTTCGTGTATTCATCTCTTGGTCTCCCTCTACGATTTTTACCCTCCACGCTGCCTCTAGTACTAAACTGGTGATCCCTTGATGCCTCAGAACATGTCCTACCAACCGATCTCATCTTTTACTCAAGTTGTGCCACAAACTCCTCTTCTGCCCAATTCTATTCAATACCTCCTCATTATTTATGTGATCTACCCATCTAATCTTCAGCATTCTTCTGTAGTACCACATTTCGAAAGCTTCCATTCTCTCTTGTCTAAAGTATTTATCGTCCATGTTTCACTTCCATACATGACTACACTAGATACAAATACTTCCAGAAAAGACTTTCTGACACTGAAATCTATACTCGATGTTAACAAATTTCTCTTCTTAAGAAACGCTTTCCTTGCTATTGTCAGTCTACATATTAGATCCTCTCTACTTCGACCATCATCAGCTATTTTGCGTCCCAAATAGCAAAACTTATTTGCTACTTTAAGTGTCTCATTCTCTATTCTAATTTCCTCATCATCAACTGAATTAATTTGACTACATTCCAATATCCTCGTTTTGCTTTCGTTGGTGTTCATCTTATATCCTCCTTTCAAGACACTGTCGATTCTGTTCAACTGCTATTTCAGGTCCTTTGGTGCCTCCGACAGAATTTCAATGCCATCGGCAAACAGCAAAGGTTTTATTTCTTCTCCGTGGATTTTAATTCCTGCTCCAAATTTTTCTTTTGTTTCCTTTACTGCTTGCTCAAAATACGGATTTAATAATATCAGGGATAGGCTACAACCCTGTCTCACTCCCTTCCCGACCACTGCTCCCCTTTTCTGCCCCTCGGCTCTTATAACTGCCATCTGGTTTCTGTATAAATTGTAAATAGCGTTTCGCTCCGTTCATTTTACCCCTTCCACCTTCAGAATTTGAAATAGAGTATTCCAGTCAACATTGTTAAAAGCTTTCTCTAAATCTACAAATACTGGAAACATATGTTTGCCTTTCCATAAGCCATCCTATAATTAGTATGGTCAGTATTGCCTCACGTGTTCCAACATTTCTACTGAATCCAAATTGATCTTCCTTGAGGTCGGCTCCTAACAACTTTCCATTCGTCTGTAAAGAATTCGTGTTAGTATTTTGCAGCCGTGACTTATTAAATTGATAATCTGGGAATTTTCACACCTGTCAAAAGCTGCTTTCTTTGGGGTTGGAATTATTATATTCTTCTTGAAGTGTGATGGTATTTCACCTTCTCATACATCTTGCTCACTGGATAGTTTTGTCATGGCTGGCTCTCCCAAGGTTATCAGTACTTCTATTGGAATGTTGTCTACTCCCGGCGCCTTGTTTCGACTTAGGACTTTCAGTGCTCTGTCAAATTTCATCTTCATGTACGTCATCTTCCATTTCCATAATAATGCCCTAAATTACATCGCCATGGTATTGATCCTCTATAATGTAAACTCCTTCCACCATACCTCTAGGTCCTACGTTCGTCCTCTAGCCATCCCTTCTTAGCCCTTTTGCACTTTCTGTCGATCTCATTTTTGAGACGTTTGTATTCCTTTTTGCCTGCTTCATTTATTGCATTTTTATATTTCCTCCTTTCACCAATTCAATTCAATATCTCTTCTATCATCCAAGGATTTTTACCAGCCCTTGTCTTGTTACCTGCTTGATCCTCTGCTGCCTTCACTGTTTCATCTCCCAAAGCTACCCATTCCTCTTCTACTGTATTTCTTTCCCCCGTTCTTGTCAATCGTTCCCTAATGCTCTCTCTGTAACTCTTTACACCCTCTGGTTTATCCAGGTCCCATCTCCTTAAATTCCCACCATTTCGCAATTTCTTCAGTTTCAATTTACAGTTCATAACCAAGAGATTGTGGTCAGAGTCCACATCTGCACCTGGAAATGTCTTATAATTTAAAATCGGGTTCCTAAATCTCTGTCTTACTATTATATAATCTGTCTGATACCTTCTAGTATCTTCAGGCATCTTCCATGTATACAACCTTCTTTCATGATTCTTGAACCAAATGTCAGCTATGATTATGTTATGCTCTGTGCAAAATTCTACCCGGCGGCTTCGTCGTTCATTTCTTACCCCCAATCCATATTCACCTACTACGTTTCCTTCTCTTCCTTTTCGTACTATCGAATTCCAGTCCCCCATGACTATTAAATTTTCGTCTCCCTTCACTATCTGAATAATTTCTTTTATCTCATCACACACTTCGTCAATTTCTTCGTCATCTGCAGAGCTAGTTGGCCTGTAAACTTGTACTACTAGGCGTGGGCTTCGTGTCTATCCTGGCCACAATAATGCGGTCACTATGCTGTTTGTAGTAGCTTACCCGCACTCCTATTTTTTATTCATTATTAAACCTACTCCTGCATTACCCCTATTTGATTTTTCATTTACAACCCTGTATTCACCTGACCAAAAGTCTTGTTCCTCCTGCCACCGAACTTCACTAATTCCCACTATATCTAACTTTAACCTATCCATTTCCCTTTTTAAATTTTCTAACCTACCTGCCCGATTAAGGGATCTGACATTCCACACTCCGATCCGTAGAACGCCAGTTTCCTTTCTCCTGATAACGACGTCCTCTTGAGTAGCCCCGCCCGGAGATCCGAGTGGGGAACTATTTTACCTCCGGAATATTTTACCCAAGAGGACGCCATCATCATTTAATCATACAGTAAAGCTGCATGCCCTCTGGAAAAATTACGGCTGTAGTTTCGTCTTGCTTTTAGCCGTTCGCAGTACCAGCACAGCAAGGCCGATTTGGTTAGTGTTACAAGGTCACATCAGTCAATCAACCAAACTGTTACCCCTGCAACTACTGAAAAGGAAGGCTGCTGCCCCTCTTCAGGAACCACACGTTTGTCTGGCCTCTCAGCAGATACCCCTGCGTTTTGGTTGCACCTATGGTACGGCTATCTGTATCGCTGAGGCACTCAGGCCTCCCCACCAACGGCAAGGTCCATGGTTCATGGGCGGAGGGGGGGGGGGGAATTTCTTACTGCTGATGACTAATGCGTCACTTGCAGTCCCTATTCACTTTGATGTTCTTACAGTATTTTAAAAAAGTTTTTGATACTTCTCATTATGCTGTTTTTGCAACCTAAATTGCGTTTCCTACTGAAAATGTATAACGACTACTGCGCCCTGACCACAGAACCTCAGGATTTACATACATTTAATTCGACGTTAATAAATTTCGTTTCTTCAGCAACACTTTTCTTGTTGTTGCCAGTCTAAATTTTATACCCTCTCCACTTCAGAAATAAGTAGTTATCATTCTGCTCAAATAGCAAAACTCATCTACTACTTTTAATGTTTCATTTAATAGCTAATTCCTTCACCATAGTCTGATTTAATTCGACTACATCCCTTCCTCGTCCAGGCAGCTCTCCACTGTCCTGCCTATGCTGTTCCCTAAATACCCGTACCTCAGCGAACACCGCTGCCCTGGAGCCCTGACGTTGGTTCCGACAGAAGTGGCCAAAGACCATTAATAAGGATCGATGCTAAATAACAGTTTAGAAAGTTTGCTGGCGTACGGCACAAGAACAGCTGTGTCATCAGGGAATCTTATAACTAAACCCTTTCACACTGAATTTCAGTTCCACTCTTGATTCTCTATTTCACGTCCTTCAACGTTTCTCTGATGTACAGAATGAACAGAAAGGGCGAGAACTGCGTCCCTGTCTTACTCTTTTTTCGACCCTAACATTTCTTCTTGGTCTATGAGTCTTCTAGTTCTCTCATGGTTCTTGTACATTTTGCATATAACTCTTCTTCCCGTACACTTATTCCTATTTTTCTCATAATTTCTAAAATCTTTCAGCATTTTACATTGTCGAGCCCTTCCTCCAAGTTGGAAAATGCTATGAATGTATGTTGAAATTTCTTCAGTCTTGCTCGATTTTCAACCGCAACCTCAGAATTGCCTGTCTCGGGCCTTTAACTTTCCTAAACCAAAACTGATCGTCGTCTAATAGATCCTCAGTTTGCTCTCTCATTCCTCTTATATTATTCTTGTCAGCAACTTGGATGCACAAGCTGTTAAGCTGATTGTGCGATAATTCTCGCACTTGTCGGGTCTTCAGACCTTCGGACTGGGTTGGATTCCGTTTTTTTCCGAAAATCTGATGGTATGTCGCTGGTCTCATACATTCTAGACATCAAAGTGAATAGTCGTTTGTTGTCGCTTCTCCCAATGATTTTAGAAATTCCGATGGAGTGTTAGCTATCCCTTCTGTCTCATTTGATCTTAATTCGTCCAAAGTTCTTTTGAGTTCTGATTCTAGCACTAGATCCCCTATCTCTTCCCTGTCGACTCCTGCTTCTTCTTCTATACGTCATCAGACATGTCTTCCCCCTCGTAGAGGTCTTCATTTTACTCCTTTCACCTATCCGCTCTCTCCTCTGCATTTTACAGTGGGATTCCCATTGCACTCTTAAGGTTATCTTCCTCGCTTTTAATTTGCAGTGCTAATTCTGACGTCACCTTTCCATCACTATGACTCACTTTGTTGGCACCAACATCGTCCTCTCCGCTTCATCACTAGAACTTCTGTTTACTTTATTCACCATTTCCACAATAGCACTGTCGGTCCCTTTACACTGGTCGTCGTGATCCAACCACATTTGCACTTAGTTTCGTATCCCTTTCCACACCCAGGAAGAAAAAATGTTCAGATGTGTGTGAATTCCTAATGGACCAAACCGCTGAGGTCATCGGTTCCTAGACATACACTACTTAAACAACCTTAAACTAACTTATGCTAAGAACAACACCCGCACCCATGCCCAAGGGAGAACTCGAACCTCCGGCGGGAGAGGCTGCGCAGTCCGTGACATTGCGCCTCAAACCACGCGGCCACTCCGCAAGGCCACTCCGAGCGGCACACCCAGGAAGAGATTGCATGGTCTGAAATTAACGACGATTTACTGTACCAAGTCTAACCACGTAGTTCTCCACTAGAGTTGCGTGTGTTGTGGCGTAACAAGCTTGCTACGCCACACTAGGAAGGGAGCCGAAAGAAAGGCACGCGTACACACACGCCGACTGGCGTGAAGTCTGGAACAGGATAACTATTGAATGGTAGCAAGAAAAGTACGTAGCTGCTTTATACTTAACTTTTATTCTTTGATGAATACAGCGTTCTTCTTGAGACATTTATACGATAACTCTCAAACTAGGTAAGGCTAATGGCGCCTTGCTAGGTCGTAGCCATGGACTTAGCAGAAGGCTACTCTAACTGTCTCTCGGCAAATGAGGAAGGCTACGTCCGTATTGTCGCTAGCAATGTCGTCGTACAACTGGGGCGAGTGCTCTATCGTATATCGAGACTGCCTTGTGGTGGCGCTAGGTCTGCGATCACACAGTGGCGACACGCGGGTCCGACATGTACTAAATGGACCGCGGCCGATTTAAGCTACTACCTAGCAAGTGTGGTGTCTGGCGGTGACACCACATTCCTCCCCCGCAAATCGGCGAACGGTCGTGAGATAAGGCTTCCGCCCGCCGTGGGGAGGACCCCATGTTGACGTATGCGATGAGGTGGGGAGCCTAACAACAGGCGAGGCTGTGCCACCCGCACCCGGCCATTCGGTCCGAGGGGAGCTAGGAAACGCCTGAAAACCTAGTCCAGGGTGCACATCAACATGCGGTGTATGCGCCCGTAAAGAAACAGGAGGGGCCGAAGGGTCGACCTCCATTGCGTCGGGGTACCCGACGCGCGATGACGTCCTGTGGTCCGGAGCGGGCAAGAGTTCCATGGCGGAGGACGGCGGGTCACGGGAAGCGATCGGCGGCGCGTGACCCAGGGAGGCGCTTGGCGGCTGCAGCGAAGCGTCCACTGCGGGTGGCGCCGGCTGGAGAACAGGCGGCGGCGGCGGCGGCGCGTCGCCAAGGGGCAAAATGGAAGGCATCGTCGGTAACACCTGGGGATGAGGCGAGCCAGTAGATGGGTCCCCAGGGCGCTGACGGACGGCACCGTCGCTGAAAGCAGACGGGGAGCGGCAGAACCCGTGCGACGACAGAGGCGCAGCTGATTGAGATGCCGACGCACCTCACCAGAGGCCCCCACAACCAAATACATCGCGCGGCCGAGGCAGCGAAGAATGCGCCCTGCGAGCCAACGCCGTGAACCTCGATAGTTGCGATAAAATACAACGTCGCCTGGAGCAAAAGCAGGAGTCTGCCGCTGCACAGGAACCTGATGCGGCGGTTGCAGCAAAGACATCAAGGTTCGATGAGGACGACCGTGGAGCAACTCAGCCGGCGAGCAACCATCTCGGGGCTGAGAGCGATACGAAGACAAAAAGAGCAACAATGCGTCCTCCCGAGAATGCGACTCTTTCAATTTCAACATCTGTGACTTGAAAGTCCGGACCAATCGTTCAGCGGCACCGTTTGACTGAGGTGAAAACGGCGCGGATGTCAGATGTTGAATACCATTGGCCTGGCAGAATGACTGAAATTCTGCGGACATGAATTGTGGGCCATTGTCGGAAACAATAGTCTGCGGAAGACCTTCAATGCAAAAGATAGCAGACAACGCTTGGATGGTGGCAGAGGACGTCGTGGAAGACATCCGGACAACAAAAGGAAAATTACTGAAGGCATCTACCAGAACCAACCATCTAGCATTCCAGAATGGACCAGAAAAATCGATGTGCAAGCGTTGACAAGGGGAAGTGGCTTTTGGCCATGCAAAGACTTTCCGCCGCGGTGCGGATTGTTGTTCGGCACACGCCATGCAAGAAGAACACATATTCGTAATCGCAGCATCGATTCCGAACCAAGTACAGTGCTGACGAGCAAGTTGTTTCGTTCGCACTATACCCCAATGTCCTTGGTGAAGAAGCCGTAAGACAGAGGACTGTAACGAACATGGGACCACGACTCTGGACTGATCATTATCAGAACGCAACAACAAAACACCACGTCGAACAAAAAGTCTCTCCTTGTGAGCAAAAAATCGGCGAACCAACGGATCCGCAATCCGAGACTTTGACAAAGGCCATTGCGTAGCAACAAAACGTAAAACGGTAGCAAGGACAGGGTCAGCAGCTGTGGCTGTAGCTACACGACGAAAATCAATCGGAAACGATTCGACCACTTCATCGGTTTCCGAATCAATGAACAGGCAAGCAAGTTCGGAAGAATCGAATGCTTTATCCTCAGCAACAGGCAAACGGGACAACGCATCGGCGTTTCCGTGCTTAGCAGTGGACCGATACAAGATATCGTAGCGGTACTGCGAGAGGAAAATAGACCAGCGAATGAATTTCTGCGCTGTACGCGGAGGTACAGGCTTGGTCGGATGAAAAAGCGATGTCAAAGGTTTGTGGTCTGTGATGATGGTAAAGTGACGACCATACAAGAAATCATGGAACTTAGTAACACCAAACACGAGAGCCAAAGCTTCTTTCTCTATCTGTGAGTAATTTCTTTGCGCAGACGAGAGCAATTTGGACGCAAAGCCAATAGGGCGATCATGCGAGCCAACTTTGTGCGCAAGCACAGCACCGATCCCGAAATCCGATGCATCTACCATTAACAAAAGGGGTTTCTGGGGATCGAAAGGCGTGAGGCAAGTATTAGAAAACAACGCCGCTTTCAACTGGCGAAAGGCGCGTTCGCATTCCGTCGTCCAGACGAACGGAACACCTTGACGGCGTAAGCGATGAAGCGGAGCTGAAATGGAAGAGGCATTGCGCACATTCACTCACACCTTGTGAGTCTAAATCGTGTAATGTAGTTGCGACCTCATCACGCAATGCGCGGGGAACATTGCGCGCTCTGAAAAATTTCGGTTGCGCGTTGACTTTCAGTTCCAAATGTGCTTCATAGTTTTTAGCGCAACCTAGGCCCGGTGCAAAAATGTCTGCAAATTCGTCACACAGACGAGAAACACTGTCTGAAGGCACAGTTTGATTCACTGATAGGACCTGATTTACAATAGACATTTTAAACAATTGAAATAAATCTAAACCAAACAAGTTCACTGCAGAAGAAGAACGAAGAACGTAAAATGACACAAGTTTTGTTTGTCCTTTATGTGTTGCAAGAAGAGTGCACTGTCCTAACACAGGTATAACTATGTAACTTAACATTTGCGGCACGCAACGGAGGTGTGCCCAGTTGTTTGTACGTCTCGTGATTGAGCAATGAAACTGCAGCTCCGGTATCGAGCTGGAATGGTATGACCTTGCCGTTAAAGTCCAAATCTACAAAAAGTTTATTGTCCTGCCGACGACAAGAGCGACTGTTTTGTGCAATTTGAACAGACACTTGTACAGAATCACTTGCTAATTGACGTGATTTCCGGCGACGTCGACGCACACTGTTTGTGGGACGAACACAGTCACTGTTAGAGAAAGTGTCACTGGACGAAGTGGAATTAACTACATGAATGTCCATGGGCGAAGGTCCACGAGCCTGAGTGTCCTTGGTTCGATTCCGGCGCGAAGCAAAGGGCCGGGAATGGTTGTGATTGTCTGATCTGAGCTTTTTCTGGCAAACACTTTGAACATGTCCTTTCTTATTACAGAAAAAGCAAATAGCTTGGCGTGACGGGCAATGTTCACGCGAATGTCTAGTAGCACACCGCGGGCATGATTTCACTGCATTTGTGTGCTGGCGCGGCACACCTGGTTTAGAGCGCGGCGGCAGCTGCGTCGACGTGCGCGAGGGCAGTTGACCGGGCCGCGTAGCGCGAGCGCGCCCGGCGGGCCGGTTAATGGTACACACAGCTGGCGAAGTTTCAAAAGATTCCTGAGCACAGTCAAGTGTGTCTTGTCTATCCAATATGTCTATCACTTGTTGAAGGGAGGGATTAACTAGTTTCAAAATTTGCTCCGGTATGCGAACATCAGAAACGTTCTGTGCAATTGCATCACGCACCATTGTATCTGAATAAGAAAGGCCACAGTCACAGTCAAAGGCACAGTCCCCAGTAAGTCCTTGCAATGTTGCTACCCACTCCCTATTAGTTTGACCGGCCGTATGTTTTGTACGAAAAAACGTATACCGTTTTGCAACCACATTAACTGTTTCTTTGAAATAGGCATCTAAAGCAGACAAAATTTCGTCGTAGGACAGAGTTGCTACGTCGCGTCGGGGAAACAATTTCACTATCACACGGTAGGTGGACACACCGACACAAGAAAGCAAAAACGGTTGCCGCTCATCACCTTGAATTCTGTAGGCGGCTGTGTGAAAGCCAAATTGTCGGGACCATTCTGGCCACGATTCGTGCGCCGCATTAAAACTGCGAAACGGCGGTGCAACTGCATGTTGTGGCTGCGGTAGCGGTGAAGCGGCGGCTGCCGCATCGTGTTGCAGTGAACGTTGACCCTGGACGAGCTGTCCAAGGGCATCCAATAACGCCTGCGTCTGCTGATTCTGCAAGCGATAAAATTCGGACAGTACATCTGGCGAAGCCATGACACAAGTAAATGTTAGCAATCAGAAAGAACACTTTTCCTTCGTCGCCAATCTGTTGTGGCGTAACAAGCTTGCTACGCCACACTAGGAAGGGAGCCGAAAGAAAGGCACGCGTACACACACGCCGACTGGCGTGAAGTCTGGAACAGGATAACTATTGAATGGTAGCAAGAAAAGTACGTAGCTGCTTTATACTTAACTTTTATTCTTTGATGAATACAGCGTTCTTCTTGAGACATTTATACGATAACTCTCAAACTAGGTAAGGCTAATGGCGCCTTGCTAGGTCGTAGCCATGGACTTAGCAGAAGGCTATTCTAACTGTCTCTCGGCAAATGAGGAAGGCTACGTCCGTATTGTCGCTAGCAATGTCGTCGTACAACTGGGGCGAGTGCTCTATCGTATATCGAGATTGCCTTGTGGTGGCGCTAGGTCTGCGATCACACAGTGGCGACACGCGGGTCCGACATGTACTAAATGGACCGCGGCCGATTTAAGCTACCACCTAGCAAGTGTGGTGTCTGGCGGTGACACCACAGCGTGTTACATAATGTTCCGTAATTTTGGTACATTACATAAATGACTTAGTAAATCGTAGGATTACCGGTAGTATTGGTAGCATTAGCAGGGAAAGGAACTTAAATGAGCGTGTAAGAAAGAAACTGGGAGCGGCAGACAAATCTTTGATTTTTGTTTATCTAGTTGTTTCTTTTGTGCATAATTAGAATTACACATCATTATTTTATATCCTTATGTAACGTAACTTGCATATTATAAATAATAAAAATTAGTTGATTGCATTGTATCTGCGCTTTTATGTAAGTAAAGAAATTACTTTTGAAGCAAGTATAGTTCACACGCACAAACATAAAAAAAATCTGTGTAGTTATTGTTGTTATTTAGTACTCAATAGAACGTTCTTCATCATGATCAAAGGCAGGTTTTTCCTGTCATTATCTGATAAATGTGGAAGTTGCTTATGGGTAACAGAAACATGATTTATATTACTTCGACGAGTTAATGTGGCGACGTTTCATGTACTTTTGTTTTGGGTATTTTTCAATTTTACCTTTTTAGGATCTTGCGTTGTGAACCACTGTATGATAAATATGTAATATTGTTTTTATTTTTACTACGACATTGTCTGTTTCACGTCACAAATCACAATTTTCTAATAACACCTGAATGAAGTACCTACAGTTTCAATTTTCCTAAAAACATACTGTCTATTTCTATGTAATAGATCGGAATAGAGCTACGTAGAACGAATATATTCCGTATGATGAGACTAGGTTTGTGGGGCGCTCAGCTGAGCGGTCACCAGCGCCCGTACAAATTTCAAAGTTTTACGCAGTCCAGTTTTCACGCAATCCAGTGTAGCCACTTAACGAATGATGATGATGATGATGATGATTAAATAATGAGGACAACACAAACGCTCAGTCCCCGGGCAGACAAAATATATTCCGTAGGTTACCATGGCTTTATACAGGGTGAACATTACTAAAACAAACTGCAGAGACAGATTCCTGACTAAATGGGGCAAAAAATGTCGTATAAACATGCGTCCAGAAACGGCAACAACAAATCGTCCCGAAACACAGTACAGAACTGCATGGTATCCACGTCGCAACAGAGGTTCAAACTGTTATCCATGGAATGTGATGCACGTGTTCTCATACAGGACACACATAATGGTACTTTGGCCTACACTATTTCAGCGGGTCACTTGCTTGGAAACTGTACTAGGACTCGTCTCAATATCCTGTAGGAAAGGGTCTCCAGATCTGGTGTACGCACAGTCCACCACTTCCCTGCACGTTTGTCTCTCTGAAAGGACCCAAATCACACAAACGCTTGAAATGTTGCGTGATGTGGTCGGTGACCGTGAGGGTACTTCTTTGGGTATATCATTCCTGCCTCTGGACCGTTTCCATCTGCTTGGCCGTATACAGACACGCCATCTCGGCTTATTCCGGACACGAATACAGGAGCATTCTGCTGCTTACACGCTGAAAAGCAAACGAAATTGGTACACCTGCCTAATATTGTGTAGGACCCACGCGATCACGCAGAAGTGCCGCAACACGATGTGGCATGGACTCGACTAATGTTTGAAGTAGTGCTGGAGGGAACTGACACCATAGATCCTGCAGGGCTGTCCATAAATCAGTAAGAGTACGAGGGGGTGGAGATCTCTTCTGAACAGCGCGTTGCAACACGTCCCAGGTATGCTCAATATTGTTCATGTCTTGGGAGTCTGGTGGACAGTGGGCGTGTTTAAACTCAGAAGAGTGTTCCCGGAGTCACTCCCTAGCAATTCTGGACGTATGGGATGTCGCATTGTGCTGCTGGAATTGCGCAAGTCCGTCGGAATGCACAATGGACATGAATGGATGCAGGTGATCAGACAGGATGATTACGTGCGTGTCACCTATCAGAGACGTATCTAGACGTGCCAGGGGTCTCATATCACTCCAACTGCACACGCCCCACAAAATTACAGAGCCTCCACCAGCTTGAAGACCCCTGTTGAGATAGAGGGTACATGTCCATCCGCTCGATACAATTTGAAACGAGACTCGTCCGACCAGGCAACATTTTTGCAGTCAGCGACGGTCCGATGTCGGTAACGACGGGCCCAGGCGAAGCGTAAAGCTTTGTGTCGTGCAGTCATCAAGGATACGCAAGTGGGCCTTCGGCTCCGAAAGCCCGTATCGATGCTGTTTCGTTGAATGATTGGCACGTTGACACTTGTTGATGGCCCAACATTGAAATCTGCCGCAATTTGCGGAAGGGTTGCACTTCTGTCACGTTGAACGATTCTCTTCAGTCGTCGTTGGTTCCGTTCTTGCAGGAACTTTTTCCGGTCGCAGCGATGTCGGAGATATGATGTCTCACCTGATTCCTGATATTCACAGCACACTCGTGAAAAGGTCGTACGGTAAAATCCCCACTTCATGGCTACCTCGGAGATGCTGTGTCCCATCGTTCAAGCGCTTACTATAACACCACATTCAAACTCACTTAAATACTGATAACCTGTCATTGATGTAACCGATCTAGCAACTTGTTCTCTTATATAGGCGTTGCCGACCGCAGCATCGTATTCTGCTTTTACATATCTCTGTATTTTAATAGCATGCCTATACCAGTTTCTTTGGCGCTTCAGTGTTGTACGCTGCGTCAAGCACACAGCCTACAAGACAGAAGGAACAGGTCACACGTACTTTCATTCGTCAGCGCCATCTAACTTGGCAACGATGCGTTTTAGGTCGCATATTCATAGAAGCCATTTTCCACCATTTCCAATCAGGTATCCGTCCTTGCAGAGTGCTTGTTTTCTTAATGTCCACTCTGTACAATTTCACTCAGTTTTTAGACGGTTCACCATTTCCTGTTTTTAGGGGAATCTATACTCATGCTCATAAATTAAGGATAATTGCAGAATGTGGTGCCACACAAAGTGGCACTACACAAAACTGGCGCTAATAGCATGGGCATATAGGGAACATACACGACACAGATCTGTAAGTCCACGGTATTGGTGATAAGTTGAAAAAACCGTCCCAAAACACAAGCGCTACAAAACGCCACTGTTTCCTGCGCATGTACCCCGACATCACTATGGGATATGATCACCCACCACACGTACACGGGCCGCGCAACGGGTTGGTATACTCTGGATCAGGTGGTCGAGCAGTTGCTGGGGTATAGAGACCCCATTCTTGCACAAGTGCGTGTCGGAGATCCTGAAGTGTCGCAGGGGTTCGAAGACGTGCAGCATCCCAGACATGCTCGATGGGGTTTAGGTCTGGAGAACAGGCAGGCCACTCCATTCACCTCATATCTTTCAAGGTACTCCTTCAGGATGGAAGTTCGGGGGAGCCGTGCGTTATCATTCATCAGGAGGAAGGAGGGATCCACTGAACCGCCGGCCGGAGTGGCCGAGAGGCTCTAGGCGCTACAATCTGGAACAGCGCGACCGCTACGGTCGCAGGTTCGAATCCTGCCTCGGGGATGGTTGTGTGTGATGTCCTTAGGTTAGTTAGGTTTAAGTTGTTCTAAGTTCTAGGGGACTCATGACCTCAGCAGTTAAGTCCCATAGTGCTCAGAGCCATTTAAAACATTTGATCCACTGAACCCATGAAAAGGCGGACAGAATGGTGCAAAATGACGTCCCGATACACCTGAACCTGTTACAGTTCCTCTGTCAAAGAGATGCAGGGGTATACGTGCACCAATCATAATCCCACCCCACACCATCAAACCACGACCTCCATGCAGGTCCCTTTCAAGGACATTAAGGGGTTGGTATCTGGTTCTTGGTTTACGCCAGATGAAAACCCGGCGAAAATCACTGTTCACTGCACTCGTCCGTGAACATAGCCTGGTACCACTATTCCAATGACCATGTACTGTGTTCTTGAGATCAGGCTTTACAGGCTCTTCTGTGACCAGGGGTCATTGGAATGCACCTTGCAGGCCTCCGGGCGAATAAACCATGTCTGTTCAGTGGTCTGTAGACTGTGTGTCTGGAGACAACTGTTCTAGTGACTGTCGTAAGGTCCAGAGCAAGGCTATCTGCAGTAGTCCGTGGCCGTCTGTGGGCACTGATGGTGAGATATCGGTCTTCTTGTGGTGTTGTACACTGTGGACGTCCCATATTGTAGCGCCTGGACACGTTTCCTGCCTGCTGTAATCGTTGACAAAATCTTGAGATCACACTTGTGGCACACGGAGGGCCCGTTCTACGACGTGCTGTGGTTGACCAGCCTCATAATGTCATCAATATATTTTCTTTGAGCCATTTTCAACGCATAGTCGCTATTAGCACGTCTGAAAACGTCTGCACACTTACTCGCTGCACCAGACTCTGGCATGCACCAACACAAGTCTGCGTATGTGGACTGCTGCCAGCGCCACCGTGCGACGACCGCAGCTCATAGCCTGAGGTGATTTAAACCCGAAAACCGCCCATCAAGGCGTTGTTCCGCCATGTATCAGCATTATTCTTAATTTATGAGCATGAGTGTAATAAGACACTGCTCACATACGCAGAGAAAGGGAATTGGGAGGTAGAGCCCAATACGTAGTCAACATACGTGACGTGGGATGATAATGGCATTGAAAGAGAGGATCATACGCGTAAAGCTGAAATACTAAACACCTTTTTTCCAAAGCTGTTTCACAGAGGAAGACCGAACTGCAGTTCCTTCTCTAATTCCTCGCACGAACGTAAAAATGGCTGACATCGAAATAAGTGTCCAAGGAATAAAAAAGCAACTGAAATCACCCAACGGAGGAAAGTCCACTGGACCTGACGGGATACCAGTTCGATTCTACACAGAGTACGCGAAGGAACTTGCCCCGCTTCTAACAGCCGTGAACCGCAAGTCTCTAGAGGAACGGAAGGTACCGAATGATTGGAAAAAAGCACAGGTAGTTCCAGTTTTCAAGAAGGGTCGTCGAACGATGCGCGAAACTATAGGCCTATATCTCTGACGTCGATCTGTTGTAGAATTTTAGAACATGTTTTTTGCTCGCGTATCATGTCATTTCTGGAAACCCAGAATCTACTCTGTAGGAATCAACATGGATTCCGGAAACAGCGATCGAGTGAGACCCAACTCACTTTATTTGTTCATGAGACCCAGAAAATATTAGATACAGGCTTCCAGGTAGATGCCATTTTCCTTGGCTTCTGGAAGGCATTCGGTACAGTTCCGCACTGTCGCCTGACAAACAAAGTAAGAGCTTACGGAATATCAGACCAGCTGTGTGGCTGGACTGAAGAGTTTTTTAGCAAACAGAACACAGTATGTTGTTCTCAATGGAGAGACGTCCACAGACGTTAAAGTGCCACATGGGAGTGTTATGGGACCATTGCTTTTCACAATATATATAAATGACCTAGTAGATAGTGTCGGAAGCTCCATGCGGCTTTCCGCGGATGATGCTGTAGTATACAGAGAAGTTGCAGCATTAGAAAATTGCACCGAAATGCAGGAAGATCTGCAGCGGATAGGCACTTGGTGCAGGGAGTGGCAACTGACCCTTAACATAGACAAATGTAATGTATTGCGAATACATAGAAAGAAGGATCCTTTATTGTATGATTAAATGATAGCGGAACAAACACTGGTAGCAGTTACTTCTGTAAAATATCTGGGAGTATGCGTACGGAACGATTTGAAGTGGAATGATTATATAAAATTAATTGTTGGTAAGGCGGGTGCCAGGTTGAGATTCATTGGGAGAGTCCCTAGAAAATGTAGTCCATCAACAAAGGAGGTGGCTTACAAAAGACTCGTTCTACCTATACTTGAGTATTGCTCATCAGTGTGGGATCCGTACCAGGTCGGGTTGACAGAGGAGATAGAGAAGATCCAAAGAAGAGCGGCTCGTTTCGTCACAGGGTTATTTGGTAATCGTGATAGCGTTACGGAGATGTTTAGCAAACTCAAGTGGCAGACTCTGCAAGAGAGGCGTTCTGCATTGCGATGTAGCTTGCTGTCCAGGTTTCGAGAGGTTGCGTTTCTGGATCAGGTATCGAATATATTGCTTCGCCCTACTTACACCTCCCGAGGAGATCACGAATGTAAAATTAGAGAGATTCGAGCGCGCACGGAGGCAGTCCAGCAGTCGTTCTTCCCGCGAACCATACGCGACTGGAACAGAAAAGGGAGGTAATGACAATGGCACGTAAAGTGCCCTCCGCCACACACCGTTGGGTGGCTTGCGGAGTATAAATGTAGATGTAGATGTAGACGTACAGGTAACGCGGGTACAGCCTAAAGTGACGAAAGCTACTAGGAAAACTGCGGTAGTCTGCGCTTAGTTATAATAGTCTACGATAGCCAGCGATAGTTTTGCAAATCTGTTCTGCACTTGCAGACGCTGCTATGAAATAACGAAATGTGTAGTGAACACAGTAAACAAGTGACTAACATAAAAAACTGTTTTATTTATATTTAGCTACCAATTGTAGTCTTTATGGAGGAAAAAATTAAGTGCCCTCGGTTTGAGCGAGGTTCGTGGAATCGCCCTGAGTAGCTTGGACTTCGTTCCCACGTGAATTTAACGTGCAGTACCTGCTACAGAGTGTGACGAAACGAAGAGACAGCAGGTCTTTCCCCCGCAGGCAGTGACTCTCTTGCTGCGACGCGCGCAGTTCCGCTGCCAATAAGCGCGGACGGGGCGGAGCGAGGCCGTACCATATTTCAGCGGCGAGCGGGCATCTCCGAGACTAACTGCCCAAGTTATTGTCGGTAAGGCTGCGGCGAGGTTCCTTCTTGTTTGTCAACAGCGTGATTTAGCGGGCGCCTCGGCCCGCCGGCTCTCGGCTCTGCGCCTGCCGCCACACGCCAGCAGCACGCCACGCCGCCAGACACCCGTCACTGTCACGCGACGCGACGGCCCGCCGACGCCGACGGCGGCGCCCTCCTAGTGACACGGCTGCGGCGAGTCGCCGTGACACGGCGCGCTCCGCTGCAGCCGACTGCGGCAGCGGCAGCGCGGTCTCCAGCCGGCGACACGTGCGGAAATTACTCGTTACGGCGAGCGGCTCTGCTGGAAACGCGACTCGCGCCATCAAAATTACCGCACGGAGCTAGAACGACCACGGCGTTTGAGTAAATATACAATGTTCTTCTCACAAAATGTCTGCTACTTCTTTCCCTTAAAGGAAGTTTTCGAGGCCTATGCTACCAGCATTAACCACCGATCATTTCTGACCCTTATCTTTGGAACCAATGAAGACATCAGACTAAAACCTTTACAGGTATTATATGCAAACTTCTTATGTTGACTCAAACAGAACTAAGAAATGAAACGCGAAAGAAATTTTTTACATTAAATGTTTGTAAATGCAAACACGTAGCTTCAAGCCCATTGAAATCACTGCCGTGATTGTGCTTCAGTAGGTGTGGAAAGTCGTGATAAAGCAGTTCACAAAGTTTCATCTACCTTTCGCACGTAGTTTTTCAGATATAGGAACAGTAGCCGGCCGTTCTGGCCCAGCGGTTCTAGGCGCTTCAGTCTGGGACCGCGCGACCGCTACGTTCGCAGGTTCGAATCCTGCCTCGGGCGTGGATGTGTGTGATGTCCTTAGGTTAGTTAGGTTTTAAGTAGTTCTAAGCCTAGGGGACTGATGACCTCCGAAGTTAAGTCCCATGGTGCTCAGAGCCATTTGAACCATTTTTTTAACAGTAACTGTAAAAAAAATCGTTTTGAGAAAAGCGAATTTAAATGGAAACGTTAAACACACCACATACTTCCGCGTAGACAGGCTCCTCTCCCCCTCTTTCTCTAAAACCACCTTCGGGTTGACCATGCTTCTTTGGTGCAGAACTCGGCTGCGAGCTTTGACCTGGCAGTTCATAACTTGTCTGAAAGTTGCAGTTCCTTCACGGTATGTGGACCGTGTCGAGCAGTACTTTATCGTTGGTATTTCTTTGTGGTGGTGATCCCTGAACCAATGTTGGTTCTTCGAACAGATCTTATTTTCCCCGGTGAATGTCTTGGGTCCAGCAAAAAAGAGAACTTTGATATACCGATATAGGTGCATCTTACCTTTAATCGTATCTATAAAGAGGAAAATTTGATGTAACGTTACGTGGAATTGAAAAATAGACGATAAACAGTTCAAATAGGGATTGAATAGCTTTTGAGATGCGGCATTAGAAAATAATTCTGAAGATAAGTTGGCTGGATTGGTTAGCAATGAGAAAGTACTGAATAGAATCTGAGGAAAACAAGCTTCTAGGGCTAAGTTGACTAAAAGTACGGATCGACTGACAGGACACTTAATGTGTCATAAATGCATAGTTAATTTCCTAAAGGAGGGAAGTGTAGGGAATAAATATCGTAGAGGGAGGGAGGCCACAACTTGATTTAAGCAATCACGTTGAAACGGATATAATTTCCACACATGAACGGATTTGTACAAGACAGACTGCTGTCGAGAGCTGATCCAAAACAGTCGCCTTACTGAGAACAGCTAGAAAACCCAACATACAGTCAAGTGACATGCCCTCTTTTCCATTCACTCAATCTACATAATGATGACTCTTGCTACTTGAGGCAGTGTAGACGGAAAACTGTATAAAGTACGTGTATCCAACTTTATACGAATGATGTTCAGGCTGCGCGTTGCAGGATTTGCACTGCTATGAGCGCTAGCGTCTTGACTTGCCGACAGGCGCCAGTACTGGTATGGCAAAGCTGGCCTGAAACACAAGTATCATTGTACATTCTACTAGCAGACGGTCGACATGGGTCTGGGCAAGGTCAGCAGGGGTTTACTCGTAAAAAAGTTTTATCAAAACAAGAGCAATATTGCTGCTGCTCTTTGAAAGTAACGACGAATTAAAGGAATACAGAGAAGTCATCTCTCAGCACCGGGACCGAAGAACATGATTTCGAAGTTCAAGTTAGCTGGCGATTTGGCAATTGCTCCTGGGAGAAGCAGACTGCTAATTGCGCCAGAAATTGTTGAAGAAGTGACTGTTCCCACGGCTGAGAATGCTGGATGCAATGTGCGATCTTGAAGTCTGCACGAGCTGTGTCACGACGGCTGAACATTCCATGGTCCGCCGTTATTTCGGGCAGCAGTAGACCAGTCTGCAGCTTTCTAATCTGGAACATAAACGTGGCATTCAATAGACAATTGTTACCCTCTCACGTTGAAATTAAAATGTGTTTGTCTCAAGTGTTTTATTCATTACTCTTCTTCGGCTTGTCCTTAAGAACGGTTCCTCAAAGTTTCATTGTTCTACGATTACTCGATGATCATGAGGGCCCTCTCAAGTAGCGAAATTTTAATTTTAACCACCCACCACATCAGTCCGATTGTTGACTCAGAATGAGGATAATTGCGCAGAGTTTTCAAAACATGGTTCAAATGGCTCTAGGCACTATGGGACTTAACATCTGAGGTCATCATACCCATAGACTTAGAACTACTTAAACCTATCTAACCTATGGACATCACACACATCCATGTCCGAGGCAGGATTCGAGCCTGCGACCGTAGCAGTAGCGCTGTTCAGGACGGAAACGCCTAGAACCGCTCGGTCACAGCGGCCGGCAGCGTTTTCAATAAGAAAGGAAAAAAAAAGGAACGAGAAGAAAGATAAAAGGAAACTGCAACAATACTGTAATTTTCCAGTCTCAAACTTTCATTCATATGAAAGAAGTAGCCTCAGATACAGTTAAAGGCAAACTTTGTATTACATTTCTAAATGTTATTTCTGTGTTGCAATATCACTGCGCACAATAATTTCTAAACTTGTTAATGACAAATTTTATTAACAAGAAGTAAGAACAGAGGACAAAACATTAATCGTCTCCAGGAGACGTCACGCCAATAACGCGTCATATCGCCTACAACCATTCGGCAACGATCAGAGTCAGAAAGTTTCTTCAAGTATGCCAAATCCAGCAGAAGTCGCACAGTGATGATTAATTTCACCTGCTGTTCCAAACAGCTCCAGAAATTTCCCACATGGTTAAGATCGGATGTTTTGGCGGCCCAGTCGAAATGCGGTATGGTGCGTGTTGTTGTACCTGGAACACATGCGAGTATCCCTGTTGACATGGCTGTTGTCATTTTGCAAGCTGGGAGCGTCTACAGAATACTCATCACGAATACGTAGAATAAAGCACGACACTTGTTCTTCTAGAATGCTCGTTTATAATCACGGCAATCTGAAAGAAAGGACCCAACTAATGGTGAGAAACATACCACCAAAACATCCAGCCTTCACACAACTTTGCGTACCAGTGGTTTCTCCCGAAAACCACAATTTTATTCTTTTTGATTTGAAGTACCAGTGCCTTTTGCTTGAAACCACCAATGCTGTTCCAAGACAGACATATCTACTGGTACGCTGAGATACTTCTACAAAAGGAGTGCATTGTAGCAGTCACTTACGACTTTGAAAGCAATAGTCCGCGTGGAGTTTGTGCTATGTGATTGTAGGAGTTCGTAACATGCGATTTTTTTAATAGTAGCTACATTGAGGAGATTAAGTATATCTTTATTTATTGTATCTTAAATTTTAGTTGGTACTGCTACTTTTATGAGTAGTTTCGCAATGAAATGACTGGGGCAATACGTAGGTTTGATGCAAAATTTGTTATATTTTAGGTCCATTTTTGCTTGTTATTTAGTACTATAATTTGTTTCAGGCATATACACCTACACGTCTACATGTACGTGCCTGCTCTTCTGTTCACTCTTAAATACCACTTTCACATTATTTCTCTGCCGTTACATTTGCTATTAGCGCGTGGTAGAAACGAACACTTAAAACTTCCCGTGCGATCTCTAATTTCCCCTATTTTATTACAGTGATTACACCTATGTAGGTGGGTGTAAACGAAACAGTTTTGCATTGGGAGGAGGACGTTTGAGACTGATATTTCGTGAAAATATCTCGCCGAACCGAAAACGACTTCGTTTGAATTATCACCGCCCCAGCTAGCGTATAATCCGTCTGGCAACCGGTCCGCTATTTCGATAGTACAAAACAACCCACGCTCCACTGAACTTTTTCGATGCTCTCCGTCAGTCCAGTCTAGTAAGGATCCCATATTGCACTGCAGTAGTCTAGCAGAGGATGGGCCCACTTAATGTCGGCAGTCTCTTTAGTAGACCGGTTGCAACTTATAAGTCTTCTGCCAGTAGGAAGCTGTCTTTGGTTTCCCTTCCCCACATCACCATCTGTCTAATCGTTCCAGTTTAAGTTGTTCGTAATCGTAATTTCAAGGTATCCAATCGATATGACAACCTTCAGATTTGAGTGATTTCTCGTGTAATCGTAATTTAACGGATTCCTTTTAGTACTGATGAGGATGAGGCCACACTTCTGATAATTGTTTAGGGACAATTGCATTGTGAGTTCATTAAAGTATCGAAATATAAGATATTATCTTTAAAAAATGCCAAATTGCTTTCAAATGTGTCACGCGGAATAATAGGTGTCTCAAAATTACACTCCTGGAAATGGAAAAAAGAACACATTGACACCGGTGTGTCAGACCCACCATACTTGCTCCGGACACTGCGAGAGGGCTGTACAAGCAATGATCACACGCACCTCACAGCGGACACACCAGGAACCGCGGTGTTGGCCGTCGAATGGCGCTAGCTGCGCAGCATTTGTGCACCGCCGCCGTCAGTGTCAGCCAGTTTGCCGTGGCATACGGAGCTCCATCGCAGTCTTTAACACTGGTAGCATGCCGCGACAGCGTGGACGTGAACCGTATGTGCAGTTGACGGACTTTGAGCGAGGGCGTATAGTGGACATGCGGGAGGCCGGGTGGACGTCCCGCCGAATTGCTCAACACGTGGGGCGTGAGGTCTCCACAGTACATCGATGTTGTCGCCAGTGGTCGGCGGAAGGTGCACGTGCCCGTCGACCTGGGACCGGACCGCAGCGACGCACGGATGCACGCCAAGACCGTAGGATCCTACGCAATGCCGCAGGGGACCGCACCGCCACTTCCCAGCAAATTAGGGACACTGTTGCTCCAGGGGTATCGGCGAGGACCATTCGCAACCGTCTCCATGAAGCTGGGCTACGGTCCCGCACACCGTTAGGCCGTCTTCCGCTCACGCCCCAACATCGTGCAGCCCGCCTCCAGTGGTGTCGCGACAGGCGTGAATGGAGGGACGAATGGAGACGTGTCGTCTTCAGCGATGAGAGTCGCTTCTGCCTTGGTGCCAATGATGGTCGTATGCGTGTTTGACGCCGTGCAGGTGAGCGCCACAATCAGGACTGCATACGACCGAGGCACACAGGGCCAACACCCGGCATCATGGTGTGGGGAGCGATCTCCTACACTGGCCGTACACCACTGGTGATAGTCGAGGGGACACTGAATAGTGCACGGTACATCCAAACCGTCATCGAACCCATCGTTCTACCATTCCTAGACCGGCAAGGGAACTTGCTGTTCCAACAGGACAATGCACGTCCGCATGTATCCCGTGTCACCCAACGTGCTCTAGAAGGTGTAAGTCAACTACCCTGGCCAGCAAGATCTCCGGATCTGTCCCCCATTGAGCATGTTTGGGACTGGATGAAGCGTCGTCTCACGCGGTCTGCACGTCCAGCACGAACGCTGGTCCAACTGAGGCGCCAGGTGGAAATGGCATGGCAAGCCGTTCCACAGGACTACATCCAGCATCTCTACGATCGTCTCCATGGGAGAATAGCAGCCTGCATTGCTGCGAAAGGTGGATATACACTGTACTAGTGCCGACATTGTGCATGCTCTGTTGCCTGTGTCTATGTGCCTGTGGTTCTGTCAGTGTGATCATGTGATGTATCTGACCCCAGGAATGTGTCAATAAAGTTTCCCCTTCCTGGGACAATGAATTCACGGTGTTCTTATTTCAATATCCAGGTGTGTATATGTGCTAGTGGTTTCAAAGCAAAACCTTGTCCTTAAAACAACTTAATTTTACTTTTTGCCAATTTCTTTTGTATTCGTTGCTTATTATGACAATAACGATTAGTTTTGTGAGAAATTTTAAACTTATTTAATTTTTCACATTGTCGGGACTTAGAGGGTAAAGCCCGATCCACGACTGATGGCGGTTTTGCATGTCGAGGCACGGATGGAGATTGCATTGTTGACGATTCCGAGCGACAGTTGTTGTGTGCGACGGATCCACGACTGATGGCGGTTTTGCATGTCGAGGCACGGATGGAGATTGCATTGTTGACGATTCCGAGCGACAGTTGTGGTGTGCGCACGCGCGTGCTTTTTTCCGCTTGAAGGAAGCGTATATCCTGCAAATTATGTCTCCTGCACAGTTGTGGAGAATTTATCACTTAATATCACAATCAGCGATGGAAACTTGCAACAAATGGAATATAAATTTACTGAACAATTAGCAACGATCACATTTAATGCTCGCATTAGCCACGGCATTCACAGCACTGCGCTTAGAACATACTTAACGCTCGTTGGCTGTCGGAGCATATGTGACGTAGGTGCGCAGAACAAGCCTAAACTCGACCGCCGTCGTTCGTGACTCCAACTATAGTATACACTGATCAGCAAAAACATTTGAACACTGCCCACCGTGGTGTTGGATGCCGCCTCGTGGCGTTAGGGTAGATTACGCGGTAACAGAAACATGTAACGGGGCAGACACAGACTGGGAACCACCCTAGCGAAGATTTGGAGCCGGCCGATGTGGACGAGCTGTTCTAGGAGCTTCAGTCTGGAACTGCGCGACCGCTACGGTCGCAGGTTCGAATCCTGCCTCGGGCATGGATGTGTGTGATGTCCTTAGGTTAGTTAGGTTTAAGTAGTTCTAAGTTCTAGGAGACTGATGACCTCAAATGTTAAGTCCCATAGTGCTCAGAGCCATTTGAACCATTCTGAAGATATTAGCTCCAAATGTGTAAATCCATTGAGATAAGGGACTCTGACATAGAGCAGTTTATTATTACGCAGAGCCTGTGAACATGTATCTCGAAAAATTTTCGAATGTTCACGTGCTACTGTCGTGAGCATCTACGGAAAAAGGGAGAAGGACAATGAAACTACCACTAGGTGCTAAAAGGTTGGACGTCCACGACTCTTCACAGAGCGTGGTGTTCGGAGGCTTGTCTGCTCTGTAAAGTAGGATAGATGGTGCTCTGTTGCATCACTGCCGAAAGAGCACAATGCTGGTGCATGCGCAAGTGTTTCGGAGCACACCGTACATCATACATTATTGAAAATTGAGTTCTGCAGCAGTCCACCCTGTGTTCACATGTTGGCCCAATGACATCGACATTTATGACTGCAGAGGGCATTGGTCCAAAGGGCTTCGACCGTCGATCAACGGAAACGTGTCGGCTCTTTGGGTGAATCATATTTTTGCTCTAATAGGTCACTGTTCGTCTCCACAAATGCCGTCATCGAGGTGAAGCGCGTCTCTAAACGCGCAGCACGCTACGGACACAGGCTGGTGGGAGCAGTTTTATACTGTGGGACACATTCTCCTTGCTTAGGATCTGTGGTAGTGATTGAAGACACGCTAACAGCTGCGAACTACCTGCATTCTCGCATGCTTGATATGTTCCCCAACGACGATGTCATTTTTCAGCGGTATAATTTTCCGCGTCTTTGAATGAAAACCGTGCTACAATGGTTTGAGGAGCATTATGGCGAACCCATGCTGACGCCTCTGCGACGAATTTGCCTGACGAAAATCCAATGGAGCCATCCGGGTCGCTATGCCAATCAGCGGCCCGTTATTTACGAGAATTACCTAACCTGTGAGTAGACATCTAATGCCACACACATCCACAAACCTACCAACAAACTGTCGGATCCCTGATATGCAGAATCAGTGATGTATTTCGTTCCAAAGACGGGCAAAAAAGCTATGACGCAGGTGGTCATAATGGTTTGGCTCATCAGTGTATTCGGCGCCTTACATCATACGAAAAGAGGAAAAATCTCCAACCGAGCGAGGTGGCGCAGTGGGTAGACACTGGACTCGCATTCGGAAGGACGACGGTTCAATCCCGCGTCCGGCCATCCTGATTTAGGTTTTCCGTGATTTCCCTAAATAAGTCCAGGCAAATGCCGGGATGGTTCCTCTGAAAGGGCACGGCCGACTTCCTTCCCCATCCTTCCCTAATCCGATGAGACCGATGACCACGCTGTCTGGTCTCCTTCCCCAAACCAACCACCCCACCAACCACTCTCCAGACCACACTGCTTGCCTTCAATCAGCTACTGTTAAGTTTCTGTTTCGTTTGGCCCAAAGAAACGTGTATCTTAAGGTGCAAATATTAGTAATAGCCTTTTGGGACGTATCTGACTCAAAGCGTCCACTGCACGGAGCTTACTCTGTAATCTTTACTCGGAGCCTGTTGAGACAGACGTGCATTTACTCAACGCAGCAATTTCTGTCGATTTTGTAAACCGATTGTCTTTTATTAGCCGTTCCGCTCGTCTCTGGTGCCCATCTATTAAGATCATTTTAGGACAACTGTTCCTAAAAATGTGTTACATGGCTACGAGAGATACACCATACCTCCTAGACACTTTGATCAGTCTCCGTTGATACATCCGCAAATCGCGCAACAGTATTCGCAATGTAGTGTTAGGCACTGCCGAATGCGTAAGTTCATTTCTACCATCAAGTGGCATTTTAAAGGGGTAACTAATATTTTGTCTGGTGTAATTATTTATTGAATCACCAAATATGACTTTATAATTTTGTCTTTGACGGCTGTTTGCTTCAGGTTATACCAGTCCACTGTTGTTAAATGGTCGGGTATATAGTGTTGCCGTTATTGTTTCATTTATTATCACATTTTTCGAACAGTATCTAACTTCTTGTTGGCGTTCTTGTCATCTACAACAAAACAGTAATCATAAAGTCATTTTGTATTGACACAGTGAAGTGAAAATATGCGAAGACCCATGAAATTAACTTCAAAGAAGAAAGATCTATACTTGCTTAAGAGTCACTTGGCCTCAGCACAAGAAAAATATCCTCTAGGGCAGGTTTTAATCAGGCTACAATTACGAGGTTACTGAAAAAATACATGAAGAAAGGAACTGTTGATCGTAAGAAAGGAAAAGTAGAAAAAAAGCGTCTACTATCAAGCAACATATGAAAGTGGGAGGAATTTCTCTCATCAGTCGTCACCTTTCATCAATTGCGCTAAAGCGAGACTGGGAGGAAATTTGTGACGTCCTAGTAACCAGCAGAAATGTCAGAAACAAACTGTCAGACGCTAGACTCGTTGCGCGTCGATCTGGAAAGAAAAGTTTGTTGACACAGTAACACAACAGCTGCTAAAATGGGCAAAAGCAGATATGAATGAACACCGGAGATGTGGGACAGAGTAATCTTTTCCGATGACTGTAAATTTAATCTGCATGTGTCCAGCACAAACTGTTCGTGTGTCGCAGAGTAGGTGAAAAATTTTTCCCTTCGTATATAACGTAAATAATCAAACATCCTGCACGATGCATTTCTACCCATGGAGTAGATCGTCTGGACATCATAAATGGTTTAAGTCGAAGCACATATATATGTCAGCGTGCTTGGAAAGAAGCTTATGAGCACAATAAGAGACTAGTATGTAAATCTCTCTAGTTGCATTTTCCAGGATGAATCTGCTACGTACGACAGAGATTTGAAGGTAAGTCCCGAGGTCAGTGTTTGTATCATGCATGAAGCAGATGATGTTCCAATTTAATTGTTACGTATTTTTACATTTTTAATAAAAATGTTCCTGAGACAAAATGGAGTTCAAACAGAAGAATGGCCTGAAATAGCCACAATGTCCTAGTGAGAAATGTTAGAAAGTTATGGGAAATGCTGACGCAAAAAGGGGAAACTGTTGGAGCATCTGACGCGAGTGTGGTTTCATGGGCTGAGAAGCACATTAAAAAATTACTTCTCTCAACGCCCACATGATTAGAGAGGCGATTAAGGCACGTGCAGGGGCCGACCAAGTATTAAATGTCTACAGTGGAAGCAGATGAATAGTGGATTCAGAAGAGGTGCAGATAACTGTGTACAAAAAGTAACAGCTAACATTGTTGTGTCGTATAAGTAAAATACAGTGTCTCTTCTAAGATTAAAACTCGTAGTTCACAATGAAAGGAAAACAGATCAGGTTACATATGCACTCCCATCTGGTTCCTTAAGAAAGTGATGTGTAAATAGCAACTCATTTTACAGAAGTAAATAAAGAGAATAAAATAATACTTGTTATCGTATAGAGTATATTTGCGCCCTATAGAAACAGAGGGAAATCAAGCCAATTTCCCTTAGATATACAACGATTAAAACAAAAGTATTCAGTTATAGAACGTGATACAGTAAATAATTCCACCACTGTATAATTTACACAGTGCTATCTTCGGGTAGGTGTCAGCTGACCTGTTTAGCATACCCTAAGATGCTATACATGCGGTCCCAGGTATCCAAGAAGGAATCTGAGCTCCCAATAAGATCACATGAATTGAGAGAAATAATGTTGTGCAATGAATAATGTCTCGTTAAAAGAAAATTGCTAGGGGTGGCTCAATTATAATGAAAGTTGGGTACCACACTTCTCACAGAGATATTAATGAAGGGATTCATCAAAAGTAGAAAAGGAAATTACTGGTTGCTACAAAAATTTGGTTTAGTGCCATAACACATGAAAAAAAATGATTTAACGACCAGATCAAGCATATAAACATTTAATAAGTGGACAAGAAATTGCGAGCCTGAAGTATAGCCTTGGAACCGGTGAGTGGATAAATGAAAGGATAATGTGAAACTATATGGTGGATATGGTCAACGCGGTGAAAATTATTAGTGATTTGAAGAGAGAACGCCAGAAAGGGAAGATCGAACATCAATATTCTCGCTGCATCATATGACGCATTCATCCCTATTACGGTCGGAGGAAGGCAATGGCAAACTACCTCCGCTGGGACCTTGCCTACTACAGCGGTGCGGGTCTCCCGCATCGTCCCCTACGCTCTGTCCAGGAGTATGGGACTTCATCATCATCATCATCATCATATGACGAGTGGAACTGGCTGACTTTAAATGTTAAATCTGCACCCTTAAATGGAGCGAATGTGGAAAACGACGGCAATAGCTGCTGGAAATTCTGTATCGACCTGATAAACTGCTCATTGCTCCAAAACGGAGACATCCCTTTCTACTCTTCGATTACCATGCAGAAAATGTTCCTGACTTTCCTCCATGAAACTAAGATATTTCTGCCAGCACTGGAATCCCACCAGCCGACTGCAGTTGACCTTACGACTTCCGACCAATAGTTATTTTGTAAATAACAGTTTCCTACTCTGCCATATTTGGTACTGGTTAATCAGTAATGGTGTGGTGTGCAGTGTCTGATTGCTGGCCTCACACTCTGAAAGTCTGTCTTTTATCTGACCTTAATATCTTATCCAGCCTACAAGCCTTGCACAAAGCAGTTTATATGGAATGCAGTCCGCCCTGTCCTACATTCCTGCTGAACAGATTTGGGAGACTGCCATTTCCCTGTTCTTTACCTGCTTACAGTTGGCTTTCAGCACCAAACTATCTTACGACACCCCAGACCTCCTGAGTTAACTTCCTGTTGCGAGCAAGCTAAAGAAAATCATCAAAGCTGCAGAAATAACAGGCCTTCCTCGCTGTATTAAAAGGAAGGAAGAAGAAGGAGTAATCAGCAGTGCAATCATTGGCAGCAGTCAATATTGTCTGCAGAATTGAATATACTGACTACTGGGCTTGAATATTACATAGAAAAAACAGGTTAAGTAACATTTTTGGCAAAAACTGCCATGTAACACTTTGAATAGTATAATGCCAATAATTTTTAAATTAGTTTAGTGGTCAATTGATGGTAGGGTAGGAGATTATTATATGAATTCGTGGTGTCTGTCGTTTTGGACATGTCTGAAAGGACAGATATGGTGCTTTCATAAAATTGATTTTCTCGATGGGCAATGAATCCACCACCTTCAGTGCAGATACACAACTATGTTCTACTTCTTGCGCGAATCTCAAAGTAGCGAGCATGGAGGAAATGGGCGGGGATTGCGGATAGGTGGCTCTAGGTGGGAGTGTTTGATGGGCTGAGAGGAGTGCCGTGATAGTCCAGGCAGTTGCGATGATCGGTGTATCTGAGCAACGCAGTAGTTAACCCTACTGCCTAGTAAGCCAGAGATCCCGTGTTCAAAAATGGTTCAAATGGCTCTGCGCACTATGGGACTTAACATCTATGGTCATCAGTCCCCTAGAACTTAGAACTACTTAAACCTAACTAACCTAAGGACATCACACACACAACACCCAGTCATCACGAGGCAGAGAAAATCCCTGAGCCCGCCGGGAATCGAACCCGGGAACCCGGTCGCGGGAAGCGAGAACGCTACCGCACGACCACGAGCTGCGGACATCCCGTGTTCGAATCTCGGTCCGTCACACATTTTCACTCGCCGCTGCTGACTGCGCAAAAAGTCTCGATACATTTGACTTCAATAGTTCCTTTCCTTTCCTCTCTTCCCCTCCACCTTCAATTTACATAGTAGGAGTTTATCATTTCGTTATTCTGCCTATCAGCTACGAATCTGAGAGTGTTGCTGACTGTCTCAAAAGGGAGAGGAGTGTTCTTATATCTGAGGTAGCTGTAAAGAAGCAGGCCCGAGTCGAGTCAGAAGCGCTGCGACACACCAAGGCCGCAGCCGTGACGGTTTAGTAGCTTATTTGCAGGTTTATGTGGCCGGGCTGCGGTTTTTCCGCCGCGGCGAGTGGTAATTATTCAAGCGCGGCGGCGGTGGTGGTGGCGGCGGCGGCGGCGGCGGCGGCGGCGTCGTCTGCGGCGGGTTCGGCTAACGACCGAGCCGCGAGCCGCGCAGCCGCCGGGACGGCAATAACTGGTCCGGGGGCAGTTTCGCTGCCAATAAGGCCGCCGGAGACGCGCGGCCTCGTCATATTTCAGCAGCTACAAGAATAACTGCCCAAGTTATTGTCGGAGATGGGCCCGGAGCCGGCGGCGGCGCCAGCGCCCTCCTCTTCCGCACGTCCGTCTTACATTTCCGACATTCTCGCTGCCGTGCAACGCCGTTCCGCTCCTTTCATTTTTCCCCGCCCGTCCGCCGGCGGAAGAACTGCCGAACCGCGTGCCGCTTATATAACGGCGGTCAGGCCGGCGCTCCTGATTCAAACGTGCATACACGGCCTTCACTACTCAATTTCTGCTAAGTGATGATGGAGCACATGTACTAAAACTTTTATTTAAGGGAATGGTGACATATACATCGGCCACGGTAAAAATCGACCTGATAGTTGTTGTTGTGGTCTTCAGTCCTGAGACTGGTTTGACGCAGCTCTCCACGCTACCCAGTACCTACTGGAGCCTACATCATTCTGAATCTGCTTAGTGTATTCATTTCTTGGTCTCCCTCTACGATTTTTACCATCCACGCTGCCTTCCAATACTAAACTGGTGATCCCTTGATGTCTCAGAACATGTCCCACCAACCGATCCCTTATTCTAGTCAAGTTGTGCCACATGCTCCTCTTCTCCCCAACTCTATTCAATGCCTCCTCATTAGTTGTATGAACTACCCATCTAATCTTCAGCATTCTTCTGCAGCACCACATTTCGAAAGCTTCTATCCTCTTCTTGTCCAAACTATTTATCGTCCATGTTTCACTTCCATACATGGGTACACTCCATACAAATACTTTCAGAATGACTTCCTGACACTTAAATCTATACTCGATGTTAACAAATTTCTCTTTTTCAGAAACGCTTTTCTTGCCATTGCCGGTCTACGTCTTATATCCTCTCTACTTCGACCATCATCAGTTATTTTTCTCCCCAAATAGCAATACTCCTTAACTACTTTTAGTGTCTCATTTCCTAATCTAATTCCCTCAGCACCACCCGACTTAATTCGACTACATTCCATTATCCTTGTTTTGCTTTTGTTCATGTTCATCTTATACCCTCCTTTCAAGACACTGTCCATTCCGTTAAACTGCTCTTCCAAGTCCTTTGCTTTCTCTGACAGAATTACAATGTCATCGGCGAATCTCAAAGCTTTTATTTCTTCTCCATGGATTTTAATACCTGAAACGAAGTTTCCCCAATCCTAGTAATTTATTTATTCGTGATCTACATGCCGTGTTGATATTCATGAGAGAATATACCACATCCTTGGCCACCACCACTTGCCTTCGCTGACGTATGGTTTGGAGTGAGAATACTGCATATACGAAGTATGTAATATTTATATTCAAGGAAACGTAGTTACAATGTATCGGGTCATACCATCAGGAACCTGTATATCTGTGATAGTTATAGCTTTATGTTAAAAATAGTGCGTACTGTGTATTTGTGTTTCATTCTGTTAACTGGGTTCGAGGGCACTGGAGCAACGGCGGTGTTGTTGCAACACGGTACGTCGTCGTTGAAAGCTAGTTACCATATACGTGATTCCGGCGGCCGCTCGAAGCTGAAACACGTCGTCCTTAGGAAGTGGCATTTGATTACTAATAAAAAAGATATCGTACTGTAATGGAAAAAGAAGGAGAAAGATGATAAACTTTGTATGATCTTAATGCATGCATCAATTGTTTCCTAGTTGTTTTTCCGGTGTTAAGTCGTGTTCACAAGTGTGAGCAACCAGTGTTTCTCTTATAGCATTGACGACACAAATGTGTTACGGAGAACGAATAAAAACTGAAGAGATATCATTCATGGAAATTTATAACCTGTACTGGGAAGTTATTTGTGGCAAGAGCGTTTGTGTTCTATGCTCATTGTGTTAAATCTTAGCCGGCTGGAGTAGCCGTGCGGTTCTAGGTGCTACAGTCTGGAACCGAGCTACTGCTACGGTCGCAGGTTCGAATCCTGCCTCGGGCATGGATGTGTGTGATGTCCTTAGGTTAGTTGGGTTTAATTAGTTCTAAGTTCTAGGCGACTGCTGACCTCAGAACTTATGTCGCATAGTGCTCAAAGCCAATTTGTTACATCTTCAAGAGAAGCCGAGTCATGTTGTTTGGAATTTCTTGCCACGTTCCTTTGGGTGCGTTTACAGGTTCTTACTGTGGTCGCATCTAGGCATTTAGGCAGTGCATTTCGTAACTATTTTGGGATTCTTTATGTCAAAATGTGTGGAGCACTTGTGACTTCTTTGAGAGGTAATTCTTGTCAAATCTGGAGATTTTGCGTTCCACGTGGTGGCTTGCGTGCTCTGAGTCAATTGTCTTCTCAGACATCGATTAATGAGGCCACAATCCTTACGACTTTTGCGTGATAAGAGTAATCCTTCACACTCTGTCGGAAGTTCTTGTTAACTGAATCACCTTCGAGGTGTTTCTACGGTATTTCGTAGCGAGTGCCTGTAAGATGTGACCATATCTGAAGGACAGCCTTACAGTATTATCTGTATATTGTGTATCACGTAATTTCTGTTGTTATTTTTATTTTTTTAGTTATACAGTGTAAAGGAAAGGTAAACTCCATGAGCAATGATTAGGATTTCCCTTGTTCTGATTTCTTTGTCCTATGGCTATGAAAGTGCGATATGAAATGAACATGTATACCATTAGTTTAAGATATTTAGAGTACACATATTAATGCATACGGATTATTCACACAACTACTCTCGTGTTTCATTAACCTATGTTGGACATTTATTAAGCACTTGTACATTACGTACAGCCTATGTGCATAGGTTCTTTTTCTGTTTTTCATTACTTTTAGTTTATTTTTTAAATATACTTTTCAGACTAGACATTAAACTTTTAGATGCAGAGTTCGTACTAAATGATTTACACTAAAAGACGAAAGGTTTGCTAACCACGTATTCATGAACTATTTAGTCTACTGCGCGATTACTGGTTACAATGTGTAGCACTGCGACGCATTCTTTCAGCATCGACTGCGGTATGAAACGATTTGCGAGCAAAATAACAAGTAAGACGTTGTTGAGTGCGACTAGAATCTTTAAATCTTGATTGGATACAGCAGACGGTACGATTGTCATTAATGTAGTAAGAAATATGATCCCCGTGTGCATTTGTGTCTGAATAATAGTGAATTAATTCCGTTGTCTTTGTATATTTATTGTCAGTCTTTGCGTTATTACATATATTCGTTACCAGTACGTTGTGTTTTTATATTCGACACAAATCGTACATGGCAAAATAGTGAGTCGTAGTCAGTTATGTTTTTTCTAATCAGTAGGAGTTAGAGGTTTTTTTGTACGTAACGCTGAAAAAGTGTGTGTAAAAATTAGTCTCAGTCAGCTACACTTAAGTCACTCAGAACTTTCACCGGTCGTCGGTAAATTCATTCAGAGCAACCTCTGCCTTTGAGTAACGGATTGAGTCGTATTTTATTTCCAGGTTCAGAGTTACTTATTTATGTGCTGGGTTCCAGATTTTACTGATGATAATGCCCTATAGTACAGTCAAAAGAAGATAAATACGACTATTTTGTTCTTTTATGTGATGTAGCTATTGCATGTTTATTTTACAGCTAAAAGATTACTTTAGGAGAAACGTAGTACGGCACAGACCTTAATCAATTCATGATATAATCAAAATAGTCCTCCTTTTAAAAAAATGGTGCAGGATTTCATTTTTCTCAAAAACTGATTTCTGCAGTAGTATTATCCTCGTTTCTAAGTACTCCTCGTGAGACATAATACATTCGTGGAGGAACTTTAATCAATCTTCAAAGAGCTTCGTAAGCACTATTTCCGGTTTAGCATTTAGTTCCTACAGCGTTTCTGCCTTTATGTATTCATTTTTGGCGAAACTCGCCCTTTCGGCCTTTCCGGGTTTAGTTTCAACTTCGGGAGATGGAAGAAGTAACAGCGGGCTATATTGGCGAATTTGTAGGCAGAGTCATCATAGTGATGTTTGGCCACAAATGCGGGAACAAATCTTAAAATACGAGCAGGTAAATTTCTGTAGGTCACTTAACAATAAACTGTTTCGCCACAAATCGGAGTGTTTTCTTTGGATTGCTTCGTTCGAAGTGCTTAGAAAGTAATGATAATGGACCGTATACTTCATTGTACCTGGTGGTAACTCATGATACAAAACGACACTGAATTATTATTATTATTGCTATTATTATTTACTTTTCACGATTAATCAGATCCCTAGATGATCCCTGATTTCTCGAAACTAGTTATCATTAAAGATAAATTGCAACCATCTGTTCTATGTAGCTATATTTTACAAATATTCGAGGTAGTCTAACAAATAAAATGTTTATATAAATAAGTACGATAAGCTCATCATCGCTTAATTAACTTTCCATAGTGGGCCAAATAAAGCTCATTGCAATAAACGTTTCCCAACGTAGCGCTACGAGCAACAAAATTCGAAGTTCAACTTACTTTCAAGATATATTGCTTGTTGCTTGGTTAAATAACGCTAATGACTTGGCATTCATAATTAATAATCATTACTCTTCCTTGGAGGGGGCGCTAATGCTTCGGAATATGCACTACAGGAGGGTAATTGAGCAACTGGAAAACATGTTCTGTTCTACACCAGGAAAATTTTAATGTAAATCTTAATTACAGCAGCGAAAGTCGCTCCTCCAACTGTACATTGGCACTACACGTAAGTCGGCGCCTCCTAGTGCTGTGACAATCTGCGGCAGTGTTATTGCCGTGTCGTGTGCCTCAGCGAACTTAGCAGCACAGCGCCTGCTGCTGAAGACTATGTGCTCCTCGCCAGCTCGCCTGTCTGCCGGGTTGCCTACCCTTGCAGGCGCGCAGCAATTTATTGCGATCTGCACGGCCGTCGCACGTCTCCGCCACGGGTCATTAAATAATTAGGGGAAGGACCACCACGCCACGTCACGCCATGCTAGGGGCAGCTCCAATGGAAAATCTGCAGGCGCTCTTACACTGGAGCTCCTACCAAAAGCGAAGACTCCCTCCCTGTCGTCACTACTAAGGTAAATCTCCAATTTCATGTCCGTAGTTTATTAGCTCCACCACTTTTCATTCAGTTTACTATCCTTCCTCTGCACACACTCAGCCCAAGTCTCTGCAAACAATGATAGTACTTCATAGTAAATCAAAGTGCACAAGGCTCTGCAGCTGACTTTTATTCTTTGCAAGTATCGTAGTAGTATTGTTGTTGTTATTGTTCTTGTTGTTGATACTAAAAATTTCATTAATTTCCGAGGAAAAAAGAACATGTGCTTACTAACATACAAGTTGAATTGCCGGAAGGAATCAGTGTGTGAAATGTGTACAACAGACGAATAAATTCGTCGTTCTGTTTTTACTTGTGCCGTGTACGGAATCGACTTCCGCATGTTCTTCAGTTTATCAGGTTTGATGTTAAAGTAACATGTCGAATTTGGCTCTGATAGGACAGGTAATCGAACTTGGTTATATTGTAGAAACCAACCAGGTATTGGCCTGAAGTAATTTAGAAAAACCAACGAAAATCTAAATCAGGATGACCAGATGAAATTAGAGCCGCTATCTTCCAGAATCCGACGTCAGTCTAAAACTGTACCTCATTTGGTATATTCTTAGCGTACAATACCGACTTGCTTATAAATTCTAGCAACTATCTTATTTTTTAATGTAAAAAACAAGAGCTACATTATTCATTTGTTACTCGGTGTCAGTCACTGCCTGCACTATACACACATTGCTTGATTTATATAATTCTGTTCGAACAGGCCTCGGAAGCCAGAATGAGATTTTCACTTTGCAGCGGAGAGTGCGCTGATATGAAACTTCCTGGCCGATTAGTACTGTGTGCCGGATCGAGACCTCAGAGGAGAGCTTCTGTAAAGTTTGGAAGGTAGGAGATGAGGCACTGGCAGAAGTAAAGCTGCGAGGACGGGTCGTGAGTCGTGCTTGGGTCGCTCAGTTGGTAGAGCACTTGACCGCGAAAGGCAAAGGTCCCGAGTTCGAGTCTCGGTCCGGCACACAGTTTTAATCTGCCAGGAAATTTCAGGCCTCGGAAGGCCCAACGATACCGACCGACCGCTGTGTCATGCCAAGACCATAGACGTCACTAGCTGCGATGTGGAGGAGCATATGGTTAGCTCACAGTTCTCCCGGCCATTGTCAGTTTTTGTTACTGGAGCTGCTATTTCGCTATCGAGTAGTTCGTCAATTGGCCTCACAAGGGTTCAGTGCACCCCATTTTCTGGCAGTGCTCGGTAGAACCGAACAGTCGACCACCCCAGTGCTAGCTATGTCCAATAGCACAAACTTCGATAATCTGATGTGAACCGCTGTTACCCCTGTGGCAAGGCCGTTGGCTCATTTATCTGAAGGGTGAGCAAAATAAAACTTGCCTGTAAAATATTTGTTGCACCTTATCATAGACAGCACAGCGTACATCAGCTGCCCTGCTTAGGATGATGTGAATTGGGTCTCAAATCTTAAAGTGTATGAAATATTCTCCAGGCCAGTTTTATTTTACCTACCGTGTACAAAGCTGGTCTTACAATGATTATTTTTTTGTCATGTCTAACCTCTACACACACTGTCGACTGACATCATTGCGATGACTGTTATTTCCGGTTTCTATTTTGTGTAACGCAGCTTCCGCATTAGTCACCTGAAAAACTGAGTCTGTATCCCTCCATAATGAGAGAGATAATGATCACAAAAAAGGATGTTGCAAAAAGATTATATCGACCAATTCAGTGAGGAATCATTAAACTTTGTGTACACTATATTCGATTACATTATTGCCAATCAGTCTACAACCATAGACTATCTACGGGTACGTGTCTGGAATGACCTAAGGTAACAGGCTGAGATTCTTTATAAGAATCGAAGATAGCTTGCTTGTAAATCCGCTTCAAAAAATTGAATTTTTGTTTTTCCTCTCAAGCCGATTTTTCGACAAAATGGTAGTTAAGAGAAGTTTATTGTATATGAGGAAATTATTTGAACCAGACGTAAAGGTCTCTTGGTGTGCGGCCACAACCACATTTCTTCTGCTTTCACACGTCAGATGTTGTCATTAGACTCCCGTAGACGTACGCTATATTACATTTTTCGATGGATTTATTTTTTTGGTATTATTGATAATGTGAACGCCATGAAATTTCAGAAATTGTCTGCAAGCATATCTCAGATGATGGCATTATTCGTATGCTAGATCAATGTGATCTCAGTGACCCTGAAGATGCAACCCTGGTGAGGGCTTTATCCACAAACAAGATGAGTCAGAATCGGAAGATAACCTTGAAGTGAATTCACAAGGAACTGACAGTGCCAACGAAAATTCTGATGGTGGATTCCGGTAGAGGAGATGATTTTATTACAGTCACGACGAAAATGGCCAATTTATTTGATGATGAAACTGTAGATACTATAAACATCTTTACCAATGCTGAAGCATCGCGAATTTTTTAATGTGACAATGCAAGTATTGCTCTGCGCAGAATGAGAATTTGGACGGACGTACATTCTGTGAAACTGAGACTATTTTTGATGTGCTACTGATTGCTGAAGCTAATCGTTACTGAAAAGAACCAGAGTCTGAAATGCGGACAACAGACGAAAGTATTCGTCGTTCTAGTTTTACTTGTGCCATGGCACGGAACCGACTTGCACGTAACCTTCAGTTTGTCAGGTAAAGTAACACGTCAAAAATTGTTATTTAATTTAAATATACTTTGAGACATTCGAATAAAATAATCTGAGTAACCTTTTACACTGCTATGTTGAGAAATTAAGAAAAAAAATAGACGGGGTCGCCAGAAGACCTCAGCTGGGTGAAAAAAGATGACGACGTAGGCTTCGTATGTTAATTCAAACGAATATCTAACTATGTGAGTATTTCGCGTAGCGGACAATGTTGTTTCGTGCTAGAATGTATCAACAAATGATTGTTGTATCACTTTTGTTAACAATGTAGAAGACACGATCCGCCCAAACATTGTGACGTATCTTCATAATAATGCATAGCACACCACAGGAAGTAGAGCATGTACATAGAACACTTGTTTCAGTTTGTAACACGTACAATGTGATCTAATACAGCTGCATTAAGGCAGTTATATTCTTCAGAACTACAAAAATAAATAAATAATTATTAAAAAACGTCACTTTATGCCAATGATCCATTACTTTCAGTGAGCATCTAACCTCGAACTGTGTTATTTTTTCACTGTTAGGAGTTAATTTTCCCACAGAAAGTTTGGCAGTCGTGGCTGCGAGTCTCCTTACAGCACGGAACCTCTGTCGGAAACACATCATTTATACTATGAAACGTCCCCTTCGAAAAATTTATACATGACTGTGCTTAAACTGACACACAATATTTTGTTAGCGCAACGCAATCTGACTTTCAAAAATCCCTGCAAAAGAATGGCCCTGAGTAACATTAAACTATACCTTTCACAAATCACTTACCTCACAAAAATCTTCGCTACTCAAGCTACTGCAATACAGCGAGCGCCACTACTGCCAGCTAAATAAAAGATTCAAACTATGGAAGGCACTAACTACTGATAGGGATAGTTAGCAAATGAAAGATATTAATAGAGAACAAACAATGTATTTACCTTGATATCATCATATATAAATATAGCAGTTCATGACAAATTTCAAAACTCCGCCATCTCTCTCCCCACATCCACCACTGCTGGCGGCTCACCTCCAACTGCCAATGCTACGCACTGTTCACAGCCAGCTACAATGGCGAGTATTACAACAATGCAAAGCAGCCACAGACTGCACACAGCACAGCCAGTGATTTTCATACAGAGGTGGCGTTACCAATAAAAAAAACTAAACAGCCTACTTACATAGCCCCCATGCTCCCCACAAAAAAGTTTACAAATTTTTTTGGGCACTGGCCAATACATATTTGTTAAAATTTTTTTCACAATTACAATAACAAAGAAATCAAAGGCACACACTTATTGATACTATGTTGGTCAAAAGCTAAAATTTTCTCACAGTCCATAAAGACAGTCCTCATCATTCGTCACCGTAAAATTGCAGTGTTTTTCTCAAAGTCTGAGCAGTAAAAGAAAATGCACACAGAAGTAGTGGATTTCCATGCAGTCTTGAAGAAGTAGTGTTGTCCTTCCAACGGAAAGACAGTGCTGACTCTTGACATGCATACAGGTAATGGGCCACAACAGAGCAAACCCACAGCACAGTCAGTCGAAATTTTGAAGAGTATTGGTAGGTAGGTCATCACAGAGCAGACCCACTGTAGTCCTGGTAGAGATAATGGTATTGGTGGGCCACCAGAGGTGCAGACCCACTGTAGTCTTTGTAGAGATGGCCAGCAGCCATCTGTTGCGATTGTGCAGGTGCACATTCACCATTGAAGAGTCTTGCGGAGAATATAGCAAGTCCATAACCCATCACTTGTGCACTCACAAAGTTTTTGGAATTGTCCTTAGAACCAGCAATGCTGTTATCCAGTCCCTTGCTGAATTATTAACACACGTGCAAACACTAACAGTCCCTACTTCTCACATATTGTCCATATACTATGACCAACAGAAACGTGTGCAGTGAAATGGAACTTACAAGTTACTTAATTTGATTAACTGGTGTCAATTACAATATTATAACACGAAAACATAATTACAAAGGTACAAAATACATCATTAAAAACATAACAATACAGATAACATTTGTAGTACAGGCTTTACAAAAGAATAGAAATAAACATATACATCAGTGTTACAGGAATTATGACATGAGTACAAAAATAAAAGATCAGAATCACTTTCGAAACATCAACTTCACACATGAGCATTAAAACAAAACAGAATAAATAATGTGTAAACATCTTTACAAAGTAAATAACACATTATTAATGCCAATTGTATTTGAGGATAACAGTATTCCTCATCATAGTGAATGTAACTTAGTATTAGAAGAGAAAAAAGTTCTATGAAACAGTACACAGAGACAGGAAGAAAACAAATACACAAGGGTACACAAACATATAGTGGGATAACACAAAAGGGAAAGGACAGGGTTTGTTTTACTGCAGTATTTTGCATGGAGATCTCCCTTTGTTCATCATTATTCCCAAAAAGTCCTATCTAAGCCTGCTTTCTGTATTCTGTTCATATTTCTTTCAAAATAACTATTTCTGATTGTACAATACTCATTTTGGCCCGAATCTTTTTCATATAACTTTGCCACGCATTCTTTACCTATTCTCCATAGTCAGTTTCTTATATAGTCTACCCCCTCTTAAGCTAACTTAAATCTACTGAGCTCAGATGCTAAACTAAGGGACGAGGCAATGCAGCAGCACATAAAACAATTAATATAAACAGCAATGAAAAAAAAATGGAAAATCGCAAAGCAAGCTACAGTAAATCTAAATTACCAAGCAATTCAACATTACAACTAATATGAGCCAATGTGCAGCAACAAGAAAAATAAATCAGTAGTAAACTGGCTTAGCAGAGTAACACAAAGTCAAATTCAGTAACACTATGCCTGGCAAACAGCAGTAACTTATACCTAAACATGACATAGCTCAACCAGAAAAAATATTACAGTAAAAACAACAATGCAGATAAGAGAAATGTATATTCACATCTTAATGTCTATGTAATTAAAGTGGTGCACCACAAGAAGTTATTCTACCAAAAACGTTACCAAGTACTTGAAAAGTAAATTATGTATGCAGTTCCTGTTATTAGTCCCTTCTTATTGTTCTCTCCATTCCAAGAGCTCCTTTTTCGAAGAATGTGGATCAGAAAATACTTATTTAATAAATCTGTTGACAGAAAGTGTTCACATTAGCAGATGCATTTAAGTTTATTTTATAAAACCAATGCTGCAACACAGCTGGAAACCAGATATTAAACAAAATGAGCAATCTCTTAACTACAAAGACAGTAGATGTAAAATGTTTCTAATCATTTCAGTAGGCATTTTAGTAAATATCATAAATTACGAGCTCCACAGTATTCTTTCAACAAGGAAATGTCAGTAGCGAGGACAATGGCCTCCCCTTTCTTTTATTCTACCTGAAAGGCTAATGGCTTTTTTTCGGGCGGCTGTCGCCCAGGTTGGTGCCCGCGACGCATTACGTGTAGGTGGTCACTTAACTTTCTTACAGAAATATTTACGACAGCAGTTTCCGCTACAGTGACAGTCTCACATAAAAATTTCACAGGTCGAAAATTTGCGTTACAAATGTGTAGAAACAAAATCCTATAAATATAACAGCGTCCAAAAAATTTTCGTCAGCATTGTGATACATTCACGCATATACACACATAACTCTTAAAGTACGATTCTTGGTTTCCAACAACCTTTCTCACAAATCAGCGTCCCTAACCACTACTCATTATTCCTTACTTTATTCGTCGACACTTCTTCAATATTTCATCATGAGAAATACGTAGCATAATAAACATTCCTCAACAACATAATACACATCGTCGTCGTAATAATAACATCATAACACCTCAATCAAATCTCAAAAACGTTGTAGCTTTCTGCAATAATTTCAAACCCTAAAAAAATTCTCTGCTCATGTCAAAAGTGTCATCTGCCTCAAACGTACTTTAAAATCATGCTCCCTTACCAAATACATCATTCAAAGCTCTCATAGTATCACAATGATTCCGAAAAAATACGAGCATTTCACAAAGTACAGACAAAATACAATTTCATAAGTGTGAAGTTATCCAACTGTGTATTGCGTTAACATGTGTCACTGATGTAGCAAAAAAGTGTTTATCTCTCAGTTAAATGATCAGATAGCTGTGTAATTTGTGTGTTAGAGAAGTATGGTACCGATGTGTAAAGTTGTATAAGCAAATACCATATTAGCTAGGGTTCCTTGTGGTTGCCACACACATGGTACACAAAGTAAGCGTGTACCCCCCTGAGGATTAATGTAATTATACCCTCAGGTGTTACAGATTACAGCAATGAAATGAAATGTATCACTGAAAACCTTTGTATCATTGTACTTCAAATATCTTTAAAAATAAATGTTTTAAGTACAAAATTAATCACTGAAATGCGTGTCCTGTAGCGCTAAATGTGCGTCTTGCTGTAAGATAATTCTGTGGAAGTGTCGTACTTATCGTCCTCCGAAAGCTAAGTTCTGCAGAAGTCAATGTACTTACCTCATGATAAACAAAAGTGAAATGCTTTATGTATAGATATCTTAGTTATTACGCTTATTGCCATGACGAAGAAAGTACTGTGCTGTAACGTATTGTTGTGCTACGGAAAAGGCAATCTCATTGTAGCTGTACCACAAAAGTTACTACTAAAACATGTTTTACTTTGCAGAATAAAACAAAAACTGTGCAGAAATAAAACAGAAGCACTACAAAAGCAACATTGTAAATTGTCACTCATTAGTAGCGTTGTAATAAAATCGTGTAACTGTCACATAAACTAACACTGTGTCATCTGGTATCTCACAGAAAGTACTTTAAATCCAGAATATATTTTCAAGTAAACCAAAATGTTGCATGAAAATCTCATTAGCAGTGCCAGTATATGTTCTAAGTATGTGAGCCTTATAGTCGTTACGTAATCGTGCAACTAACAAGCAAGAATGTACAAATACAACACTGTGCCATCTGTTCACTATAACAATGCATTCGTAATTTCTGTTTAAATAAGTTCTCTTGGTTCTTGACTGGATATTTAACTTCAAACATTGTTGTATGTTAACAGATTCTAAGTCTGACAAAGCATATTAGTAATGTGAAGCGAAAAGTTATATGGCAAAGACAAAGTTAAAAAGCAGATTATCTTTCAATAAACGGTTTTACATGTGAAATCTGGTGTAAACCTTTACTCTTCATAGTACTCAGAGTTTGAACTTGAATGCAATTGTCATGCAGTATACGTCGGTAAAGAATACTGGAATTTTTCTCAAGGTTAGCGTCTATGTTATTTTTTTCTGAGCCAGCCGGCGCACGTGGGTGCCTGCGGCGCGAGTCATTGTCTGTCTCTTTGTTGGCGCGCGTTGTTATTGGGATTAGGAGACCTAACTTCTACAAATTCACGTTGTCGAAAGTGCCCTGCTCTGTTTGAATCCCGCCAGTTCTGATGCAATTCAGGTCTGTCGTAACGAATATATCGTCTTTCGTCATGTCGGTAGATTCCGTAGTTTCTTCCTTGTCCGTCACGTGGTGGAGAGTTTCTCCCTGAATCGTAACTGTGCGCCGGTCCGTTGCGTCTAAAGTTATTCTGTCTCCCTTGATAGTATTTATTTTGGTTCCCATATTGTCTGTTTCTCTGATTGTCTCTGTGATAGTCATTACTACGGAAATGCGATCTTTCTCTGTAACTATTATTACTCTGCCAGCGGTTGTCATATGGGTGGTGTCTGTTTTGGTCACGATTTGCGTTGTAAGAATAGCCTTTTCATGTCCAGTTATTGTTTCTGTCATCACGGAATTGTGACGTATGTGACCTGTAGTGATTGTTTTCCTGTTTTCGCATCCCGCAACTGTCTGTGTCAATTTCTAATTCATGTAAGAGTCCTTGAAAAGCTTCAATGTCGTCTTTGCAACGTCCTGCTAAAATAATATGTCGTAAATGTTCAGGCAATTGGATTAAGCAAATGCGGATGAGTTCTGAGGGGCTGTATGAGTTTGTCAGGTACTGATTCTTGTGCAACATGTCTTCAAAATATTTGACAAGACTGGAAAATTCAGATTGTTCAAAGTGTTTCATCATCATGATGCTATGTTTTACTCGGTCTTGTGTAGCTTGTGACCAATATGCTGAGAGGAACGCATGGTAAAACTCTCCTTCACTGTGACAATCGTGAATGACCGATCGCATTCTTACAGCTGGTTCATTCTCCAAGTAGCCACACATAAATTCTAATCTGTGCTCCAGTGACCAGTTGGGAGGAAAACAATGAGAGAATTGATGGAGCCATGCTTGTGGATGAATGTCGTTGCCAGAATTCTTAAACGTTTTGAATTTACGTGTAGTAATGAACAGCTTATAGTCAAAATCATCGTGTCGGCGAGTCGCATGTCGGTCATTGTTACGTCGTGTCGGCGGTTCAATCTCAAAATTCGGTGCACATTGCCAATTTCTTTCATAATTTCCGAAGTGTCCTGTGTTATTATTTTGTGGTTGTTCCGTATTTCTAAGTCCCTCTTCCCGTATTGGAGCGCGAGTGGCCTCTGAAATACGTAATTCTTGTATTACCTGAGTCAACTGATCTTGTACTTCCCGGATTTCTCTTTGGTGTTGCGTATTAATTTGATTCTGATTTTGTTTGAATTTCCTAATTTGTTCGCACTCTTCTGTGTCATTAAAGACTACCGGTTTTGTGTCGTTCAGATTATCATCTACCTTCGTAGATAAGTTAGTGAACTGATCCGAAAGTTCGGCTACTTTCTCCGATAGTGTACTTATTTCTTCAGTGTGTTTTTCTGAACCAAGTTTCAGAGTATCTACTGTGTCCTTAAAGTTTTCCTGAGTTTTTGCAAGTTGCGTAACCGAATCGGTAGATGCAACTGAGTCAAATTTAGCTTGCAAGGTCTCATGATTTTCATGAACAATAATTTGCAGTTCTTTTATGGCTGCTTCGTGATTCTGTAATGCATTTTCATGCCGCGAAAAAATAGGTTGAAAATGCTCACAAATTTGAGTTTTTACGTCATTACAGACTTTTTGACATTTCGATTCAATGTTATGTAACTCAGTAGTTAAATCTTCACGCGTTTGTTCAAGAGTTTGTTCCAATGAGTCTAACTTTTGAAGCTGTTGTTGTGTTTGTCTCTGATTTTGTTCCAGTGTGTCTAACTTTTCAAGCTTTTGTCCCATTTGTTGCATTAATTGAAATAACAATGCACTGGTGTCTGAAACATGTTCCTCAGTGCTTTTCGGCAGTGAAGTTGCACCGGCAACATTCACATTTTGACAAGTGGAAAATGTGTCTTGACTCATTTGAGAAAACGGTGGGAACCCAAAACCTGAGTCTGCAGTATTTGCATTATTGTGTTCTGTCATTCCCGATTCCTGAGGCGAGCTGTTGCCGACCAATCGATCGATAACGCTTCCCTGTTCACTACCTGTTTCACTGTCTACACCATTGTTTGCCGCCCGCTCCATTTCCCTATGCGCAATTACCAAATTACTACTTTGAACATTAGTTAATTCATTACTCTGCGGCGCTAACACACTGCTTTCGTCTTCACTGTCATTTCTCAGTTTACTTTGGAGCCTAGTATTACGTTTTTCACACGCCATTATTGTCACAGTATTTCACACGATAACACAGAAAAGCGCAGTTTGAAGAGCAAAATAAAATAACATAGCAATGGAAATAATGTCTACTTAATTGCCAGCGCAGCTGCGAAATACTTGGTGCAAATCTACATGCATGCCACAACTGTTTTACTGTACAACAATGAAAAACTACAACTACAAAGGAAATTCTCTCTATAATTACACGCTATCAATAAACAATAGCTACACTAATTACACAAACTACAAGAAAAAAATCAGAAGATTCCAGTGAGGTATCCTGGGCTAAGGGTCGACATATGAAACGTCCCCTTCGAAAAATTTATACATGACTGTGCTTAAACTGACACACAATATTTTGTTAGCGCAACGCAATCTGACTTTCAAAAATCCCTGCAAAAGAATGGCCCTGAGTAACATTAAACTATACCTTTCGCAAATCACTTACCTCACAAAAATCTTCGCTACTCAAGCTACTGCAATACAGCGAGCGCCACTACTGCCAGCTAAATAAAAGATTCAAACTATGGAAGGCGCTAACTACTGATAGGGATAGTTAGCAAATGAAAGATATTAATAGAGAACAAACAATGTATTTACCTTGATATCATCATATATAAATATAGCAGTCCATGACAAATTTCAAAACTCCGCCATCTCTCTCCCCACATCCACCACTGCTGGCGGCTCACCTCCAACTGCCAACGCTACGCGCTGTTCACAGCCAGCTACAATGGCGAGTATTACAACAATGCAAAGCAGCCACAGACTGCACACAGCACAGCTAGTGATTTTCATACAGAGGTGGAGTTACCAATAAAAAAAACTAAACAGCCTACTTACAATACATATATGGGAAAGGGTATTGGATATATTACCGACCCCTGGAAGACGATGGATGCAACCTACACTATAGGGTAAGATAGAACAGATGGGGAACGAACTGCAACGAAAATCAATATTTACGATACAGAAAATATTGGAAAAAGAAGCGAAACGAGTCGTTAGACAAGGGATTGCTTACACTTTATGACAGAGCTACAAGTAACTCGTAGTGTTTATGCGTCTTCTTTCAAAATGGTGTATGCGAATTGTGATCGAGACAGCTGCCTTAGACAGCCTCCTGTGCCTCGTATAATCGAACTCTTACGACCGTTCTTGGTACATGAGTTTCATACTTCTGAATGAAAAATACACTTTATGTTATTTTTGCTCTATTTATTTTTCTTCTTTAACAATTTTTGATTTCCAGTACCGTCACCAATACCCATGTACGCCTTTGTAAGCCTGAAATCATGTAACAACCAGTATGAATGCTGTAAACATCAGCGATTTGGTTTTTCCTACGAAAATGTGTTGCTCTTTCTTGAATTCTTTTTTTTCCTTTGTTAAATTGACAGAGCCGCTAGTGTGAGCACCTTATCTGTTTCATTATTTAAATTTTTTAATTCCGAAAATATTGAGAGAATCAATTTTAACAGAATATACAAGTTTCAGTAGATGAATTAATAAAATGCCTAATCCATATGCAAACCACGAAAGCATTAACTGTATCAAATAACAATGCAAAGAGCTTATAAGAAATACATTAGTTTAATAATCAAGCTTTGACATAAGGGGGTGCTTGAGCTTAGCCCAGACATTGCTCGGTCCCCTCAAGCAGCTCAGATCAGGTACTCTACAACATACGCACAGGAAAAAAATTAAAACCACATAGCTACAAAGTGACAACAAAAGAAATGAATTACAGATTGCACGCTGAAAGATCTCATAAAGCCCTTTCAGGTTTAACTGAGAACAACATTTCGGCTTAGTAATCTTGAATTAAAAGTAAAATAAAAAAAAAAAGAATTTGTGACGGTTTCACACATGACTGTTTAAAAGGGAACGAACGATTTAAAAATATTAATCTCCCATGACAATTGTAGCCCGTGGACCTTTAAAAAGAAAACTTTTAATTCCACAAGATTATTTTTTTATTCCTGCCCATTAGTGCACCAATTAATAAAAGGGTTTCAGTGTGTCAAGGTATCGTTTCTGACAAGGGGCTTAAGAATAACTCGGGCATGTCCTGGTAACTCAGAATGCTGATCGACACTGAAAATAGGTGTCCAGTGCGCGACGGCCATGCGCCGTGTCATTTTTGTTACACCTGAAGATGGGCTTGTAATCGCACGGAATCGGGAGTAATTGAACAAATAAATCTCTTGCGATTGAGGCGGTTTATTAGCTGATTCCATTGGAGAACGTTATATGCGAAAACCCAAACTGAATTGCTATAGCAAAGCCCCGCTTAAACAACAGAGGTTTTTGCGAGTCACAACCAGTGCTTTAGTCACTTGCACATAAGGGCCTCACCGTTTGTTTCCACGCCGGGCCTTGGCTATATAGTAAATACTGGCAGCACAACATTCACAAATCAAGAAATGAGAAATGTGCTGACTCTGCAGATGCGAATCCATATGCACTAAGAAATGCGGTATTTCTTCAATTGTCGTAGGCACACTTTTCACAATTAAAGATAGCGACACATAACATGACGAACCGCAGCTCATTTCTCGCTGAGCAACACTGATTACCACGCAGAGCAGTAAGCGAACACCGAAGGCTGGACGGAGTGCGCATGCAGTTACACTATGTTGTCGAAAGTACACGGACAACCCCGAAAAACATACGTTTTTCATATTAGGTGCATTGTGCTCCATATCAGCGACAGCAGTAGTCATTAGACATCGTGAGAGAGCAGAATGGGGCGCTCCGCGGAACTTACGCTTGTCGAACGTGGTCAGCTGATTGCGTGTCACTTGTGTCATACGTCTCTACGCGAGATTTCCACACTCCTAAACATCTCTAGGTCCACTGTTTCCAATGTCATAGTGAAGTAGAAGCGTGAAGGGACACGTACAGCACAAAAGCGTAGAGGCCGACCTCGTATGTTGATTGACAGAGACAGCCGACAGTAGATGAGGGTCGTAATGTGTAATAGGAAGGCATCTATCTAGATGTAGACCATCACACAGGAATTCCAAACTGCATCAGGATCCACTGCAAGTGGTATGACAGTTAGGCGGGAGGTGATAAAACTTGGATTTCATAGTCTAGCGGCTGCTCATAAGCCACACATCACGCCGGTAAGTGCCAAACGCCGCCTCACTTGGTGTAACGAGTGTAAACATTGGACGATTGAACAGTGGAAAAACGTTGTGTGGAGTAAAAAACCACGGTACTGAATGTGGCGATCCGATGGCAGGGTGTGGGTATGGCGACAGCCCAGTGAACGTCATCTTCCAGCGTGTGTAGTGCCAACAGTAAAATTTGGAGGCGGTGGTGTGTTGGTGTGGTCGTGTTTTTCATTTGAGGAGGCTTGCACCCTTTTGTTTTGCGTGGCACTATCACATCACAGGCCTACATTGATGTTTTAAGCACCTTCTTGCTTCCCACTGTTAAAGAGCAATTCGGGGATGGCGACTGTATCTTTCAACATGATCGAGTACCTGTATATAATGCACGGCCTGTGGCGGAGTGGGTAGACAACAATAACATCCCTGTAATGGACTGGCCTGCACGGAGTCCTAACCTGAATCCTACAGAACGCCTTTGGGATGTTTCGGAACGCCGACTTCGTGCCAGAGCTCACCAACTGACATCAATACCTATCCTAAGTGCAACATTCCGTGAAGAATGGGCTGCCATTCCCCTAGAAACCTTCCATGACCTGATTTAACGTATGCGTGCGCGAGTGGAAGCTATCATCAAGGCTATGGGTGAGCCAACACCATACTGAATTCCAGTATTACCGATGGAGGGCGCCATAACTTGTAAGTCATTGTCAACCAGGCGTTGGACTACTTTTGATCATAGTGTAAATCCCATCAGCAGGCGGCTATGCTTCTTCTGGCTGGCGCCGGCGAACCCATCACTCTATATTTTAGTTTAATGAGCAGGAGGTATCGAGACTAACGCATGAACAGCTCATTTCACCCCCTTTAAAAGGAAACAAGGGTGTGACAACAAATTTGATAAAGGTACGCTATGCACTTCAGCATCCCAGTTATCAGTCCCAAGCTTAATCTGATTTACATGTGTCCTAACTTTTCTGATGGTGGCCCTATCCTGGACAACAAAGCTGAATGGGAATATAATCCTGATGACATCATACGATCCAACAAATTGGGGGAGCATCTTGGCAGGTATCTTCTGATTGCAGTTAGCACGTGCATAAAAGTTCATTAAACAAACCCATAACAGTCTTTTAACGACATAGGCCGCCTCCACCTGTCATACCTTGCAGCCTACGTCTGGTGCGCAAGCTGAATATTATTTTTCGCAACTGAATAATTTTCTTTTATGAAATTAGGATGAATACTGTAGGGAACAGGGTCATCCATCTACCACAGATTATAAATGGATGAGTTAATACAATACACAAACATCAACTTTGTGAGTAATGTTCTATGGGTTTCATGATTTGGGCTTTACAATCAAAATTAAATCAGTTGATAGAACGGTTCCATTTCATCCGAGATTTGGAGTGATTTTAAATTACGGTAGACTCGTTCTGCAGATTGTGGCTGCAGGTAATAGGGTGTGTTTTTTGTATGAGAACTTGCAGTAAAAAAATGACATTTCTAAAATTCGCATGCAAAATGGTGAGAGCGTTACCTTTTACGAAAACCGTGGGTGGGCCAAGAACAGAAAATATTTTTGCCATATGTACAGAGAAAGGCCCCATATAGTCAACATAAAGGTTATCAATGAGCTGCTCTTCTCGGCTGTAATGTCAGAAATCTCGACAGGTATCTAAATTAGGCTCCGCCATTCTACACTCCTCATACTGACCAACTAACTTCAGTTTGGCCTTAGTAAAGGTAAAAGCAGCAAGGAGGCAGTTCTGACGTTGCGGTTGACAATAAAAACAAGACTGATGAAATCTCAAGACACGTTCGTAGGATTTGTCGACCTGGAGAAAGCGTTCGACAATGTAAAATGGTACAAGATGTTTGAAATTCGGAGAAAAGTAGGTGTGAGCTGTAGGGAAAGACCAGTAATATATAATACGTACAAGAAACAAGAGGGAGCAGTGAGAGTGGGAGACCAAAAACGAAGTGGTTGGATTAAAAAGGGTGTAAGGGATATAGTCTTTCGCCCCTACTGTTCAATCTGCACATCGAAGAAGCAATGACGAAAGTAAAAGAAAGATTCGTGTGCGGGATTAAAATTCAGGGTGAAAGGATATCAGTGATGAAATTCGCTTATGATACTGCTATCCTGAATGATAGTAGATCACCGGTTCCCAGGTTCGATTCCCAGCCGGGTTGGTGATTTTCTCTGTCCGGGAACTGGGTGTTTGTGTTGTCATTTCATTAGCATCATCATCATTTGACAGTGGCTAAAATGAACTGAGTAAAAAACATTGGACTTTGCAGAAAATTAGGACTTTGTACAGGTACTGATGAGCACGAAGTTGAGCGCCGCGAAGTTGAGCGCCCCACAAACTAAACATCATCATCACCATGAAAATGGAGAAGACTTGCAGGATGTGTTGAATGGAATGAACAGTGTAACGACCGCAGCGTATGGAGTGAGAATAAAGACAAGGAAGATGAAAGTAATGAGAGGTAGTAGAAGTGAGAACAGCAAGAAACTTAACATCAGAGTCCACGAAGTGGACGAAGTCAAGGAATTATGCTAAGTAGACAGCAGAAACGGCTTTCTTGGCCAAGCAAATTTTACTAGTATGAAATATAGGCCTTAATCTGCGGAAGAAATTCCTCAGAATGTGCGTTTGGAGCACGGTATTGTATGGTAGTGAAACATGGGCAATGGAAAAACCGGAAAAGAACAGAATCGAAGCATCTGAGGTGTGGTGCTACAGAAGAATACCGAAAATTAGAAGGACTGATAAGATGAGGAACGAGGAGAGTCTCCGGAGAATCGGGGAGGAAAGAAATGTATGGAAATCACCGACAAGAAGAAGGGATAGGATGATAGGACACCTGTTAAGATACCAAGCAAGAACCTCTGTGGTACTAGAGGGAGCTTTAGAGAGTAAAAGCTCTGGAATATATCCAACAAATGATTGAGGACGTAGGCTGCAACTGTTACTCTGCTCTGAGATGAAAATGTTGTCACAGGAGAGGAAGTCGTGGCGGGCCGCGCATGAAACCTGTCAAAAGACTGATGACAGTAAAAAGAAGAAAGAAAGAGAGAAAGAAATAATTCCTTACGTTGGAGTTCAAATTCTTCCAAGTTAGTTGTCCCTTAATTTTCATGATTGTTTTCTGCGTAACCAAACGGTACTCACATAGAGACTGGTGGAAAGATTTCTCGTACCGCATCATATACACTCCTGGAAATGGAAAAAAGAACACATTGACACCGGTGTGTCAGACCCACCATACTTGCTCCGGACACTGCGAGAGGGCTGTACAAGCAATGATCACACGCACCTCACAGCGGACACACCAGGAACCGCGGTGTTGGCCGTCGAATGGCGCTAGCTGCGCAGCATTTGTGCACCGCCGCCGTCAGTGTCAGCCAGTTTGCCGTGGCATACGGAGCTCCATCGCAGTCTTTAACACTGGTAGCACGCCGCGACAGCGTGGACGTGAACCGTATGTGCAGTTGATGGACTTTGAGCGAGGGCGTATAGTGGGCATGCGGGAGGCCGAGTGGACGTACCGCCGAATTGCTCAACACGTGGGGCGTGAGGTCTCCACAGTACATCGATGTTGTCGCCAGTGGTCGGCGGAAGGTGCACGTGCCCGTCGACCTGGGACCGGACCGCAGCGACGCACGGATGCACGCCAAGACCGTAGGATCCTACGCAGTGCCGTAGGGGACCGCACCGCCACTTCCCAGCAAATTAGGGACACTGTTGCTCCTGGGGTATCGGCGAGGACCATTCGCAACCGTCTCCATGAAGCTGGGCTACGGTCCCGCACACCGTTAGGCCGTCTTCCGCTCACGCCCCAACATCGTGCAGCCCGCCTCCAGTGGTGTCGCGACAGGCGTGAATGGAGGGACGAATGGAGACGTGTCGTCTTCAGCGATGAGAGTCGCTTCTGCCTTGGTGCCAATGATGGTCGTATGCGTGTTTGGCGCCGTGCAGGTTAGCGCCACAATCAGGACTGCATACGACCGAGGCACACAAGGCCAACACCCGGCATCATGGTGTGGGGAGCGATCTCCTACACTGGCCGTACACCACTGGTGATCGTCGAGGGGACACTGAATAGTGCACGGTACATCCAAACCGTCATCGAATCCATCGTTCTACCATTCCTAGACCGGCAAGGGAACTTGCTGTTCCAACAGGACAATGCACGTCCGCATGTATCCCGTGCCACCCAACGTGCTCTAGAAGGTGTAAGTCAACTACTCTGGCCAGCAAAATCTCCGGATCTGTCCCCCATTGAGCATGTTTGGGACTGGATGAAGCGTCGTCTCACGCGGTCTGCACGTCCAGCACGAACGCTGGTCCAACTGAGGCGCCAGGTGGAAATGGCATGGCAAGCCGTTCCACAGGACTACATCCAGCATCTCTACGATCGTCTCCATGGGAGAATAGCAGCCTGCATTGCTGCGAAAGGTGGATATACACTGTACTAGTGCCGACATTGTGCATGCTCTGTTGCCTGTGAATATGTGCCTGTGGTTCTGTCAGTGTGATCATGTGATGTATCTGACCCCAGGAATGTGTCAATAAAGTTTCCCCTTCCTGGGGCAATGAATTCACGGTGTTCTTATTTCAATTTCCAGGAGTGTAGTAAAAAATTATTATTGATGGAATTAACTTCTTTTGGTCTGAGTGGACACAGAATGACACTGTAAGCGTGTCCGAAATTTTGATTTCACCAGAAATCGTTTTTTACAATATGACTCTGTGCCATACGTATGCATTTCTTAAATTTAAGGCAAATTTATACAATAGCTCATACTTCAACAGTTAGGAAAAAGTGCCTACATGCAGCTGCAACAAAGTCGACGTGTCACCAAACATGGTAGCGCAGCTGTAAGCGGCAACCTTCCTCTTCTGTCACGTACAAATCGACGATCGTGTAGTTTTCGCCGTTCATTGGGCTAATTCCATCATTACTCGTCAGATTCTTAAAGCAATGTAATTTTCCATCGGTGGCTGCTATCCAGCGCGCTAGAGCACGTCTTTTCAGTTTCCAAGTCAGATGAAGCCTGTACTTTGCAGCATATCGTGCACTACTCGCTTTAACAACACGGACAATCATGCTCATTATAAGTGACAGTATTCAAATTTCGATTTAAATCAACAGATTTTACAAAAATTTTATATATGTTGCATGCTGCTTAGTGCCTGATTTATAATAAACAATTTGAGTGAATCGACTTTACGCAATCATAATATCTCTCGCCATATTTTAAAATTAACTGCCACGTATATAAGACATTAGAAGGACAGCGAACAGATGGGCGCCGGCCGCGGTGGTCTAGCGGTGCAGGCGCTCAGTCCGGAACCGCGCGACTGCTACGGTCGCAGGTTCGAATCCTGCCTCGGGCGTGGATGTGTGTGATGTCCTTCGGTTAGTTAGGTTTAAGTAGTTCTAAGTTCTAGGGGACTGATGACCACAGATGTTAAGTCCCATAGTGCTCAGAAGCATTTGAACCATTTTTGAACAGATGGGCATACTAGTACTCCAGTTATTATTTTCACGTAGTGTTCTTTATTTATGCATTTATTTGACTGGAATAATTTGGGCCTTTAGGCCCCATATTACATCTAAAGTGACTGTCTCGATGAGTCAACATTACAACATGCATAGTACATGAGCAATATATAATGATAATAATAACAGTAATAATAATAACAGATGCAGTAATAAATGTATGTAATTTAAGAAATGTCAATCTTATTAATTTTATGTTAAGAAATTTGCTCATTACGTTCGAATAGAAAGTAAGCTGTGACATCTAACAGAAATGATGACAGGAAGTACAAAGGTAATCAAATATAGGTAAGAAGATGACTGCCCAGAGGAGTTTAATGAGAAGTAAGTACAGCAGATTAGATGGAAGGAAAAAAAACCGAAATAGATAGAGATGAGAAAAATAGGAACAGCGTTGACAATGTAACACCGATTTTGCTTCACTGCTGGACATAAGGTAAAGAGCTGGAATGTAACCAGAAGGGAATTACGCCGATAATAAGTGATAAAGTTTTAATCTCCTCTTGAATGCAGAGTGGATTCGGATAAGACGAGGATTTCAGGATAGTTTGCTCCAGAGATGCACGGCTGAAATGGAGGAGTTTGTAATTACAGTTACAGCGAAGACGCTGGACGTATCCACTTCGATGCTGCAGTAGTGAAGTGGTGACATATTTCGTATGTAGGGAAACGTATTGAGGGAATCTACGACTAAGAAGATGGTGAAGAAAAGCATGTGGGAAGTACGTTGTCTATGTCATCGCATGTACCCTAACTGAGCGTAGGACGGACAGACATGATCAAACAACCGAATGTTACGCGTATCTTACGCAAGCATTCATGGCACTCTTTCTTTCCTGTTGAGCTACGTTGCGGAAGTAAAGGTTTAGTAGGACTAAAGATTCAACAAATTTTTTGCTTTCGCTTGAAGTGACAACATTGGGCTGTGTGCGGCTCGCGGTCATGCCGTTTATTGCTCGTCATCTTGTTTTTATGGTTCTGTCGCCTCTTTCTTATTCAATTTTTTGGCATCACTAAGTTGCTGATTTGATTCCCCGTCAGTGGCAACAGCAGCGCTTATCGATAAGCGCACTGTCGTACTATCTCTCGAGCGACTGTTACTATTTCCGGGTCGTCGTCTGTCGGGAGTTCAGTCGGGGACGGAGCGCCAGTAGTGCGTGGACAGCTAATACTTGCCGACCGCTGGTCACACACATGAACTCTCCGATGGAAGGAGATCGAAGCGGGAACGACCGCTGGTTGGTCGTTCGGTTGGTCGTCTCACTGTGCGACGTATGTATTTGGTATTCTGACCGTTTCTGGGCCTTGTCATTGGTCATCTTGCCAGACGTGGGTCGATTCCTTCCTCGTGCAGAGATGACTTCGCCAATGGACTAGAGTTACCTCTGCATGGGTTAGTACGATCCAGTGTTCCCGGGTCGCCGTGTCTCCCAGTTCCAAACGGACATCGAGTTGTGTCGGGTTGGAGCTGCAGTGAGCTCCGGACGGCCAAGACTCGCCCGACCGCTGCTGACACTCATAACTTGAGTGGGGACGACCTAGGTTGGTCGTTCGGTCGGTCGTCTCATCGGACGACGCGTAACTCCTGTGATTTCCGCTGAGCAGATGAATGCTGTCTGCGTACTGGAGTAGCCATTTGGTCGGTTGCGATGGAGCAGCTAGGAAGTCTCCGGGGCATGAGGTCAGACCGGGGCACTGGCGGTGTGCACGCGCGGTCGGAGTTGTGTGGCACTAGCTGTGAGTGCTGCAAAGTTGGTCGCCTACCAAACCTGCATAATGGAGTTGACTAATCAGTGAACCTGTTATAAAACCTCAACTGCTGTGATATCTCTTCGTTGATTGCTGGTTGTTGCTTCCTGGGCTGTTCCCAGAAGCAGCAACGTGATGGTGTGCTGGAGCCGGCAAAATTTTGCAGCCGTCTGCCTATATTGTGTTTAACCTTGAAATGATTATAATTTATTAGTGAAGTGCACCAGCGGTATCTTCTGCCTTGTGGCCGATAACGTTCCGGTTACCTGCCCTGATCGTTATTTTCCAGTCTTGTGTTTTCCTCACTATGTTGATGCTGTCTGGCACAGCATGTAGTTGGACAGCTTGATGTTGTCTCCCTTTTCTTTGAGTGGTTTTAGTGCCTTGACTGTGTTTAGATCCACTCCTGGTGCGATTCTCGTCCTCGCTGATATTTTTGTTTGTCGTGCCGTTGGTCGGGTGGAAGGGAATTGATTAGGTTGTTGGTTGGTTCTTCAGCCGTACCTAGGTCATGCGGCGATCCGATTATTTAGTGTTATGCTTGGCTGCCTGTCTCACCTAAACTGTTGTTAGAGTTTTCTCCCCATGCCGATCCTTGGAACACTTATGAGCACCACTGTTCGATTGTTTGTGATTGTGATTTTCTTCTGTCGCAAGTACTGTGCAAGGCCTTCAGCCGTGTTTTGGTTTTGTCTATTCTATGTTTAGTATGGCCCTTAGCCGAACCTTATGTGAAGTACTTTAAGATTAGGCCTTCAGCCGTGTTTTACTTAAAATTCTTGTTTGCTCTGTATTTAGGCGATCTGCCGTGTTTGTTTTAAAATTTGTGGCTTTCAGCTGTAATGTGTAAATACCTGTCTGTAAGGTTTGTCTTTAATTATCTTCAATTCTTAAAATGGCCTTCAGCTCTACTGGGTAAATGCTTATCTTAAGGTTTGTCTCTAATTAATTTGAATAATTGTTTGGGCCTTCAGCTCTCAAGATATTTCAAGTTTTCTTAAGATAGTTTTCTGTTGTACTGTGTAAATGCTTGTCTTTAAAGGATGCCTTTTATTATGCTGAAAAATTATTGGGCTTTCAGCCGAGGAATTAATTTAAATTATCCTTATGTGGCTTTTAGCCGATATTTGTAAATGCTTGCCTTTAAAATCATTTCTTTTGGTGATCTGAAATATTATTTGAGCCTTTAGACAAGAAGATATTTTCAATGTACTTAAGTAAGGCCTTCAGCTGTTTCTCTAAATCCTTACGTTTTAAAAGGAATAATTTAAACTTTATTACTGATAAGTTACTTGGCCCCTCAGCTGTGAATTGATCCTTGTTGTTTTAAAGAGAAAACTGTGCACTGGTTTTCAAGGAATAAATTTGTGTCTTCTTGTGTAACTAACAGTAACTGATCTTGACCCCTTTCCACAGCCTGATCCGTTCTGTCCTCCGAAACCCAGATTTCAAATATTTCTAAGATATTTTAGACTGTCTATAGGCAAGATAGAGATTTTCTGCATGCTCTATGAGATTGGTCTTCCCAGTTTAGGTACTGATCAGAGATTATGCTGAGATCTTGAACTGTTTTATGGCCGGTCACTGTGGCCGAGCGGTTCTAGGTGCTTCAGTCTGGAACCGCGCTGCTGCTACGGTGGCCGGCTCGAATCCTGCCTCGGGCATGGATGTGTGTGATATCCTTAGGTTAGTTAAGTTTAAGTAGTTCTAAGTCTAGGCGACTAATGACCTCAGATGTTAAATCCCATAGTGCTTAGAGCCATTTGAACCGTTTGAACTGTTTTATGACCTTGTAAATGGACATAACAAAGGAATTTGGAAGGAACTGTTTCACGAAAATTACCGCTTATCACCTTTCAGAGTGGTATGAGGATGACCTGGGACTTCTTACGGTTTATTATAAGATCCAGGTGTCTTGCCGAGCGCGATAACCACCAAAGGTCTTCATTCTTATCTGACAGGGCAGCAATAACGTTCTTTGGAATTGCTGTTTGGTACTACAGTTTTCACAATTTTTCTACTACAAACAGGCAGGATAGATTTTCTACATGCTGAAGCAGTTTCTTCTTCCCATTGTAGATGCTCATCAGAAATTATGCTTAGATGTGGGGCTGTTTGTTTTTCATTATCTAATTGGATACCATCAAGGAGTGTTATAAGGACTGTTTCACAGAAAGGTCCGCTTATAAACTTTCGGAATGGTATGAAGATGACATGCGACTTCTTAGGATTTACTTTAAGATACGAATGTTTTGCCCATCTTGTCACTGAAATAGATCGTCACTCGTGTCTGACAGCTATGTTCTTAGGGCTGGCGTTTAGGTGCAACTGATTCTAATTAGCATGTTCGTATAACTGTTAGCTTCAATTACAGCACAAGTTAGATATCATTGATATACAGCGAAGAATGCTTCAGACCATGGACTCAACCCTGTGGGACACATGTTTGTATGAGGACTTCTCCTACCCACAGATAACTGTATAATCTTGGTACTTTTATGGCAGTGCATATTAGCGTTTTTAGCTGTTTTGGAGCACGCAGACTATTTCCATACTAATTTTCCTTTTAGATGTTTTAGTTGTTCGCTTTTGATAAATACAGTTCTTTCTTTTTAATAGGTGATATATTTAAATTAACAGTGCCAAAAGCCTTGCTGAAATCAAGCAGCCTGAAAGTGATCGCTTCGCCGCATTTCACCCATCCCCGCGACAGTTAGAGCCTGGCGTGCATTCACGCTACAGAAATCAATGGCCGTCCTCGCCTTAATTGAATGTATACAAGTACTGTCTTTTTTTTGAGACATGTCTGAAAGAACAGACACCATTTTGATCCATCAGGCACTATGAATTAAGACACAAAGGAATTACAGGCATTGACTGCGAGTGGGCCTTGATTGAAATTAGTGAGGAAGGTTGTGCCATATCGGGATTCGAACTTGTTTCTTTTGCTTACGAGGCAGATGCGCTGACCACTGCGTCATCGCAACTGCACGGACTAGACTAGCACGTCTCCTGTCGGACTGAAATTCTCATTCCATCCACATTCTGTGAATGTAGCGTCTCTTGCTCATTATCCTTTTCATTGAGGCAATGCTGTGTTACGCCAAAGAAATATATCGGTAAGGGGTGTCATTATATTAAAGTCTCTAAAATTGGAAGTTCCTGCTTATACCTAGAAAGGGTTTCAGAAATTAGGGAATATGTGTTAAATTTGCGGATGGGGAACGCGTGTTCATGTACGAAGAGTTTGCGTCAGGGAGGAGGGCGCCCCGATAGATTTTGGCGGACTGAATGGTTGATGATGATACATGATGATGAGGTGGAAGTGCGCGTGTTGCCGAACGGAAAGAATCTGGCCGCTGGAAATATGTCGGCCGCCTCGCCCGCCGGGGGCGCCGTCCGGGGGCGGCCGGAAGCGACGGACGCGGGAAGGCCGGCCGTTGTCGGCAGGAAGCGGTGCCGCCTCCATCACGCGCTGGCGGTCGCCTAAACAATCCCCTACATTAGCTGCCAGGTAATACGCAATTTGCATGACACTTTGCTGTTGAAATCATTACTTGGGGCGCCGCTGCGCGCGCTGATATGACGGGGAAATTATTAGTGTTTGGACGCGCGGCCCGAGGTCGGATGCAGGGTTAATAACGCTGTCAGGTTGGCTGCAGTGAGTGGGGCAGTACCGCGCGCCTGCTACGGCTGCTGTTGCTGCTGCTGCTGCCGCCGCAGGCAGTGGAGAGCGTTGCTAGCGCTCTACGATCGTTTTTTTTTTTTTTTTTTTTTGCTTTCTCCGCATCGTTTTGCAGTCTTCATATTCGTTATATACAGACGGAGGTAGCCAATGTGTGCTTCTTGATGACACAATACAAAATTGTGATTTTTAGTATTCCTGAAAGCGGAAAAGCTTTTACTGTTATCTGTCAAAGTAAAAGAGTAATTATACATGTGTAGTGTCTAGTTTTTGGGACATGCATGTCTGAGGGAACAGACACAATACCAATATAATGTATGGGCTTGACGGCATTTCTATCGTTCAGAGCAGATGCATGATAATGTCCGGCCTCTTGCTGGAATACAGTAGGGTTGGGAGAGAAGAGAAATAATGGGACGGAGACTCTACTCGGCACTGTGCCGCATATGGAGATTTATGTTGGACAGAAGACGTGCTCGGATAACCGCAGTGGTTCAGGTGAAAGCGAGAACTCCGCGTTCGATTCTCAATCCGGCATAGATTTTCACCTGTCTCCATTGCATACTTCAGTGCCCTAATGCAGAAAAGGTCGGTAATATCTTTCGTCAAGTATAAAAAGGATTGACTCCCTTTTGTGACTAATTAATGCATTAGTTGTAAAGAAGCGGAAGACAATAGTTTGTGAACTGTCACTCTCGACTCTACTCCCTCATTCCAAGGATACTATCGATAGCTTATTTCATTCAGATACTCGGAATTTATTTAGCTGGGGGTACAGCTTGCTTGAGGATAAACGCTGGAAAGGTATGAACTGTGGCGGCGTACCTAGTACCATCATGTGTCCTGTATGTCTTTTGGATACAGTTCGTAATTACTATTTATTAATGATTGAAGTAATCAATAGTGTGAGAATGGGTTATATAGTATATACGATGTGTGCCTATAAAACATGGAACTGATACCGACACAGAGCAAGTATGAATGCGCCAGAGAAGAATGTCCAGTAGCTGTAAAGCGTGAAGCATTCTTAGTCGAATGCGGTATCTGTGGTACTTGTAGACAGTGTAGCCGTGGCCTTCTTCGTTGTGAGAGTTATTATTTTGTTTTGCTGGGAAAATTAAGTGTAAAAACAGAGGAACAAACTGTCGTCAAGTTTCACAACAAACTTTACAAAACTGCTACTAAAACCTGTATTTTACTAAAAGACGTGTGTGGCGAAAACTATTTATCACATACTCGAGTTTCTGAGCGTTTGCGAGATGGTCGAGAAAACGTAGAAGATGACTGACGCCCGGGACGCCCATCAGCATCAAAACCGGAAGAAAATATCTAAAAATTAGGGAACTGATTCTGTATGACCATCGGCTGAGCATTCGAGTAATTGCTGAAAGTGTAGGAATAGACTAACAATGCGTAATGAAAGTTTTACACAACCAACTTCACATGAGAAAAGTGTGTTCGGAACTGATGGCGAAAATTCTCACGATCGAACAAAAAGAAACTGGTGAAAATTTTTATACCGACTCTTTGAATAACAGTGAAAATGACACTATTTTCTTGGAGTGACAACATGTGACGAAACTTGATTTCACTTATGATCTAGAGACTGGGCGTCATTCCAGGCATTGGAAAGGCCCAATTTCACCGACAGAGAAGAAAGCTCGAATTGGCAGAGCAAGATTCGGAGCGATGATGACTGTTTTTCCGATATTCATGGAACTGCGTATCTCCGTTGAGTTCCTGAGGTCAAACTATTAATCAACATTACTACCTTGAAGTTCTTGCTGGACTCTGCGAGAAAATAAGGCAATAAACGACCAGAATCGTGGAAGAACAAGTCATGGGTTCTGCGTCAAGACAACGCACCAGCTCATATTGCATTAAATTCTTTATTTGTGTGGCCATAGTGTGCTAGTTGCTTTATAATTCATGAGGGTATTTTTGATCTGTCGTTTCAACTGCAAAAATGCGTGATTTTTCACCAGACGCGTTTTGTTTTATTGAGGTAAAGCTCTCCTTTGATGTAGAAAGTATGTACAGTTACATCCCTGTTAATGAAACCATAAAAATAAATGAAGAGTTAGCCAGTATAAAAAAATACCATTAAAAGTGCAGATAAAGAAACAATGGTAGACAAGCTAAACAAAAAAACAAAGGGACAAATAAGGAAGAAAACTAACCAAACCACACTAACTCGTACAATTTGCACTACAACAAAAATGGCATACAATGACCTACCACAACAAATACACTCATAAAAAAGGAAACATATTAAAAAAAAAGACATAAACATTGCTTACAAAACAAACAATTCCATACAAAAGCATATCCCAAAACTAAAATCAAAACTAGACCGATACGAACAATGTGGTATCTGTCAGTTCAGTTGCAGTGATTGTGAGAAGATACACATTGAAATGACTGGTAAGACATTTGACACAAGATATAAAGAGCATATCAGAGCATTCAGATACGGTACAAGTCATTCAACATTTGCGGATCATCTAAAAGAAGAACACCATAAACCAAGCAATATTGAAAACGATATGAATATCATTAAAATCAGTAAAGACAGACAGCTCCTTCCTTTCCAAGAAAATTTCCAGATACAAAAAGCATTAACACAAACAGTTGCTCAATGACCAGATAAATATTGGAAACCAGACTCTATACAGAATAACTGATGAAATCACTTGAAAAAGAGCCTTTTCCATCCTTCACCCCCCTCCCCCACAACCCCCCCTCCCCCAATCAAATCTCATTTCACCTCTCGCTGCTCACCTTCTCCTCTAAGCCACACTCCACCACACTGCTATATACTTATGGCCGCTCAACGTGGTTTCTCCTCTCAAATAAATAAATAAATCAATCAATAAATCTCCATCGCTATTCCTTCTCTACTCTTACACAGTATATAACTACATAGAAACATGCTTAAATAGAATTACACACATACAAAACTCTAATTTACGAAAGAATATTTGTAGGTCAAAGACAAAGTATGTTGGCAGCACTACAAAACACAAACATCAATACATTCTTGAAATAGGGAAACAAACAGAATACAGTGGTGTGCATAAATGTGTGTTGTGAGAAATAGATAGTGCTGCAGAATATATAAAAAGTAGACGAAAATTATCAGTGTCTAACATAGAAAAACAGCGATGTGCTAGCAGACGGCATTTCCCGATGTAAGCGAGGAATCAGCGGAAAAATCACACGTAAGTACAAACCAACATATTTTTAAAGAAATATTTTTCGATGTGAAAAGCAAATCAAAATATAAATAAACTTAATTACAGGCCACTGATGATGCTTTACCTCAATAAAGAGAAACGCGTCTGGTGAAAAAAACACGCATTTTTGTAGGTGCAACGAATACCCCCATGAAGCATATTGCAGCGTCTGTTAACAGGTTTCTAGCGAAGTACTGCATCCCAGTGGTCGACCACCTATTTCATTTGCCTGATCTAGCATCAAGTGTCTCTTATCTGCTCACCAAGGCCAAATCTGCAATAAAAGGAACAAGAGTTCAGTCCGCTGTAGCAGTCAAAGATAAAGCGGCAACGTCATCAAGGAGATCACAGAGGAAGATTTCTAGCACTGTTTTCATTAGTGGAGAATACGTATGGAGCGTTGTAGGGATACACGAGGGGAATATACTGCGAGTGATAATAACTAAATATGTATGTTTCTGAATCAAATGTTATACTGCAGTAGTCCCGTTATTTTATGGCCACACCTCGAGTAGGCAAATAATGGTGGACCGGCATTCGAACAGAAACTTTGCCTTTCGCAGGAATTACTCTTACCGACCAAGCATTTTTTTTTTTTTTCCCATCAGAGTGGTTTGATGTGGCCCGACACGAATTCCTCTCCTTGTCCTTGTCAGTGTTCCTCTCCGATTCTGCACAGAACCTCTTCATTCTTTTCCTTATCAGTCCACGTAATTTTCAACATTCGTCTGTAGCACCACATCTCAAATGCTTCGATTTTCTACTGCCCATGTCTCACTGTCATGCAATGCTGTGCTTAATAGGTGCATTCTCAGAAATTTCTTCCTCAAATTGAGGACTATATTTGGTACTAGTAGACTTCTCTTGGCCAGGAATGCCCTTCTTACCAGTGCTGGTCTGCTTTTGATGTCCTCCTTGCTCCATCCGTCATTGGTTATTTTGCTGCCTAGGAAGTAGAATTCCTTAACTTCATCTACTTCGTGACCATCGATCCTCATGATAAGTTTCTCACCGTTCTCATTTCTGCTACTTCTCATTACTTTCGTCCTTCTTCGTTTTATTCCAAGTGCATATTCTGTACTCATTAGACTGTTCATTCCGTTCAGTAGCTCATGTAAGTCTTCTTCACTTTCACTCAGGATAGCAACGTCATTAGAGAATCGTATCATTTACATCCTTTCATCTTGCATTTTAATTCCTCTCCTGAACCTTTCTTTTATTTCCATCACTACTTCCTGATGTACAGATTGAACAGTAGGGGTGAAAGACTACATCCCTGTCTTACACCCTTTTTAATCCGAGCACTTCGTTCTTGGTCATCCACTCTTATTATTCCCTCTCGTACATATTGTATATTATCCGTCTCCCTCTATAGCTTACCCCTAGTTTTCTCACATTGTCGAATTCTTTTCGCAAATCGACAAATCCTATAAACGTGTCTTCATTTTTCTTTAGTCATGCTCCCATTATTAATCGCGACGTCAGAGTTGCCTCTCTGGTGCCTTTACCATTCCTACAGCCCTATTGATCGTCCTCTAAGATCTAATTTTCTTTTCCATTCTTCTGTATGTTATTCTTGATAGGAACGTGGATGCATGAGCTGATTGTGCAACAATTCTCGCAATTGTCAGCTCTTATAGGCTCTGGAATTGCGGCGATGATACTTTTCCGAAAGTCAGATCATACATTCTACGAACCAACTTGAACATTCGTTTGTTGTCACTTTCCCCGATTATTTTAAAATTTCTGATGAAATGTTATCTATCCTTTCTGTCCGTATTTGATCTTAAGCTCTCCAAAGCTCCCTTAAATTCTGATTCTAAAGCGACTCATGTTTCTTCGTCTATCACATCAGACGAATCTTCCCCCTGACAGAGGTCTTCAAAGTACTCATTCCACCTATCCGCTCTCTCCTCTGTTCTTAACAGTGGAATTCCCGTTACGCTCTTAATGTTACCACCTTTGCTTGTAACTTCACCAAAAGTTGGAGTGACTTTCCCATATGCCGTGTCAGTCCTTCCACAATCATTACGTTTTTGATTTCTTCACATTTTTCACGCAGACATTTCATGTTAGCTTCTCTGCACTTCATATTTATTTATTTCCTCAGTAATTTGTATTTCTGAATTCTTGAATGTCCCTGAACATTTCTTCGATCAACTGAAGTATTTCTTCTGTTATATACGGTTTCTTCACAGTTATCTTCTTTTTATCTATGTTTTTCTTTTCAATTTAGAGATACCCACTCCTCTTCAACTGTACTGCCTACTGAGCTGTTGCTTATAGCTGTATCTATAGCTTTAGAGAACTTCAAGCCTGTCCATTCATTCTTTGGTACTTCTGTATCCCTCTTCTTTTCTCATTGGTTTGTAGTGACTAATCTCTTGAACTTCAACCTAGTCTTCACCACTGCCACATTGTGATCTAAGTCTACATCTGCTCCTGGGTAACCCTTACACTCCAGTATCTGATTTTGGAATCTCTGTCACACCATCATGTAATCTAACTGAATTCTTCCCGTTTCACCCGACCTTTCCCAAGTATATATCCTCCTCTTGCGATTCTTGAACAAGGTATTCACTATTACTACTTAAAATTTATTGCAGAATTCATTTAGTCTTTCTCCTCTGTCATTTCTTGTCCCAAGCCCATATTCTCTTTTCTTTTACTCTGTCTCCTACAAGTGCATTTCATCTCCTTTACGTACTGTTTTACTCTTTCAGTATCCTCATATACTTTCTCAACCTCTTCATCTCCAGCCTACGACGTCGGCTTGTATACCTGTACTATTTCTGTCGCTGTTTTTTTGCTGTAAATTCTGATAAGAACAACGCTATCACTGAACTGTTCACAGTAACAAATTCTCTGGAAAAGGAAATTTGTGTTAACGTCTTATGGTACCAAACTACTCAGATCATCGGTCCCTAAGCTTACACACCACTTAGTCTAACTTAAACTAACTTACGCTAAGGACAACGCACACACCCATGGGCGAGGGAGGACTCGAACCTCCTACGGGGGAGCCGCGTCAACCGTGACAAGGCCCCTAGACCGTGCGGCTACCCCGCGCGGCACACTTTCTGCCCTACCCTCCTATTCATAGCGAATCATACTCCCGTACTTTTTTCCGCTGCTGTTGATGTTACTGTACTCATCTGACCAGAAATCCGGGTCTTCTTTCCATTTCACTTCACTGACCCCTGCTATATCTAGATTGAGCCTTTGCATTTCTCTTTTCAGATTTTATAGGTTCCCTACCAGGTTCAAGCTTCTCACGTTCTAAGCCCCAACACGTAGGACGTTGTCCTGTAGTTGGTTATTCAGTATTTTTCTCATGGTCACCTCCACTTTGGCGGTCCCCTCCAGGAGACCCAAGTGGGGGACTATTAATGACTCTTTTGCCAATAGAGAGATCATTATAACACTTCTTCAATTGCAGGCCCCATGTTCTGTGTATATACATTATGTGTCTTTAATGCAGCTGTTTCCATTGCTTTCTACGTCCTCATGCCGTTGATCACAGTTGATTCTTCCGCCTTTAGGGACAGTTTCCCACCTCAAGGACAAGAGAGTCTTGAACCTCTGTCCGCTCCTCCACCTTCTTCGACAAGACCGTTGGCAAAATGAAGTTGGCTTCTTATGTTGTAAGTCTTTGGCCACCAGTGCTGAGTATTAATGAAAATTAAGCGGTGGCCGGTTCTGCTCCGGGTAGGAAAGACGTTTCCATTATTAATGAAGACACTCCCCCTAGACCACGTTTCCATGATAGGATTTACGTGGTATGTAATTTTCTTGTCAAACATACTTGTACTTTGGTTGACCTTATGTATGTGTTGTTGTGGTTGTGGTCTTCAGTCCTGAGACTGGTTTGATGCAGCTCTCCATGCTACTCTATCCTGTGCAAGCTTTTTCATCTCCCAGTACCTACTGCAACCTACATCCTCCTGAATCTGCTTAGTGTATTCATCTCTTAGTCTACCTCTACGATTTTTACCCTCCACGCTGCCCTCCAATACTAAATTGGTGATCCCTTGATGCCTCAAAACATGTCCTACCAACCGATCCCTTCTTCTGGTCAAGTTGTGCCACAAACTTCTCTTCTCCCCAATCCTATTCAATACCTCCTCATTAGTTATGTGATCTACCCATCTAATCTTCAGCATTCTTCTGCAGCACCACATTTCGAAAGCTTCTATTCTCTTCTTGTCTAAACTATTTATCGTCCATGTTTCTCTTCCATACATGGCTACACTCCGTACAAATACTTTCAGAAATGACTTCCTGACACTTAAATCTATACTCGATGTTAACAAATTTCGCTTCTTCAGAAACGCTTTCCTTGCCATTGCCAGTCTACATTTTATATCCTCTCTACTTCGACCATCATCAGTTATTTTGCTCCCCAAATAGCAAAACTCCTTTACTACTTTAAGTGTCTCATTTCCTAATCTAATTCCCTCAGCCTCACCCGACTTAATTAGACTACATTCCATTATCCTTGTGTTTGCTTTTGTTGATGTTCATCTTATATCCTCCTTTCAAGACACTGTCCATTCCATTCAACTGCTCTTCCAAGTCCTTTGCTGTCTCTGACAGAATTACAATGTCATCGGCGAACCTCAAAGTTTTTATTTCTTCTCCATGAATTTTAATACCTACTCCGAATTTTTGTTTTGTTTCCTTTACTGCTTGCTCAATATACAGATTGAATAACATCGGGGAGAGGCTACAACCCTGTCTCACTCACTCCCTCCCCAACCACTGCTTCCCTTTCATGCCTCTCGACTCTTATAACTGCCATCTGGTTTCTCTATAAATTGCAAATAGCCTTTCGCTCCCTGTATTTTACCCCTGCCACCTTTAGAATTTGAAAGAGAGTATTCCAGTCAACATTGTCAAAAGCTTTCTCTAAGTCTACAAATGCTAGAAACGTAGGTTTGTCTTTCCTTAATCTTTCTTCTAAGATAAGTCGTAAGGTCAGTATTGCCCCACGTGTTCCAGTGTTTCTACGGAATCCAAACTGATCTTCCCCGAGGTTGGCTTCTACTAGTTTTTCCATTCGTCTGTAAATAATTCGTGTTAGTATTTTGCAGCTGTGACTTATTAAACTGATAGTTCGGTAATTTTCACATCTGTCAACACCTGCTTTCTTTGGGATTGGAATTAATATATTCTCCTTGAAGTCTGAGGGTATTTCGCCTGTCTCGGACATTCATACATCTTGCTCACCAGATGGTAGAGTTTTGTTAGGACTGGCTCTCCCAAGGCCGTCAGTAGTTCCAATGGAATGTTGTCTACTCCGGGGGCCTTGTTTCAACTCAGGTCTTTCAGTGCTCTGTCAAACTCTTCACGCAGTATCGTATTTCCCATTTCATCTTCATTTACATCCTCTTCCATTTCCATAATATTGTCCTCAAGTATATCGCCCTTGTAGAGATCCTCTATATACTCCTTCCATCTTTCTGCTTTCCCTTCTTTGCTTAGAACTGGGTTTGCATCTGAGCTCTTGATATTCATACAAGTCGTCCTCTTATCTCCACAGGTCTCTTTAATTTTCCTGTAGGCAGTATCTATCTTACCCCTAGTGAGATAGGCCTCTACATCCTTACATTTGTCCTCTAGCCATCCCTGCTTAGCCATTTTGCACTTCCTGTCGATCTCATTTTTGAGACGTTTGTATTCCTTTTTGCCTGCTTCATTTACTGCATTTTTATATTTTCTCCTTGCATCAATTAAATTCAATATTTCTTCTGTTACCCAAGGATTTCTACTAGCTCTCGTCTTTTTACCTACTTGATCCTCTGCTGCCTTCGCTACTTCATCCCTCAAAGCTACCCATTCTTCTTCTACTGTATTTCTTTCCCCCATTCCGGTCAATTGTTCCCTTATGCTCTCCCTGAAACTCTGTACAACCTCTGGTTCTTTCAGTTTATCCAGGTCCCATCTCCTTAAATTCCCACCTTTTTGCAGTTTCTTCAGTTTTAATCTACTGGTCATAACCAATAGATTGTGGTCAGAGTCCACATCTGCCCCTGGAAATGTCTTACAATTTAAAACCTGGTTCCTAAATCTCTGTCTTACCATTATACACTCCTGGAAATGGAAAAAAGAACACATTGACACTGGTGTGTCAGACCCACCATAGTTGCTCCGGATACTGCGAGAGGGCTGTACAAGCAATGATCACACGCACGGCACAGCGTACACACCAGGAACCGCGGTGTTGGCCGTCGAATGGCGCTAGCTGCGCAGCATTTGTGCACCGCCGCCGTCAGTGTCAGCCAGATTGCCGTGGCATACGGAGCTCCATCGCAGTCTTTAACACTGGTAGCATGCCGCGACAGCGTGGACGTGAACCGTATGTGCAGTTGACGGACTTTGAGCGAGGGCGTATAGTGGGCATGCGGGAGGCCGGGTGGACGTACCGCCGAATTGCTCAACACGTGGGGCGTGAGGTCTCCACAGTACATCGATGTTGTCGCCAGTGGTCGGCGGAAGGTACACGTGCCCGTCGACCTGGGACCGGACCGCAGCGACGCACGGATGCACGCCAAGACCGTAGGATCCTACGCAGTGCCGTAGGGGACCGCACCGCCACTTCCCAGCAAATTAGGGACACTGTTGCTCCTGGGGTATCGGCGAGGACCGTTCGCAACCGTCTCCATGAAGCTGGGCTACGGTCCCGCACACCATTAGGCCGTCTTCCGCTCACGCTCCAACATCGTACAGCCCGCCTCCAGTGGTGTCGCGACAGGCGTGAATGGAGGGACGAATGGAGACGTGTCGTCTTCAGCGATGAGAGTCGCTTCTGCCTTGGTGCCAATGATGGTCGTATGCGTGTTTGGCGCCGTGCAGGTGAGCGCCACAATCAGGACTGCATACGACCGAGGCACACAGGGCCAACACCCGGCATCAAGGTGTGGGGAGCGATCTCCTACACTGGCCGTACACCACTGGTGATCGTCGAGGGGACACTGAATAGTACACGGTACATCCAAACCGTCATCGAACCCATCGTTCTACCATTCCTAGACCGGCAAGGGAACTTGCTGTTCCACCAGGACAATGCACGTCCGCATGTATCCCGTGCCACCCAACGTGCTCTAGAAGGTGTAAGTCAACTACCCTGGCCAGCAAGATCTCCGGATCTGTCCCCCATTGAGCATGTTTGGGACTGGATGAAGCGTCGTCGTCTCACGCGGTCTGCACGTCCAGCACGAACGCTGGTCCAACTGAGGCGCCAGGTGGAAATGGCATGGCAAGCCGTTCCACAGGACTACATCCAGCATCTCTACGATCGTCTCCATGGGAGAATAGCAGCCTGCATTGCTGCGAAAGGTGGATATACACTGTACTAGTGCCGACATTGTGCATGCTCTGTTGCCTGTGTCTATGTGCCTGTGGTTCTGTCAGTGTGATCATGTGATGTATCTGACCCCAGGAATGTGTCAATAAAGTTTCCCCTTCCTGGGACAATGAATTCACGGTGTTCTTATTTCAATTTCCAGGAGTGTATAATCTATCTGATACCTTTTAGTACCTTATGTATTGTAACTGTTAATTACAGCACAGTACAGTCTGTTCTACGGTGTAGCCTTACAATGAACTAAAGTCCGAAACTGATCCCCATTTACATAAAAAAAAACTTCTCTGCAAATTCCATGGTTTTGTAATTCTGTTGAATCTTAGTAAGCTGCCGCCTACTGCCATCCAGGATGCCGGAAGTGAGTTGAAAAACTGTGTCAATACCTGACTTTTAGAGCATATTATTGTTTATATTTATCTGAATAAATACGCTATACGTGATGAAATCATCCATTTAGAACAGACTGCATGCTAAATTCAACTAAACCCGTAAGACCGTAACAACGGCAGATTGTAACGTTAGTGGTAGTACATTTTCATTGATTATCCCTGTTTATATTACACTTCGGTAAAACCTGATGCGTTATAATTACTAAATCGCTAAGCCATATTTTAGTGATCAGTTTCCCATCCCGCTGCCATTGTATAAGTTAGAACAACACACAAAATGAGGTGGTCGATGAGCAGTGGATGAGGTATGGTTCTAAGTGCTGTTCGAGTTCATGTCTTTCTTCGCCACCATTTTAGGTAGCTTTAAGTTTCGAACTGTACTTCCCCTACAGTGCAGTGGCAATAAGCTGTTAGCGTAAAATCAAGGTTTCTTCTCGTAGGGAGATCGGAAGTGTACACGTTCATTTTCAAACATCTAAGAAAACAGTAACAGTTGTTGAACCAATAACATTTTACTATTTATGGTTTCAGAATAATGTAATTCCAGAATGACTGCTTATCAATAGTTCTAACATATTGTTTACATCGCTACACTGTATGGCAGAAGATGAATTATTATTCCGAAACCAGAAGTAAACAATAATATATTATTGGTTCAACAACTGTTGCTGTTTTCTTCATTTTGTGAAATCCTCAACCTAAACACTGTCCACTGGCGCAGCCGTCTGTGTAGTTACCAGCGAATTTATTTTGTTTGAGCTGCTTACTTTATAACACAAGATAAAGTACTGTAGGTACGATACAGACTAAATATGCAGTGTATCTACATAAGCAATACTGCAGAAGTCCTAACCCGGAAAATTAGTTATGTATTCGAGCCATGAAGGAGTAGCAAATAGAGAGACAGGCAACCCTCAGTTGGTCGCAGCTCACCTATGAGAACATCTGTACTCTGTGTGTCTGTATGTGGTCATCAGTCCCCTAGAACTTAGAACTACTTAAACCTAACTAACCTAAGGACATCACACACATCCATGCCCGATGCAGGATTCGAACCTGCTACCGTAGCGGTCACGCGGTTCCAGACTGAAGCGCCTAGAACCACACGGCCACACCGGCCGGCGCTTGAGTGTGTGTTTGTGCGTCTGTGCGATGAACAGTATTGTTTTCGGAGAAATGGATGGGACATCTAGTGGGCAGTTCTCGAATTTCCAAAACGTTTTTCAGTATATCTTTCTTACCTAGGGTACCAGCAATCGTCTATACATATGTTTCAGCCTTTAGATCAACGTATGAGTTAGTATATGAGAGACGAATTGAATTCCTGAACACAAAATCTGTAAGATCAATTGCATCCGACGATGACTCTGGACAAAATAAAAAAAACATGTATTTAACACCCCTTTTTAAGATAACACTTGGATCGATCGTACCCATTTCGGAATATTGTTCTATTGATGGGCAGACAAGTAAGTCGAAAAGTTGCAAATCCTGGGTTATATTTTGGACTGCTGATTTCATAATGATAATCTGAAACCAACAACAGACGGGTACTGGCACAAACATACGCCGTTCTTCTTTAAAATGAGACCAAGACAGCTGCGTCATCTTAAAAATTAACCGAAGTATTGACGTGTAAGATTACTTCGACGAAACTGTGATTTATTGGGGCATAAATGACATACCGCAATTAGCATGAATTTTAAACATTTATCACTTCAAAAAGGTTTTATAGAAAAGATCATATAACGTTTTTAGAGCGACGAGTGAATCCAAATAAGCTTTCCCTTAAACTTAAGCGAAAGTTAATATTTAATCTCACATGTGAGCTACACCGGAATGTGTTAGGATATTTATATATGTGTTGCGTCCGGCCGACATTTAATGTTCAAAAGAATGAAGGATTGTATTGCTAACGAAAGATAACGTGTTTAAGCAGGCATCATTTACTATTATCAATTAGAAAAATTAAAAAAGGGAACTGTACTTACGGGTACCATATTTATGCTTCTGCCTCGACATGTGTTTCATAAAACTTTTAAAACAATCACTGATAGTACACTTACGATATTAATTAACTAGGTGAAAGAGAATTAAGTATTGGCACTGAGAACTGCGTGAGTAGCTCGTATCAACAAACTATCAACTGTCAATATGCGACTTGTGTGTCGTGCAAACAACTCGTAACAAGTTCGTGGAGAACGAAATCTCATCAGTCATATGCACAGGGCAAGACGCTACGGGGATTCCCCCAGTACAGGGAACTGACCCCTGGCTGTCGGCGCTCCTTCTTTCTTTATAGGAACATGAGGAAGTCCCTTCCCAAGTACCTACTGTTGTCGAAGTGGTTCGAACCTGCAGACGTTTTACATTTTAATTCCAACACTTAGAAGTACATCTCATTGTTGTGAGTTAAAAAATAATTTTGACGTGCAGACATGCACACATATAAATGAGTCCGACTGTAATGACTTGGGTGAACTTGCAGCTGGTTCCACCAGCGTGCGGGCCACGCCTTGCAAGGGTAGGTCCCAGTGGCCATGATTGTTTGCTGTATTTGTGATACCTGTTCACTTGCTCACTTGTTCACGTGCTCTCTCTCTGTCTCTCTCTCTCTCTCTCTCTCTCGCTCTCTCTCCCTCTCTGACACACACACACACACACACACACACACACACACACACACACACACACTCACACTCACGTGAGTGTGCGTGTGCACTTTAAAAACATTCTTGAGCATGTAAATATTGTGAGAGATGAAATTAATTGTGATTTACATCGTCATTTATTGCAGACATTAGTTATTATTGATGTTTTAATAATAACTAGCTCTGACGTCATAAATGTTGCGCAATACTTTAAAAATCAAGTAAATAACCTAAAATGTTTCTAGTATGTCAGGAGTAATACTAAATTAATATGTGTTGAATATCAGTTCGATAACTTTAGCCATTTTCGAAATTTGGACGTTTTTCTGTAAAAATCATTGGCGCAACAGAAAAGAGCTAGAGACTTCAAAATTTATAATTAGATTCCTTTTTCATAAAAATTTAATAAAAACAGTACTTTGGATTTCACAAATTAAGATTTTAGTTGAAATTCATGATTTTCTGGTTTTTGTCTTAAAAATTAAGGTAGCAAGATATATTAAGTAGGCTAATAAATAAGGCTAGCATGTTTATATTTAAGTAGAATGGAGATCCGCTATAACTATAAGGATGTGAGAAGTTTCATTTGAATACCTATAAAACTATAGCGATAGCGTATCTCCAAAGGGCCAGTTCAGAGCTCGTCTACTGCGTGCAGTGTAATTAAATTAATTCTCTCGCCCAAAATATTTAACTTAGCCACGTCAAATTTTTATCATGATTACTTACCTATGTGCTGAATGCACATTTAAATTAAGAGCTTCATCGGCCATCAGCAAAATAAGCTATGATTTATTCGGTAACCTAATGTGGTGCATTACTAGTCCAGCGGCTAGTCGGGAGAGCCGATTTGATCAGGCGTTCCCTTAGCCGTCCGCACCGCGGCTTTATATATAAGAACGCTGCGCGAAGAAGCAAGGCCCCAGTTCTCTCCAGACGCTGAATAGCACGCCATCTGTGTTGGGAGTCGCGTCGCGTCAGTATCATTGCTGCAAACAGCCTCGGATGCCGTATTAAGTTACTCGAGATACGCGTAGCCATGAAATCATTTTCGAGTGAAGTGTTAATTCTGGGTTGACTTTAATTATCAATCTTCAGTTTGCGTATTGTCGTATTTTCACGTGCCGCCGCGGGACAAACATTCTACCATTAGTTAGCGTGGCGTTTGATGAACCTTATCATCAAATTATGGCGAGCATTCATTTAAATATTTAATTTGGACAGTTATAGTGGCATCAGCGCATTAGACTCTGAACTGCTGTGTTAGTTAGATTGTGTGGATTCTTTTGTTTTCATCTGTGACTTTCAGAATACAGGACGTTTTTTAACGACTGTTTTTGATTAGAAATCCCAATCTCCTAATTCCTCAGAGCTATAAGCCGTAACTATAAGTGTATTCTCAGATGAAGTGGGCACTAGGAATTCTAATTACAGGCTTCACGTTTTGTTAATCACTTTCTGGTTGCCAATATTGTAGTTAGAGAGCCAGTGTTGAGAACGGCAAACAACAGCATAAATAATAGGAACATTTAACAACAATAATTCCACCCGCCGCCGCACATATGGTTAATCGGCATGGAAATGCATCTTTTCTACATTACAATTCTAAATTATATATAAACAACATAAAAATTTCCACCAGCCGCCCCACAATACCTCTCACGAATTATGGACGTTGCTGATGTAGATTGCATGTGTCTACAGTAGACATAGTCGTACAGCAGGTGCAACCACAATGGTTGGATATCTGTGGAGAGATCAGACTAACCCATGGTTTTTGAAGAGAAGCTACAGTGCAGTACACTCTTTGAAAATTTGGATGTAGCAGGGGTAAAATGCAGTGAGGGAATGGTTGCTTACAACTTATACCAAAATCAGACTGCTTCTGTAAGAGTCGAAGGAGATGACATGGAAGGAGTAGATGAGAGTGGAGTGAGACCGAATTGCACCCTACCACCGAAGTTATTCAGGGCGTACATTGAGCCAGCAGAAAAGGAAAAAAGAAAAATTTGGAGAAGAAATGAAAGTTCACGAAAAAATAAATCAAAAGATTGAGGTTTGCTGATGACACTGTAATTCTGTTAGAAACAGCAAAGGTTGTGGAAGGGAAGAACACAACTGATAAGATGAACATCATGAAAAGTAAAACAACGGTAGTAGAACTTAGTTGAATTAAATCGGGAGACTCCGATAGAATTATATGAAGAAATAAGACATTAAAAGTAATATATATATGTTTTACTTTCTAGGGTAGCATAATAACGGTTGATGGGTGAAGTGGAGAGGATATGAAATGCAGGCTGGCAAGAGCAAGAAAAGCATTTCTGAAAAACAGGGCTTTATTAACATCAGTTATCAACTTTAATCATTTCTGATATTAGTATGGACCGTAGCCTTGCATGAAAGTGAAACCTGCATGATAAGGAGGTCTGACAAGGAGGGAATAGAAAGTTCCCAAATGTTGTGTTACATTGGAATGGAGGAGATTAGATTAGCAGACCGAATATTGAGGTAAAAATGGGAGTCTCGAAAACGGAAATGTATGCACGGGATAGACTGTCATGAAGTCTTCGGACTAAAGACCACAACAACTCCAACAACAACTGTTTTAATATTATTTGTTTGCATTTTACAAATTGCTAAGGTTTCATGATATCTTCTTAACAATTTTACCGTCTTTTGGGGCCACAGTGAAATATCAATGTGATGGCAACAACGACAGTGAGACGTTTGTTGCTTTTCACCACTAAGGCTACGTATCGAACCTATTGCGGTGTAGTGGTCCATCTACGACCACCTGCATGCATTCCAATAACATCTCCACCTTCAGCGGCCTTTTTTAATCGCGAGATGACACTTTTGGTCTTACCCATTATTGTGGCCAAAGTATTGACATTTCGATCGGCTTCGAGCCGTCCAACTGTTCGTTCACGATCGTAAGCACTCAGACGATGTCTTGCAGCTATGTTGCCGTGCCACACAGAATATCTCACTAACTTAGTCAGATACCAGACCGCATGAACTGTCAAATGCATAGAGAGCGTTCGGACACAGGCTTCGTTCTGCCCTCTGCATTTCCTTTTACTATCGTCGGTCGGGTGCTCGTAGTATTGTCAGTTGTTCTGTAATGATTGTTGGTTGTACCTTAGCAAGCGTCAGTTGTTACTTATCAATCGTCAAGCAGTCTAAAATGTGTCTGCACTTTATCTGTTTTACTCTAAAAAGTTTTAAGACGCAAGGAGTACAAATATTTTCAGTCCATACTAATATCGTAAATGCGAAAGTAGCTCTGTTTGTTACGCTTTCAAGACTATGCTGCTTAAGTGATTTTCATTACATTTGGTATGGAGATAGCTTTAGTGCAGAGGAATAAAGTAGGCTACTTTAGAAAGTGTCTTGTACAAAATATTTACTAATTTGAAAAATATAACGTTAAATATTGAACTATTATCATTCTTTGAAAAAGCTATTTACTTTCTGATTTTCGAACTTGATCATATTTGTGAAAAGTCCTATGTCAGGCGATTCAGCTTAATGAATACAATGTTTATACAGTCCTCAATGTATTTAATTGATACTTCCATACTAATATGTCACAAGCCCATCGCATTTAGCCACTGAGAGTCGCACACCTCTTAAATCTTCTGAGATGATTGAAGTCTCAATGATATCGCCATTTAAATGCTATACAATAAACACAGAGACGTCGTGCATTACCTACAGGACGTGGGGAGCTCCTAGTGGGGCTGCATTTTATTATGATACACGAGCTCAGTTACAGTAACAGACATGTGAGGGCAGCTGACGTTATTGCATGTACAAATACTTGTGTTTCAGGGCGATTACTGCAGCGTATATGCAACCTAGGGCGACTGCGAAAAATCGCTCTGAGCACTATGGGACTTAACATCTATGGTCATCAGTCCCCTAGAACTTAGAACTACTTAAACCTAACTAACCTAAGGACAACACACAACACCCCCTCACCCCGCCGGGAATCGAACCCGGGCGTGGGAAGCGAGAACGCTACCGCACGACCACGAGCTGCGGACAAGGGCGACTGCGATCTGGGTATATAATCACAGACATGCGAGCAAGGGGAACTGAAAATTTTTGATCGCCTCTTATATCAAATGTACACTTCACCGAACTACAAACTATTTATTTCCTTTTCCCATCTATTTAATGCTCTTTAACAATTTTAGAAACCCCACATTTTATTTTAGTGCCATCACCATCACTCACACTGAGAGAGGACAAGTTACTCTCTCACCTATTTTTCGCATACGGAAAATTATTAAAAATTTCGTTACAACCTGGCGCACCTTGAACGTGACTCTAGAACGTTAACGGCCTGAGCAGACGTTGTTGAAGCCTAAAGGCATGTGGTATTTTTATGATTCTTAGCTCGTAGAAATGCCATGTTGGGAGTTGAAAGCAATTGGTGGCGAGCCTATCCCTTAGTAAATCTTGCCGAACAGGTCCACAGCCATACAGGGCAGACAGGGAAGCCCCTCACTGAAACAGATCTCCAACACAACAATGCCACACTACCTCCTGTGGCATCAGCAGAAGTCTGGGCTGAGGCGACAGTCAGAAGGAACATGTCTATACAGTGGAGTCGTAAACTGGGCATTGTGTGGAGGGCCACATGTAATAAAAATTCACCTGTTTTCGTGTTCGCCGAAAGTGCAAAAAGGCCAGTGAACCACTTCCCCTGGCTGCCTCGGTTGTATAAGAAAAATCCGGCATCTGAGAAACGTTTGGAGACAGAATCTTTATTACACCTCATAACTCGGACTAACAAGCTTCAAGGCACATGCGATCTTTGAGACTGTATCTGTTCACTTGTTACAATGAGAAGAGACGTGACTTTGGAAAATATCATCTTCCCCCTCTGTGAAAACTTAAAAAAGCCAGTAACTGGAGATATTTTCCAGAGACACAAGTTTCTTAACTCTTGCCCTGGTTCGACAGTTCGACATGAGTTTGTGCTGTTAGGGGGAGGGGAGATTTAGCGCCTCTAGAGCCCTGTGATTGCCACAAGACAGGATGAAGGCAGTGTCATTTTACGGGAAAACGAATTTTTTTTTCTGGAGAGGAGTGAGGCACTTGGGTGTGCGACTTTGGTCTGATAAGCACTTCTGGTCGAAGCTGTGGCATGTGTGGGTGGTACTTGGGACCTATCCTGAAACTGACTTCACTTGCAAGTAGTTTAGACTGGGGACCCTTTGGTGAAGTTCTTACTGTACCGACTGTTTGGCTTCAAACGTCTCGGACTACTCGTTCGTCGAGGGAACATTTATTCGTTTTTGGTTTAGCAGCCTTGACGTTTGGTATCCTTGTGGCTCTGTTGTATAAGTGAGCCAAATTGGTCCTCGGTACGACCAGTGAACGGGTGTGTCACATATTGAAATCTACCGTGATTTCAGGATAAATTGCGATCCCTCTACCTGATCGCTAGACCGTGAGATTTCTGCATTTCTTTCATGACCGCGATCGATTCACAGGTGTCGCCACCACGTCTCACCTCCGCCGCACCCATGTCGCCAGCTGCAGGTCACGTGACCGGACGAAGTACACAGGGTAATGTACTGCCGCTCTGGCGTTGCGAGGGCATACAGATCTCAATTGCCACTTGCTCTCAACTGCACCTATGTAGAGAAAGTTCTGTAGATAGATCTAGCATTATCCATACATTTAGTGCCAGAGTACTTGACTCACTCCGCTAGTTAAACTGTCTCTACCATCCAGGATCCTTGTCCAGTGTAGTCTTAAATCACCTGCTAGTTGTTTATGGTATTCAATAAATAACTTGTTTAGCGTAATTCATGTCTGTTTTGAGAAAATAAATGTTTGCCTACATTCTCAGTCATTTGAATAGTCCCACCGGGGTTACCTGTCAACACAACAAAACTACTAATATGCATCAACAGCTTAAGGTCTTGTGGTCCAGTCGACATGTCACCTCCAATATTCAAGCCTGACACAGAATCCGCACTGCATTATGTGCAGTAGTATTTTAGTATTTCATTACAGCAAGTTACATGGTGAAGGAATCTCACCACTATTCTACAGCCTTCTGTAAACCATACGGCTTTTCGGCACCCACCACTACATTCACTTTATAGGAGTGGCGACATATTTACGAAAAATTTCTATCGTGGGATGACAAATACGAATTGTTGTGACCGGAAGGTTCCAACTAGAGTTAAGTTCCATTGCATCAATCTAACACCAAGTCCTCTCTGCATAAATTATCAGTCACAGGATATCTGCGCGCATAGATTCATCTGTTCAGATCAAAATGTAATTTGGTTGTGGACAATGGAGAAACAGACTTTGAATTACCAGAAAGAGCCCTAACACCATCGACATTAACCTCCAATAGGACTGGTGCACGTTCTCAGGGGCAAAACTCCGGTCATAAGCTTGGTACGTGGCTCACTTCACTCGCTACTCGATTGTCACAGCTGCTCCGGAGATACACATATCAAAAAAAGTTTCGCATTACCCCAGTTCCCAGAACACCTGAAGATAAAAGTTAACTGTGGATATTGTATCAGAGACACAGTCCCTCTGACCGTTCAGAATGTCACTAAACTAGCCCAAATATGTAAACAACTATGCATGAGCAGCGCCTATTAGACGTAGGGGGTCCGACAGTCATTCCACCAAGATGGAGGTATACGGCTCGCGTTGTCTGTAGTTCAACCATGCCTACATGATCAGTACCGCGGTTCGATCGCGTCCACATTGTTACTTTGTGCCAGGAAGGGCTCCCAACAAGGTAAATGTCCAAGCATCTCAGACTGAACCAAAGCGATGTTGTTCGGACATGGCTACTACTGCAGTGGATGACCGCTGCCTACGAATTATCGCTCGGATGAACACTGACAGCAACGCTACCATGTTCAATAATGCTTTTCGTGCAGCCACAGGACGTCGTGTTACGACTCAAACTGAGCACAATAGGCTACATGATGCGCAAATTCACTCTCGACGTTCATGGCGAGGTCCATCTTTGCAACCACGACACCATGCAGCGAGGTACAAATGGGCCTAACAACATGCGGAATTGGACCGCTTAGGATTGGCATCACTTTCTCTTCACCGATGAGTGTCGCATATGCCTTCAGCCAGACAATCATCGGAGACGTGTTTGGAGGCAACCCGGTCAGGCAGGACGCCTTAGACACACTGTCCAGCGAGGGCAGCAAGGTGGTGGTTCCCTGCTGTTTTGGGGTGGCATTATGTGGGGCCGACGTATGCCGCTGGCGATCATGGAAGGCGCAGTACGATGCGTGGATGCCATCCTCCGACGGATAGTGCAACCATATCGGCAGCATATTGGCGAGGCACTCGTCTTCATGGACGACAATTCGCGCCCACATTGTGCACATCTTGTGAATGACTTCCTTCAGGATAATGACATGGCTCGACTAGAGTGGCCACCATGTTCTCCAGACATGAGCCCTCTCGAACATGCCTTGGATGGATTGAAAAGGGCAGGTTATGGACGGAGTGACCCACCAACCACATCGAGGGATCTACGCCGAATCGCCGTTGAGGAGTAGGACAATCTGGACCAACAGTGCCTTGATGAGCTTGTGGTTAGTACGTCACGACGAGTACAGCCGTGCATCAATGGAATAGGAAGTCCTGCTGGGTATTAGAGGTACCCGTGTGTACAGCAGTCTGGACCACCACCTCTGAAGGTCTCGCTGTATGGTGTGGTTTTCATGAGCAATAGACAGGGCGGGAATGGTGTTTATGTTGAACTCTATTCCATTTTTTTGCACAGGTTCCGGAACTCTCGGAACCGAGGTGATGCCAAACTTTTTTTGATGTGTGTATTAGACTTCCAGTCTTATCTACAGCGGCAGCATTGTATCATGCGACACAGGTGCGGCAGAATATATTATGATCGTTTCCAGAAGTTTTAATCACCTCTGTTGATTTACATTGACGAAGTATACAAGTTAGAATTCAGTTGCACATATAATAACTTACTTATTCAAAAATCGCCGGCCGGTGTGGCCGAGTGGCTCTAGGCGCTTCAGTCCGGAACCGCGCGACTACTGCGGTCGCAGGTTCGAATCCTGCCTCGTGCATGGATGTGTGTGATGTCCTTAGGTTAGATAGGTTTAAGTAGTTCTAAGTTATAGGGGACTGATGACCTCCGATGTTAAGTCCCACAGTGCTCAGAGTCATTTGAACCATATTCAAAAATCGCTCATTATAACAAAACCACTGATATGTGACCCCTAGCCGTGGATAAAAGCTAGTATGTTATGAAAAATAATGTCGGGGCAGTACACTCTCTATCCATATCTGCAGCTACTCAGATATTAGCTGAACATTAAGGAAAAACTTTAAAAGATTCTATGGTAACAAACATAACTTATAAATAGCCATTTACCTTTGACAGACATTTACCCGGTTTGCTTCGGTAAGCTCTTGTTCCATCTAAACCCTTCAGTTAAGACTTTTTTAATTCGTAGCGGCCAGGTTCTGCTCTTCCGGGCAGTGGTGTGAGCGGGCAGGAGGGAGCCGCGCGCTCGGGCGCGGACTGTACCAGATAGCGGCGGACCCACTCTCCGAGCTGCCAAGCTGTCCGTCGGCCAGCGTCACCGCCCACGTGTGCTCCACGTGAGTGACACGGGCGCGGCGCCCGCCGTCACGGTATCATTAAGCGTCTCTGCCTGCCGCAGCTCCCACGCACACACGCGCCTCCCGCGGCCCCGCCTCGCGTGATGGGCCTGTCACTCTTTCCACGTCGTGTCCCGCAGTCTCGCGGCCGTACAAGGTCAACGTAACAGCTCGTCATTTTCCACTACACGGATGACGTGCTCGTTTAATCCAGCCCTAAAGTTGTTTCTTTTCTTTACGTATAGGCCCACAGGCCTCTCTCTCCCCAAATGTTAATGTACTGAAGAAGTGTCGAACATACACTGACGGTAAAAAGAATCGCTATGCTAAAAAATAATTGACGTATTTCAGAAATACATTTAACTAGGTAACTTATTTAAGTGATTTACTTGATTAGATAACAGGTTAATATAAGCGTGAGATAACCAGGGCAAATGTGAAATTCTGGTGTATTAATAACCGATGTAAACGGCAGAATGTTGAATACAAGCATTGTGTTGTACAGGTGTTGGATGTGAGTTTGTGGGATGGAGTTCCAAGCCTGTTGCACTTGTTCAGTCAACAGAGGGACGGTTAATGCTGGTTGTGGATGACGCTAAAGTTGTCATTCCGCGAAATCACATATGTGCTCGATTGGAGACAGACCTGATGATATAGGAGGCCAAGGCAACGTGTCGACACTCTGGGTTACAACAGCGGTATGTGGGCGAGCGTTACGCTGACTGTAGTTCTACTCGACAAATGGCCTTAAAGTATAGAGCCGAAATACCTGTTGAAGAAAAGGACTTTCTTCAAGAAATCTGATGGACTGGATCAAGGTCTGTCTAGGAAGCCACGTGCTTTCCACAAATACCTATCTTCTTGCGAAATCTTTTGCTCTTTATTCACGAGGTCCTCCAGGGAGCAGGTATCGACTTATGCGCAAGACAGCTGTCAGTCGGCAAGACTCAGCACAACCATTAACACTTCCAAAGATGTCCAACGTAACCTTGGACGAAACGTCAGGGACTGAAGAGTTCCATGGACCACGGCCATACAACCCGGAAGAATTCTCAGTACACTGTCCTGTAACATTAATGTAACCACTTGTCAAAAGTTTGAGTAATCAGTTTTTGCAGCGCGAGACGTGTAGGAAGAGAGTCAGTGACGTGGTACCGTGCCACCTAGAGTGCCGTGTTTAGCTGCGCTTGGTTTCTCGGCTGAGGGTCCATGAATTGAACAGCCTGATCGAAGTGGTCCCAATATTCTCAGTTGAGCTTAAATCCAGGGAGTTTGGTGGCCATGAGTGTACGGTAACCGCATCCTGTTGCTCTTTGAACCACGCACGTGCACTGCAACCTGTGTCACACTTTGCATTCTCCTGCTGGTAGATGCCATCGTGCTAAGGAAAAACAAACTGCATGTAGGGGTGGATATGCTCCCAAGGATAGATGCCTTCCAAAATGACGATATCACCCACAGAATGCAACTAAAACGTTCCCCGGCCTTTAATTCTCACAGGGTGTTTGCATTCAGACGCCACACACGCCATTTACGAGTTGGAGTATAAAAAGTGATTCGTCTGAAAACGCCACCTGTGGCCATTCAGTGTACGTCAGGTTGTGGTACTGACGTGCAAATTCCTGCCCTTTTCGTCGATGAACAACAGTCAACATGGGTGCATGAACCAGGTGCCAATTGCAGAGGCCCACACGCAGCAACGTTGACTGAACGGTGGCTGAAGAGACACAGTTGGTTCATCGGCGCGGTCAGTTGCTCAGTAGGTGGACGTCTATTCACCAATACACATCTCCGCAACCGCAGTTCACTGTTGATATCTGTGGCTCGTGGTGCACCACAGTTCCCCCAGAGTCGGCTTTGGAAAGCACCATTTTTCCATGCATGGTATGTTTTAAACATGGCGGCAGGGGCACGGTTCACACACAAACTTAGCCGCTTCAGAAATGCTTCAACCCTTGAACCGAAAGCCAATGTTCACACCCTTTTGGACGTCAGATAAATCTATCTGTGTCCGCATTATGACGAAGGCGTTATTTGCCGTTGTTCCCGAACCCCCCGAAACGCTTTATATACTCTTCGCTGCTAGTGCTCCACGCTGCCCTCGAACATAACCGGGAGCTATATTAATATGATTGGACCATGTACTTACATCTCTCGCTTTCATAGCGTTTATCTCGTCATACAAAATCGGCTGATTTCATGATTTGGCATACTTATTTTATTTTAGTTTTCTGAGTGTATGTCGTTCCGGTCGCCACTGATATCACTTCATGTAAGGGATGGAAACCCTGTTCGCCTTCTGTCTCTTAATTGTGTCTGTTTGTTCTGCCTGATCGTATTTCCGTGTTCGTGAATAGGCAGGTTGGGAACACTACAACATTCTCCTACATGCGCGTGGAAAACCATCTAACAGCCACACTCAGTATGGCTGATGTACCATACGAGTGTCCTTAACAACTACGCGGACCTGATCTAGGTTTGCCCTTATTCCTGTCCTTCACGATACCTCGCTGTGAGTTAGGCTATAGGAGAATGTCTTCTATAAGTATACCTCGCTGTAGGAAAAGCAGGAAGGGGACAGCACTCTTCTAAAAGACGTTACCCTTACCTGATGTCGACCACAGCGAGAGATAAGGCGTACTACGTACGATGTGTACGGCTAAATAAGTAGCGTACGGTGATTTCTGCATAAAGATACTGTTCATCATATGAAACGAAAAATTATTTTTTTCTGTGTAAATTATTTATTTTTTGACCATTCTTAAATGTTGTGTACAGGAGCACTGGTTTTCAGTATCATTGACAACTGAAATAAAAATCTAAAATTTATTCAAACAGGGCCCAAATATACAGACGAACGTAACAATTATAATAGCGTCGATAAATGGCCATTTCAATTCCTTGTCCTATGTGCACACCCAATTAAAACATTTATATTTAATTACTTTAACCACACTCAAGTGAACGTTTCAATTAATTAATAAGTGGCGCAAAGCATACATCAACGCCACGCCATCGTATTTGATTGCTTGTTTACAAAAGAGTTTACCACTACAATATTTATTACCTGTGCCATAATCAATACTTTGGTTTACGAATAATTATCTTCGGCTGCCACTACAATATTTCCCCCCTTCTTCGACCTCCTTGGCTTCGTTAGATATTCCTGGATAATTTAACAGATTTATTTTCCATATGCTAATTTACATATTTTCTATCTGGCACTTCTTCAAGTAGTATGTTTTTAACATGTTTACTCTTAATGTCTTCCTACAGCTATATGTTTCAATTACTTCTTGGTCCTCTAATTTTCTCACTCTCTGATTTTTGCAAGTAATAAAACTCTCAGCTTTAGACGTACAATTCCAATCATAACTTCCTCGAATCCACGTAAATATTTAGCTGTAGTTGGTCTAATCTACGTAAGATTTTGTTATATGCAGCAGATGACAAATATCCTCCTCGTTTCTGCCCTTGAGTGCAAATCTTCTTCGTAGACGTTCTTCATCTGATTCTTCTCAATTGTAATGTATTAGTAAAGTGACATCCTGATTACTCCTACCATCATCACTTTCATCTTAGCTCTGTTCGCTTATACCTAAATTGCGGAGTGAGCTTTTGCGTTCAACGGCGCAACAAGCCTTATTTACTTTCGTCCAGAGGAATTACGTCGTATTCTAATAGCCTAAGAATTGCCCTTTTGATTCTACCCTTCAAAATATTGTCTAACGTTATGTGCACAAACTATGTCAATATTCAGAAGAGATATTTTGGAGAGTATTAGGGTGGATTTCGGCCTAATAACCTAACAACAGATAAGACATTCGTCAAAATTCAAATACATGAAATAACGAATGATCATAATGCAGAGCCTCACAACACCTGTGTAGAGTTCAAGGAGGTCCGCGTTTCTTAAAAAAAGGGTGGAAATGTTAAGCGAATAATTATTACTGGGTATACCATCTAAGCATTTTTCAATTATCCAAGTAACCCAGATGAGTTCCGTAGCTGCAGTGCAAGTGGTTGGAGAATTAAGTAGTCGATTTGGTATCAGTAAGGGAATACTACCAGAGGTCACGTATTTGCTGTGCTTTCCAGCCGAATTTTTGAAGTATCTACTCGTAAACTCCAGACATCTGGTTACGTAGGTACGAAACCTAATCAGATATATCCATATGGGGTTGTGTTGCAGTAATTAGCTGAATAACGTGGTACATGGAGGGAACAGTGAGTGAGCTGAAGGAAGCGACACAACCTAACGGTCTTGCTATCACTGAAATGAAGTCCAAGTACATGACAGGAAAATACCAGCCTGAAGAGATTATTATCAGCAGGAGGCTTCAATTTTGAACACGAGAAGAACTTCGAATTGCTGCGACCTATTATTAATATGACGAATTCCAGACCAAGTGAAATAAAATCGTGCATCTTGAGCGGCAATAAACGCTTACACACATTTAAGGTGTTAGTAGCCTCCAGGATATTCCATATTGTATGAAATTGATAGAGAATAGTGACTGTATTATAAATTTATGAAACAATTTTTACCGCGTCAGTCGCATTTTATTGTTCTTTACTAACTATCACGTTGCTATCATCATGTGCCATACAGACATTTAAGCTCATATTTAAAACCACGGACTCCCAAAGTGTTACGAAGAAATTACAAAATCCAAAATTCGACAAGCAGACTAACAGACATGTTATGGATATAATGGCGACCATAACAGAAACATAGGAAAATGTCATAGATTTTCACTTGTTATAGATAAAAAGACATCATGGAATTTTACATAAGGAAATAGGCGACCCGTTAACAAAGAGGAGCATTACTGAAGGACAGTTCTGTTGAACACCAATCACTTTTACTGTTTTCAAACCAACGATCAGGAAAGCTGTTTAGTGTGGGTGGAACAGTGATTGGCATTTATTTCAGTTGCATAAGGACAGACACCCCGCGTGAACCATGGACCTTGCCGTTGGTGGGGAGGCTTGCGTGCCTCAGCGATACAGATAGCCGTACCGTAGGTGCAACCACAACGGAGGGCTATCTGTTGAGGGGCCAGACGAACGTATCGTTCCTGAAGAGGGGCAGCAGCCTTTTCAGTAGTTGCAGGGGCCACAGTCTGGATGATTGACTGATCTGGCCTTGTAATACTAACCAAAACGGCCTTGCTGTGCTGGTACTGCGACGGGCTGAAAGCAAGGGGAAACTACAGCCGTAATTTTTCCCGAGGGCATGCAGCTTTACTGTATGGATAAACGATGATGGCGTCCTCTTGGGTAAAATAGTCCCCCATTCGGATCTCCGGGCGGGGACTACTCAAGAGGACGTCGTTATCAGGAGAAAGAAAACTGGCGTTCTACGGATCGGAGCGTGGAATGTCAGATCCCTTAATCGGGCAGGTAGATTATAAAATTTAAAGAGGGAAATGGATGTAGTGGGAATTAATGACGTTCGGTGGCAGCAGGAACAAGACTTCTGGTCAGGTGAATACAGGGTTATAAATACAAAATCAAATAGGGGTAATACAGGAGTAGGTTTAATAATGAACAAAAAAATAGGAGTGCGGGTAAGCTACTACAAACAGCATAGTGAACGCATTATTGTGGCCAAGATAGACACGAAGCCAACGCCTACTACAGTAGTACAAGTTTATATGCCAACCAGCTCTGCAGATGATGAAGAAATTGAAGAAATGTATGATGAAATCAAAGAAATTATTCAGATAGTGTAGGAAAACGAAAATTTAATAGTCATGGGTGACTGGAATTCGGTAGTAGGAAAAGGGAGAGAAGGAAACGTGGTAGGTGAATATGGATTGGGGCTAAGAAATGAAAGAGGAAGCCGCCTGATAGAATTTTGCACAGAGCACAATTTAATCATAGCTAACACTTGGTTCGAGAATAATAAAAGAAGGCTGTATACGGAGATACTGACAGATTTCAGATATATTATGTAATGGTAAGACAGAGGTTTAGGAACCAGGTTTTAAATTGTAAGACATTTCCAGTGGCAGATGTGGACTCTGACCACAATCTATTGGTTATGAGATATAGATTAAAACTGAAGAAACTGCAAAAAGGTAGGAATTTAAGGAGATGGGACCTGGATAAACTGACTAAACCAGAGGTTGTACAGAGTTTCAGGGAGAGCATAAGGGAACGATTGATAAGAATGGGGGAAAGACAGTAGAAGAAGAATGGGTACCTTTGAGGGATGAATTAGAAGGGCAGCAGAGGATAAAGTAGGTAAAACGACAAGGGCTGGTGGAACTCCTTGGGTAACAGAAGAAATATTGAATTTAATTGATGAAAGGAGAAAATATAAAAATGCAGTAAATGAAGCAGGCAAAAAGGAATACAAACGTCTCAAAAATGAGATCAACAGGAAGTGCAAAATGGCTAAGCAGAGATGGCTAGAGGACAAATGTAAGGATGTAGAGGCTTATCGCACTAGGGGTAAGATAGATACTGCCTAAAGGAAAATTAAAGAGACCTTTGGAGAAATGAGAACCACTTGTATGAATATCAAGTTCTCAGATGGAAACCCAGTTCTAAGCAAAGAAGGGAAACAGAAAGGTGGAAGGAGTATATAGAGGGTCTATACAATGGCGATATACTTAAGGACAATATTATGGAAATAGAAGCGGATGTAGATAAAGATGAAATGGGAGATATGATACTGCGTGATGAGTTTGACAGAGCACTGAAAGACCAGAGTCGAATCAAGGCCCTGGGAGTAGACAACATTCCATTAGAACTACTAACGGCCTTGGGAGAGCCAGTCCTGACAAAACTCTACCATCTGGTGAGCGAGATGTATGAATGTATGAGACAGGCGAAATACCCTCAGACTTCAAGAAGAACATAATAATTCCAATCTTAAAGAAAGCAGGTATTGACAGATGTGAAAATTACCGAACAATCAGTTTAATAAGCCACAGCTGCAAAATACTAACACGAATTCTATACAGACGAATGGAAAAACTAGTAGAAGCCAACCTCGGGGAAGATCAGTTTAGATTCCGTAGAAATATTGGAACACGTGAGGCAATACTGACGTTACGACTCATCTTAGAAGCTAGATTAAGGAAAGGCAAACCTACGTTTCTAGCATTTGTAGACTTAGAGAAAGCGTTTGACAATGTTGACAGGAATACTGTCTCTCAAATTCTGAATGTGGCAGGGGTAAAATACAAGGATCGAAAGGCTATTTACAATTTGTACAGAAAGCAGATGGCAGTTATAAGAGTCGAGGGACATGAAAGGGAAGCAGTGGTTGGGAAGGGAGTGAGACAGGGTTGTAGCCTTTCCCCGATGTTATTCAATCTTTATATTGAGCAAGCAGTGAAGGAAACAAAAGAAAAATTCGGAGTAGGTATTAAAATCCATGGAGAAGTAATAAAAACTTTGAGATTTGCCGATGACATTGTAATTCTGTCAGAGACAGCAAAGGACTTGGAAGTGCAGTTGAACGGAATGGATAGTGTCTTGAAAGGAAGATATAAGATGAACATCAACAAAAGCAAAACGATGATAATGGAATGTAGTCGAATTAAGTCGGGTGATGCTGAGGGGATTAGATTTGGAAATGAGACACAAAAAGTAGTAAATGAGTTTTGCTATTTGCGGAGCAAAATAACTGATGATGGTCGAACTAGAGAGGATATAAAATGTAGACTGGCAATGGTATGGAAAGCGTCTCTGAAGAAGAGAAATTTGTTAACATCGAGTATAGATTTAAGTGTCAGGAAGTCGTTTCTGAAAGTATTTGTTTGGAGTGTAGCCATGTATGGAAGTGAAACATGGACGATAAATAGTTTTTGACAAGAAGAGAATAGAAGCTTTCGAAATGTGGTGCTACAGAAGAATGCTGAAGATTAGATGCGTAGATCATGTAACTAATGAGGAGGTATTGACTAGGATTGGGGAGAAGAGAAGTTTGTTGCACAACATAACTAGAAGAAGGGATCGGTTGGTGGGACATGTGCTGAGGCATCAAGGGATCACAAATTTAGTATTGGAGGGCAATGTGGAGGGTAAAAATCGTAGAGGGAGACCAAGAGATGAATGCACTAAGCAGGTTCAGAAGGATGTAGGCTGCAGTAGGTACTGGGAGATGAAGAAGCTTGCACAGGATAGAGTAGCATGGAGAGCTGCATCAAACCAGTCTCAGGATTGAAGACCACAACAACAACAACAAGACGACCATACAACCGGACTTATCTTCTTAATCACTTCGACTATGTGAAGCTAAGTAAACGGCATGTGGTGTTCATTATCAGTATGACGCTGGGGGCCCCTAGTTACACCATGCGTTTGCATCTCTTAAGAGTACAACCATTGTTTTATGCTCATAAAGTACTTATATATGTGCATCAAGTTCAAATTATTGTTCCGAGGCGTAATTTTTAAATTACAAACAATTATGTTTATATGTGGACTAAAACTACCCTCTAACTGCACAATTAACAACTACTAGATGGTCGATGGTGCATACGGACTTGCTGCAATGCGTCTCCACAATGCATATTCTAGCGTTCTTTCTTAGAAGTCTCGAGATAGAGACCGGTGGCTGCAATCGCCTTTTTATAAGCGAGGCAGGCTTCCTGTGTTGTATGCTGTTTAGATCCACTACTTGGTTGTCACCTTTACAAACACTCTCTGTGGAATAGAAAGTGATGCTTCTACTTCGATCTGATTCATAAAAATTATATATCTTGTTTGTGAGAACTGCGCATCAGGTAAAGGCTAAATTATTTTATCCTTTATTCTACCTTTTTAACTTTCCGTTTTTTAGCTGGATTTCATACTGTGTTAGCGTTCTGGGTTCCCGGAAGAATAACTACGTAATGGTCAGATCTCATAGAATAAGGTACAGTTTTCTATTCAAAAACTGAAGGGATATTTGTCCAACGGAAGATCAAATCAATTACTGTGGCTCCTAAAGTTAAGATTGGTAATAATGTTGAGAATACTTTAAACTTGGCCATAATCTCAAGGACTTCAGTTCCTAACCTTTAGTTTATTTCACAAGCCCCCATTCCATTATGCCCCTTAAAGTCCCCGTAAAATATGCACGGAAGTTCGAGCTGCTGTACCATAGCTTTTCACTGTTCTGGTTGTACGTAAGACCCTAGCCAACAGTAAATGGCTATAATGGTTAATCTACGGATGGGAAATGACATCATGACTGCTATCACTTGAAAACTTTCGGTATTGTCATAGTTTAAGATTATTGGGATGTTTCTCTGCACTTCGTTAGTTTAAAGGACAACTGATTTCTTGCTATCTTCTCCAACCTGTAGGTAGACTTGATATCCTCGAAATTGTACAATGTTAAATGGTTTAAGCCACATCTCGGATATGATAACCACTGTTACCTTTATTGTCCAAAGTTCGCGTTGCTGTAGCCTCTTATTTGCGGTAGCAGCTCGAACATTCCATTGAAATAATTTAAATTCTGCTGTTGTTCCTATGTTTTAGGAGAGTTATTAATAAGTGTATTACTGTTTTGTATCCGAAGATTCTCAGTGGTTAAGTGTAGAATAATTGTGTGTATGCCACATTCGGTGTTATTACTAGGCAGCGGTGATTGGTTATCATACTGAGGAGGATAATGGTTATGTGATATTGGAGCTTCGGGAAGGCGATGAGGGATCGAATACTCTTGAATGATTTCTAAGAACCCCGTCCTCATGTGAGTTTTTCTTTCCGATGGCTCTCTTGTATATTTCATCCGTTCACTTTGCTGACTGAAAACTCTTCTGATGGCACCCAGGTCTCTGGCGATGAAAATCTATTCACCGGCACTACTAACGTGTATTGACATCCTCTTCAACTTTGGCATCTTCCTTCTCATTCATCTCCTTTCCTCTGTAAACATCTTTCACAATGAGACCCATGTTTCTGTCCGTAACATGTATTCTGAACTTCATTAGTTCGTTCCGAGATATGTTCGGTAACTTAAGTATCAGTATGCCGAACAACTGCGTTTTTCCCTCACAGGGCTCATGTCTCCTAGCTTCCGCTCGCAAATACCATGTGAAGAATACGTGCTATGAAATGCTAAAGCATTACAGTCACACACTACTAATGATACCTTTACATTTCTGTATAAGTATTGGGGATATGTCTTTGTCATTAATTAAAGCATACTGGGGATTATTTGATTCGATTGCGGTCCCTCTCTGATATATGGAAGGAGACTGCATCCTCGGCGTCCAGTATTTCCACTGTCCCACTACCGCTCCAACTAGTAAAGCGTCCAGGGGCGAGGATCTGTTCAAAATGGTTCAAATGGCTCTAAGCGCTATGGGACTTAACATCTGAGGTCATCAGTCCCCTAGACTTAGAACTACTTAAATCTAACTAACCCAAGGGCATCACACACATCCATGCCCGAGGCAGGATTCGAACCTGCGACCGTAGCAGCATCGGGGTTATGGTCTGAAGTGACTAGAACCGCTAGGCCGTAGCGGCCGGCCGGAGATCTGTCTCAACACTTATTCTGGAACCTTTAATTTCTTATATTTTATCTCAGTACATCTCGTTATAAACCGCTGCCACTTCTCACTGTCCATGTGAGATAGACCAGTAACTTCACTGCCGAAACATACAAAGTCAGCTCCTCAAGGAGAAGATTACTTTATTGGCAAGCGAGGTGACAAGTAGGTCATCATTGTAGAAGTAGAAGATAACGAATTCAGATCAAATGAAACACATACAGGTATGTCAGGGAAAGGCTGCCGAAACAGTCGCATTAGTACACAGTGTACACCCCTCTGGCGATAATGCAGCCCTGTATTCTCGCATGCAAACGATAATAAAGGTGCCGAATGGCAACCTGCGATAGATTCTCACAAGCATATTGCGCCTTTTTTTCTACAATTCGGCAATGATTCTTGCAGGCCATGAAGAACAAGAAAGTTCCCGCTTCATCGTGTACTACACGTGTCGGCGAGATATCTGCTGATCTTGCTACCCGAGGCAGCTGAGCACCACGAAGAGCGCGCTGGGTCACAGCACCTGTATGTGGACGTGATTTCGCGCTGAAACAGGACATCACCGGCCTGTCAAAGAAATGGCAGCAGTACACGGACAGTGGTTACGTTACGCTGCGCAAACACCAAACGTGACGGTGAGTTGTAACTGACCAGCGTGTCGTGGGCAAATGAACACCAGAATGGACAGCTCACCAGGTCTATATCACACAGGCGTAGGTCCATAACTAACATGTAGACAGCACCAACTCTTATCATTGAAGACAACAAAGTGCCATTCCACTCTCCAGTCAACTCATTCACGACAGTAGCGTAGTCATACCTTGCAGTGTGTTGGTGTCAGTGGTAGCCTGACGACAGAGGTACACGCGATCTTAATCCTGCTGCAAGCAGAGAGTTCACAATGCTTCCTGATGACACATCAGATGCAGAAAGTGTTCTTATTTTCCTGGATGGTGCTCGTTAGGCCAGCGCTGCTCGCACAATGCCTGCATCCTGATTTACTTGTATAATACACAGACGTCCAGAGACTCGTCTACTTGTGTGGGAATGATGCCTTGGCCACTGTTGTAAAAGGAGACACATCACCGGTACCTTTGTGCCTAACTTGTGCCACAGTCCAACAATATGTCTATCCAGCTTCCACCGGGCCCACAGCACGACCCGGTTCAAATGGCTGAAGCTGTTCAACAGGAGTACTTACTTGTCGGTGGGGCATGGTTGTAACCTAGAATAAATGTTGTAATCGCTGTTCGCCTCTAAACTCAGGACAGCTACTGCCTGCAGAGTGAAACAGAGACTGCACAGACAGGCCTCTTAAGTGCCATCTGACTGCCGATGACCGTGACAAATGGACCACTAGCAGTACGATCACTCAATATGCTCATGTTATACCCTGGTGCCACTGAAAGCAGTCCTTGAGGGCGTTACATATTTTTCAGGCAGTGTAGTTCAGGGCAGCATAGCACGAAGTACCGTAGTAGTAACACTTGAAAATGATGCAGACTGCTTGCAAGCAAACGTGTTTCAAAGTACGAGGGTTGTCCAGAAAGTAGTGCTCCACATTTTTCTTCTTCAACAGTTCTTTATTGAACATAATGTGAATTACATACACGAAAGAATGGTGTTTTATCTACACGCTCTACTTACCCACGTAATCTCCATCCCGTTCGATGGCCTTCCTCCAGCGTGAAACCACTGAGTGTACGCCCTATCGGTATCAATCCATGTCCTGGTGGCGGAGCCAGTGATTCATTGCATGAACTTCCTTTGCTGACTGACAGATGCAGCGCCAACCGCCGAGTCGTAATGCGTCTGTCCTCGCGAATGACACTATCAGCTCGCTGCAATAAGTCAGGTGTGACAGCCTGTAACACTATAATCAATATTGTTAATACGTTGTACTGATTAATTCTGCATAATATCAAGTGAATATTCTTTACTATGTGATGTCTTTGATTTAATGTAAAGAAGTGGAAAGGTAGTGTGATATGTTTACTTTTTGCAAGTTAAGTTCTTTGTATTATTTGGAAGGAAGTGGTATTTAATTATGTATATTTATGTTGACTTCTTAATATGTTTAAATAATGAGGTTTTTAAAAATATGTTTGCTGGCAACTATGTAACAACTGGTTCATACTTAGGACTTCGTATTGTATAAAGAGAAACCGTAAATAGTTCTCCTCTGCAACGGAAGTGAGTTGGCGCGCTAGGAAAAGGTGGATGTGGCGCTCAGTCTGGGTGTCAATAGAGTGAGCACAGTAGGCAGTCGGCAGCAAGTAACTGACGAATAAACAGCGCAGGTGCCGAGTGAGGCTTACAGTATTACAAGTGGAATGGAATGGCCTCGAATTTAATATGCGGCTCTAAAATGGTGCTCTCGATTTGGGAAAAGCTCTAAAAATGATATTAACAACGCCAAGAAGAAGTAAATAGAGTTTATTATTGCCAATGGAAAGACCACCTAGCCGCCAAATGCTCGTCATCACGGTTGCACAACCACTTCGTCACACATACGAAAGGTTAGAACTGTATTACTGTACGAACCAGTAATGTTCTGTGGAATTACAATTCTAATATTGAAACAGTGTTTTAACAGTGTGTCCAACCTATGTCCTTATCCAAGTAGGATCGTTCTCTTTAAGTGATGAAATCCGAGAGTGTCCTTTTTGCATAAAGAACTGATAAACCCTTGATTTAAATAAGGGTGCCTAATTTTCAGTGAGAAAGTAATATTGTTGATTAAAGTAACTGTTGTATAGATAAAGGAAGATAGGCACCTAAGAATAGACTAATTAAAAAGCATTAACAATTTTACAGTGTATATTATTGATGTGAGGCAAAGTTTTGTGCCAGTACACTTAATGTGCTGGACAAGAATTACTTGTTTCTCATACATGTAAGAGAGACTATCTATGTTTGAATATTTTGAAACTTAACTAGAAAATGAAATTGAACATTACGTTAGGAAAGAGTGTTACTTGGAAAACAAAAGTGTTTTAATGTTTGTTGCTTTAAAGTATTTTTCAAATCTAATTGCTTCATAAGAGGTTGTTTGAAATAAAAGTTTACTGGAGATTATTACTGATTTTGTAGAGTTTTTTTCAGGGTAAAGAGTATTAAAATAGTACAAAACTAATGATGTCAGATGAAGGAGTAACCAAATTCTACCTTAATGCTACATAATTTTGGAAGTGGGTATAGTTTTGTTGCTACAATGAAAAGAATAGTTTGTGGGACCATACTTCTATTCCATCATAAAAGAAATGGATAAATCAGATTAGCAGGTTTCTAGATAATGATTCTTGAAGTTGTTATTGACAAGCACAGATAGAAAGTTTGTATACTGCGTCTCGTTATTGTTTTTGTATAGTAAAGGTGTGTATTAATTGTACTTGACTATTATCATGTGCTATCTCGTCTTGTGTGGGTTGTGAAGAGCAGGTTTAGGCTATATTAGTTAAAGGCAAAAGTAATGATTAAAGTAAACAAGAGAAAGGGCTCATTTGCAAACCTTGTGACTGCTTTACTGCTAAAGTGACAAATGCTGCTATTCAGCGTGTAATTTGTCCATTTGGGTGTGTTAATTGCAGTTCACAGAACAGTATCTAATGAAAGTTCGTTTTGATTTAGTAAAAGTAATTTTTTTATAAATAATGTGTTTACATTATTAAGCCTAATTAGGCTGGTGACCGTATAACTATTTCATTTAACAGTAATCAGTTGCAGTTACTTCTTGCAAAATTATTTCTTTCTGCTGTCTACCTACAGCTATTATTACGAAATTGAAGTTCGATACCAATCTTCCCGTTAGGTAAAATGGGTCAATTTTCTAAACTCCTTACGGCAAGAAAGGAAGAAAGAATTGATTGTTGGTGTTAATAACGATCATCCTCCTTTACCTCCTCTGCATTACTGCAGATGACGTGTCACTGAGCACATTTGTTCTGTGTATGCAGTACACGTGAGGCGCCTAGTTGCTCCCACTGCACTGTGTGGAATACGAAGGTTCTGTTATAGTTCACTAACCTGCTGTCTTCAAGTTGATGTCCCCAGCGCAGAAAACAGCACGCAGGTCGTAGGTTCTGTATCTTGAGGCTGAAACTAACTTTTAGCGAGGTTCTGTTGTGAAATAATATATCACTTCTTTGGGATGCCACTCGCGTATTTTAATATAGCCACACGAGAAGACTACATGATCTTAATACAACACCTTCTGATACAGCAAAGTACATGATCAAACACAATGTTTACGAAAATGTATCTGTACACTGTTTGTGGGACGTGTCTGTGCCTCATGACTACCGGAGTTAATCTTTTAATACTGAATACTGGCAAACACATCCTGCCACAGATAACATGACTGTACATCTCGATTGCCTAATCCAGAGTGACGAACAGGAACTTAATTAAAAATTGGAAATATGTACTACGACATATAACATGTCTGTTCTTCTCGACTGCCTAATCCAGAGTGACGAACAGGAACTTACATAAAAATTGGAAACACATCCTACGACAGATAACATGTCTGTTCTTCTCGAATGCCTAATCCAGAGTGACAAACAGCCCGAAACACTTCGCGCGCTATACCAGAAGAGGCGTGAACCGAACGCTTCCGAAGCGCTTCGTCTGCAATTTCGTCAGTCTTTTGTTTTTGATTTAAATTGTTTTTAATAATTCTAAAATGACTGGTTGATAGTCAACTGTTGAGAGATATTTATATTAAAAAGTGATGTCATTCCAATGAGTAGTTTGACTAATAATAATAACTATACTTTAACGTTTTGGCGCCCTTGCTCCGAACACAGCAGCCAATTACAGAGCAGTAGCATTATGCAGGCGGTCTTTCTCACGGGAATGGTACCGAATTTAACATCTGTCACAGGTACCTCACACCACATTTCGTCATCCATATACTTCTTGCATCTCCACTGCTCTGGGAACAGCTTCTTGGAGCCTAATATGATGGCTCACTAAGCCAGAAATATTACATCCTCTCAGAGGGTAACATTTACTGCAAGTTTAGGCCATATTTGGCAAATTTACTACCGCAGTAGTGTTATACATGGCCGCCTTGTGACAGAAATAGATCTCGTCGTCATTAGGTTAAACTGCATGCTGGTATATCAAGTGAACCAGTAATGTTATAAGCGGTGCATGGTCTCCCCGGCCACTCCAGATCGTGGAGCTCCGCCGAACCGCTGTCTGATGACCTCATCCTCGGTGCCCAACGACTAACTGTACTTCTGTCGGCAGCAGATGCTCCATAGACTTTGCACAAGCACTTGTGAATATTCCCCACAGTTTCTTGCTCTGCAGTGATAAATTCAGTGATGGCATGTTGCTTGTAACGTTGGCCAACATTGGCTGAGGACTGGTGTTGAACAACATTACATCAGTATCTATGTCATTAGCAAAATAATAATTATACCTACTTCAAGTGGTCTGTTTTTAGGTTGGTTAGTGCCTGCTAGAGAAGTAACAAGAGCAAGCCATTAATGCTTATTCTCCCCTGGGCAGCAGGTCAGGCGTTGAAGTGTGGACACTTGTACGCAAAACAGTTGGTCTATACTGACAGGCGTAGTGCACACGGTGGTGCAGTACGATAGTGCAGAAAACATGAGGCCGTTAAGTTTGCGACATGTTTGTAGGAAAACTGTTCGACGCAGAGGAAAAAAAACCAATACACTGATGAGTGTACATATTAAGGTACACATATAAAAATATCTGCACTTATACCCGTTACAGCCTGCATATGTCTCAAGATGCGACGACGCATGCGCGGAGAGTCGGGAGAGCACCTTCATCCCACGGCCAGCAACCGCGGCTGGACAGGTGGGAGCAGCGAGGGCTCACGGCGCCCATCGCGTCTTCCCCTCCTTTCCTCTCGTCTGGCCGTTCAGACAGGAGGCTGTCAGACGCCCACCAGAGCGGGCTGCGGCGCGCCTCATCCGGCAGACGTCTCGAATCGCATGCGTCAAAACACGCCGCGGGCCACTTAGGGGCCGAGCCGGATGTGGCGGGCCTTGACCGCGCCGCTACAGCCTGGCAGGGGCTGGCTGCGCGTCTGTTACTCCGCCTGTCACCTGTCAGCTGTCAGCTGTCAGCTGGCTGCGCGGTACATCACGGCTACGAAGCTGGAAAGAAATCCTCAATTACCGAGCTGCAAATCTTGCGTGGTGTAGAGAGTGGCGTCTCACTGTGCGAGGAAACTTTCTAAAGAACGTCGGAAGTTCTCGGAGAGATGCACCAAATGCTACACTGATCTTGCTGTTGATATCAGCCACATTTAGTGGCGAGGTCTGACAATACACTGAGGTAAGAAAAGGCATGCGATGGAGATGTGCACATATACAGATGGCGGTAGTATCGTATACAGAACGTGTAAAAGAGCAGGGCATTGGCGCAACTGTCATTCGTACTCAGGTGACTCATGTCAAAAAGTTTCCTACGTCATTATAGCAGCAGAACCGGCATCAACAGAAACTGAACGCGGAATGGCAGTTGGAGCTAGATGCATGAGACATTCCATTACGGAAATCATTAGGGAAAACTACAGGTCATGACGTCCAGGTCCCTTTAACGAGTTCAGTAAATATTACCTTCGAAATACAAAATACTGTGGCTGTTGAGCGATGCACTGGTTTCCACACATTGCTTTCGTAGCTACATAATCTCTGGCGAGGAGTCGTGTACGCTAGTCTCATTAATACACTACTGGCCATTAAAATTGCTATACCACGATGATGACGTGCTACGGACGCAAAATTTAACCGACAGGAAGAATATGCTGTGATATGCAAATGATTAGCTTTTCAGAGCACTCACACAAGGTTGGCGGAGGTGGCGACATCTACAACGTGCTGACACGAGGGAAGTTTCCAACCGATTTCTCATACACAAACAGCAGTAGATAGGCGTTGCCTGGTGAAACGTTGTCGTGATGCCTCGTGTAAGCAGGACAAATGGGTATCATCACGTTTCCGACTTTGATAAAGGTCGGAGTGTAGTCTATCGCGATTGCGATTTATCGTATCGCGACACTGCTGCTCGCGTTGGTCGAGATCCAATGACTATTAGCAAAATATGGAATCAGTGGTTTCAGGGGGGTAATACGGAACGCCGTGCTGGATCCCAACGGCCTTGTATCACTAGCAGTCGAGATGACAGGCATCTTATCCGCATGGCTGTAACGGATCACGCAGCCACTTATTGATCCCTGAGTCAACAGATGGGGACGTTTGCAAGCCAACGACCATTTGCACGAACAGTTCGAAGACGTTAGAAGCAGCATGGACTGTAAGCTCGGAGACCATGGCTGCGGTTACCCTTGACGCTGCATCACAGATAGGAGCGCCTGCTATGGTGTACTCAACGACTAACCTGGGTGCACGAATGGCAAAACGTCATTTTTTCGGATGAATCCAGGTTCTGTTTACGGCATCATGAAGGTCGTATCCGTGTTTGGCGACATCGCGATGAACGCACATTGGAAGCGTGTATTCGTCATCGCCATACCTGGCGTATCACCTGGCGTGATGGTATGGGTTGCCATAGGTTACACGTCTCGGTCACCTATTGTTCGCATTGACGGCACTTTCAACAGTGGACATTACATTTCAGATGTGTTACGACCCGTGGCTCTACCCTTCATTCGATCCCTGTGAAACCCTACGTTTCAGCAGGATAATGCACGACCGCATGTTGCAGGTCCTGTACGGGCCTTTCTGGATACAGAAAATGTTCGACTGCTGCCCTGGCCAGCACATTCTCCAGATCTCTCACCAATTGAAAACGTCTGGTCAATGGTGGCGGAGCAACTGGCTCGTACAATACGCCAGTCACTACTCTTAATGAACTGTGGAATTATGTTGAAGCTGCATGGGCAGCTGTACCTGTACACGCCATCCAAGCTCTGTTTGACTCAATGCGCAGGCGTATCAAGACCATTATTACGGCCAGATGTGGGTGTTCTGGGTACTGATTTCTCAGGATCTATGCACCCAAATTGCGTGAATCTGTGATCACATGTCACTTCTAGTATAATATATTTGTCCAATGAATACCCGTTTATCATCTGCATTTCTTCTTGGTGTAGCAATTTTAATGGTCAATAGTGTAGTAATCAGTCGACTTACGAAATATATTTTATGTTGTTCGGGAGAGTTGTTCATCCATACTGAATTTAAAATATTATTATTGGCGGTAGTAAACACACAGACTAAAAATGTTAGTATAACTAGGAGAACCCACTGTTGGAACGCGAAGTAAGATATAAAAACACTGCAGGTAATTTTTGGTATCTTACTCGCTGAGGGACCTGCATAACTATACTGTAATAATATTACAGACACTCATTCCATGTAGGCTTTCACGGCCGGCATTTTTATCAGTAAACTCTTCCGAGCTAAGTTGCCGTGGTCGATCTGTAGAACTTCTTCCCCCTGACGTTTCGTTCTCAACTACGGAGAACATCTTCCGAGGTGAGTCGTCGACTCACCTCGGAAGATGTTCTCCGTAGTTGAGAACGAAACGTCAGGGAGAAGAAGTTCTACAGATCGACCACGGCAACTTAGCCCGGAAGAGTTTACTGATAAATTACAGACACTGTTACTGTACAACCACCGTTTCCAGTTTTACACCAAATGGTACAGTAAACTTACGAAAATTAGGGGAGAAATTAGTGTAGTCGCAAATTTTTGTACGGTGCTGGGAGACAGTGCCAGTGAGCGGTGGGGTGGAGTAGCTTTTAAAAGTTACTCTCTTATGTCTTTCTTATATATTCACAAAAACAAAAACAAAAAACACGCAGCAAAAGTTAATAGTATAAAATTATTGTCATTGCTGTAAATGAAGCGGGTTAAGAAAAATGATAAATGTGTTTGCTATACATAAGAGCAGCAGAGCCATATTAAGAGATAAACTGTTTTCTGGGGGCGTAAGAAGGTGGTGAGGCGAGGAAATGGATGGTAGAAGCGTGAGGGAAGATAGGTTGCGGGATTGGTGGTCATGCACTTCCCTTCTTCGTAGGACTGCAAACTGAAGAGTGAGCAGACGATTCGCCATTTTGTCTACTACCTTTCACAAAATTATATCTACCTTTCCACAGCTCGTGAATTACTAGCGACACAGTGAGTAAACGCGCCTGGGGGTGATTATTTTCCAGACTACATGGAATGCAGATACGAGTTACTAACAATACTAACGCAAGAAACGCATATGGACAGATTTTACGTACATCTCTGGAGTTCCTACCCCGTGTTAGTATACTGATAGACTAAGTTACTTCACTGTGCTAGTGTTTATATATTTGAGATTATTTTCAGTTTATTGAGCACTTATTCATAGTTGATAAATGAGCTGTTATGTAAATACGTTCAACAGCTGGAGCTATCGGGTGTTTACCACATTGAAGAACTTCCTCCAAGCGTAAGAGCAAGCTGTCAGTATCCATTCACCATGCCGATTTCGTTGTTTTCACTGTCAATGGCTGAAGTACTTTACACTGCATGATAATTAGCAAATGCATCTCGCAGTATCCGAACATGTCCAGAGTGTACATCCCATTGCAAAAGAAGTAGATCACCTATGTGTTATGAAACTACATCTATTTCAACTTAAGCAATTCATTGCTGTTCTAAACGAACATCGTCAGTCCCATTCCATCAGACATATTCGCATCCACGTTGCTAGATATACTGTGGATGTGTGGTAAGCGGCTCCATTCCGTTGTTTATTTGTTTCTGCAATAATCAAATGGCTCTGAGCACTATGGGACTTAACATCTGAGGTCATCAGTCCGTTAGACTTAGAACTACTTAAACCTAACTAACCTAAGGACATCGCACACATCCATGCCCTAGGTAGGATTCGAACCTACGACCGTAGCAGCAGCCCGGTTCCGAACTGAAGCGCCTAGAACCGCTCGACCACATCGACCGGCTTTGTTTCTTCATAAGCAAATCTTTCTCCTTGTGTATTGTTTCTTTAGTATGTTTTAACTAACCTTGATATGTATGTCTCATTCAACAATGGTTTCAAACCTAGTGCGACTGCACTGCAGCTAAGTAAAAGATATTACTTTCACTCCTCTTCTTATGCTTTTCTAATCCCATTACATCTAATTTCGTTCTAACAATGGCTCTGAGAACTATGGGGCTTAACTTCTGAGGTCTTCAGTCCCCTAGAACGTAGAGCTACTTAAACCTAACTAACCTAAGGACATCAAACACATCCATGCCCGAGGCAGGATTCGAACCTGCGACCGTAGCGGTCGCGCGGTTCCAGACAGTAGCTCCTAGAACCGCTCTCCCATCCCGGCAGGCTTCATTCAAAATCACTAATCAAATCTTTCTGCTCTGTTTCACAGTATTCAAAAAACAAGTCATGTTACTTAAACACAGATGCACTTAACCATACGTCTATGTTGCCACGAGTCCTCTGCTCGTCGTGTTTCTCATAGCTTCTATACCGACAGAGCTCCTCGCTCCGCGCTATAAAGCAGCGATGACGAAGCAGGCAAACCTTACAGCGACAAAGCTACTCTGACCACAGACTGCGCACGAATAATAAGCAATCAAAAATTATCGCTTACAGTTTGAGAAATGCAAAGTATGTACAGATTCCAGAAATGCAACTCCCAATAAACCTGTTTCATCGTACTTCCCACTCTAAAGTGCCATCAAATTCTGAATATAAGAGATTTATGCAGTCTGCTAGTAACACAATTAGCGGCGAGAGAAGTGGAGTAACTTTATGGTCATCTATTAATTCAGGACCAAGTGATTATAACATGGTTACATGCCTTTACAATACACTGACAACGATAGGCAGCAGAAAGTTGCCACATTTACAAATCCAGTCCCTCTCCCAACAACATTACGTAGGTCGCAGACATCACACAGACAGATTAAACATTTCTCAGCCATTCTGTATAGGAACGTATTTTACACAACAGCTCACTTAACAGTTGCTAATAACATGTATTAACTTGATAAACTGAAAATAACTCCACTATATACACAGAGGTGATACCTCCTGACAGCGTGTCGTACCTCTTTTTGCTTGGTGTAGAGCAGAAATCGACGTGGCATGGACTTAACAAGTCGTTGGAAGTCCCCTACAGAAATACTGAATCATGCTGCCTCTATAGCCGTCCATAATTGCGAAAGTATTGCCGGTGCAGGATTTTGTGCATGAACTGTCCTATGTTGGGCGATCCAGGTGGCCAAATCATTCGTTCGAATTGTCCAAAATGTTATTCAAAGCAATAAAATTTCCATGGTTGTTTGGGAACATGAGCTCCATGAACAGATGCAAATGGTCTCCTAGTTGCCGAACATAGCCTTTTCCAGTCAAACATCGGTTCACTTGGACCAAACGACCCAGTCAATTCTACGTAAACATCGCCCACATCATTATGGAGCCACCACCAGCTTGCACAGTGCCCTGTTGACGAGCTGAGTCCATGGCTTCTTGGGATCTGCGCCAGACTTGAACCCTACCATCAGATCTTACCAAAGGAAATGAAGACTCATCTGAGCAGGCTCTGGTTTTCCGGTCGTCTAGGGTCCAACCGATTTGGTCACGAACCTGGAAGATGCGCTGTAGACGATGCCGTGCTGTGAGCAAAGGCACTCGCGTCGGTCGACTGCTGCTGTAGCTCAATAACTTTAGATTTCGCCACGCTGTCCTGACGGATATGTTCGTCGTACGCTCCGCACTGCTTTCTGCGGTTATTTTACGTAATGTTGCTTATCTGTTAGGGCTGAGTACACAAACGCCGTTGCTCTCGGTCGCTAAGTGCATTGTCCGTGGTGAGAGGTAAAGCCTAAAATTTCCTAACGCCTAAAATTTAGTGTTCCCGGCATACTCTTGGCACTGTAGATCTCGAAATGTTGAAGTGCCTAACGATTTCCGAAACGCAATGTCCCATGCGTCTAGCACCAACTATTATTCAATGTTCAGTTTCTGTTAATTCTCGTCGTGTGGCCATAGTCAAAGACGCAAACCTTTTCACATGCGTCATCTGAGTGCCATTACCGGGATGTTATTGTCGTGTAACCACTCCGCCACAGGCCGTGAATTATGAACAGATGCTCCATCGTGTTGAAAGATGCAATCGCCAACCCCGAAATGCTCTTCAACAGTGGGAAGCAAGGAGATGCTTAAAACATCAATGTAGGCCTGTGCTGTGGTAGTGGCACGCAAAACAACAAGGGGTACAAGTCCCTTCCATGAAAAACACGACCACGCCATAAAACCACCGCCTCCGAATTTTACTGTTGACACCACACGCTGGCAGATGACGTTCACGGGGCATTCGCCACACCCAACCTGCCATTGGATCGCCACACTGTGTACCGTGATTCGTCACTCAACACAACGTTTTTACACTGTTCAATCATCTAATGTTTACGCTCATTACACCAAGCGAGGCGTCGTTTGACATATACCTACTGATGTGTGGCTTATGAGCAGCCGCTCAACCATGAAATCCTAGTTTTATCACCTCCGGCCTAAATGTAATAGTGGATCCTGATGCAGTTTGTAATTCCTGTGTGATGGTCTAGATAGATGCCTTCCTATTACACATTACGACCCTCTTCAATCGACGGTCTCTGTCAATCAACATACGAGGTCAGCCTGTACGCTTTTGTGCTGTACGTGTCCCTTCACGTTCCCACTTCACTATCACATCGGAAACAGTGGATCTAGGGATGTTTAGGAGTCTAGAAATCTCGCGTACAGACGTATGACACAAGTGCCACCCAGTCACCTGACCACGTTCGAAGTCCGTAAGTTCCGCGGAGCGCCCCATTCTGCTCTCTCACGATGTCTAATGACTACTGAGGTCACTGATATGGAGTACCTGGCAGTAGGTGGCACCACAATGCACCTAATATGAAAAGGTATTATTTTGGGGGAGTCCGGATACTTTTGATCACATAGTGTAGGTGCATATCGCTGTCTCATACCTTTTGTCGCCTCAGTGTATATCTGCACTGCGACAAGCTTCGACAATCATTTGTGGTTGTTCTTCTGTGTATCTAATCTTGCTTGCTTTCAAACATCGATGTCTCAAGTTGCCATGTTGTGATTACGGACTTCTGCATTGGATTGTAAGTCGGATTTATTTTGCCAACCGTTGACGTTCTTCTTTGTTATTATTTGTTCTAGACGGAAAAATGTAAATAATTTAATTCCCCTGTGCTACAAGTACAGAGCTCTGTTACTGTGCATTTAATGAAGTAAACAAATTTCGCCTTTGAACTATAAGCTGTTGTAGCTGTTGAGCTATGCACTGGTTTCCGCACATTGCTTTCATAGTTACGACGTCCCTGGTGAGAAGTCTTGTAGGCTTGTTACGTTAATAATATTCAATGGAAGCACAAAATATATTTCATGTTTTTCGCGCTTTTCGTTCAGCCATACGAAATTCAAAGATATTAGTGCTAGATGTAATAAGACAATAGACTAAGGATATTACTATAATTATGAGAACCAAGTGTTGGAAGGCGAAGTACGATGTGAACACACTGCAAGTAGTTTTTGGTGTCATCTACTTACTAGTGTAATGTTCCTGTACTACCATAGTCACTGTTTGTAGTAATGTTACAGATAACGTTATTTTGAAATAACTGTTTCCAGTAGTAAACTACATGGTCCACTCAGCTTAGGAAAGTTCTGGGAAATTTTGTGTAATCACAGATTTTTGTACGATGGTTGGAGGGGTGTGCCACGAACAATTTACTAAAAATTCTGACCGGTGGGATGTGGGCTTCGGGGTGGGGGAACGTTTAAAAGTAACTTTCTTATGTTTTTCTCACCTAATTCCAAAATCACGGCTTCACCGGAAATGTTTTCCAAGTACAAAATTTAACTAGGTTAAGTTTCCTACAAAAAAGGTCGTGTTCATTTTTCTCTAAGACTAACAGTTCCCGCTTTGCAATGGTTGAAAAAATGCACATTATTGAAAATAGTATTTTAACCCCTTACTGTATAGGTGTCTATATGAAATCTAAACCGGAAAATCATGTGTAGGGTGGCTTAAAAGAGTATTTTCCTTACATGCATATCGGATCAGATGTAGGCCCTAGTTATTTGCGCAAGACATGTGGTCCCATCTCCTGGGCTTTTCAACGAAGATGGTCAGTTTGGAGGGAGCAGTTAATGGAGAACGTGGTTGTTAGAAACATAGGAGAGTGTTCTTTGTTACTGTTTAAAGAAATACTTTGAATCAGCCGAAAAATATGGCATGAAAGTTGGCTGTATGGGGAATGAAAATGATATGCTGCTTTTGATAATAATCGTTTTGCACCTTACAAAGCCGGTGTACCAGAATCGTGCCAAACAATTGGATTTTTATATTTTCGAAACTAAATGTTTTTTTAAAATGCAAGTGCCAGTAATTTCTGAATGTAAGAGATTTATGTAGTGTACTAGTAATATAACTAATGATGAAGGAAGTGGAATAACATTGTGGTCGTTTATTAATTCACCCTAAGTGACTACCACATCGTTACGCTGTCAACAACCATATATAAGCGCTTCCTAGGCCAAAGATCCGTACCCAAAGATTAGAAAGTTGCACAGGTCACACCAGTTTTCCAGAAGGACAATAGGAGTAACCCACTAATTTACAGGCTCATGTCATTAACGTCGATATGCAACAAGATCTTGGAACATATACTGAGTTCGAACATATGAATTACCTTGAAGTGAACAGTCTACTGAAACACAGTCAACACGGATTTAGTAAACATCTTTCTTGTGAAACACGACTAGCCCTTTACTCACAGGAAGTGTTAAGTGCTATCGACAAAGGATTTCAGATTGATTCCGTATTTCTAGATTTACAGAAGGCATCTGACGCCGTACCTCACAAGTGGCTTGTAATTAAACTGCGTGCTTATGGAATATCGTCCCACATATGTGAGTGGAATCTTGATTTCCTACCAGAGAAGTCACAGTTCTTAGTAACTGACGGAAAGTCTTCGATTAAGACAGAAGTGATTTCTAGCGTTCCCAAAGGTAATGTTTTAGGCCGTCTGTTGTTCCTTTTGTATACAAGCTATTAGGTAGACAATCTGAAAAGCCGTCTCAGGTTATTTACAAATGGTAGTGATGCTTATCGTCTAGTAAAGTCATCGGAAGATCCGAACTAATTGCAAAACGATTTAAATGAGCGGTATGAATGGTGAGAAAATGGAAATTGACCCTAAACTTTGAAAAGTGTGAGGTCATCCACAAGAGTGCTGAACGTAATCCATTAAAGTTCGGTTGCACGATAAATTAATCACGTCTAAAGACCGCAAATTCAACAACTACGAATTATAATCAGGAATTACAATTACCACTTAAATTGGAAAGTATACGTAGAAAATGTTGTGGGGATCGCGAACCAAAGATTTTATTGGCAGGACACTTAGAGGTTGCCTTCACTAGGCTTGTCTGTCCACTGTAGGAGAACTTCTGCGCGGTGTGGGATCGTTACGAAATAGGATTAACGGAGTAACATCGAGAAATAGGGGAGAGAGTGTTACGGACATGATACAGGACTTCGGGTGGACATCATTAAACAAAAGTGTTTTTCTTTGCGGCGGGATCTTCTCACGAAGTTTCAATCACTAACTTTCTCCTCAGAAAGTAGAAATATTTTGCTGACGGCGACGTACAGAGGGAGAACGATCGTCACAATAAAATAAGAGAAATCAGAGCTCGCACGGAGAGATATAGATGTTAGTTTTTTCCGCTATCTGTTCGAGATTGGAATAATAGACAATTTCTGTAAAAGTGGTTCGATGAACCCGCCACCAGGCACTTATCTGTGATTTGCAGAGTAGAGATGTAGATGCAGATGTCAACGATAAACAGCAGGAACTTGCCACTTCACCAATCCAATCTCTTTCCCACCAACATTACATAGGTCACTGACAACGTGAAACATGCAAATGATACACTTTTCAGCCACACGACCTATGAATTAAAAAACGCCTTCAGTCTCAATTTTTCGTGTTTTATTCAGTACACGATGCATTTAGGACCCCGTGGGTCCATTTTCAGGTGTAATTCGTCTTAATACATGCTGTATTTGTTCACTTGAATGAGATGAAATGCATATTCCAAATAATCCATGAAAATCGTTTTTAACGTTTTACTAATGCTGTGACTGAAGGCGTTTTTTAATTCATACCTCGAGTGTATTGAGAACAGTCACGTTTAAAGCTGCAAAATATGGATAAAATTAAACTTCTCAGCCATTCTTTATAGGAACATATTTTAGATAACAGGTCATTTAATAATTACAACTAATTAAGAACTTCCTTAAAATATAGTACACAGTATATAATATATATGCGGTATCTGTTCATGTCTAAAACAAGAGAACCGCATATATATATATATATATATATATATATATATATATATATATATATATATATATATATATATAAGGTGTGAGGACGGCAAATGATCCCTTCAGTACAGATACACACCAAGCTCGAACACTTACGGGAATGGGAAGCTCGAACACTTATGGGAATGGGTGAAATGTCGCGAGTAATGAAAATAATGGACAAGCGACAGGATAAACTGAAAATTTGGGTCTGACGGGAGACATTCTAATAGTCTGTGCAGTTGTGCCGACCGCTGTGTCTAGATGAAGTAGTTGACAACGCATCCGCCTAGTAAGTGTCAGACGCGGGTTCGAGTCCTCACCCAGCACAAACCTTCAGCATTCCCCACTGATATAAATGATCGTCCACTGGCAGCTAATTACTTTACTTCCTTTGTATCTTGGTGTGGTATATAAATCCGAGCTGACTGAAGCTACATTACCTACTCACATAAGAGAACTGTACAGGTAGTGCTGGTGTCGTACAGCCCGTCTGTGAACTGAGAAGCGAGCAGCAGTCGTGGTGGGGGAGTACCATTTGCTGAAAGGACCCAACTAGCATACAGAATGACAAAGAATCAACTTTCCCTCAGTGAGTATAGAACACTGTGCAGGGATTTACGTAAAATCTGTCCACATTCGTTTCGGCGTTAGTACTACTGGTAACTCATAACTGTATCCAGTGAGCAGTAACGCACTTTGTGGGAAATAAACACCCCCCTGGGCGTGTCTGCGCAGTGCATCGCCAGTGATTATTAAGGCTATCTGCGGAAGGATCGGTATAGCTTTGTCAAAAACCCTGTAGTTGCTTCTTGTGACGTAGTAAGGTAGGGATTGAGTAATCGCCTACTCGCTCTTTAGTTTGCACAATTACTAGCGAGGGAAATGCATGACCACAATCCGGCGACCTGTCCTCTCTCACATCTCTGCCCTCCACCCCCTCTCCCCCTTACCCCATCACATCAGCTTGTCACATTCCCAGAACACAAATTATCCTTTAAAATGTCTCTACTACGCTTGGAAGAGGTAAATACATTTAATATTTGTTCTTAACCGACTTTATTCAGCAATAAACATAACCAGTATACCGTTAGAATGCTATTGTTAATAATATGCGCTTTTTCCATCCCCTGCAGCGGAGAAACTATTAGCTCAGAGAAAAAATGAATAGGATCTTTTTTGCAGGAAATTTAATTTAGTTTACACTTGTACTGGTAAACATTTTTACTATAAACAATAGTTTTCGGGTTATCTGATAAAAACATGAAAAAGTAATCTCTCAAATCATCCCACACCAGCCCACACTCCAATGGTCAGGAATTTTAGCGTGTTGTTCATGGCATTCCCTTCTACCACTGTGCGACTACTCGATTTTCTTCCTCTTTTCGACGTTTTTTGGTCTTCTTTCACTGGGTTATCATAAATAGTATTCATATCGATCAACTACTTTCCTCTTCCTTAGCATCACACTCAGTTGTTTTTCTGCTACTATTACTGCCTATGATACTTTCTGTAGTAGTCTCCAGTATTGAAAGGGCGCCTTTTTTGCAAAAATAGTCTGACCTGGAATGTCTCCTAGTCCTCCCTACTCTCTTGGGGACCAGCTATAGCTGCCGATGAAACTCATGCACTTCCTACAAACACAGCTTCAACCAGAAAAGAATAATTTAAATGAGAATCTCTGAAAATATTTCTATTGCCCAGTTCTTGAGATCCTTATCACGATCGTTATGTCACAGACGTTTAACAGCCAATCTTTCGAAACTATATCTTGAGCTTCGTCGATGTGTAGCCTTTGATAACGTGTATTACGTTGAAGAGAAGTGCTGCTACAATGTAATTCAGTTCCCATTTCTTATCTTATCTGACATCAACTAACATTAGGTACCTTGCCTTTGCCTTGGGTCCGTCAGAAAGAAAGATTTTTATGTCGACACTGAATTCCATTGCACCCATTTCAATAAATATTACGAATAAAAACATTCCAGAGATCAAAATGAAACTATCTGTAGATTACTGTGCACCAAGCACCAACATAAAAAAATCTTTTATACCCAAGCCGTCTCTGCACGAGGTGGAGAACTTATTTTGTCTCACCCTTACATGAATGGGCTGTTTCGTTTAGCATACGTATTTAGTTTTTTTTTTTTCTTTGCAGTCCGATAATATAACATTCACGTATCAGCTCCTGTACATTTAGGTATCAAATATCGTGGTTTTCTCAAAGCCCCATCTCTCAACCTCGCAAGTAACTTTTTCGTGAGTTACTCCTTTTTACTGTGTTCTTCCAGCGCAGATGAATTAATGATACCTAAATAATTTCTGCATTTCTCTCTTCATACTATCATAAATGTAGAAAAGTATAACGCTTTTACAGTTCCTATTTGTTATACCTATGGTATGAAGATGAAGTGGAGGAACGCAGACCCGGCTCTAGTTTTCTGTTTTTCTTTTTTTTCAATTTTTACGTAGAATTTGAATCTAAGAAAAATACTGGCTTACTGAGGTAATCTGCCTAAATATGCACGTTATTCAGGTAACTAATAATAAAAATAACGTGTAGAGCGCGCTAATAAAGCGATTATAATTTTGAAATACCATGATATTTATTATTTCTGGCTTTTTGAGCTTCAAACTGGTTTTCCAGTCCATTTGCAAACAGAGTTAATAGTAATTAAAGGACGAATAAAACAACATCGCAATCGCATGTTATTATGGAATCACGCTATAGTCAGAATTTTCATCTAAATGTGTAAAAGTCATTTAATGTGAAGGAATAGTATTAGAGCAAAATGCAGGTAAAGACTTCGCATGTGCGCAGAAACGTTTTGGTTCCGACGTATTCAGAATGTAAATTGACAAAAGGAACTTAAATATAAATCAGGACGACTGATATCATCTCGCTAAGTCTGTCGATAAAATAATACTGTGACGACATGACCTTGCATGCTGGACAAAACTCCTCGGATTAGTTGTGTGGAGAGATGAAGGAGAATAGTTTGCACGAGACAAGAACTAAATACCTGTATACTGGATTGGAATATGATCTGGAAATTCTCGTGTACTTTTTGCATAAAATGGAAATGAACGTTTGGCGTCATTGGCCGGGAGGCCCCTTGCGGCGTAAGTCCGGTCGCCTTGGTGGAGGTCTTATTACATTCGGCTCCACAATGGGTGACCTGCGCGCCTAATGGGGATGAAATGATGATGAAGACAACACAACACCCAGTCCCTGAGCGGAGAAACTCCCCGACCCACCCGGGAATCGAACCCGGGCCCATAGGACGGCAATACGTCAGGCTGACCACTCAGCTATCAGGACGGACAGTTTTTGCAAATATATTTTATGCAATATGCCCAAGGGAACCACGCATGTCTGGTCCGGAGGCAGTGGCCAAAAATATTTCTATGGTCACTATGATTCTGGGTGACCATAACACTAATCAGAGCTGGTCGTTCACATTTAGTTCACAGCAAGACCAAATTTTGCGAAACGCTATGGGAGAGGTACTCCTCTTGTGTCTTCGCTGTTAAACTCGGTATGATGTAGGTCCACATCTACTGCTCAAGATTTTCGTTCTGGGCCTAAGGAATGGCTGTCCGAACTACTGCAGGCAGATGTTGGGCATTTTACAAATCGGTGTCAACCCCCGCAACACCTGCTCCAGAGGCCACTGTACTTCGGAATGCAACAACGCCAGCACATCTTAGATACTGCTGTTGAAATACACTACGGTTAAGTAGGCAACTTACTAATGTTCTGTATCTTTTAAAATAACATCCAGGCTAGCAGCTCTGAGGCAGTTATAAATAAAACAAGTATGTTATTGTTTTCCTTCTAATCTTAATAGATGATAGTAAGTGTAATCATATAGCTGTGGTGCAAAATAGACATATTTTCTAGAAATAAAAGCCATTGCTTAAAATTTTACTTAAACTGCTGGCGCTGGGTCACTAAAACAGTGTAGTTGTTACTAATTCCAACTGACACACTCAAATGCCATTTTGGTAGTTACCACTAAAACAGTTTACTTGTTACTATTTGCAACTGACACACTCAAATGCCATTTTGGTAGTTACTAAATGTAATTAACATACAATATCCACTGAAACTAAATAAATGCAAGAAACACGTCATCTTTCACTAACTTCTCATAGTGGGTTGTAAAAAAAAACTTTACTGCATCAAATATTGAAGCTAACAATAGACTGATTTCTGTGTATTTCCACATAAGTGACGTGTCGCCTCTAGTGCCTCGCTACAGAGTATTAATGTAATTATCAATTCTGCTTGTTACCCACATTGTCTTTCCTTCCGTGAAAATACTGAATACAGTACTGAATAAGTCTGTGACATGCAGTAGGCATGAAGTACAACACAAACTGTAGTGTAATCGGATTCAAAAGTACTTTGTTGTTGTTGCTGTCGCTGCGGGAACAACTCCGTATAGCACACTTTTCAGACAGTTTCCACATATATCACTGAATGTACCTGCAAAACTGTACCACTGTATCACATATAGCTGAAAAGATATGATGTTCCGGCGTATCGACAAGCGCCGGCACGAAGATGAAGAAAACAAGAGCAGAGAAGGCTGTGAGACGACGTCAGCCAATAGTCTGCTGACTAGGACCGCACCACGACAGAAGCGGTCTCTACAAGAAGACAATATAAGTGGCACCCCTGCTATGTTCGGCCGCACAGTACTAGACCAGCACTAGGAGAGCACTACGGTAGCAGTTATTAGACATCCGTATTCATTTCTTATATGGACACAGTATATAGAGGAACACACTGGTTGTTTGCGCGTCGCCCATCGCTTGCGACACGTTCTTGTAGTACAAAGTTAAGTATTGTCTATCTTGAAACTTCTGGCAGATTAAAATTGTGAGCCCGACCGAGACTCGAACTCGGGACCTTTGCCTTTCGCGGGCAAGTGCTCTACCAACTGAGCTACCGAAGCACGACTCACGCCCGGTACTCACAGCTGTACTTCAGCCAGTACCTCGTCTCCTACCTTCCAAACTTTACAGAAGCTTTCCTGCGAACCTTTCTTTCAGGAGTGCTAGTTCTGCTAGGTTCGCAGGAGAGCTTCTGTAAAGTTTGGAAGGTAAGAGACGAGGTACTGGCAGAAGTAAAGCTGTGAGTACCGGGCGTGAGTCGTGCTTCGGTAGCTCAGTTGGCTAGTGCGGCTCTCGCAGCCGAGCGAAGCAGACGTGCGGTGTGTGCTCTCCGCTGTCAGAGAGAGCCCGCGCGCCTTGTTTACTTTCTTCGGCCGACACTAATGGGACGCCGTAGCGCTACAAGACCATGGCAAACCAATACAGAAGATCAACCTTGAAATTCACATTTCGGAACGACTTTACCCGACCAAAGGCGCTCGAAGTCGAACGCTTTTTAAAAGAGGAAGCCAAGATCCCGGCTGCCGACATTGTCGGCATTCACTTTTCGATCGTCAGTAGCACGGTCTATGTAAAGCTCATAAACGAAACTACATGCGACAAGGTGCTTCGTGAGATGAAACAAGAACTCCGCTTCTGCCACGCAGATGGCAATGTTGGCAACGTCGAGGTTGGCCATGCCGCAATGGGACTGCGGACTATCCGCATATTCGAACTTCCATTTGAACTCCCGGCGGCAGAAGTTGTAGCGGCGCTCCGCCCCTACGGCACGGTACACGAACACGTGGCTGAAAAATAGACCCAGTTTAAGACGTATCCCGTACTCAATGGAGTACGCCAAGTGCGCATAGATCTCCAACGACAGGTGCCATCCTATCTACATATAGGAGGATGCCGGGCCATAGTTATTTATGACGGCCAGCCGAAGACGTGTTTCGGATGCGGCAAAGAAGGACACCTTCGTTCCGAGTGCCTCCAGCGTCGGATCACACAACTCCCACCGAAGGACGTTGCACCACCAGCGGCGAAGACTGTTCTACCCGTGACTTACGCGGCGGCGCTCACGACGTTCTCCACACAACAGACACGGCCGACCGCTTCAGCGGTACAAGAATCACTTTCCACGGACAAAAACCTGGATGATCCGCCGACCTGGCCAGTGGTGGAAAATAGTACTACGACTCTGGAGCTACCGAACGCGACAGTCATTGACGCCGGCAAGATGGCAATTGATTCCCTTATTGTACCGACCGAAGCGTTTCTTCCGGCGGAGCGTGAGTCAGTGCCGTCTTCTGACAATGAAGGCCATGTACGGAAACAGCGATCACCGAAACGCCGAAAGCGCCGTCGTCGGACCGTGTCGGAACACAGCGGTTCGCATTCGGCCGGGGAAGAACAACTGACCCCTCAAGAAGCCAGCCGCGAAGCTGGGGCTGTTTCTACTGACTCCAACCTTGCAGAACAGACAGAAAAACATGCAGCTTTCGAACATCAGCCCATTGACAGAAACAGTGAGCAGCGGGAAGGTACCAGTGCAGGCAGCGAAGTCGCCCGGTCCCTTACTACCAAACATTCCGAGGCTATGGAACATGAACAGACATCCCGCGCCCGCTTCGTGGGCCGAGGACGTCGAGACACAAGATCCCGACCCGCGGCCAGCTGAGGCGCCGCCGGATCATGCAGCATAAGCAGCACAGGGAGGACCGCGTTTGGCGGGGGGTGACATTACTTCCGATGTTCGCTTCTCTCCAATTCAACATGGATAATCTCGCCCAAACAACGCGTTGCCAGGCTTACCGCCTGGCGACAATGAATACCAACATGATCAGTTCTCCTGTCAAGATCTAACTTTTGAAAGAAACCATACGAGCCATGGGAGTTGACTTTGTTTTCCTACAAGAAGTGAAAACGACTGCACTCCCGCACTTTTACGGTTACGCCACACATGTGACGCCCGGTAGCCCTGCAGACACCGGAGTGGCGATATTAGTGCGTGAAGGTATTGAAGTTACCGACGTCACGTTTCTTCCCTCCGCGCGAGGAATAGCATTTACGGCACTCAACACCCGTTTCATTAATGTTTACGCGCCGTCGGGTACCACAAGACGTTGAAACACGTATGTAACATAGCAGCGATGGCGAGGCATTGTAGCATCTGTGACCAGAGAGTATGCGCTTGACCGCGCGAGTGTTGCGAGCGGTTCTCAGTCTGTCAAGTAGTCGTTGCGAGTCTGTCAGTCGTTGCGAGTCTGTAGCTCTGTCTAGTTGTCGCTATGCAGAGCAGTACTCTGTCAGTCAGTCGTTGCGAGTCTGTAGCTCTGTCTAGTTGTCGCTATGCAGAGCAGTACTCTGTCAGTCAGTCGTTGCGAGTCTGTCAAGTTGTCGTTGCGAGTCTGTAGCTCGGTTTAGTTGCGAGCAGTTCGCTACTAGTCGTCATGTAGTGCAGTACGCTAGTAGTCGTCATGCAGAGCGGTCGGTCAGTAGTAGCAGCCCAGTGCGGTTGTGTGATGTAGGCGGTCGGCAACACTGGTCAAGATGCTGAATGAGGTATACTGTTAATTAATATAATCATTAGATAATGTAAAATTTATTTATTGTAATTAATCTCCAACAAGTGCCCCAATAATAATTTTTAATTTCAAAAGCATTTTTTCAAAAATTTTATTTTTTATTGAACTAAAGATTTCGTTGCACTTCTCATTTCATTCAACTTCTTTTAAAGAAAATTTTCAGTAAAATTATAGAAAAGAGGAATATTATTATTTGCAATGCAGTTCCTCCAAGCCGTGCGCAAAGATAAGAGCAGAAATTTGACATCCAGTTATTCTGAGGTAAGACTTTAATTCTGATTGATTTACACAGGGCCAAAGACCGATATTCCGGTTTAATTGAATCCTTATTATCACTGATATTTTCTTGTCACTGAATGGACTTTAATTTTTTATGAAAAACTTATACTTGACTCAGATTGCGAATTTCACATTTTTGTTGCCATTGTCAGTACATTTGATTGTGGACAGGTTACGCTTAGAGCAATGTCCATTGGCATTCATAAATAATATTACTGTCTTGTAAATTTTTGTGGGGAGGCTACACTTGGCGACACCCAGTCCAAGATCGAATTTCGTTGAGAATCTTTTGAGCGACAGTCAGATATCTGCTCTTATTTGCTTAGAGATAATTAGGATTTAGTGCAACGCTTTTATTAATCTTGTGACTTTCTTTCTACAGGTCAACGGCAATTCGTTGCTCTATTGTATTTGTGTGTTGCTTTTGCATTTGTGCTTATTGTTTTGTGAATAATTGTGACTGTTGTTAAAATGCCGCGAAAGACTGTGAATAGTGTATCGCGAGGTATTATGAACGAAATAAGCGAATTAAATAACTTCACCAATAATACTAGTGACACGCAGTGTAATCATGACAATCCTGCGTCCACTAACAATCAGTGCATTCCAACCACTAATGATGACTTTCACCTTAATGATGAACAAACGAACTCAATTGTCTCGTCTGTTAACTTGACGACAATTGATGACGCGGAGCGGTCTATAGTAATGAGCGCTGCCGAGCTTAACACACCCGATTTAGAAAATCTAAGTAATGTACAGACAAATTTGTCTAATGAAAATGAACAGGATACACAAGGTACGACAGATTTATTTAATTCCGAAACAATGACTGATAGTATACATTTGACTGACAAACCTTTTTGTAAATCTCAAAATGACCAAATGGTTACAGAAAGTGAAACAATTCCAGATCCACTGTTGAACAGCACAGAGAATAGAAATGCTGACCTTGAGTCGAATCCAATTATGGCTTTGTTGCGACAAATGAGTAAACAACAGAGTGAAGATTTCAGACAACTTAGCGAACAGGTCAAAAAACAGAGTGTGGATAGCAAACAAGATAACGAAAATCTCAAACAACAACTTAGTGAACAGGCGAGACAACAGAGTGAAGATTCCAGACAGCTTAGTGAACAAATTAGAGACGTTGCCGCGTAGTGCCATGACACTAAGGAACAGTTGCGCGCGGAAATTGAGGCTTGTTCACGAAAAAATAGCGAAGAAATTAAGTCTGTTGCGCAAGAATTAAGGGAAATGCAAACAGCCGCAACAGAAACACTCAGAGACGAAATTATCGGAGTCGCTAAACAATGCTCTGAAAAAGCTGCACAATTACGGGACGAGTTTAGAGCAATGACGGTAGAACTTTCGCGCACTATGGACGCAAAGATAGACGCGAAATTCGAACAGCAGAACACTCAGATTAACGAGCGCTTTAATCAGCACATACAGAACAGTGATACGCGTTTCCGCAGATTTATTCAGGATCAAAACAAAGTAAAACGTCAGGTTATGGAAACAATCACTGCACAAAGACAAGAGGACAAACGTAAAATGTTCGCGAAAGCGAAGACGTATGTAGACAATAATATTACTACAGTGTCCGACAAAATTAATACCATAGAACAGTTGAACGCGGAATTACGGGATGAAATTTCTGATCTTAAATCAAAAACAGATACACACACAGTAAATATTCAAACAGTGACAGACAGATTCGAACAATTAGATCTAACACAGGATTGCGATGTCATCAAAGCTGATGTTAAAAAACTGAGCGAAACTACGCGCAAGTTGCAAAAACAGATTAATGCGTCTGATTCTAAAACCGATGATCAGGTTAAAATACTGACTGAAAAATATGATGAATTGGCCAGTCGTATTGATGTTATCGAAAATACTAATGACAATAAATCAGACGATACTGCACCTGTTTCATTTATCCAAACACCTGAATTTCAAAATTTACAGCAGACAATTAATGAGATCGATTCATCTAACAACACGTTACGTAGGAAGTTATCAAATTTACAACAAGAAGTAACAGAGATGAAAAACATTTCAGTTAATAACATACCACAACAGGCGCCACTTTATGAACATTTGTCAGAGTCACGCAGCGTGTATAATGTGAACAATTTACAGAGACTATGCGAATTAAAATCCGAAAAGCCACGCGACTTAAAATCTGAAAAGCCACGCAACTTGAAATCCGAAATGACACAGACGAACAGATTCACACACAAACCTGAACGTGTTATCAAACTGAGTGACGAGAACGTAGATTTCGAGCAATTTGCATTTGTAAGAAAATCTAAGGAATTTAATAATGACAGAACACAGGTACACGCTTTGAGCTGTATACCACAATTTATCTTTGTACATTCACCGCTATTACCTGTAATGCAGAAACTAGCTTTGAACCAGATGCGACAATTTATTTTTGTATTTTCATCAGCATTACGTATTATACAGAAACTGGAATTAGCAAGAATACAGGGATTTACTTTTGGAATTTTACCGCTATTGCCTATAACACAAAAGCTAAAATTTATTTGCAGTGCGTAATTGACCTCAGGGGATTCATTACGCTTTAATGAATATGTGCCGTAGCGAGCATAGGGCCCCGAGCTGTAGTAGTGCTATTTCATCTTTAGTTTTCTGCACTGCTGCCTTTTCTTCTACTATCCTTTATATCTATCCAAACTGCTCTTTAACTATTGCTCTATCTAGGATTAAGAATATGTAATGAAAACCGGATATGACAAATCTTTTACCGAATGTGACAATTTTCAGTAGGCACTCCCGTAATGACAACTATCGCCGTATTTTTAATTACAGAGAAAATCGTAATCATCAGTATGTACAAAATTTTCGGCAGTCGCAACCACATTTTTGTAACAATAGGTGTTTCACAACAACAACATCAAAACCAGCCGGTTAACATACCTAACCAACAATGGAATACACAAGGTCAACCAGGCTTTAATGTTTCGCCGCGTGGACGTATAGCCCCTGGTCCAACAAATAGTAACGCACGGGAGCAGAGAAACAACTATGTACAAAGAAGGCAGTATTTCAATTCCTATCGCAATACACCGTATAGGAATGACTATTATGACAGACGTAAAAATAATGAGCACAATTCTCGGCGTACATTTAATAACAGTCGATCTTATGAGCAGCAACAACATCAGCAACAACAAATAATCATGAATGAACCCGACAGTAGGTACCATCCAGAGCGTAACACGTCTGGAAGAAGTAATAGAACAGTTCAAATAGTCGAAATGCCACAGAATCCTCCTAATAATAATAAAACGTCAGATAGAATCTGACTAGATAATGTACAGGACGCATCTTGCAATAATACAAGCACTACCTTAGACGCGCAAAATGTTGTTCACGAAAATGTAATTACTTTTGACGACATCAGAGACACTCTCTTGCAGGAAAGACCAGTTATTCAGAAAACCATTTCACATCCTGTTATCGAAATTAAAATTGGTTCATCGAAATTCTCAGCAGTAATTGATTCCGGATCACCAATATCAATAATAAATGAGGAGACTTTTAATGAGTGCAACAAAGAGAATACCTATCCGACATTACCTTTAGGCAAAACAAAAGTGAAAGGAGCAGTACCGAGTAAAGGAGTAGACGTTAAATTACAGACGCATTTATCATTTTGTATTGGAGGTCATACTTTCCACTCAAATTTTTGGATTGTTCCTTTATTGACAACAGACGTAATTTTAGGTACGAATTTTCTGGTACAACACGACGCAGTTATTGATTTTCAAAATTCTTATTTAATGCTAAAGGACGAAAATGTACAATTGGCTTTAGAGTTTCAGCATTCATTGTCTGCGGAAGAACAAACAATTAACCGCACAGAGGTCTATTCCGCAACACGCAACTTAGACTGTAATTCTGCATTGTTCACGGATACGTACGTACATAACTATAATACTCCAGACGAAGCTGACTACGACGTAATACAGATGATTTCCGATAAAGTTAAACAAAGCAGTGCAAATACAGACGACGAACGCACGCAACTACGCAAAATTCTTTTACAGCAAGCTACATGGACACGCATGTTACGAGCTAGAAACATTTCTCCGATCTATATATCCAAGTACCACGCTTCTTCGAACCCCTGTGAAAGATTAATGAAGGAAATTGGTAAACTGTGTAGAATATACTGCCACAAGAGACATATTGATTGGGATACACACATACTCTCATTCCAAGATGTAATTAATTCCATTCCAAATGAATCCACTATGCTATCTCCGACTGTTATACTGAAAAACGTTGAACCACCGAACAAAATTAAAGAATTAGTAAAATTACCCAAATGTAGGCGACTAAGACACCACGAAATAATTGACATTGCGCTGAAGAACATCAAACGTGCCGCAGAGCGCCGGAGAAGACAGCAAAAACAGGTTTGTACACGCCGCGACTTTCACGTTGGACAGAAGATATTAGTACGTACACACTATTTATCCAGCAAATTAAAAGGTAAGTGCAGTAAATTTGAACTTCTATACGCAGGTCCGTATCGGATTCGCAGCATCCTTCACCCCAATGTTGTACACGTCGAAACTTTGAGAACTAGAAAATCGAAAGGCAATCACCATATCTCAAACATTAAACCGTTTATTCAGTGAAACCACTGTATGATTCAACACACTATGATGCCATTTACTAATGCAATTATTTCACGTGACTAATTACTGATGATTATCGTATTTTTTCTTGGCAAGTGCCCGGCAAGGTAAGGTTAGCAGGTCGCTTTTCTTGTCGTTACACATCAGACCGTGCATATTTTTCCAAATGAACTTACGTATTTTATGAATAATTAAGCAATTCTATGTAATGACGTATTAATTTTATCAAATTCTCTCTCCATTAAAGTCTTTAATTCTCGCCTCGATTAACTACACTACATACAAGCTGAACACAACGAACGTCACATTTTGTCTTTTTATGTATGATTGTATTCCAGTTTTGTTTATATGCACTGTGAAATAGTTAAGATATAACACACACCAGTCGATTTTGACTTTTTTTTTTTTTTGCCCTATGATATCTCAACATCGTGACTGTTTTACATTTTTCCTTTTGCTGCTGCATTGTGATATTCTGTGTACATTTTTGCATCTGAACACTGTCAATGTCTTTGACATATTACGTTTTCTGTCATGTTATGCTGTATGCTTAAGTATGTTACCATAAACCAGTCCTTATTTAGTGGGTATATGATTTAAATGCAGGACATTAATCTCTGTCATCAATTTCAGAAAGAAATAATGCATGTAAGAAATAAATTCAACAGAAATGGGAATTTCACCTACGGGATAAACGAAAGGAGATGCAATAACTTTATGAGGAAGAGTAAATGGATCAGGATTAACAAGCATTAACAAGACTATACTATACTCATCACAGAATAGCAGTATTAACTAATTTTTTCTTTCAGAATACAAGGTGATTGATGCAGGCTGTCAGACAGAACTACACATCTTAGTTTTAGTGATGAAATATGCTAGAGATAAGGAATAGTTATGTAATGAGTAATGAAGTGATTTTTTGCAGATGATAATGAATACTGATGAATAATGATGAAGGATATGATGTTATAAATAATGAAGTTTTTCTTTACAGATGATGATAATGGTGAAGTTATGATGATATGGATAATGAAGTTTTCTTTACAGATGAGGATAATGTTGAAGTTATGTATTTATGTTATGTAGTTATTTAAGTATTTGTTGCAGTTTGCTTTGACAGCAGGTGTTATATTGCATAGTAGGATGACGGAAAGTTTTGGAAAGGACAGCTATGGAACACATTATGTACACATTTCACTACCGGTTAATTCGAAGTTCACTACTTTTCAGCATAGTGTGCGTTTCTTCTTTCAGGTCAATAATCCGTTTTTGTATTTTTTCCAGGAGAAGCTTTTCATGATACTTACTAAACCTGTTAGTTATTATACCTGTTCTAGTATTTGCATTTTTATTTTTTACCCATTTGTGTCTATCGTTTATAAATGTGATCACATGTACTGCCTTGTTACATAACCTTGCTACAGCTGACTCATGACGAATGACGTTACCTATCCTCATTTGCTGCAATAGGTCAAAAGCAAATAGTGTTATGTTTCAGCAATTAATTATCGATCCCAACGCAATGCATTGCTACCAAAAAAATGTATTACCAGTCCCACATAATGTCACTAGTTTATGATAATTCTGAATAATACTGATTAGCTCTGAATAGTATGTCGCTTCAGTAATGACTTCTTAATGAGACAAAAAAAAGTATATATTTAAGATAATGCTTTGTCACTAGCTAATAACTGCCACTGTTTATTGTAATGAGACTACTTATAATGCCCATGATTATTAATGCTTTGATTGTAACTAGCTGATTTTTAATAATGACTTTGTAATGATCGGAATATTACTGAATGAGGAACACTGTTTATTGTAATGAGACTACTTATAATGCCCATGATTATTAATGATTTGACTGTAATTAACTGATTTTAATAATGACTTTGTAATGATCTCAATACTACTGAAGGAGGAACACTGTTTATGGTAATGAGACTACTTATAATGCCTGTGATTATTAATGCTATGACTGTAATTAACTGATTTTTAATAATGACTTCATAATAATCTGAATAATACTAAATGATGATTCTATTCAATACTTGCTGGCCACTGAGTGCCAATAATTAATGTCACTTGAAGAATTGTTATTAATTATGCCATTAATTAGCCCTTTTTTTTCTCCATGTTGAGTTTTCATGTTTTGGTTAATGGCCAATGAGTGCCAATAATTTGTATCACTCCATGTATTATGTTAAAGCTAGGCCAATAATTGACTCTCCTTTTCAACTAAGACTTCTGATGAACATTATTCTGTCATACTAAATATACTTTGTAACTGGCCAAAGACCGCCACTGTTTATTGTAATACGATTACCCATGATGCCAGCTAGTGATTCTTAATAGATTGGAATGACACTTAATTAATTAACTATGGTACTGTTTAATAATGCTTTGTAATTAATTAAGGCTAATAATTCTTACTATATTAGAATGACAAATGATTAATTAACGACAAATGATTAATTAACTGTAATTAGACAAATGATTAATTAACGACAAATGATTAATTAACTGTAATTAGACAAATGATTAATTAACTGTAATTAGACAAATGATTAATTAACGACAAATGATTAATTAACTGTAATTAGGAAAAGGCTAATGATTATTATTGGAATGACAAATGATTAATTAACTGTAATTAGGAGAAGGTTAATGATTCTTAATTATATTCTGTAACTGAAAAGAATGTGATTATTTCATAATACTTTGTAACCAGGAAAAGAAGGCTACTGATCCTATGTAAAACAATTAATGAACATTTTTCTGTAATACTACATACTTGGTGCAGAAATGTTCAATAACTGGGCTATGAATGCCACAAACTACTAATTAAGTCTGTAATTGTCAATATTATGTGACATCATGTCCTTCTCCTCATAAGCTAACTACCCTGAATTACTGCAATGTCCATTTGTCCTGTTTATCCTAGTGATCATGGAGCACTATCTTTGGTTTTGCACTAATTCTACGTTGGTGTGCCTTGTAAGAGCGTGGTGTTGACACGACATGCTGTCCACCACCGTGAGCGATGAAGACGTTATTATGGTCCCACTGTTTGGTGTACCTAATGTACTGCCAAAATGAAAACATGGAACATTACTACGACAATTCAGTGTCTTGGCTACACTGATAAATTCTGATGGGAAAAGAACTTCAAGTTGTGTCACTTGGTGTTGTACTTCTGTGGAAAGATATGGACTTTCAGAACAGCTGTGTGCAATCTAAAGTGCTACAACCATGATGCAATCCTTCCCTTTCCTATCCTAATTCTTGTCACATAAGAAAATCATTTTTTTTTGGTAACATCATTTCTGTTCGTAGGTTATACATTTTTTTTCGATTCGCTGAACTCCAGTGCGAGTACACTTATGTCACTTGTCAACATAATATTTTGCCAGTCTGTTTATTTGTTCTGAATATGCTAAAGAATATTTTCAGTGCCTGTGCACTTTGTTATCTGTCAAAAAATTTGTATATACATTTTTCTGATTTGCTACTATGTTTTGTATTCACATTTTGTCTTTGTCTGATATATTTTGTACTTAGTGCGTGTGCACAACATTTAAATATTCTGTAAGTTGTAGGATTTTGTTAATTAAAGAAAAATTTTGCCGCGCTTGGCAAGTCCAAATGACTCACCATCGCTGCCAAATTTTTGCCCCCCCCAGTGGAGGGTTATGAAACACGTATGTAACATAGCAGCGATGGCGAGGCATTGTAGCATCTGTGACCAGAGAGTATGCGCTTGACCGCGCGAGTGTTGCGAGCGGTTCTCAGTCTGTCAAGTAGTCGTTGCGAGTCTGTCAGTCGTTGCGAGTCTGTAGCTCTGTCTAGTTGTCGCTATGCAGAGCAGTACTCTGTCAGTCAGTCGTTGCGAGTCTGTAGCTCTGTCTAGTTGTCGCTATGCAGAGCAGTACTCTGTCAGTCAGTCGTTGCGAGTCTGTCAAGTTGTCGTTGCGAGTCTGTAGCTCGGTTTATTGCGAGCAGTTCGCTACTAGTCGTCATGTAGTGCAGTACGCTAGTAGTCGTCATGCAGAGCGGTCGGTCAGTAGTAGCAGCCCAGTGCGGTTGTGTGATGTAGGCGGTCGGCAACACTGGTCAAGATGCTGAATGAGGTATACTGTTAATTAATATAATCATTAGATAATGTAAAATTTATTTATTGTAATTAATCTCCAACAAGTGCCCCAATAATAATTTTTAATTTCAAAAGCATTTTTTCAAAAATTTTATTTTTTATTGAACTAAAGATTTCGTTGCACTTCTCATTTCATTCAACTTCTTTTAAAGAAAATTTTCAGTAAAATTATAGAAAAGAGGAATATTATTATTTGCAATGCAGTTCCTCCAAGCCGTGCGCAAAGATAAGAGCAGAAATTTGACATCCAGTTATTCTGAGGTAAGACTTTAATTCTGATTGATTTACACAGGGCCAAAGACCGATATTCCGGTTTAATTGAATCCTTATTATCACTGATATTTTCTTGTCACTGAATGGACTTTAATTTTTTATGAAAAACTTATACTTGACTCAGATTGCGAATTTCACATTTTTGTTGCCATTGTCAGTACATTTGATTGTGGACAGGTTACGCTTAGAGCAATGTCCATTGGCATTCATAAATAATATTACTGTCTTGTAAATTTTTGTGGGGAGGTTACAACGTCACGACCGCGCCAGATTCTACTCCACAGATGTCGCTCCCCTTTTCCTTGGACGATACGACCACAGCGTCTTCGCCGGCGATTTTAATTGCGTACTTCACCCCAAGGACCAAATCCCACATTATATGCCTTGTCCGGAACTGGGTGCGATGATCCAAGAACTTCACTTGTGCGACACGTGGGAAAAAGTCCACGGTAACCGCTCTGGCCACACTCATCTTACCAGTCATTCGACCAGCCGACTTGACCGCATATATGTGTCACAAGATCTCACACAAGGTGTGGTGGACGCCGAATTATGGCCTCAAGCCTATTCCGATCACAGTGCCTGTATCTGCACTATACACCTACGCCCCCAACAAGTCTGGCGCAGCAATGGCTTTTGGAAGCTCAACGTTACTCATCTCCAGGACCTGGATTGCCGTCGGCAAGTTGCAGCAACGTGGACTGACTGTGAACGCCGCCACCCACGATACACCTCGACCCTGGAGTGGTGGCTCCTCTGTGCCAAACCAGCAATCCGTAGGACACTTATGCGATATGGCAAGGACGTGACTGCGTGGCATCGACAGACCCTCGATTTTTACTAAGCGGCACTCAGGGACCTCGACGCCTCACCCCCTTCCCCGGAGAGACAACGTGACCAAATCAGAATCAAGGCTCACATACTATCATTGACGAAGCGTCGACTAGAAGGTGCAGTAGTCCGCTCGCGACGGCACGACCGAACGGTTGCAGAGGAACCCAGTATGCACCACGTTGTGGCGGATAAGCGCCGACAACGTCAACATTTAATCACACAACTCAGGACACACGACGGTCGCTTATGTACGACCCAAGCAACCATAGTAAAGGCGGTGGAGGATCATTTTCGTCATCTTTACAAGGAAAGAACCGTCATTGACGAGGCCACTACTGAAGTGTTACAGCAGATAACACGTACTATCGACGAGGCTACCGTGAATGCACTAACAGAGGAAATCTCACTCGAAGAAGTCGAAGACGCCGTGGACAAAGGTGCGGCCAATAAATCTCCTGGACCTGATGGATTGCCCATCGAATTCTACCGGACTTTGCGTGACATCATGATGCCTCGCTGGGTTATAATGTTCCGCGAACTTATGTCTCCAGACTGTGTTGTGCCGCCAGCGTTTGTAGAAGGTCTCCTCATACCAGTACACAAGCCAGGTGGAGGGCTATCGATTAACGACTATCGGCCGCTTACAATGTTGAACGCCGATTACAAGATTTTCACGAGGATTATGGCGAGCCGTATTAAGACGACTTTGCCGATGATCCTCGCTCCAGAACAGACGTCGCAGGGTGGAGAAGCCAACATACACATGGCCACCGGTGACTGCAGGGACTTAATAGCGATCGCTTCTGCGTGCCGTCTGAGAGCGGCGATCGTCTCCGTCGATTTCAACCGCGCCTTTGATAGAGTGCACCAAAACTTCCTCCTACGAGTGATGGACTGTATGGGATTCCCCCCGGGCCTCATCGACACCCTACGGCGTCTTTGGACAGCAGCCAGCTCACACGTCCAGGTCAATGGAAGGACGGTAGGACCAGTACCCATTAAGAGATCTCTACGACAGGGTTGTCCCCTTTCTACCTACCTTTATGCAATCGCACTCGAGCCACTCCTAGGGGGCCTTAACCACCGCCTATCTGGTATCACGCTGCGGGACGCCACCTTTCGCTATAGGACATACGCTGACGACCTGCTACTGCTGGTTCGTTCCAATGACGAAGTTCAAAGCGTACTAACCTGGATTGAGCGATACGGACAGGCCGCAGGCAGTCTTCTGAACATCAAGAAGTCGGCGGCGTTGGACATTGGGAGTGGTCTCGGACCGGAAGCCCTCGCTCCCCTCCCACCAGTTTCTGATCTGCGATATTTGGGCATCACGTTCAAGAAAGATGAACGTAAAACAGCTGCAGCAAACTACCGACGGTTATTACAGATCATACGCGCAATGGTGCGACAGAACCTGCTCCGGGACTTGAATCAGCTACAACGTGTTGAATACTTGAACCTCCACGTAGCATCCAAACTCAACCACGTGGCACAGGTCCTCCCACTACCGCTGCAGATAGGTCGCCGGCTTCAGGCGGCCTTCAGTTACTACGTTTCCGCAGGTCATAACTTTAAAGTACGATACGACACTCTTACCCTCCCAGTGCACAAAGGAGGGCTGGAATTGATCAACGTCAGGGCGAGAGCAGCTGCCCTTTACATGAGCAACATGAGGAAACGATGGAAAAGTCAATATACCTCTCTCAAGGGTCGTTTACTACAGGTTCTGATGCCAGCCTCTAACGTCCCGCCGGTGTCGGTTGCGCACGTCGCACCACAGCTCTCCCATGTGTCGACCTTCATTCCTGATTACAGCTATGTCAGCTTGAACCTCTCCGCCACACGTCCACCGAAGGCGAAAGATTTTTATACCAACCTTCTGCGGGCTCTTCACCATAACGTGGTGGAATACAAGTACCCTACGGTTCACTGGCCAAGAGTGTGGAAAACGATACACCACCACTTTCTGTCATCCACGGTGCGTTCGAAGTGGTATCAGATCGCCAACAAAAAATATGCCACACACCAGCGACTTCACACTATTGGACTGGCAGACTCCCCTTATTGCCCAGATTGTCACCTTTTGGATAACGATGGACATCGTTTTACTTGCGCATCATCGTCAGGAGTTTGGCGACTAACACAGAAGATACTGGCTTGTTACCTCCGGGTCTCACCTGATATGATTGACCCGCAGACCCTACTCTGTCCCGATGAAACTTACTTTCCGGCTGCAAAATATTATGCGCTTACATGGTTCAAGGGACTTACCGTCGCCTACATCTTTAGCGACGGAGAGAAAGAGCAGCTTGATTACTGGTGGTTCCTACAAAATGCTCACAATGCCCTCGAACGCACACCGAAATACCGTACGCTCTTCGCAAATTATTTACGCAGCGTTTTCGTTAACCCCCCACTCAGCTGGGGAGTGCCAGGCTGTGGTTAATGTGCTGTGCCGCATCACACTAACGGCTCAACGTTCTGCCTTGTCAGCCATGACCAAAGGAAGAGACAAGCTGCTGCAAGGATACAGTTTTCCTTGAGGCACTAGCGAAGCAGAATGCCGCCGTTGCAGATGCCCTCAAAAGCGCTATTGGAGATTTCAGATAACGATGGCAAGGCTCCAAGTGGAACCAGTTACATTATTGAAGAACCTTTTAGTTAGAATTACATCAGTGGTTTATATTTTTATTTTTTTGATTACTCTTTTATGCCACCTTTGTTGTTGTAACACTTACTTGTAACACTTAGTTACTAGAATTCTCATTTGTACACGCTCCGTAAATGTAATCATATAAAAAAATAAGAAAAAGTGGCAACGAATAGCCCTAACCTTGATTCCCATACTTCCCCTGGTCTATAGGCAGCTCTCTGGGGTGGGTTTACTCAGGAGCCAACGCCTGAAGTGGATCAGATTTTTTTTTGTTATAGGATGACAAGTGGCGGTGGCACTTAGGTTTTTTTTATTTTTTATTTATTTATTTTTTAGTTCCATTTTCCTAAGGGGCTTTTTAAGGGAAAAAAGTGGTCCAAAAAGGGGGTAGCGTCTAAAAAAACAAAACAATAAAAAAGGGGGTAGCGTAAAAAAAAGAAAAAAAAAGTTGGTAGAGCATTTGCCAGCGAAAGGCAAAGGTCCCGAGTTCGAGTCTCGGTCGGGCACACAGTTTTAATCTGCCAGGAAGTTTCATATCAGCGCACACTCCGCTGCAGAGTGAAAATCACATTCTTATTGTCTATCTTCTTTATTGTAATAAAAACTATTAATGTGAATTTCTTAAATTGTTTATAGCATTCCGAGAACGCAGCGTTCTTTAGGCACCCTATACGAGACGAGTGAGCAGGAACCCACATATGACGTCATAAACATTGAGGTACGTCAAAAAGTAGCTGTTCCTAAAACTGAACGCAAATTACGCAGACGATACTCATCCAGAGTTGTCAGTAGGAGCACTTAGTGACATCTAACAAACTTTAAACGTATTCCAAATATTTTCAAAACTTTGTTTCGGTATCTTACACACGGTATTCTATAAAGAAAGACCGGTTGATCGGTTACTGGTGGGTCTCTAATACGCATATACACTCGAAGAAACATCTATCAACAACCTCCAAACTTTCTTTGGTGAGTTCGGGTTAATCCTAAGCTTATCCATAGACGAAGTACAACCAAAACATCATACAGTAGTGAAAAATTATGACGTGAAACTTCCTGGCAAATTAAAACTGTGTGCCAGACCGGGAGTCGAACCAAAGAGCTTTGCCTTTCGTGGGTAAGTTTTTTTTTTTTTTTTTTAAATCTGTTAATCTCATTTTGTTCGCTGCATTTGTCCCATGACACAAGTTCAAGTTCATCGATGAACCAGTGACGCACTTGTTATTATTATTATTATTATTATTATTACAGAGGACAGCTAACCCTCTGACCGAATACGCTGAGCTACCGTGCCGGCAACCAACTGAGCTGCCTGAACGCGAGTCACGTATCCCCTCAAAGCCGTACTTCCACAAGTGCCTCACCTCCTACGTGTTAAACTTCAGAGAAGTTCTCCTTCGGAAGCACTCTTGAAAGCAATTATACTGTGGAAACATGGCTTAGGGACTACTTCAGGGATAGTTTCCAGAATCAACTGTTCCTTTCTTAAGTGGAAAGGTAGGAGATGCAGTACCGGCGGAATTAAAGCGGTGAGGACGACATTTTCGAACTAGAAATTAAAATCATTTTCGTCTTTACCTATATATACTTTACGGTATTAATTTTGGGTTTAAGAAAACCGTATATTTCTACACTACAGGCCATTAAAATTACTACAACAATAAGAAATGCAGATGATAAACGGGTATTCATTGGACAAATATATTATACAAGAACTGACATGTGATTACATTTTCATGCAATTTGGGTGCATAGATCCTGAGAAATCAGTACCCAGAACAACCACCTCTGGCCGTAATAACGGCCTTGGTACGCCTGGGCATTGAGTCAAACAGAACTTGGATGGCGTGTACAGGTACAGCGGCATATGCAGCTTCAACACGATACCACAGGTCATCTAGAGTAGTGACCGGCGTATTTTGACGAGCCAGTTTCTCGGCCACCATTGACCAGATGTTTTCAATTGGTGAGAGATCTGGAGAATGTGTTGGCCAGGGCAGCAGTGGAACGTTTTCTATATCCAGAAAGGCCCGTACAGGACCGACAACATGCTGTCTTGCATTATCCTGCTGAAATGTAGGGTTTCGCAGGGATCGAATGAAGGGTAGAGCCACGGGTCGTAACACATGCAACGTCCACTGTTCAAAGTGCCGTCAATGCGAACTAGAGGTGATCGAGACGTTTAACCAATGGCACACCACACCATCACGCCTGGTGATACGCCAGTATGGCGATGACGAATACACGCCTCCAATGTGTGTTCACCGCGATGTAGCCAAACATTTATGTGACCATCATGATGCTGTAAACAGAACCTGGATTCATCCGAAAAAATGACGTTTTGCCATTCGTGCACCCAGGTTCGTCGTTGAGTACACCATAGCAGGCGCTCCTGTCTGTAATGCAGCATCAAGGGTAACCGCAGTCATGGTCTCCGAACTGATAGTCCATACTGCTGTAAACGTCGTCGAACTGTTCGTGCAGATGGTTGTTGGCTTGCAAACGTCCCCATCTGTTGACTCAGGGATCGAGACGTGGCTTCACGAACCGTTACAGCCATGCGGATAAGATGCCTGTCATCTCGACTGCTAGTGATACGAGGCCGTTGGGAACCAAAAATGGTTCAAATGGTTTTGAGCACTATGGGACTTAACAGCTGAGGTCATCAGTCCCCTAGAACTTAGAACTACTTAAACCTAACTAACCTAAGGACATCACACACATCCATGCCCGAGGCAGGATTCGAACCTGCGACCGCGTTGGGATCCAGCACGGCGTTCAGTATTACCCTCCTGAACCCACTGATTCCATATTTTGCTAACAGTCATTGGATCTCGACCAACACGAACAGCAATGTCGCGATAAGATGAACCGCAAGCGAGATAGGATACAATCCGACATTTATCGAAGTCGGAAACGTGATGGTACGCATTTCTCCTCCTTACGCAAGGCATCACAACAACGTTTCTCCAGGCAACGTCGGTCAACTGCTGTTTGTGTATGAGAAATCGGTTGGAGACTTTCCTGATGTCAGCACGTTGTAGGTGTCGCCACCGGCGCCAGCCTTGTGTGAATGCTCTGAAAAGCTAATCGTTTGCATATCACAGCATCTTCTTCCTGTCGGTTAAATTTCGCGTCTGTAGCACATCATCTTCGTGGTGTAGCAATTTTAATGTCCAGTAGTGTAATATTTTGCATAGAAGGAGTTGTTTTACCCTATAACAGGCTTTCTCGTAATACATAAATGCTAATGCATCTCTAAGCCAGATTCCCGACGGTTTTCAATAATTTGTCTTACTGTAAATATATTAAGATTGGGCGAAAGTCCCTTCCTGAGATCTGGTGGTTTTTCATAAATTACCACGTCAGCTATAATTTGCTGTCTTTAAGAATTTTCCCCCACATTTTATATCCTGTATTTAGTAAACTTATTTCTATATACTTTCCTGTGTTTTTCTGTTGCCTTTTTAAGGTGTGGACATAAGCTGTGTTCCTGTCTTCAGGTATCAAACAGCGCTTCCGATACACATTTAAAACCACGGGCGAACGATAGGAAATATATAAACAGAAACGAAATAAAGCAGAGAATTTAATAAGAAGATACGATGGTGAACATCGGGAAAGATTCATTGCTAACGTTGAATATGATATTCACGAAAAATAGAATGTAAGATGTAAACTGAGAAAACGTATAAATAACGCGGAGAACGATAATGCGAACATTAGTTCAAAATGGTTCAAATGGCTCAAAGCATTATGGGACTTAACATCTGAGGTCATCAGTCCCCGCCGGTCGGAGTGGCCGAGCGGTTCTAGGCGCTACAGTCTAGAACCGCGCGACCGCTACGGTCGCAGGTTCGAATCCTGCCTCGGGCATGGGTGTGTGTGACGTCCTTAGGTTAGTTAGGTTTAAGTAGTTCTAAGTTCTAGGGGACTGATGACCTAAGGAGTTAAGTTCCATAGTGCTCAGAGCCATTTGAACCATTTTTTTCATCAGTCGCCTACACTTAGAACTGGTTCAAAATGGCTCTGAGCACTATGGGACTTAACATCTGAGGTCATCAGTCCCCTAGAACTTGGAACTACTTAAACCTAACTAACCTAAGGACATCACACACAGCCATGCTCGAGGCAGGATTCGAACCTGTGACCGTAGCGGTCGCGCGGTTCCGGACTGAAGCGCCTAGAACCGCATGGCCACACCGGCCGGCGAACATTAGTATAATAACAGAATATCAGTGGGTGCAACAGTACATAAAGGTATGGTATGATGAAGATATAAAGTAAGTTATTATGTAAAGTGAAATATAATAACTGTGCGTATCACTTAGAAATAGAAGTTTAAGAGTAGCCCTAAATATAACAAAAAACAGAAAAGTCAATGGCTTAGACAAAGTGAATTCTGAATTAATCAAATACGGAGGAATAATTTTAGAATTTTTCTTGAGTCGTGCTTGGGTAGCTCAGTAGCTGCAGTACTTGAGCGTGGAAGGCAACACATCCCTGGTTCGAGTCCCGGTCCGGCACACAGTTTAAATCTGTTGCGGAGTTTCATATCAGTGTACCCTCCGCTGCAGAGTGAAAGATACATTCTGGAAATTATGACAAGCTCAGAATGGATCGCCAGAGACACCAGCCGACGCTGGAGACTCTCGGTCTGGCGGTCACGCCCGCTCGCCGGCTAACAGCGCGATCAGGCCGGCAGGTAAGCCGCGGCCGCAGGCGCGATCAATGTCTAATGTCGCCGGCCGGCGGACAGATTGCCGGTAAATATTAAGCGGGCCCCGGGCGCGGCAGTAAAAGCTGAGCTGTGGCGGTCGTGGTCTTGGTCGTGGCGGCGGTCGTGGTCGCGTCGCCAGCCGGCCGGCCGGCACGTCGCGAGGCGGGCCTCGTTAATATTGGAGCCCGCCCCGGGGAACCACCGTCGTAAAGAGCGCCGGTCACGTGACGCGACGCGACGCCGCCATTCGCCAGATAACGTCAGCGCGACTCTCTCTCTCTTCCTAGTAACCCGTAGACCCGCAGCGAGGACAAACTGTTTGCACATTTTCTTTTATTTCCTTGAGACGATCGCAGAACATGTTTGCAATCATTACCAGTTTTGGCCATACGTCGTCCATCTCCAGAATCCATAACTATCTCTACCTTCACATCCACACTCCATAAACCACATTACAGTGTGTGCCGGAGGATACTTTGTGGATCACCGTTCCTTTCGACATTTCCTGTTCCAGGAGCGAATGGTGCGCTGGTAGTACGTATGAAAAGATCTCCCCGTGTGAGTTTGAAAATAATTTTGCATTCACGGTCCTCAAGCGTCTATTTACAATCAAGGACGAACGACGCCTGGGATGTATATAACAAAGAAATGGAACAAAAAATTTAAAAAAAATGCCACAGCAATCCCAGGAAAAATTCACTGCTAATGGTGAACAAGGCATTCACGAAAAACAGAATATAACATTTAAACTTAGTATACATATGAATAACACGGAGATATACACTGCAATTATTAATATAATAACAGAAAATCAATGGATACTACAGTACAGAAATGTATGTTATGATGAAGATTGTGAAAAAGTTATTCTGTGAAATATGATATAATAAATGTGTGTATCACGTAGGCATAAAAGGATAAAAAGTAGCCATAAATCTAACAAAAAAATATAAAAGATACTTTCCTGGATGGAATAATGCTTCATATTCAAATACAAAGGAATCATTTTTGAATTTCGCAACCTCCGTTTTTCAAACGCACGTGGTAATCACTGTTCCACACCTGAAAACTGTAACACATCTAAAGTTATTTCCTATGTTTAAAAGAGGCAGTAGGAAAATCACAGGAAATTACAGAGATGTAAGTTTACCAAATACAGAAAATAAAATGCACGAGAAAATCTTAATCAGAGATCAAAAACTATCGATGACACAAAAATTTCTGAAGAACAATCAGGCTTCTGGAAGGGACATTAGTGTAATGATGATACATTTAAAACAAGACAAATTATTGGGAAACTAACTGGTCTAGAAAGGCATTTAGCATTTATTGATTACCATAAATCCTTCTATAAAGTACAAATGTTCCTTTTGTGAAAAATATTAGAATAAAACGTTTCCCTAAAGAACTTTTTATACTACAAAAAGTCTATATATGGAAACGAAAATAGTCACAAATCAAGGTTCGAAAACGACGGATGAATGATTAATAAAACAAGGTCTTCGACAAGCGTTTAGTCTATGAGCCGCTTATTTAATGTATATATCGACAGCGTAGTTGCGAAGTGAACAAATGAAGTGCACATAAGAATTAAAATACGATCAACCTTACCATTAAATACCACATAATTATACAGGAAAAAGAACGTAATTAGAAAAAAGGAGCATTTAAATTGATCCAAAATGTAAATAAGACAGAGATAATGCTTTTGAAAGGGAATAATCCAGTCAAATGAAAAATAATAATTAAAAAAAACGAGAAAATTTTGAATAAAGTATCCACCTTCAGTTATCTTGGATGTTTTATTAATTTTAACTATGAAAAAACATTGAAATGAAGGTTACTAAATCTCAAGCTGTCTTTCGAACAACAGAAAGTAATTTGTTCTCTACATACATAAATGCATTAGTTGACACCTTGGCCAGTAATCTGCGGTTGTTTGCTGATGATGCTGTGGTGTAAAGTAAGATGTCGAGGTCGAGTGACTGTAGGAATATAAAAGACGGTTTAGACAAAATTTCTAGTTCATGTGACGAACGGCAACTAACTCTAAATGTGGCAAAATGTAAGTAAGGCTGATGAGTAGGAAAATCAAACCCGTGACGTTATGTTACAGTATTACTAGCGTCCTGCTTATCATAGTCAAGTTGTTTAAATAGCTGAAAGTAAAACTGCAAAGCGATATGAAATGGAACGAGCATATGAGAACTGCGGAAGCGAAGGCGAATGGTCGACTTCGGTTTATTGGGAGAATTCTAGGGAAGAGTGGTTCACTTCTAAAGGAGACCGCGTATAGGACGCTGGTGCGACCTATTCTTGAGTACTGCTCGGCATTTGAAACTGAATGCGGAGCTATTCTACTGCCGCCAACATACATTCCACGTAAGGACCACGAGGAATAGAATCGAGAAATTAGGGTTCATGCCGAGACGTAGGCTAATATCAATAGCAGCAGAAAATGGTATAACGTGAGTAGGATTCGTTATGAATAGGAAGGTAGGGCTGAGAGTGAGTTACTGTGAGTAGCACAGTGATAGGGTAGTTCTTGTCACAATCGACAGCAAACAAATACCGACAATGATAATTCAGGTATACATGCCAAAGTAGCAAGCTAAAGGTGAAGAGACAAACTATATGAAGATATTGAAAGGGTAATGCAGTACTTAAAGGGAAATAAAAATCTGATAATCATAAAGGACTAGAATGCAATTGTGGGGGAATGGTTCTAATGGCTAATGGCTCTGAGCACTATGCGACTTAACTTCTGAGGTCATCAGTCGCCTAGAACTAATTAAACCTAACTAACCTAAGGACATCACACACATCCATGCCTGAGGCAGGATTCGAACCTGCGACCGAAGCGGTCGCTCGGCTCCAGACTGTAGCGCCTAGAACCGCACGGCCACTCCGGCCGGCGTGGGGGAATGAGTAGAAGAAAAGGTTACAGGAGAATATAGGCTTGGAACAAGGAATGAGAAAGGAGAAAGGCAAATTGAGTTCTGTAATAAATTTTAGCTGGTAATAGCGAATATTCTGCTCAAGCATAACAAAAGGATGAGGTATACTTGGAAAAGACTGGGTGATACTTGAAGATTTCAGTTACACTGCATCAACGTAGGACAGAGATTCAGAAATCGGATAATGGATGGTAAGGCGTACTAAGGAGCAGATATGATCCAGATCACTAAGTATGAGTGACGACGAGTAGGCTGAAGTTCAAGAGATTAGTCAGGAAGAATCAATACGCAAAGAAGTGGGATACAGAAGTACTAAGGGATGACGAGACACGCTTGAAGTTCTCTGAGGCTATAGGTATACCAATAAGAAATAACTTAGTAGCAGTAACAATTGAAAAGGAGTAGCCATCTCAAAAATGGCAATCACAGAAGAGGGAATGAAAAACATAGGCACAAAGAAGGAAATTGCGAAGAAACCATGGGTAACAGAAGAACAATTCAATTGATCGATGAAAGAAGAAAGTACAAAAATGCTCAGGGAAATTCAGGAATACAGAAATAGAAGTGGCTGAGGAATGAAATAAAAACGAAGTGCAGGGCAGCTAGGGCGAAATGGCTGCGTGAAAAACATGAAGAAATCAAAAAAGAAATGATTCTCGGAAGAAAAGACTCAGTATACAGGAAAGTCAAAACAACCTTCGGTGACATTAAAAGCAAGGTTGGTAACATTAAGAGTGTAACGGGAATTACATTGTTAAATGCAGGGGAGAGAGTGAATAGTTGGAAAGAGTACGTTGAAGATCTACAAGGGGGGAGATTTGTCTGATGTGATAGATGAAGAAAGGACTCGGTTTAGAAGGGATAGGGGATCCAGTATTAGAATCAGAACTTAAGAGAGCTTTGGAGGAGCTAAGATCAAATAAGGCAGAAGGGATACATAATACTGTACACGAATTTCTAATCATTGTGGAAGTGGCAACGAAACGACTATTCACGTTGGTTTGTAGAATGTATGATTCTGACGACATACCGTCTGACTTTCCAAAAACTATCATTATCATAATTTGAAGACTGCAAGAGATGACAAGTACGAGAATTATCGCACAATCAGCTTAACAGCTCATGTATCCAAATTGCTGACAAGAATAATATACAGAAGGATGGAAAAGAAAATTGAGGATGTGCTGTATGAAGATCAGTTTGGCTTTAGGAAAGGTTAAGAAACGAGAGGAGCAATTCTGACGTTGCGGTGGGTAATGGAAGCAACACTACAGAAAAATCAAGACACGTTCATAGGATTTGTTGACCTAGAAAAAGCGTTCGACGATGTAAAATGGTTTGAAATTCTGAGAAAAATAGACGTAAGCTATAGGGAAAAACGGGTAATCTACAATATATATAAAAGCCAAGAGCGAATAATGAGAGTAGGCGAAAAAAGGATTAAAAAGGGTGGAAGACATGGATGTAGACTTTCTCCCCTATTGTTCAATTTGTACATCGAGGAATCAATGATGGAAATAAAAGAAAGGTTCAGGAGTGGAATTAAAATTCAAAGTGAAAGGATATCAATGATACGATTCCCTGATGACATGGCTATCCTGAATAAACTGAAGAAGAATTACAAGATGTGTTGAATGGAAAAACAATCTAATAAGTACAGGTACAGACTCCCCCCCCCCCCCCCCCCCCCCCCCGTCAACGGACTGAGAGTAAATCGAAGAAAGACGAAAGTAATGAGAAGTAGTAGAAATGAGAAAAGCTAGAAACTTAACAACAGGATTAATGGTCACGATGTAAATGAAGTTAAGGAATTCTGCTACCTGGGTAGCAAAATAACCAATGGTGGACGGAGCAAGGAGGGCATCAAAAACAGACAAGCACTGTCAAAATGGACATTCCTGGCCAAGAAAAGTCTGTTAGTATCAAGCATAGGCCTTAGCTTGAAGAAGGAATTTCTGAGAATGAACGTCTGGTAGTGAAACATGGACTGTGATGAAACCGGAACACAAGAGAATCGAAGCATTTGAGTAGTGGTGCTACAGGCGAATGTTGAAAATTAGATGGACTGTTATGATAAGGAATGAGGAGGTTTTGTGCAAAATGCGAGAGGATAGGAATATGTGGAAAACATTGACAAGGAGGAGGGACAGGATGATAGGACATCTGTTAAGACGTCAGGGAATGACTTCCTTGGTACTGGAGGGATCTGTAGAGGACAAAAACTGTACAGAAAGACAGAGGTTGGAATACATCCAGAAAAGAATTGAGGACGTAGGTTGCAAGTGCTACTCTGAGATTAAGAGGTTGACACAGGGCACGAATTCGTAGCGGGCTGCACCAAACCACTCAGAAAACAGATGAAACAAAAAAAAAAAAGAACGATGCATACAGACTGTCGTTTTTCTTTCGCTCTATTTTCGAGTGGAACTCGAAAGGAAATGATTAGCAGTATAGAGGGTAACCTGCCCCACGCACCATACGGTGGCCTGTGGAGTGTCTCTGTAGATGCAGATGTAGATGTAGATGAAGGTTACAAAGACGAAATTCTATAACGTTATGGCTGTACCTACCCTTGCACATTGTTATGATACGAATGGACTAACTAAAAGCTGAAAATTAGTTATGCAGTTAGGAGAGATGAAGTTCATTAGGTATGAAAGGGGCAGCAATACAAAGGATAAAATAAGGTATGTAGCAATAAGATCATATTTAAAAATCTTTTCAGTTAATGTAAATATAGGACAGAGTAGGAAGCAATGGAAGAATCCGATAGAAAAAGATGAATGATCTACAGACTGGAAACAAAGACCTAGATAGACATCGTAAGAGGTGGATGGATGATAGCGACCGGAACAAGTGACCGTCGCAACACCTATTCTTTGGATGGAAATGATGAAGTTGATTATGATGATCTTATCGCGAAGTACACGAGGAAGAAATATTTGTAATATCCACAACACTATGTTCTAGCCACAAGATGTTAAAATGAATTAAGTGTACAAACTTCAAAAATTATTATCGATACTACGTATAAAAAAGACTGTATCGCGTATAAAAGAAGATAGTTATTCCATTATTTCTGTAATGTTTTAATTTCTGTGTGAATTAAAACTATTATCAGAGAACTACATTCATAGACAACGACAATTATAATCTTTTTTTTTTTTGTTATCTGTGATCATTGTGGTTCGTGTGCTAACCGAACGTGAGACGTGAGACCTGTGAGGTTTGTAAAGAGAAAACCTGGAACTATATTGTTAATTATTATTTGAAAAATAGTCACTATTGTCTAGACGTGGATTTGCATTTATTTCAATTGTAATCCAATCTAATTAATGTTTTTAAGTGTTAATTTTCAGATCCGCAATTAGGAGCGCAACCATTAGAGCTAGTGACTTACAGTAGAGTTTACTAGTAACTGGTATAAAAAATATGAAACATTTTTCATTGAGAATAATTTTAAATGCTAAAGAATAGAGAACAAAAGGCTTAAGGACTTTTATATGAATATATTAACTTGATATATAAGGAATTGAGAATAACAATAGACAAATTGACTATTGTCTGTCTGGCGCCATCTTAGCAAAAATATCTCCGCGGCAGTTGTGAATCGAGAATTTTAATAAACATAAATGCTGTTAGATATAAATGAATGGAAATAAATGTGCACCGGTGGTCCCGAATCTACTTTTAAAGACAGAATTCAACTCAAATTGAAACTTTAAAAATAGTGCTCGCAGCACTTTACATAATATCAATTTCTTATTTGCTGATGTATGAAGCATAATTATTTCGGACGATTTATATGAAATATTTTAATAGGAGACATACGTCAGTGTTGTGCACGAGTGTTATTTTGTAACTAAGTGTTCCTTCTGCTAGAGAAAAGTGCTTCCATCTTAAGTAAAAGTTGTGTAAAATCTGATAAATGATATGCAATTTAGTGCCACTCACACGACTTTACAGAAACTTCTGCACGACGTCAAGTGGAGATTTCTTTAGCAGAGTGACAAATGTTAGCCTGGATAATCATTTTTGAGATCAAACAAATTGTTACGCTGACAAAAGGTAACTGGTTTTATATAATTTTTTTTTTGATGTACCTGAAATATCATGTATAAGTAATTAAAAGTCACAAAATATTATAAACCGTTTCCGCCACGTGTTGTTTGAGGAAAGAAATACAAATACTGTTGTTTGATTCTAGCAGAAATGAACGCTTTTGAAATTTTAATGGGAAACTCCAGTGTGATGCACAATACATGTCTTGCAGTCTCCCACTGGAGACGAGTTCAGACTAGCAGTGCTCGATACAGGATCTTAGCGGTCCAACAGAAGCAGCACTCAAGAGGACATATTGTTCGCTCTGACGTGCAGGATTGTAGAGTTACATCATGTTGCTTGAGTAATAAAATTGGCCTGTTAACAGCAAGGTAAGAGTGTGTTAGGAAGCTGTCAGCACATCAACCATTGTTGCGGCTTCCCTTGACACAGCAGCAGGTACACAATGGTGAGCCCGACGACAGTTCTGCACACAGGAGGGGCGCTTCGTCATCTTTTGAGAAGCTGTTTCGAGTACAGGATGACGACCGACGTTACCTTGTATGGAGTCTTCGAGAAGAACGTACGGTTTCACATTCCTTCCGTCACTGTCATACAGTGCACCTGATGTCATGGTATTCCATGCCATTGGATACACAACAGGATCATCTATGGATCGCATAGCAGATAACTTGAACAGAAGCCGTCAAATTTCGATTGTGTTAAGGGTGACACCTGTGCAACATCTTCAAGGTTCTCATTGAATTATCTTTAAATAAAATAATGCACAACAGCATGAAGCCCGAGGTATTCTGATCTATCTCGATACAGAAGGTACTCCACAGTCGATATGATCAGTAACTCCTTCGGATCTTTTTGTTCCAATGAAAACATCTGTTCATGGGTTGCCAAAATACTGGCGCACCATCCGTTGCCAACCATCCTGACTGATGAGCTGTGACATAAAGCAACATGCAATGATGTACCATAAACTTTCATTCAATCTCAGTTCGGCTTTGTGTCCAGCTATTGTTACTGCCAGACGTGGCGGTTATGTGTACTAAATTTCTCATCTTGTATACCGCCAGATAAACTACAAATTTAATCTTGTGTTCTTCCTTTTATGCGGTAGACACAATAATATTTCGTAGTTTGGTGGCCTTCTTAGTGTAAAAACTGTAATGGCCAACGCTGCACTTACATGTGTTAATCTTTTGTTACACTCGGGAGTGGAAATGAATCAGCAAGAATCGTCAGATTTCTTCCTCCCGACTGCACAAACCCAGTCGTTTGTTTCAGGGGTTTTCCGATCCTGGAATCTTATTTTATGCTCACGTTCTACATTATTTTCTGCAAAAAATTATTATTTTTATTATAACCGACGAGAAAAAGTACTTACCTCAAGCATTGTGTAAATAATTTTTGGCTGGTAAACTAAGGAGGCTATGCAGTACGAAATGGCCGCTAAAATACCTCTGTGTAAATGCGTAGCCTAACAGGTCGCACGATTCATGGTGAAGTATACCTCGGCAACAAAAATTAAACGTATGTACATGACCGGAATTAAATTCTCTATGATGTGAATCTCGGAACTCAAATTTCCTGAGGTGCATATCAAAATGGTGTCCATTTGAAAACGTAGGTACTGAAAATCGACGTATTTTGCCACCTTTAAGTATAACTAAATAACAGACATCTTGAAAAATGTATTGCGTTTTGAGATTCAGCCAAAATTACGAGTTTCTTTTTTATTGGGGAGTCCAAACAGCACCCAGTTCTACGAAGTATTTTTTTTTTAATCATACGAACGAGTTTAATTAATCATTTAAAGTTTCGAGTTAGATTATTGTGGGTCGATATATAACTTTAAAATTTTTCAACTTGTTGCATTATGTGTGTCCATCGACCGAATCTAACTGAATAAGTTATCCAGAGAATGAAAGACTGAGTGAAATTGTAAAAGTCTGGTGATATGACGTGACCTGTTCCGGCACAAAGCACCAAGGATTACTATTGCGATCCGATATACTCAAAAGCGGTCAAAGACATTGTATAATCCCGACCGCGATGAAACAAAACATGAGATACAATGTGGAAACAAAATGTGTACTAGATCCTACACGATTAATGTTTTGTCTGTCTGTATGTGTAGATGCACGTTATTACAGTTCATTGTAATTTGTAATTAAAAATATGTAATGTGAATAGTTTCGATATGAAACGTCTCAAAATATCAAGAAGTACGACATACAAAAAAAAAGCAATCTATATTTCCCTGTTTCTGAGGAATTACAATTATTAGCACAAAAGCTGGTTTATGTGGCGTTGTCAGCCACGATAATGTGTGAAAAAATGTTTAAAGTAAGTTTCTCTTTAGCTTATTAAAAATCATTCTAAACTGAATGCAGTTGTTTGACTTGTTACTAAAATAGCAATCACCAGTCAATTTCTCACGTCCTATGTTCATAAATGTTTAACTGTCATTTTAGTACAAATGTTCACAGAAATCATCGGCGGTTCCACAGGACGAAGGAACTTGAAAGAAGTTGTCGTAAACAGCAAACTACTAATCGTCACTGTGTGGTAATTCACTGTACTTTATTTCCAAAATTAGGTCCCTTCGGTAATCTTGTTGAAATCCAGGCGCAGAAGCTATCCGGCGAAAATTTGATTACAATCCCCGTTTCTGTTTTCCAGGAAAGTTTATGAAAACTATTGATCGCTTCTTTCACGTATCCAACCTGTCATTGCGTGGAACAAGGTGCGCTTATGTCGAAATCCGGCGTGCTCGTACGAGGCTAAAAAACATCTTCTAAAACATAAGGTACCATAGTTAACAGCAAAATACTCTCTCCATTTTCCCCATTCAAAATATTTAATATTAAACGATTTATTGCAACAAAATAGCCATTATAGTCATACATTAGATTACGATCATTTGAGAGTGAATTACAAGGATGTATTGAGTGTCGGCATAATTCTTAGTAGTAGATTACATTCAATGCAGGTATTATAACAGATTATCATTTGAACCATTTATTGCATAGTCTCTAATTGATCTGGTCCTCTTGTTGCGTATTTCTATATGCTATCTCTCACAAGACTGTCCACATAGTGTACACTCGCAAAGGTTTGACGGTTCGTGGTATGTTGTATTTGCACAAATTTCATTGTGGAATCCGTGTACTGCGAGTCTTGTAAGTACGTGTCTTGCTGCTGTCCAAGTGCGCTCGATCATGGCCCCGGATCCATAGAATTCCGTTGGTACTTCCTCTCTTTTCTTGAGTAATGATCTTAGTAGGTTCTCCGATGCTGATGTGTTGGGAAGTAAGAACCTTGCCCTTAGATTCTCTATGAGGAAAGATTCTCGGGCGAGAAGGTAGACTAATGTTGATCTTGTGCTTTTTGCTACCCCTAATGCTCTTTTGATATAGGTTGCTTTTACTCTATCCAATGTTTCTAAGTTCTTTTCATTTAGGTGTATCCATATGATTTCTCTCCCATAAGCCAGTATCGGTATTATTTTTGATTTGACGAGTGCCATAGCTGTGTCTAGATTTAGTGTTCTGGTGGAACTTATTTCGTTTATCGCTCTGATGGCTTGAGTCGCTTTCTCTGTTGTGTGTTTAGTGAAGCACTTTGCGGACGGCTGGAGTGTTATCCCTAGATATTGTAATCTTTGGTGATAGTGCAGTTCTTGTCGTTTTTGGGATTTGCCCGCCTGGTCTGAATACCATCATTTCCGTCTTGTGTTGATTAGGAACTTGTGTTTTGTGCACCATTTTTCCACGTATTCTATAGTCTCCTGTAGTTTCTTTAAAGTTTTTTGAACCTATTACAATGTCGTCCGCGTAGGCATATGCTTTGACATCTTCGTCTTGAGCGATTTCCATAACGTCCTTTGCTGCCAGAATGAACAGGAGCGGGCTTAGTGGGCCTCCTTGGAGTACTCCGTTTGTTTGCCTTATTGGTTCACTTATCTCGTTTCATTCATTTATGGAGTTTATGATCCTCGTCCAGACACTGCCTCTTCCCAGGGTTTCCTCGAGCATCCTTTTTACTAATGGTCGATAGAGGAGGTCGAAGGCCATTTGTGAAGTCTATGAATACAGCATAATATTTTTGCTTCTTATCGATGGTTTCCCATATGTTTTTTAAAAGCAGCTCCACTGCTTTGATAGTGGATCTTTTTTCCCTGAACCCGTATTGAGATTCTGGGAGGTGGTCCTCCAAAGTGTGTCTTATTCTTCCTGTGATTAGTTTTGTGAATACCTTAAAAGGGTTGTTTTCCAAGGCTATTCCTCTGTATTTGTTTGTGTCCTTTGGGTCGCCCTTCCCTTTATACATTACACTTACTATTGATTTTCTCCACTGGCCTGGGTTTTTTGCTATTTCAATGCATTTGTTATAAAGTTTTGTCCAGGTTGGTGCTAGCAGATGGGCTGTGTCTTTAAGGTATTCGTTGTAAAGCATGTCCGGTCCCGCTGCTTTCTTCTTTTTGTTGATTCAATGATGTTTCGCACCTCATTTGGAGTGAGTAGGGACCAGGCTGGCATCTCTTGCGGTGTGAGCTCTTGACTTGCTACCTGTGCTCCTTGTCTACCATCTTTGTTGAGGATGTCTTTGAAATGTCTCGTCCATTCTTCCATGATTATATAGTGTGACTGTGCCTGCTTTCGGGGGCGGATTGCAATGAATGGGTCTCTCCTGGCTTCTTCGACTAGTCTTGTTCCCTCTTCTTCCCTGTGTGCCATTCTCTTCTCCCTTGTTAGTGTTTTGTAGGATCTTCTTTTCTCAGCGTAGTGAGTGATTATCTTTGTCCGTTTTTAGTCGGTGTAAAGCTTGCAGTACTTCTTTTATTTGCTTATAACACTCTTGATCGAACCATGGTTTAGCGCTTCTCACCTTCCTGGGGGTAGTTGCTTGTTTTAAGAGTTTTTATAATAATATAAACTCACCATTAATCTTCTATTCCTGGGCCATACAGTAAACCTTCCTCTTCTTCGAAAATCTCATTTCCTAAAGCTTTTGTTCCTGCAGCCGCAATTCTAGCATCAAAGCTGCTCGGGAAGGAGCGCTGGTCCGAACGCTTGAAGCGCTTCTCGTCCCTTTTCTTGGCGAATGAGCAAACTCTGGTGCCGATGACGACCCCCACGACTTTCGTGTTATGCAGGAAACCCTTAAATCCGTCGCTTAAAATGATGCATGCCCGATTGTTAGCAATTTGGATGACTTTTACACTCGAAAACATGTGCTTTGAAGCATAAGTGCAAAGTAATGAATTCAACGCTGCATTGTAGTTCTGTGTATAGGCTCCAAGGCATCACTCCAGCAAATTGTCGGCAATCAGGTGTTCGTATACATCAGCAATAGCTCCAGTAACATCACTCGTCAGTTGTGGCTTATGATCAAAATTATCCATCATACCGTTCGTCTCAGCTTGGTTCCCTTTACAGGAGCTTTCAGAACAGTAATCGCGCAGGGCATTTGTCATTCGTTGCACTCCTGTGGTAAAGTATCGCCATAATCGCCTTTACATCTCAGTTTTGTCGAAAGTATATACTTGAGACATCTCGTGACCAACTACAGCACCTATATCGATAGTTTCTTCGACGTATAGTGTTACAACAGGTTCAAATGGCTCTGAGCACTATGGGACTTAACATCTGAGATCATCAGTCGCCTAGAACTTAGAACTATTTAAATCTAACTAACCTAAGGGCATCACACACTTCCATGTTCAATGCACGATTCGAGCCTGCGACCGTAGCTGTCGCACGGTTGCAGACTAAAGCGCCTAGAACAGCTCGGCCACACTGGTCGGCTGTTACAACAGGTTTAAGGAGAAAGAGACATCTCTCGGAATCGCAAACGAACCAGGCAGCTGGATCAGCTGGAGTAAGCGTATGGCACGCCTCCATTGATTTATAGGTATAAAGAATAATTTCCCTACAAAATACTTTTGATCACATTTTCGTAAGTCTAGAAGTAAAAATGTGCAAAAAATATAGTTTTTGAAACCTCCGCCTTAAGAAATTATAGCCATAGAAGTCAAGATTGCCGGCCTTATTGGCCGTGCGGTTCTAGGCGCTGCAGTCTGGAACCGCGAGACAGCTACGGTCGCAGGTTCGAATCCTGCCTCGGGCATAGATGTATTAGATTCTAAGTTATAGGGGACTAACGACCTCAGAAGTTGAGTCCCATCGTGCTCAGAGCCATTTCAACCATTTTTTGAAGTCAAGATTGTTATAGTTAAAAAACACGTTTCCCAATGTCACTGCCTGTCATAATGAAGAACACTTGTAACAGTGAACAGACCGTAAGTACACCATTTTACATCTCGTCGTGGTGAACGATCTATAAGACTTTTGTAAAATTTGAATCCGGCAGCGAATGCCTACAAACTTACCTAACGTAAACCTGCGACAGACTCAACAGTGAACACGCTACGATGTCACAATCCAGCTAAAACTGGTGTAGCCACGCGCCAGCATTTTACGCGTTGCTGCAGCTGGCGCCAGCCGCCCAGCAGTGACAGCGGCTGCTGGCGCCAGGGGCCCGGCTGGCGCGTCGCCGGCGCTTACCTGGCGCGTGCCAGCCCCTGCCAGAAGCCATCAGGAGCGCAGCCCGCGGCCACTAATGTCGCACGGCGCCGTCACCGCACGCACTTTGCGTTGTCCGTGGCTGCCAGCGCCCTTAGTGCTCCTGGCAAAGCGCTCTGCGAACAGCAGCGCCGTCATCTGTAGTTGTTCTACAGCCCTTTGTCACGATGTAATGGCCACAGTCAATTAAGGAGAGGAGCGCAGGTCACCCATGTTTACAAAACGGATAGGAGATGCATAGAATTACCATCTAAAGCTACGTGTACAGCGTGGTCAAGATAAAACTGACACGGGAACACGGTATTTCATGCACGCTAGTACAGGCAACCCAATTTAAATCTCCGCACCCAGTTGTGTATGGTGTAAGCTACCTTAAGCTCATAAATAACCAAGACTCATGGATAATTCCTAGGTTAGTTGAAGTTTGTGGTACAGTCCTCTTTTGAAATTCATGTTTCTAAAATACGCGGTCCAGTCACATTAGTGTGACCACAGCCTATGTTCGATGTCAATGTGCAATAACCACTCACAGGCGTCAGATGACATCACTATCAATGGAGGGAATGTAAAGCGTGTCTGGGATATACAGTGGATCAACACAAGGGCGCATCTATGCGTGGACACCAAAACTACACCGACATGCAGTTCGTTTTGGCGCTATACGAGGGTATCTACCGACAGGAGGACGCAACGTGTCAAAGCAACGCGTCACACAGCACGCAGTGTACGTTCACGGTTTGAAGAGCACCAGGAAGAGTTTACTGTACTCTCCCCTGGCCACCAAACTCGCCGTATTTAAACCCAATGGAGAATCTGTGACATCTCCTCGATCGGACTGTTCCCACCGTGGATCCTCAAGCGAGGAACCTGTATCAGCTGTCCACGGCATACTAGTCGACACGTCTCCACAACCCTGTCGGCACCTTCCAGAACCGCAACGATTCTCTTTCTGCATGTCTCGCGGTGGTCCGCACTGCAAAAGCTATTTGTTAAGGTTTTGACAGGTGGGCACATTGATCTTACTGGACCGCGTAGTTATGGCATCTATTTGTGGATTCACGAAATTTTATGTCTTATCAAATTTGGGTATAACGTGATAAAAGCTTTGTGAGTTTCTGTGATATAATATTGTGCTATGAAAATTAGTTATTCTAGAGATTCGCTTTCTAATGACTTATCTTCTAAATAGGATATGTACTTAATGCAAGACGTTGTCAGATTTTTGTTTATTCTTGATATCATTCACAATAAATGCCACATATTTCGAACATTGTTCCAAATGTGATTTACATAATATTTCACTTAAATTCCTTAACTAGTAAACGGAAAACTATAGTTATATCATACAAACACACCTAATATATCATCAACAACTGTTTATTTTCTGAAGAGCTAAATATTTATCGTTTTATACGCGTGGTTATTCCATAACTTCAGAAGTTATATTCCATAATTATTTAAAACTACTTTTGTTACTATTTCGTTCCTCATATTTTTGTAAACATCATAATATGCAGTTTTGTTTAAATCTTCACTTAGTTAATAAAAGGAAGTTAATTTAGTTATTATTTTGAACAATTACCATTTCTAGAACATACTAGAAGCTCGTGTTTAAACATGTAGATCTGAATCCGTGCCAAAGCGAACACTTCAGTTCCTCCCTTCAATGCAGGCACCTTTAGTGAATTGTTAGCCAAACTGTTTAATATTGCGCAGTTACTCTTCGTTTTTACGGCTACGAAAATGGCGAGTGCGAAGAAGTTCTATTTAACGTTAGAAAATGAAAAATACATTTGTTATCCGATGTGATAAATTTGCATGTGGAATAATTCTTGTGCTGAGATACCGTGAAGATGAATCTTTACTACGAAATCAAAAACTCAGGATTCCTGATCTACCGCTAAAAAGAAAACGACGAGCCCGAATCATGGACAGCCTAATTTGTATATTCTTACTTAATATTCTGTCCGCCCCCGGTAGCTGAGTGAATGCCGGCATGGTAGAATAGCATGTTCGGTCAGAGTACTTAACTACCCTCTATAATAAACAGACTTAGTAAACGGGTAAACGAACAACACGAACGAGTGTCTTCGGACGTCCGCCACGAACAAATTCAACGACCAATATAGAACAAAATGAGCCGGCACGGTAACTCAGCGCGGTAACTCAGCGTATTCGGTCAGGGGGTTAGCTGCCCTCTAAAATTAAAGAAACTGAGTTAATCGATCAACGACGAACTGAATCGGGTGTCTTGCGACGTCCGCCCCGAGCACATACAGCGAACGGAAAAAAAGTGGCCAGCGAAACAGAATGTCAATCCTAAGGGCCTGGTTTCGATTTCCGGCTGGGTCGGAGTTTTTCCCCACTCAGGGACTGGGTGTTGTGTTGTCTTAATCATTATCATTTCATCCTCATCGACGCACAAGTCGCCGAAGTGGCGTCAAATCGAAAGACTTCCACCCGGCGAACGGTCTACCCGACGGGAGGCCCTATCACACGAGATTTACATTTTCCTTAGTATTCTAATATTCATTACTTCATGAAAGCCACATGATTTTTACGTAATTTAGTTATGTTCTTCAACCTGTAATAGCAACTTTATTGTTTAATTTCAACCTCTGGGACGAATTGACGATATTATTACTTTTTCTGTGAAATATGTAGGTAAAAATTCGTTTAAAGATGTATTTGTGTTTTGTAACATGAAAGTTATTTATTATTTTTGTACTACTTAAATATCCAATCTAATTGCTGTACTGTTAAAATTAGTACTGTCATCTTTAAAAACTGTATACGTTCAGAAAACACTAAAAATCTGTATGTCTTTCGCCGCAGCATCACAAACTGAAACGTAGACTGTGCTACAACTTCCAACAGGTGAGCTGACATTGCACTAAAGTTCCTACGATAACAACTGAAGCACTGATGACGAAACTGTGCTTCAAAAGTTACGTCAATGAAATAAAAACAGCGCTGAAATGACAGTAGGTGCTTTTTATTATTAATTTTTCCACAGCTTGGTTTATTAATTTTCGACGTGTTGCAAACAGCGCATGAAAGTGTACACGTAGAGGATAGCCGGGCAAAGTGGCCAGGATAAGTTATTCTTATTTTTTAAGAGGAATAGCAATACTCGGAATTGCATAGAAATGAACGATTATAATCTGCTACTACTGAAGTATAATACCTAGTAGTTTAATTAGCTTAAGATCAAATTAAGTACTTTAAACATTCGATTTTCACAAACATGTAAAATGACCACTTTGCCTGACATGAGCGAGCAACGTGGCCACTTAGTTTCAAAGCAAGAAAAGGGATAAAAAGCTGTTTTAACAAAGAACTAAACATATTTTATTGTGAAACGTGACTCGAAATTATCTACACTTTTCTCAGATAAAATCCCAAATGGGTTTCTGACCTCTTGTACTGTTCGTGGACACAGAGGCAGTACAATTGGCACTAAATCCGCTGCTCTTTTGGCCTTGATTCTGAACATTTATCTTCGCAGTACATGCACTCTCTGTCTTCGTCGTTGGTGTCAGAAAGAATACAGGATTGGGTTTCTTGCTTTTCGCACTCCTCTTTCTACTGCCTTCCTTCTCTTCGGTTGCTTTCCGTTTTTTACTTCTTTCTACTTTCTCTTTCTCCTGTTTCTTTATTTTCCGCCTCTAGGTCACTGTTATAAAGACTTCCTATAAGTATTGCCCTTCCTTCGGCCGCTGCTTTTACGTTTTCCCCCTGCACAAAGCGACCAAAGGCCGTCACCGAAATGGCCACTTTACCCGTATTGACGCTGTTATACGAAACCGGTTTACGCTCTAATAGTATGAGCAAAATTTTAATAATTAAAGTCAGATTATGGAGACAAGACTAGACACTTTCAGCACATTTTCATTAAAAAGACGTTTCACTTTCCCTTTTCACAATAAACAAATAAATTGACCACTTGCCTTACGTCAGGATGACCAAAACAAACTCAAATTATTATAACCCTGAGGAGCGGCACAGGACACAGATTAGACTACGTGCAATGATCGGGTCCTCTAGGGAGAGTAAGTTAAAGCATTTCCCGCGCCAAGTCAGCACCTTGTAGCACCCAGGACCCCAATAACCACTTCAGCCAGCGTGCCCGCGTTGGCCGGCTCTGACCTATATCCCGCCTTCCTAGATTTCCACTCTGTATCACACAGTACCCTCGTAATCCAGATGTGATCATACGGAGTGTCTTCGCAAGTGTATGTCTGGCTTACTGAATAATTGATGAATATTTGACTAATAGAACCCAAAGTGGTATATTGGATGGCGAATATTCAACAGAACCGAGAGTAAGCACTATAAGTTTGGTCGCTGACTACATTATTGTCTAGGGAAAGTATCATCGTTGGAGGATCATAAGGAACCGCAATCGGATATAAAGACAAAAATACTACATTCCGGACTACCGCCCTTACGCTGCGAAAAAGAAATTCTGATAGAGTGAAGACGATTACTGTGTGAAATCTTCATTTTCTTTGTCTGAATCTGACATGTTCTTCCACAGCTGCTCATTTCATTACCACACAATCCAGAAAAACGCCTCAACCCTTGAACTTCATTCCGACACATCATCAACACTGTAACTGGAGCTATCGTGCTACAACAATGGGTTGCTAATGTGAGATGTCAAAAAAGTATGAAAATATAATCCGTATCAGTTTAAGCATGTGTGAGTACTTTTAATTCAGGTTACAATACCGGGAGATCAGAGAAGCCCTAGACATGAAATACTTCCCCGTTCGCGGAAAAAGGTGTCACTCTGCTGAGCAGCCGAGTAGAGCGACCTCTCATTGCTAACGTATATAAGACCACTTCTTTAGATTTTATAATTTATTTCTTTCGTCTGATGCTGCCCAAAACCTCTTCCAACCTAGTATTAACCAGTGGTTTCAACTCGCACACTCGATGACCTGCGTTGGTAATTGTCATCTTCCTCTGCCCCACAGTTTTTCCCTTCTAACGTTTCTGATAGTGCAAAGTTAACGTTTGCAAGCTTTTTGTTTCTGGACGTAATATCAGGTGTCTAACTAACGTATTCCTCCTTATAGTAATTCATTTCGCTAAATCTGTGCCTTATTGTTTTCAAAATCTCTTCATAGCGTACTTAATCTTGCCCCTTCGTTTCCTACATTATCGCATACCTAAACGATATTTGTTTTTATAAATAATTAATATAAGATGAAGAGGCGTGTATCAAGCCACACTAGATGATGTGTCAGTGGCTGTCCAAGATTTAGCACTATGTACAGATCTCTGATGATAATTAAAAAATGTAACAACTGTTTCATTTGCTATGACAAAGAAAGTATTTCAGACAGGAATTTATGGCAACTTAGCGGTAATGTAGGAACTGAAAACAAACAAAGTGAAATGATAAATTCATCCAGCTTCCTAGGATGAAACTTCTATTCCAAGAGGAAGCAAAAGAAATTAGAGTGAGGTTAAATTACTTGCATGATACGACAGAAACTTATTAAGAACAGAGATAAGGGTATTTTACCAAAATGATTACGACTCTGTTGCTTAGCAGTTAGATACCAGTTCGTAAGAAAAGAGAAAGAAAATAGATAACGGTCATCAGAAATGCAGCTTTAGAGGAGAATAGTGTAATGTACTGAATTATAGAAGCAAAGAAGCTTAGCAAAAGACATATGAAGTACTGGTATGAGAGCCATATAGATCTTTGTTCTTACTCTATAAGTTTATGTTAAGTATAGTGTGGGAGACTGTTTCTTCTTGTTATGACAAAGTTTATCCTACGAAACTGAATGAATTTATCATTTCAGTTTGTTCATATTTTGTGCCTAATATGTGATGGTTCTTCGAATGTCATAAATTCCTGTCAAGAATTATTTCCATGTCGTACCAAATGACCAAGTAAATGGATTAAACCTTTAGGTAGAGTGGACCACTCTCGTATTGCTAAAGAGATACATGCATAACAACTATGAGGGACGAATATTACTAGCTTTATATATAAAAAAGAAACATAACTGCAGAAATCAGCGATTAAAATATAATCATTGAAATTAATTATAAGCGTCTAGTTCGCAAGGCACGATTAGTTAAAAGTGATCGGTTTCGAGCATCATATGATCTTCTTGAGACCCACAACCATGTTGGTGGACAATGTCTAGTGTCATTCAGCGATTCATGCTCCATTCACAGCCATTGCTTATCAACATGGTTGAAGATATGAGGACATCATGTGGTGATTGAAACCGGTCACCTTTTAATAAACGTGCCTTGCGATCTGGACTCTTATAATTAATTTGAAAAATTAATAGGATCGCCAAAAAACAGATAGATAGACCACACTGTCAGCAAAAAGTCGCACACAAACGTGAAGAATGAAGAAGAAATTGTATCCACTTATTCTTTTTCTATTAAATGCAACGTCTCCTGCTCAATTACCTCTCTCTTTCCGGAAGTCTTGTGATGTTTGCCGAGTGTCTCATAGATTTTTATTCCATGTTCTAAAGGCATGCAATTCACAAGTGTGAAACGTCACACTAGTATTATCAAGTTCCCACATTTATCATTTCGTATGTTTTATGATAACGTTTTTCCTACATAATATGCTGTTTAAAGGTCGATTCACACGGACGGAACGGAACAAAACAAACGGAACGGGATGTATTTCAAATGGCGGTATTCAGGCATGGCGTCAACGGAACGAAACTGGACGACAACGCCAAGCATTCTCGGGAAGAAAGTTTGGATGTAGACGATGGTGTACGCGGGGGGCGTGGGTTTGGTTTCGCGAGACTGGTGTGTGTGTGTGCGCTAAGGATTGAGGCGTCATCTGCTAGCATCAGAGGTTAACCTATTCTCGCAGCGCTTCCTCATATTATAGAAATTGGTTTTGTGATTTTCTGTCATCTTAGTCTTTATGTCACTTTGAATAAAAGTCCCCAGATCTGTGCAGGGCAGAACATGCGTGGGACAAGGCCGGACGACAACTTCATGCCAGTAACAGAATCACAGGACCTCTGACTTATACCACTAGATAATGGCCTTGTGGACCGAAATTTGTCGTGGTTTTCGGTTTAAAGTAAAGGCTGCAAATATTGCTGGCGTTTTATTCCAAACGAATGTTACAGTTAAGGAACCTGCATCACAGGACTCCTATTTCGGACGAGAAACTCTATTTTATTGTTTGGTTTGTCTTCGTGACACGTTGCAAAGGTTCCATGACGAGTGTGATGTTTTTCCTTTGATTGTCTTTACAAAATCAGGTCAGATACCTGAAAACGATAAATGAGTTATATTTTACAAAAGCTAGTCAAAGAAAAAGCCTTTTCTTGCGCAGTGGAAAAATCAGCTCAATTGAAGGAAAAAAATACATCTACATTTAGATATACACGGATACTCTGCGAATTAAATTTAAGTGCCGGACAGAGGGTTCATCGAACCAACTTCACGATTCTCTATTATTCCAATATCGTATAGCACACTTAAAGAACGAATACCTATATCTTTCCGTACGAGCTCTGATTTCCCTTATTTTATCGTGGTGATCGTTGCTCCCTATGTATATTGGTGTCAACAAAGTATTTTCTTATTCGGAGGAGAATGTTGGTGATTGTAATTTCGTGAGAAGATTCCGTCGCAACGAAAAACGCCCTTCTGTTAATGATGTACGGCCCAAATCCTGTATCATTTCAGTGACATTGTCTCCTCTATTTCGTGATAGTACAAAACGTGCTGCCCTTTTTGAACTTTTTCGATGTACTCCGTCAGTCCTATCTGGTAAGGATCCCACACCGTCCAGCAGCATGCTAAAAGACGACGGACAAGCGTAGTGTGGACAGTCTCCTTAGTAGATCTGTTACATTTTCTAAGTGTCCTGCCAATAAAACGCAGTCTTTGGTTGGCCTTCCCCATAACATTTTCTATGTGTTCCTTCCAATTTAAGTTGTTCGTAATTATAATTCCTAGGTATTTACTTCAATTTACGGCGTTTAGATTTGACCGATTTATCGTGCAACGAAAGTTTAACGAATTCCTTTTAGCACTCATGAGTATGACCTCACACTTTCGGTTATTTAGGCTCAACTGCCAATTTTCGCACCATTCAGATATGTGTTCTAAATCGTTTTGCAATTTGTTTTGATCTTCTGATGACTTTATTAGTTGATAAACGACAGCGTCATCTGCGAACAACTTAAGAACGATGCTCAGATTGACTCCCAAATTGTTTATATAGATAAGGGACACCTAAATGTTGCGAGCCTTCCTTTATTTCCTATTTCATCGAAGATTGTTTTGACTTTTCTGTATGCTGAGTCAGTCCTTCCGACAATCATTTCTTTTTCAATTATTTCATATTTTTATGCAGCCATTTTGCGTCAGCTTTCCTGCAATTCCTGTTTATTTCATTTCTAAGAGACCTGAATTTCAGTAGTCTCGAGTTTCCCTTAACATTTTTGTACATCCTTCTTTCATCGATCAACCGAATTATTTCTTCTGTCACCCATGGTTTCTTCGCAGTTATAATCTTTGTACCTATGTTTTTCCTTCCAACTTCTGTGATTGCCCTGTTTAGATTTGTCCATTCCCCTTCAACTGAATTGCCTACTAAGCTATTCCTTATCGCAGTATATATAACCTTAGAGAAGCATATCTTTTCATTCCGTAGTAGTTCCGTATGCCATTTTGTTGCGCACTGATTCTTCAACTATGCCTCTTCAAAACATTGGAGGCATCGAACGTCTCCTCAGGTTACCGCTATACTCGCTGACGATTGTTATCTGAGGTGCTGCAGAACCATGGATCATCGCTCAGCGCACTGCAACGCCGTTCATCAACAGTCAACGACTCCCAGTGACGGCCTCACTCTAAACACAGCCCTTTGTGTTGTTAACGTCTGCCAACCCAACGAATAGTAATTTCTTAGTGCTGCTTCAGTTAGTCTCCGTCCAATGGTGCAGGATGACAAAGAACGCTAAAGAGAGTCCATTGATTGTTCTTTGGTGGCAGGCGAAGATGGGTTGCTGTATGCTTGGTGCACAGTACGGTGGTCTTCTCTGGTAGTGCCCTTGACGACGAGTTCGCCTGCTCTCAGGCCCCGATGCAGTCCATCATCGAACCATCGAAAAATCGGAATGTCCTACAGATATGCATATTTCACGATTGGACCAGCTGGCCAAATGGAATAAATAGATGTATAGATTAAAAACTGTTGAGGGCTAAAAACCTTAGCCAATAGACGCTCTTGGTCTCTTTCAGACACTGTCACTTGCTGATAACACTGTCTCACACCAGTACACCTTCGTATTCTTCAGAGTGTTTACTGAACATCTGACACGTTTCACGCCCCTTCCGACAAATGTCACTGGATACAGATGTGAAGCGGCAAGTGGTTAGCACACCGCTGTCAGCTTTCGTGACCGGAGCCGGTACTTCTCCATCAAGCAGCTCCTCATTTAGCTTCTCAAGGAATGAATGCACCCCTCTTGCCAACTGCGCTTGACACACATGGACGGTCACCCATCCAAGTGCTAGCCATGCCCGACAGTGCTTAACTTCGCTGACGGGAACCAGTGTTATGAATGCGACAAGACCACTGTTTATCCTACCACGCTTGGTAATACCTCTAAATACGAACAACAGTTATTCACTTTGGCGACCGTTGTTCCTGTCATGGAGAAAAGTAGCTCTGTTCTTCCACATGCCCACCGATGGTGTGTACGTTTGCAAAGTTATACTGACATCTCATCATGTCTTCTGGGTGCTTAACTTATTTTGTCAGGCAGTGTTGGTAGTCAAAAAGAAAAACGCGAAGGATAAGGTAACAAGGCGAATTGACAGCTGACGCAATTAGTGTTCCACGTAGCGTGAGCACATCGCAGTCCGACAGTGGCATCGGCTTTAGTTCCGTACCTTTGCCTTACATTGACATCCTGAGTGAATCAGCCATCACAGATTTGTTAGAGTGGATTCGCTAACACGTCTGTTTCCTTAATCGACTGCTTCTGGCTGTCTGGTTGCTTGGGTAGTCAGTAATGGAGAGGAAGCCGTGGAATGAAGTCATTAAACGCGCGGCTGCAGCCGTGGTGACCTGCCAGAGCGTGCCGCGGTACGCAGACTCGCGCTGGCGTGGCTCTGGTGGGGAGGCGGCCTTGCCTCGCTATAACGAACGTTTTAATTAGGCCCCTCTTCAGGCGAGTGACAGGAGCGCTGTAAATCTACGCTAAAATATCGAAGAGCCGGACTTAAACCTGCCAGCAACTTTGAAACTACAATTTTCATTTCTTCGTTTTCACTTCTCTTATTGCTCCTTTTTAATTCTCCTTTTTCCGTCTGCCTTGTATAAATTGTGGTAACTGACGCTCGCTAGATAATATAATGATAATAATCATGGTGTGGGAGTGACGGTATTCGTGTGGTATGAAAAGGTGAAATTGATAGTATCGAAAATAAATTTAAGTGTTACAAGTCTCTTCCGAAGGTATTGGTAGTATAGTTTTGTACGAAAGTGAAACAAAACAGATAAGAAGAAAATAGTAACATGTGACAGCTCAAGATCAGGTGGGTAGATCAGAGGATTCATGAGGTACTGAATTAAATTGGAAAAAAAGGAAATTTATTATACAACTCGACAGAAAGAATACGTTGTCAGGCAATAAAGACAATTTGGCAGTCGAGGAGAGTAAAAATTGTAGAGGGACAGCAAGCAACTTCAAATTGACATAGGGTGCGGTAGTTGTGCAGAGAAAAAGAGGTTTGTACAGAATAGACTAGTGTGAAGAGCTGTATCAGATCAGTGAAATTAAATGAAATGATCGTATGGCACTGACGGCAGGGAGTCCTCATCTGGGGACGCCGCACTGGGTGACTTGTATGTCGATGATGATGAAATGATGACGATGAGGACTTGTGTGTCGATAACAATGAAAAGATGATGAGGACATCACAACAGCCAGTCCTCGAGCGGAGATCATCTCCGACCGGGTAGGAGATGGGATTAGCACTCAACTAAGGGGACAGACATCAGATCAGTCTTCGGACTGAAGACAAGAACGATAGCAATAAAAGGACATTCATAGTGTATGCGGACATCGGTGTCATCCTAAGAGTTCCGTAGTAAAGCCATAGTAAAGCCAAAGACAGTCGCTGCCAGACGTAGACGTCGACGAAGGCACGACCTCAAGAGCTTCCGTATGCCGTCGGTGCTGGAAGTGTACTTACGTCAGAGACCAACGTCGCTCGCCCCACTGTTTGAGAGTCGAGTCCGATAGCAGAATCATGGTAGCTGAGATCCAAGTAGCAACTAGTGTCAGCAGTTACAACATTGTACTCGTGTTAATAATTAAATGCAATGTGATGTTCGACTGCCATTCAGTAGGTTTGCTGTTCAAGTTATAAACAGTTATCACTGAAGTGAGCAGAAGGACTAAACACACTGTTCTATCACGCCTATGACTATCTGACAAGTCTTCATTAGTGACACTGGTGTGCGTCGTTGTTAAAGTAAAAGCTAACAGTGTCGGGAAAAATAAACCCGAGACAGAAACGAACAGTATGAGAGCGAAGAGTTAAGTAGGCATTCCTGTTGTCAATGGCAAGTATGTCGAGAGAATGAAAAAATTATGTTTCTAATGAAGCTGAGAAAGTTTCAAATAATGACAGCTATACTGCGCAGTACAGATACCCACAGGAACCAAAGCGTCTCTGAATAAGGTATAAAAATTTGTTCTCAGTTTGTGAATATTTTACTCAAAAAGTTCCATTATGTATGTGCAGTCAGTAAAAATAATCTTTCCTGTTAGTTGATCCAAAACAAATTTTTAAAAAACTCACTGAAGGTGCTGAAACTTCAGCGAAATATGTCTGAGTAGAAAAGAAGACAGAATTGTGTATTCTCAAGACGGGACCTATCCAAAAAGAAAGTTGTTTGTAAGAAAAGACGGACACAAGAATGAGCGTCAACCACAAGAAGAATAGTTCAAAGCATCCTTTAACTTCAAACACGCACACGTACGTCGAATCGTTGAACATGATTTCCTTCTAACATCGCCGGACGGAGTCAAATGGTTTCTCAGATGTTTCTGCATTAGCAGTGACTGCTCCTTACACCGTTCGTTTTAAGGGGCCCCACGTTCATCTCTCATGCATAGCGCCGTTAGGTTTTCCGTTCGCTCATAAATGTTATATCAGTGAGTGAAAGTGTAGAAGTAAGTGGAGGATTGTTTTTGTGATATATTGTAGGTTTCCCACTTAAGAACTTTAGATAAAGTTCTTTCGCTGCGAACCCAAAAACAAAGCTGCTTGCGTGTGTGTGTGTGTGTGTGTGTGTGTGTGTGTCTGTGTGTGCTTGGGACATTGACACTTCACCGGCGTATCATTTCCTCCTGCGTATAATACTGTTATGCGTTTCCAAATAAATTTGGCTGAATAAATAAACTGCCGTCTCAAAAGACGTGTTCACACATCAGTGTGAGAGCAGTTACATTATACCGCCAGAGAATCGCGATCAGGATAAAATAACTGACACTAAATACATATAACTCTATTTTAAAAAAGCATACATTGCAGTTAAGTCAATTTCCCGTAAAATTAGCATCCAGTTCGATTACTGTTGGTTCCTTTAAATATTAATAAGTGCACTTCTGCGTGTATCTTGATATACATGAACGGAATAATTTTAAATCTAGCAACGCTTGGGAGGAGGGATGAATAAATAAGTTGTGGTAACTATCATAATTTTCATGTTTATTTCAATATGTATTAAAGGAGTTTTACTAGGTGATATGGTGTCAGTTGCATAAGCGATTAGGTCTCTGAACGTAATCAACAGATATAAAAGTAATTTCGGAAGAACCCAAAGGAAGTGTTATTCCACAGTTACTACTTACAATATTTATGTAAATGATCTACGGAGGTCTATGAGGCTATTTGAAGACGATATATTTGCCTACAGAAAGACGGTAGCGCCAGAAAATAGTTACAAATGGAGGAAGACCTGCAGAACATCAATGACTGGAGCAGTGAGAGGCCTTGTTAACATAAATAAATAGAAGTTATCGTGCATGAGAAGGGGAAGATATCCATTGCTTTTCGATTACGCTATTAGCCACAGGTCTCTGAGATCAGTAAAAATTGTAATATACCTTGGAATAATCTTCCGGAGCGACCTAGAGTAGAATGAACGAATAAAACTAATTTTAGGAAAAAACGATGCCAGGCAAATATTCAGTGGGAAAATCGCATGGATATGCGAATCATCCCCAAGAAGCGGTTTACAAATGGTTGAAATGGCTCTGAGCACTATGGGACTTAACATCTGTGGTCATCAGTCCCCTAGAACTTAGAACTACTTAAACCTAACTAAACTAAGGACATCACACACATCCATGCCCGAGGCAGGATTCGAACCTGCGACCGCAGTGGTCACGCGGTTCCAGACTGAAGCGACTAGAACCGCACGGCCACACCGGCCGGCGGTTTACAAAACATAAGATCGATTCTTGAGGAATGCTCTTCACTCTTAGATTCTTATTAGGTTAAATTAATGGAAGATATTTGGAAGATCCAACGAAGAGCAGTGCGTTTCGTCACCGTATCAGGTATTCGACGCGAGAGCATTACGGAGATGCTCAACAAAGTCCAATGGCAGACTTTACAGGCGAGGCGTTTCACATCGCAGAATGGTTTTCTGTTGGAATTCTGGGAATGTACGTTAGAAGAAGAGTCTTGCAAGCCATTACTTTCTCTCAAATACGCCTCGAAAAAATGACCACGACGAGGAAATCGGAGGAATGGGAGCTCATATGAAGGTTTATCGACAGTCGATCCTCCCAAGCACCAATCGGGAATAAAAAAAAGGCAAGAGAGAAACGAGAGTGGTGCCTAAACTACCATCCGCCCATTCCGCAAAATCCTAGCTGTCTACCGCCTGTATTGGTCAAAAGGCTGCGCTTCTACCCGAACTTCATGCAGAAACTGTTCTTAGGCAGTGTGGGAATAAGGTTCAAATGGTTCAAATGGCTCTGAGCACTATGGAACTTAACTACTGTGGTCATCAGTCCCCTAGAACTTAGAACTACTTAAACCTAACTAACCTAAGGACATCACACACATCCATGCCCGTGGCAGGATTCTAACCTGCGACTGCAGCGATCGCGTGGTTCCAGACTGAAGCGCCTAGAACCGCTCGGACACAACGGTCGGCTGTGATGAGATATGATGTCTGTACGCGGATTTAAACAAGACAGAGTTATTGCTCATCCCATCGAGTAAAACAACATTCCGTGCAAAGAATGGCGCACATCATCAAAAGAGGATGTTGTGCGTTTGTTGGAACCAAACTGTCATTCTTCATCATGAATTACCACCAAAAAATGAAAAGATATACTGAAAAGCTAAGACGACTTTCTGTTGCTGTTGAATACAAAACACGTGTTAAACCTGTCTTGTTAACGTTGTGAGACGGGACCAACGAATGAAGAGAAACAATATTACTTATATTACTATTATTCTTATTATTATTGTATACTACTCCTGTACATGTAAGTGGTAATGTTGACTCACTAAGGATGCCCGTTTAGACATAAGCGGTGAAGTAAATGCATAAATAAATAAGTAAATAAATAAATATATTGTAAGTGGACTCTGATCCAGGTTTCAAGTCAGCATGTTTCACGCAAACAATCACTGCCATAGGTGACAGATTAAACTCTTAGGAGCCGGCCGCTGTGGGCGAGCGGCACTAGGCGCTTCAGTCTGGAACAGCGCTGCCGCTACGGTCGCAGGTTCGAATCCTGCCTCGGGCATGGATGTGTTTGATGTCCTTTGGTTAGTTAGATTTAAGTAGTTCTAAGTCTAGGGGACTGATGATCTCAGATGTTAAGTTCCAAATGGTTCAAATGGCTCTGAGCACTGTGCGACTTAACTTCTGAGGTCATCAGTCGCGTAGAACTTAGAACTAATTAAACCTAACTAACATAAGGACGTCACACACATCCATGCCCGAGGCAGGATTAGAACCTGCGACCGTAGCGGTCACTCGGCTCCAGACTGTAGCGCCTAGAACCGCACGGCTACTCTGGCCGGCTCAGATGTTAAATCCCATAGTGCTTGGAGCCAATTTGATTTGAAACTCTTAGGACTGACCAATGGTATAAACCCAGACTCTCAGATCCGTACTGTGATAGTTCACCACTGAGCTACAGAGTCACAAAAACACAAGCCCGCTGCTTGACTGCTTAAGGCATGTCGCCATCTGGAGCGCGGACAGCTTCAATAGGACACCAGAATAATAAGAGGCAACCTGACACCGTACCATGACCGACTGCCTAACCGCAAATCGGCGAGCCTTGGGCAGCCGTTGCGCGGCTGTACATTAGACCGCAGGAACATGTACGAGTTACCGCGCTGACACCTCCGCCCTCGTTAGGGGACACCTCCAGCCCACTTACAGGCGAGCAATCCGCGCCCCTCCCAGATCGCCCGCCACTGTGCCGTCCGAACCGAGTAGGACAAAAGCTACCGATCGCAATCGCGACCGGCTCACTCCCAGACGCGATCGCCTGTCCCTCTTTTTGCTGTCACTGCCGTCTTTTGTTTCTTTGGGTTGCCAGTCTGAGGTGTCAGCGCCGGGCAGGCACCATTCCCCTCCCTGCATCCACTTCCCCCCCCCCTTGCCTCAAAGTCTGTTTTCGTAATTCTCGCGTTGGTCGTCTCTCCCGCGTGCCCCTCCCCCCCCCCCCCCCCCCCTTACCCGCGCCCAGCGACCTGGATGCCAAACCACAAAGACACTCCGTTTCATTATCGCCGTCGCGACGACAGGCCGCGCCATTTGCATACAAGGAGCCGCTCGCTGTTTGGCGACGCCTCCGCTGCTGCTGGTGCGCGCCCGCAATCGGTCACTCCGCCGTCCCGAGGCGGCCGCGCTGTGAAATATAGGCGCCATTAGGACAGCGGGGCTACCGCCGAGCAGCGGAGCAGCCGAGCAGCCCAGCGGACAACGGCGGCGGCGACGATCGCTATCGGCCGAGTTATTCACTGCGGGACCGGACAGGGCGCGGCGAGCCTTCAACCTGTCCGCGTCCACAAGAATTAGGGCAGCTGCAGCGCCGTCGCTATTTTATTCCTGTCGTGCCCGCGTCCCCATCTCCCGCTCCTCGTCTTCTTCACTTTTTCCCTCTCAATACCTCCTTTTCCCCCCTTAGCCCACCTACTTTTTCTCTACCTCGGCCCGATCCAAAAGACTTGGGTCCCGAACGGCGATAAACATCTTTCTTTCGTCCGTTTGCCTGGCATTATTCGCGGGCAATCAATTTTCTTCACAGAATTCGATTCTCTCTGTCTCTCTCTCTTTTCCTCCGTGGGGCGGGGCGGTGGAATATCCCCCTGCAAAAGAAAGAGAGGGAGGGTGCGTAGGATTGGTGACGAGGGATCCCGATTTTGTCATGCTATTAGAGGCCAGGTGATATGTCGTCGAGGGCTCCCCATACATCAGCGGCGCGTCAGGCAGGCCGGCAGTTGACTTCTCATTCGGGCAGACGTCCGGACAGCGGTGGTTCACCTCGGCCCACATTGTGTGTGCGCGTGCTACCTGCTGCGGCGGCGCCACGGCGACAATGGCCGTCCCCGTGACGCGCGGCGCTCCGCGGTCGTGAATCAAGTCGCGGAATGCGAGACCCGCGCTCGCTTCACCAAATTCCGGATCGCCGGCCTCCGCAGGCATGTTCGCGGCCGGTGAAGAAAGGAGGATAAAAAAAGTGAAAGAACAAGCGAGCGCGGAGGCAGGGCGGAGGAGAGGGAATGCGAAATGGCGACCTCGGCCGCCTCTTCCCCTAATGAAGCGCAGATAGCTCCGCATCTGAACCACTTAGCTTACTAAGCAAACTGCGACGGGTGGCTCTTTGTATCTCTACATATGAATGCAGGACATCCTTCGAAAATCACGTGTGTAGTTTTTAGTGAAACAGAGCTTGTAAGGTACCCCTACTGTTCAAGTTACATTTAATTTTATTATTTTCCAGTCTGCAGAACGCGCACAGTCAGGAGCAAGATGGCATTTCCGTCGCTGGCTGAAGGAGACGGGCTGAGCGGCTCTAGGCGCTACAGTCTGGAACCGTGCGACCGCTACGGTCGCAGGTTCGAATCCTGCCTCGGACATGGATGTGTGTGAGGTTAAAAAAATGGCTCTGAGCACTACGGGACTTAACTTCTCAGGTCATCAGTCCCCTAGAAATTAGAACTACTTAAACCTAACTAACCTAAGGACATCACACACATCCATGCCTGAGGCAGGAATCGAATACCGCTAATCCACCCCGGCCGGCGATGTGTGTCATGTCCTTAGGTTTAATTAGTTCTAAGTTCTAGGGGACTGATGACCTCATAAGTTATGTCCCATAGTACTCAGAGCCATTTGAACCATTTGAAGCAGACGGTCGACCATATGGCGTTGCCAGTGGACTGTGGTGTGAGGCACCGTGGCTAGACACGAGAACGCCTTTTACGTCAGCAGCGAGCGACGTACGGAGAGCACAATCATTCTGACGCCAGCAAATAATCTTGCTCAATAAATTGTTCCCAATAAAAGTAGCTTTTAGCTCATAAATGCTTTCTTACAACAGTATTACAACTCCATAAATCAAATTAATAAATAAAGGAATAGTGCTTAAGCTTCGTTCCAAATCCCTCTCCAGACAATTCAAGATTCGACTGTACAAAACCCTGATCCAGCCTGTTGTTCTATATGGCTGTGAGACATGGACGATACAGGGGAATGGAGAATCAGATACAACCAAGAGCTTGAGAAAGTATACCAGTAGCCCAACATAGCAGGAACTGTCAAAGCCAAACTAATGCAGTGGGCCGGTCATGTGGCCCGGGTGGAGGATCACAGATGGCCTCGGAAGCTCCGGGATTTCACACCTACAGGAAAGAGACCGCCAGGGAGACACAAGAAGCGATGGAGGGATGGACTCCATGAAGATTTAAACCAATTTTTAATAGGTGTGAATGGATGGCGGATATCAGCAATGGACAGAATACAATGGAGGAGGAAACTTGTAGATGCGTGCGGTCCACTGGGCCTGATCACGTAGTAGTAGTAATAATAGTGCTTCAGCTAGTGGAAATGCACGAGCGGCTATGAAATACGTGAGTGTTAGTACGAGGTACAGGCTGCGAATCACAGTCGCCAGTGGCCGATAGGATGCCTTCCGATATAGTTCTGTTTAAGACCATGCTCTCAGGAAGATGTTAGTTTTCAGTTAACCATTATTAACACTTTGACGCCCGCACGTCTCCTACAAATGTATTCGCTTGGCGCCGCAGCGCTAATTCAGATTACTCGGCATGCCGCCGGCCGTTCTTGACATCGGGAGATTATAAATTGTTAAGTTTTACTAATCTCATCGTGAGTTCTCGTAAGTTCACAACCCTGTTCTCCTACTTTCATAAAATTTCGAAGATATGCATACGTAAATAAATACAAAATTTTTTGTTTCATATATTTGTTTATTTGCATTGTCCTTGATACTTAGTATCTCTCTTGTGTATGATATTCGGCCAAGCAGTCTCCAAGATGTAACGCAACGCCACAAGACTTGCACATTAAATTTGTTGTTCTCCTTTTTTGTTTTTGAAACATACATGGCAGTTCCTTCGTTTTCGTTTATTCGTTTCGGAAATAAGTATTAGCTGGTGTTGCATTATGTGACCGGGAAATCTGTCAACCGGATCATAATGAGACGTACGTGATGTATTGGCAACCCACAAGTTCTGGTCATAAGCAGGTACATGGTCTTTTGTTCACGAATCAGACACTTTCAATAAAAAATCGTGAAATCGGAGACTCTTGTGGTCTGTATTGAAATATTGCCATGTACGGAACGCATTAAATAATGCGCAGTTAAAGAGGTACATGCAAACCTTTGTTGACCATTTTATAGTTTTTCTGTATATAGGGTAATAACTCGAGTATTGGTCTGCCCGATCAACTCCTTTCATGTATTTGTTGTAGCCTAATACACTTTCAGGTTTTTTAATTGTGTAATTGGTTTTTCTACATTTTCTTTGAGTGTCAGTCAAAGTGGCATTATGTATTGTAGAGATCATTTATATCGTTTTAGTTTTCGAAGCTCTCCATACCTGTGCGAGTACTTCACCTTTCCGTTGATGGCAAGCTTCAAACACATTGACTTTTGCGCGCTTTAATTTTTCCGGAAATCCTCTATTTTGCTGTATCGTTCCACAAACTCGAATTTTCTTTTCAAGGAACTTCTCTGCAAGTTTTACGCTGTTATAATAATTATCCACGTAAAGGCGGCGACTCTTTTCATATGAAGATGTCAATAGTTCCATCACTGTTTTTGCTAAAGGCTGTCCAGCGCCGGAATATATCTTGAATGAGGACATATATACCGTTCTCGAATCACACAGCATCCGAATGAGTATGCCACATTTCGTAATTTTTGACGGATTGTAAACTATAGAATTTAACCTTCCACGCCACGATACCATTCCTTCATCGGCTGAGATGTTTTGCCGTGGTTTAAAGGTTTCTTTAAACATTTTGGAAAAATAATCAGTTACGAATTGCACTTTGAAAAGCCGGTCGGCATTATCCGGTTTAATGTTGTCGGAAAAACGTAAAAATGATAATATTTTTCTGAATCGGTTGCGGGACATAGTTTTGCGAAATATCGGTGTGTCTATAAACGGATTCGTTGACCAATAATCATCGATCCTTGTTTTTTTTTGCGATTCCCGTAAGGATAGCAAACCCAAACCATTTTCTAAGTTCGAGTCCCGTAACGTCGACAAATTTGGTATTTTTTTTATCCAATTTTGACTGTAGTGCTTGTTGGTTTCGTTGCTAATTTGTTCAAATAGATCGTTTCCAGCATATAATTCTACGATATCCTCGATGTTCTATGTATCTTTGGGAAATATGTTTGGACCCGAAGATCCTTCAAACATATTATTGGTAAATCAAAGTCTGACCACTGTACATTGTCTTCTTCTTCTGATTCATCTGTATCAGTTGGTAGCCGTAGCGTTCGCCGAGTTCTTCTTGGGCGTGTTTCACTATCTTCCGACGACTCTGGTTCACTTTCATTTTTTTTATTTTCAGTGTCTTCTTTCCAATAGGCCAAGTCATCCGGAACGTCAGACAAGACGTCCGCGCATTCATCGTAAATAATCGTATCGTTTATTTCGTCTGCCTTGATGAAAGCGAACAAGTACTTATAAAGACAAATAAACTTGTTGACGTGTGTAACTTAATGTTGCCTAAACAAAACACCAACAGAATACAAAAGATACTATAGTGCTGTCACCGGCCACTGCGCGATACTATCCTCAAGACACCACTGTGCTCGTATTCGGGAGGACGACGGTTCAATCCCGCGTCCGGCCATCCTGATTTAGGTTTTCCGTGATTTCCCTAAATCGTTCCAGGCAAATGCCGGGATGGTTCCTTTCAAAGGGCACGGCCGACTTCCTTCCCCGTCCTTCCCTAATCCGATGAGACCGATGACCTCGCTGTCTGGTCTCCTTCCCCAAACCAACCAACCAACCAACACCACTGTGTTGTCGCCGCCACTGAGCGATACTATGCGCAAGGCACGCCTGTGACGTCGCCGGCCGTTGACCGCTATTTCGCGCACGACACCACTGTGGTGTCGCCGGACGGCATTGTGTCGATATTAGCATTTTATGGCGTTTAGTAAATAAATACATCATAATGACATCCCTTTTTAATGTTATTTCGACTAATACAGCTTCTCATTTCATTATTTCGAATCAAAGGGAGTAGAATTACACTTTACAGGGAACCCGACGGCGCTGATACTGCTTCTGCGAGGAACATAAACTTCGAGAGTTTCTCGAATCCTACACGACGACTCTCTCAGATAATCCAAGTACGCTTTGTCTCAATCTCCTCCAAACTCCGTCGCCAAAAGCTTCGTAGCAATCAAGTGTGTGTGTTTCTGCAATTAAGAACAGACGCATTTAAATGTACATTTTTCATTTACGATGTAAATGTAAACATTTTTTTTCTAACGGGTGATATACTGGGGTGGCTGTTACGTAAGTGCACAAGAGCATCTGAACACCCTAACTTTTCACGCCTTGCAGATTTATTGGTTATTTTTCTTCGAACGCTGTTAAACGTAAATTAGATGCGGTAATCTGAAATACACGGCACTAAATCTACCGCGTTGATCTAGATATTGTTCCACTGGGCTCGATAAATCTTGGCAACAGAGTCGCAAGCACACCTTTTCAACATGTCCCCAATGTAGTATATAAGCGCCTGTTTGCACCGAGGGTGTCCATTTAATTATCATTTCATTCTAGCAAAGATGCACGTTCATCAACGGTAACTGTTCTTTCGGGGACAGATACTACCGTCATATATAGTTAAAATTTGGCTTCCCGGCCATTGACCTTCTTATGCGAAGGCACACGCTATTCCCCAACTCGTACGGGGCTTGGTAGATTAATCCGCCACGAGTAATGAGTATGATGGGCAAACATCTATTAGGCGCACTACGAATGTAGTGGTGTGGACATGTTGGGAATGTGGGTCTCACGGGGAGCGTGCAAGGGATAAGTTCCTGCAGGCGCACTATCCTCTGTGCCCTCGGTGGGTCAGATGTACAAGCCGGCACGGTAACTCAGCGTGTTCGGTCAGAAGGTTAGCTGCCCTCTGTAATAAAAAAAAAAAAAAACCACTGAGTTAATGGAGCAACGATGAACTGAAACGGGTGTCTTGCGACATCCGCCCCGAGGAGATACAATGAACAAAAAAGAACAAAATGAGATTAAAAAGAAAAAAAAGATGGATCGAGCGTCTGCCATGTAAGCAGGAGATCCCGGGTTCGAGTCCCGATCGGGACACACATTTTCAACATGTCCCCAACGAAGTATATAAGCGCCTGTTTGCAGCGAGGATGTCAATTTAATTATCATTTCAAATACATGTACTTGGTACTTCCGAAAATTTAACTACATCGACAAGAAGCACTGTGAGTGCTGGCCTTTACTTCTCCAGTGCAGTAGTGCTAAAGTGGAAAGATCTGCACCTCAGTTTATTCCGAGATTCATCGCGGTTGTGGGGCTGACATAGAGTGTGAGGATGAAAGCCCCCCAAAAAATATTCCGACATTGCTCAGCAATATTTTCTGACTATTTCATATGATGGACGAATGGTCTCCAGTGGCCCAATACGGCGTAATAATATAGTTATATATTGATAAATGAAGATCGTATGATGTATTTCCACGGCTGTGGTTGTCCAGAGTATAAAATGTTTGTAACGTACACTCCTGGAAATGGAAAAAAGAACACATTGACACCGGTGTGTCAGACCCACCATACTTGCTCCGGACACTGCGAGAGGGCTGTACAAGCAATGATCACACGCACGGCACAGCGGACACACCAGGAACCGCGGTGTTGGCCGTCGAATGGCGCTAGCTGCGCAGCATTTGTGCACCGCCGCCGTCAGTGTCAGCCAGTTTGCCGTGGCATACGGAGCTCCATCGCAGTCTTTAACACTGGTAGCATGCCGCGACAGCGTGGACGTGAACCGTATGTGCAGTTGACGGACTTTGAGCGAGGGCGTATAGTGGGCATGCGGGAGGCCGGGTGGACGTACCGCCGAATTGCTCAACACGTGGGGCGTGAGGTCCCACAGTACATCGATGTTGTCGCCAATGGTCGGCGGAAGGTGCACGTGCCCGTCGACCTGGGACCGGACCGCAGCGACGCACGGATGCACGCCAAGACCGTAGGATCCTACGCAGTGCCGTAGGGGACCGCACCGCCACTTCCCAGCAAATTAGGGACACTGTTGTTCCTGGGGCATCGGCGAGGACCATTCGCAACCGTCTCCATGAAGCTGGGCTACGGTCCTGCACACCGTTAGGCCGTCTTCCGCTCACGCCCCAACATCGTGCAGCCCGCCTCCAGTGGTGTCGCGACAGGCGTGAATGGAGGGACGAATGGAGACGTGTCGTCTTCAGCGATGAGAGTCGCTTCTGCCTTGGTGCCAATGATGGTCGTATGCGTGTTTGGCGCCGTGCAGGTGAGCGCCACAATCAGGACTGCATACGACCGAGGCACACAGGGCCAACACCCGGCATCATGGTGTGGGGAGCGATCTCCTACACTGGCCGTACACCACTGGTGATCGTCGAGGGGACACTGAATAGTGCACGGTACATCCAAACTGTCATCGAATCCATCGTTCTACCATTCCTAGACCGGCAAGGGAACTTGCTGTTCCAACAGGACAATGCACGTCCGCATGTATCCCGTGCCACCCAATGTGCTCTAGAAGGTGTAAGTCAACTACCCTGGCCAGCAAGATCTCCGGATCTGTCCCCCATTGAGCATGTTTGGGACTGGATGAAGCGTCGTCTCACGCGGTCTGCACGTCCAGCACGAACGCTGGTCCAACTGAGGCGCCAGGTGGAAATGGCATGGCAAGCCGTTCCACAGGACTACATCCAGCATCTCTACGATCGTCTCCATGGGAGAATAGCAGCCTGCATTGCTGCGAAAGGTGGATATACACTGTACTAGTGCCGACATTGTGCATGCTCTGTTGCCTGTGTCTATGTGCCTGTGGTTCTGTCAGTGTGATCATGTGATGTATCTGACCCCCGGAATGTGTCAATAAAGTTTCCCCTTCCTGGAACAATGAATTCACGGTGTTCTTATTTCAATTTCCTGGAGTGTATTTATCATTTATTCAGTTTGTTATCGCAGTTACCTTCGCGTCTGTAATATACCGACACAATACTGAAAAAGGTGTATAATAAGCAACCACGAAAGAGTACGACACAAAACACTTCGTAATGCAATAAGCCTCACTACTGCGATGTGGGTGCTGTGTGTGTTTTGACTTAACGGGCGCTCAAAGGTGAGCTTATCAGCGCCCACGTGGTTGCTGGCGCTGTGGGAACCCTTCAGTATTGAATGGTTACATCGCTCTTCTACTGTATCCAGTAACCCGCGCAAGAGATGCACATCGATCAAGCCTTTATCAGTAAACCTATCCATTCTGCTGTGTATCATTGTTAAGAAAGGGCTATTTCACGGCGCATACTGTTACGATTAACATTTACCTTACATCTTCCAATAACAAAATTAAAAACTATCTAGGTCTCACATGACTTGTTCATATGTGGCCTACATGCTACATATGGTCTTCTGTATACTGCTTCCTAGATACGCGCTTAGGTATTATTAAACTTAGTACTGTATTAAAAATAAATAGTGACACGTTATTTCGTCTAAAGAAATATTGTGTTAGATGCCGTTTAGCAGTGATTCTGACACTTCACTTGCTGGAAGGATCAGTTTATGGGGCTGCTATTTTCCGTACAATCTCGTTTCGGAACTGAATTTTAAAACCATCAGCTGCGGCATCCTATCAGTATAGTAGTAATTATTATTATTATCATTATTATTATTCCGAGTGGCTTCACGGCCTGGTACAAGTCTTTCAACTGGATACCACTTTGTGGATTAGCGTGTCCCTCATCTAAGCCAGTAGTACTAAGGTTACAGATAGACTGAAATATTTCCTTGTCCGACAGAGATTTGAGGCCTCAGCCTTTCGATTTCCAGACAGGAGCTCTACATTAGGCCACCGGGCCCGACATCCGAACAGTAACATCCACATGCCAACAAAATCTCATGCGTAGCTGAAACTTTTATTGTCAATGTTCCTCTGCTAAGATACTTTAAACTTCGAACGGATTACTTCATGTACAATGTCTATGAGTTTTTGCGTCTGATGACATCCCTTTCCATCTCAGCGTGTACACTGCGATCTTTGTACAGAAAGACGATGGTCTCTGGTAGACCAGTTATTATCTCTTTCACGCTTGCCGCGAGGTAGTCTACTCGTAAAAATCCTAAATTTAGACCTCTGTCAATAGTGACTAAACGTGTCACACCAACAAATGGTTGCAAATCCCTTACCCTGTGTGGGTCCGTGACGTTAAATAGAAGTTGAATGACCGTTCGTCAGGTCTTTCTTAGGTCCTATGTCCCCTGCTTATCCCTGTCGAGTACTTGCGCAGCTGCTCCTTACTGCCAACTGGTTTTACCAATTATTGCTTAAACGCAGTACCTCACTCACTACCAAACCTTTACACTGCTCCTTACTTCACGATCTGTTGTTGTATTCGATATCATTTGCCGTTGCGGTTGATAATGGAAGCAAGACGAAAGAAAAGTCAAGGCACGTTCATAGGACGGGAAACAGCGATCGATATTGTAAAAGAATGCAAGACGTTCGATATTCTGAAAAAAAAGAATAAGTTCTAGGGAACGAAGCGTAATTTACAACACGTACAAGAGCCAAGACGGAACAATAAAAGCGGAAGACCAGCAACGAAGTGTTCAAATTGAAAGGGGTGTGAAGTTCTCTTAGGCTATAGATACAGCAACAAGAAATAGGTGAGTAGGCAGTACAGTTGAAGGGGAATGGATATTTCTGAAAAGGGCAATCACAGAAGTTGGAAAGAAAAACGTAGGTACAAAGAAGGTGACTGCGAAGATACCACGGGTAAGATAAGAAAAACATCAGTTGATCGATGAAAGAAGGAAGTACAAAAATGTTCAGGGAAATTCAGGAATACAGAAATACAAGTCGCTGATGATTGAAATAAACAAAAAGTGCAGAGCAGCTAAGATGAAACGACTTCATGAAAATGTGAAGATATCGAAAAAGATGTGATTGTCATAAGGACTGACTCACAATGCAGGAAAATCAAAACAACGTTCTGTAAAATTAAAAAAAGGTGATAACACTAAACGTGTAACGGGAATTCAACCGGTAAATGCAGAGGAAACCGCGGATAAGTGGAAAGAGTACACTGAACGCCTCTACGAGGGAAAGACTTGTCTTATGTGATAAGAGAAGAAAAATGCGTCAGTTTAGAAGCGTTAGGGGACGCAGTATTAGAATCAGAATCTAATGAGCCGGCCGAAGTGGCCGTGCGGTTAAAGGCGCTGCAGTCTGGAACCGCAAGACCGCTACGGTCGCAGGTTCGAATCCTGCCTCGGGCATGGATGTTTGTGATGTCCTTAGGTTAGTTAGGTTTAACTAGTTCTAAGTTCTAGAGGACTACTGACCTCAGCAGTTGAGTCCTATAGTGCTCAGAGCCATTTGAACCATTTGAGAATCTAATGACCTGTCGAGGAATTAAGATCAAATAATGCAGAAGGGATACATAACATTCCATCAGAATTTCTAAAATCAGGGGGGGGGGGTAAGTGGAAACAAAACGACTATTCACGTTGGTCTGTAGAATATATGAATCTACCGACACACCATATGAGTTTAGGAAAAATATCATCCACACAATTCCAAAGACTGCAGGAGCTGACAAGTGCGAGAATTATAGCACAGTCAGCTTAAGAACTCATGCATCCAAGTTGCTGACGAGAATAGTGTACATAAGAATGGAAAAAAAAATTGACGATGTGTTAGATGACGATCAGTTTGGTTTTAGGAATGGTAACGCACCAAAGAGGTTATTATGATGGGGTCGATAATGGAAGCAAGTCCAAAGAAAAATCAAGACACGTTCATAGGATTTTTCGACCTGAAAAAAGCGTTCGACAGTGTAAAATTGTGCGAGATGTTCGAAATTCTGAGAAAAATAGGGGTAAACTATAGGGAGAGACGGCTAATATAGAATATGTACAAGAGCCAAGAGGGACTAATAAGAGTGGACGACGAAGAACGAAGTGCTCGACTTAAAAACGGGTGTAAGACAGGAATGTAGTCTTTCGACCTTACTGTTCAATATGTAAGTCGAAGAAGCAATGATGGAAGTAAAAGAAAGGTTCAGGAGTGGGATTGAAATTCAAGGTGAAAGGGTATCAATGATACGATTCACTGTGATCTGCTGAATGCAATGAACAGTCTAATGAGTACAGAATATGGACTGAGAGTAAATCAAAGACAGACGAAAGGAATGAGAAGTAGCAGAAATGAGAACAGCGAGAAACTTAACATCAGGATGACAGGTCACGAAGTAGACGAAATCAAGGAATTCTGCTTCGTAGGTGAGGGACGAAGCAAGGAGGACATCAAAAGCAGACTACCACTGGCTAAAAGGGCATCGCTGGCTAAGAGAAGTATACTAGTATCAAACATTGGCCTTAATTTGAGGAAGAAATTTCTGAATATGTACACTATGAACACAGCATTGTTTGGTAGTGAAACATGGACTGTGGTAAAACCGGAACAGATGAGAATTGAAGCATTTGAGATGCGATGGGGACAGATGAATGTTGAAAATTAGATGGACTGATAAGGTAAGGAATGAGGAAGTTGTGTGCAGAGTCGCAGAGCAAATGAAGACGTCAGGTAACAACTTCCGTCGTAGCATTGGATGTTGTAGAGGACAAAAACTGTAGAGGAAGACAGAGAGTGGAATAAATCCAGCAAATAACTGTATGTTGCAATAGCTACTCTTAAATGAAAATGATGGCACCGGAGAGGAATTCGTTGCGGGCCGCATGAAATCAGTCAGAGGACTGATGGAAAAAAAGAGGACGTAATATGTGTTCTCGCTGACGGAATTCCGTAGATTGTCATGAGTCTGAGGAGTACGCAGAATTGCATTTTGCGCAAGCCTTCAACTAGGCGAACAAGCAGAAGCTTGTTAGCTCACCTTCTGGTCTCAAACGAGAATGTGGTCGTTAGAATGACTTCACTGCATAGACGTATAACCCGTCATGAAGTTTCAAGTTTACAGTGGGTGCCGGGATGTCCGGTTTCGTATTTTCGTTCCATATTGACATACCTTGTCAAAGTGTGTTTTGAATAAGTGCATACCTAGATGCTGAGTTAGCGTTGCACGACCTAAAGATATTAAAATTATTGTTTGTAGTTCTGTCGAAGTTGCTGTGATAAAAAATTCTTTATTTGCGGCGAGTAGTGTCGGACGTCGCGTCCATTATCAAACCATCGCCTATAAACAATTTACTGCAGTTGTTACAAACTTTCTTTACAATAAACAGTTTCACATAAAGAGAGCAGTACATTCATCCTAAGTACTGACACTTAATACAACAAGTGCATCTCCAAATAGCCACAGCTGTCAATCTTGAGTAAAATCTACAAAGTCATCTACAGCGTGTTATCAGTGCTTCTTGCCGAACAGCACCAGGAAAAAATGAGGTTACAACAGCTTAAAATTGAATACGTCAGAAGCCCTAGTACTAGCATGAGAAACCATACACGCACTAAGGCACGATCTGCCAACTGTTTTAAAATGGTATTACGATCTAGCGTTAACCAAACGATAAATCTAGTTCTTAAAACGTACAACTAAATACAGTCTACTAATAAAACAGAAAATGCTCATCACACAAAGTGTTATGAAAGAATACCTAGATCACATTTACAGGGGGATAATACTGCGCAACGGTAATCACATAACACAGTGCTTAAGACACGCAGTAAAACAATAAATTTTACAACAGTGTCATGAGAAATGGGAAATGACTATGGAACTCCATATTGAAGCATAATACACTACGTGAGCAAACGTATCCGTACACTTGGCTGAAAGTAACTTACAAGTTCTTGGCGCGCTCCATCTGTAATGGTGTTGGCACTCCCCTAGCCTCGATGACAGCTTCCACTCTCCCAGGCATACGTTCAATCAGGTGCTGGAAGGTGTCTTGCGGAATGACAGCCCACTCTTCACGGAGTACTGCACTGAGGAGAGGTATCGACGTCGGTCGGTGAGGCCTGGCACAAAGTCTACGTTGCAAAACATCCATAAGGTGTTCTACAGGATTCAGGTAAGGACTCTGTGCAGGCCACTCCATTATAGGGATTTTTTTGTCGTGTAACCACTCCGTCACACGCCGTGCATTAAGAAGAGGTGCTCGATCATGATGAAAGATGCAATCGCCATCCCCAAATTGCTCTTTAAGAGTGGGAATCAAGAAGGTGCTTAAAACATCAATGTAGGCCTGTGCTGTGATAGTACCACGCAGAACAACAAGGGGTGCAAACCCCCTCCATGAAAAACACTACCACACAACAACAGCACCGCCTCCGAATTTTACTGTTGGCACTGCACACGCTGGCAGATGACGTTCACCGGGCATTCGCCATACCCGCACCCAGCCATCAGATCGCCACATTGTGTACCGAGATTCGTCATTCCACAGAACGTTTTTCCACTGTTCAATCGTCCAGCGTTTACGCTCCTTACACCAAGTGAGGCGTCGTTTGGCATTTACCGTCGTGATGTCTGGCTTATGAGCAGCCGTTTGACCATGAAATCCAAGTTTTCTCACCTCCCGCCTAACTGTCATAGTACTTGCCTTGAATCCTGATGCAGTTTAGAATTCCTGTGTGATGGTCTGCATAGATGTCTGCCTATTACACATTAAGACCCTCTTCAACTGCCGGCGGTCTCTGTCAGTCAACAGACGAGTTCACCTGTACGCTTTTGTGCTGTACGTGTCCCTTCACGTATCCACTTCACTATCACATCGGAAACAGTGGACCTACCGATGTTTAGGAGGGTGGAAATCTCACGTACAGACGTGTGACACAAGTGACACCCAATCACCTGACCACGTTCGAAGTCCGTGACTCGCGTAGCGCCCCATTCTGCTCTGGTTGGTTGGTTTGTGGGGGTTCAAGGAACCAGACTGCAAAAGCTATCGGTCCCATTCTCCTCTCTGACGATGCCTAGTGACTATTGAGGTCGCTGATGTGGAATAGCTGTCAGTAGGTGGCAGCACAATGCACCTAATATGAAAAATGTATGTTTTGGGGGAAGTCCGGATACTTTTGATCACATAGCGTATGTACCCCCAAAAGAAACCTATTACTGAATGAAAAGCCATGGTCAACTCGTAGTTAATTGTCATTCGTGGTTGACTACTACAGGCGATGCTTTGTTGGCATGACACCTGTCATCAACATCAGGAAACAGTTTTTCATATGTACAGCTACTTATGATAAGGCAAAATCGCTTTAGCCACTAGGTTTTATTTATGTGATACCTTAAATGCCCGCATGATCTAAATGTAAAAGGGGAATAAAATTACAAAAATAAAGCTTCCAACTACTGTTATGCAGTGTTAGTATAATTTAATTTTTATTTATATATATATATATATATATATATATATATATATATATATATATATATATATATATATATTTTTACACTGGTGTCATGTATCAGCGCTCACCCGACACAGACTTCATGAAAATGAACATAAACATTTACTTTAATTTTATTTCTATTTTTATTCCTTTCTTGTATAAGTACGATGGATGACCTTTCTTACTTGATTCACATATTCTCCCCAAATAGTTAGTCACCGAACAGTGCAGCTACTCACGGACGTCCAGTGTCGGCTGTAGATATCGTATATCAGAGAAACTTGATAGACGCGATAAGGCTTTAATGCACAACTGATTTAGGCTGAAAAAAATTGGTTCCCAAATTTGGCCATCAAGAGCTAATCCGGCGCTGTTGATCACATCATCACGTCGTTTTACGGATGCAGCACCCATGGACGTCCTCGGTGTTCTTGTTGAAGAAACCGTGTAGTGGAGGTTAATAATAAAATCAACATGTCTTCCTCATTCGTTCGACCTTTTCCGTTCACTTTCCGTTCCTAATCCAATAGATATGGAAACATTTTATGCGTCTTTCTTGCACTCACAGCGCCAGATTTGATCCTGGTGGCCCAAATCAGACCTAATTTTTTCCAGCGTAAATCTGTTCCGCATTAACGCATTAGAATATCTAGCAAGTTTCGTTGCCGTGTGATAATTATAGCCCACACTTGACCTATGTGAGTAGTAGCATCAACTGGTACGTACGATGTCACTTTCATATAGAAGACGTGCAACCCAAACTGATCACTAGGCCCAGAAGACGTTGGCTGTGTTAATCTTTTTTTAAGAAAAGCAAAATATCCTTTGTATTTAATCTCCGACTGTTTCCTGCATCATGCTAGTGTTTCATAAAGATTTTAGTTTATTATACTTTCCATAAGCGTTATTCTACAGCGTGTAGTATTTAAATAAAATCACGTTGAAAATATTGCCAGCTGCTGAGGCGAATTACTTTATTTTGGTTCTAGCTGCGACCATTAACGGTCTTTCTAAGGCTCGGGAACCACGTCTTTAGCATCCGTATGCGTAGCAACCATGAAGTTGGAAACGACAGTTCTGCGTCGAATTAGTTATTGCAAGGCAAATTTTTTTTTAATAAATTATTCTGTGTTCTGATTGCAATTATTATCGAACATCATAATTTTTAAGACGATGAAGTCTTCTCGGGTTATCATCTGAGTCAAGGTGTTGTTCTGTGGCAACGTTTCAAGTTTTCTACTTGTCATTTTCAGTCGAAGATGACAGGTAAGAAACTTGTTGATTCGAAGATGACAGGTAGCAAACTTGTTGAAACGTTACCGCAGAACGACGCCTTGAGTAGGCTGGTAACACGAGAAGACTTCATCATCGAGATTCGCAAGAAACTATAAATTCGCTTATAATATTTTTTTGAACGGCAATTTGACCTTATAGTAGCTAATTTGGTACAGAACGGTCTCTTCCGACGTTATGATCGTTTGCGCATTGGGCTGTTAAGTCGACGAGACTCGCGCTTTAGGTCAATTGATAATGACTGAAATTTAAAAAACAGTGTTTACAACATGACTTTCTTGAAGTGTTTTTTGTACTTGGCCGCCCGGAGTGGCCGAGCGGTTTTAGGCGCTTCAGTCTGGAACCGCGCGCCGCTACGGTCGCAGGTTCGAATCCTGCCTCGGGCATGGATTTGTGTGATGTCCTTAGGTTAGTTAGGTTTAAGTAGTTATAAGTTCTCGGTGACTGATGACCTCCGAAGTTAAGTCCCATAGTGGTCAGAGTCATTTGAACCATTTTGTTTCGGATAAATGTCGGGACGCAGGAGGGAATGCTTAACCAACGACGTGTCCCAGCAGACAGATTGTAGGTAAGCAAACCAAGATTTCTAGGGTTAGAGAAAGCTTTTGACAATGTTGATTGGAACTACTCTTTGAAATTTTGATGGCGGCAGGGATACCATAAATAGAGCGACAAGTTACCTACAACTTGTACCGACAACATGTAACTACGACTTGTACCTACTACTTGTACAGTTACAAGAGTCAGACGATATGAAATGAAAGCGTACTTGAAAAACAAGTGATACAAGGTTGTAGCCTACTCCCGATGTTACTTAATTTGTACACTAAGCAAGCAGTAAAGCGAAACAAGTAGAAATTCAGAAGGGAAATTGAAGTTCAGGGAGAAGAAATAAAATCTGCGAGGTTTGCCGATGGTATCATTATTCTGTCAGAGACGACAAAAGACTTTGAAGAGTAGTTAAATAGAATGGATAATGTGTTGAAAAGAATTTAAAACATGAACATGAACAGAACTAAAACGGGTGTAATGGAATGTATTCGAATTAAATCAGATGATACTGACAGAATTAGATTACAAAGTGAACCATTAAACATAGCTGGTGAATTTAGCTATTTGGGTATTAAAGTAACTGACAATGGCCGCTGTAGAGAGAGTATAAAACGCGGACTGTTAACAGCATAAAATACGTTTCTGAAAAAGAGAGATTTGTTGATATGTAATAATACCTTAGAAGTCAGAAGTCTTTACCGAACGTATTTTTCAGAAGTATAGTGTTAGCAGAAGTGAACCGTAGACGGTAAACGGTTCAGAAAAGAAGAGAACAGGAGCTTTCGAAATTTTGTACTATAGAAATATTCTGAAGATTTGATGGGTACTTCGAATAAATAATAAGGAAAACACAAATTTGTGGCATAGCTTGACTACAAAATGTGATCGGTTGATACGATATGTTGTGAGGGATCATCGAATAGTTAATTTGCTAATAGAAGGAAGTATGGGCATAAGAACTATAGAGGAAGACGAATGATTGAGTATTGGAAGCAAGTTCAAATGGCTGTAATTTGCAGTAGCCAGAAAGGAAAAGGTGTGAACAAAATAGACTAGCCTGGGGAGTTGTACCAACTCCGTCTTCGAAAGAAAGACCACAACAACAACAACAAAATAACTTCCGTTAGTCACGATTGATCCGAAAGTCCACTTCGGGGCTATGAAAATAAAATTTCAGAACTTTGAAGATGGATATGTCGCTCTAAAATACGAGAGCGTTCTATAAGTAATGCAACACCCGCTTTTCTTCATCATTCAAATAAATCAGATTATTTCCCACTCTTTTGGCTGCAAAACCCTGGTTTTCAACATAATCTCACCTCTATGCGACGGCCTTACTCTACCTTACTGGGCGGGCTTTTCTTCCTGCGTTCTACCACTCTACTGGTCGACGACGGAGCGAACGTCAATAACCACTCCATCATTCGCCTACTGCTTCCCGCAGAGTTCATCGTTCATTGGGACAGATAGATAGAAGTGGGAAGGTACTAGATTAAGGCTGTAGGGTGGGTGAGGAAGAACAGTCCAGTGAAGTTTTGTGAGCACTTGTCGGTTGTGCAGACTTGTCTGAGGCCTCGTTCTGTCGTAGATAATGAGATGTTCTTTTACATTTTTGTGGCGCCGAACAGGATTCAGCAGTTTCTTCAGTTTACTGAGGACAGCAGTGTACAGTTCAGAGCTGGTCGTTCACCATGAGGGAGGACATCAAACAGAACAATCCTTACAGAATCCCAGAAGACCGTCGTTATGACTTCACCGTCTGATTGTACGGCTTTGAACTTCTTGTTCGGAGGAGATGCAGTATGGCGCCACTCCATGGATTGCCGTTTTGTTTCCGGTTCGAAGTGATGAACCCATATTTCATCGTCTGTGAAGTTTGTCACTATCTGACTCGTAACGCTCAAGCAGTTCTCCACAGATGGCCCTTCGTTGCTCTTTATGGTCTTCTGTTAAGCTGGGAGGAACCCAGTGTGCAGAGACCTTTGGATACTCAAATGATGGACGAGTGTGATAGCACTACCAAAAGAGATATCGAGTGAGCAGCGAAGTGTTTTATTGTATCTTTTGACCACCTCGAATGAGAGTGTCCGCACGTTTCAACACTGCGGGAGTCACAGGTGTGTGCGGCTGGCCGGCACGCGGGAGACTGTACAGTTTATTCCTCGCCTAGCAACTCCCCGTGATTTTCTTCACTGCCAAGTCTCCGTAGATAACCTGCAAGACTCACTGTGCGTTTCTTCACTAACAGATCTCCGTACACATTTTGCAATCGCATATGAATATCTGCGATGCTCTGGTTTTACCCCAAAAGGAACTCAAAGACAGCTCTCTTCATGGACTACACCTCCGTTACAGTTGCCATTTTGAAGGCTACGAATAGCGAAGCCACCTATAGGAGCTTCATGAAAATATAGCCGCTGAAGCCGGAATAGTACACGATTTCCCACAAACAAAGTCTGCATTTTTTCACCTGAAACCAGCAGGCTAAAAATTTGTTGCAATTGTTATGGAACGCCCCTCGTAAGTACAAGTTCTACGGAAGAAGTTTTATGGACAGTTAAAGATGCTTTTCCTATAATCATCTTGACATTGAATCTCTTTTGTCTTTGCCTCAACAATAACGTACACTACTGGCCATTAAAATTGCTACACCAAGAAGAAATGCAGATGATAAACGGGTATTCATTGGACAAGTATATTACACTAGAACTGACATGTTATTACATTTTCACGCAATTTGGGTGTATAGATCCTGAGAAATCGGTACCCAGAACAACCACCTCTGGCCGTAATAACGGTATTGATACGCCTACGCATTGAGTCAAACAGAGTTTGGATGGCGTGTACAGGTACAGCTGCCCATGCAGCTTGAACACGATACCACAATTCATCAAGAGTAGTAACCGGCGTATTGTGACGAGCCAGTTGTTCGGCCCCCATTGACCAGACGTTTTCAATTGGTGAGAGATCTGGAGAATGTGCTGGCCACGGCAGCAGTCGAACATTTTCTGTATCCAGAATGCCCGTACAAGACCTGCAACATGCGGTCTTGCATTATCCTGCTGAAATGTAGTGTTTCGCAGGGATCGAATGAAGGGTATGTAACGTCCACTGTTCAAAGTGCCGTCAATGCGTACAAGATCTGACCGAGAGGGGTAACCAGTGGCACCCCATACCATCACGCCGGGTGATACGCCAGTATGGCGATGACGAATACACACTTCCAATGTGCGTTCACCGTGATGTCGCCAAACACGTATGCGACCATCACGATGCTGTAAACAGAACCTGGATTCATCCGAAAAAATGACGTTTTGCCATTCGTGCACCCAGGTTCGTCGTTGAGTACACCATCGCTGGCGGTCCTGTCTGTGATGCAGCGTCAAGGGTAACCGCAGCCATGGTCTCCGAGCTGATAGTCCATGCTGCTGCAAACGTCGTGCCAGCCGTAGTGGCCGTGCGGTTCTAGGCGCTACAGTCTGGAACCGCGAGACCGCTACGGTCGCAGGTTCGAATCCTGCCTCGGGCATGGATGTGTGTGATGTCATTAGGTTAGTGAGGTTTAAGTAGTTCTAAGTTCTAGGTGACTGATGACCTCAGAAGTTGAGTCCCATAGTGCTCAGAGCCATTTGAACCATTTTGCCAACGTCGTCGAACTGTTCGTGCAGATGGTTGTTGTCTTGCAAGCGACCCCATCTGCTGACTCAGGGATGCACGATCCGTTACAGCCATGCGGATAAGATGCCTGTCATCTCGACTGCTAGTGATACGAGGCCATTTGGATCCAGCACGGCGTTCCGTATTACCCTCCTGAACCCACCGATTCCATAACAGTCACTGGATCTCGACCAACGCGAGCAGCAATGTGGCGATACGATAAACCGCAATCGCGTTAGGCTACAATCCGACCTTTATCAAGTCGGTAACGTGATGGTACGCATTTCTCCTGCTTACACGAGGTATCACAACAACGTTTCACCAGGCAACGCCGGTCAATTGCTGTTTGTGTATGAGAAATCGGTTGGAAACTTTCCTCATGTCAGCACGTCGTAGGTGTCGCCACCGGCGCCAACCTTGTGTGAATGCTCATAAAAGCTAATCATTTGCATATCACAGCATCTTCTTTCTGTCGGCTAAATTTCGCGTCTGTAGCATCAGTAATTACGATTTGGAATATAGTATTTACACGTATTTAAACAGTAAAGAACATTGCTTACTTTTAACAGCCATAATAATAAAAACCCCACTGATGATGCTGCAACTGCAGTGGAACATGTCTGGGACAACAAACAAAATTGTATTCTGTAAAAGGCGGACCGCACCCAAAAACATATGTTGATGTTTTCCAATTGAAAATGTATCTTTCACTACTTGCTTGCCAAGTCAAGCCGCTGTGTATCCGTAAAAGTATTCTCACTGTCGCAGTGTACTGTGTCAGCTACACGGATTTTCAGTGCCCAGAAGAATTTCAGCTAAGGACTTTTCGTAGAACTGTCACCTGACCGTGCTCCGCCAGATGGCAGGTCGGGCGGCTGCGTGAAGCGCATTCTGAGTGGGTCTGGAGCGCCGCCGCTATGCGGCCACTCCGGCCTCTGTCATCCCGCGCACGAGTCGAGACGCAAAAATAAATAAGAGTTAAAGGGGTGCCCGGCGACAGAAAAGGAACGCGACACCGGAGCGCAAAACTGGCCAGCAAAAACCGCCGGCTGACTTAATTTTCTGTGATGTTTCCCCTGACGTGGATTCGGTCCGTAATGATTTACATAATGAGACAGGAAGCGCGCGTGCCGCCGCCACAATAGAATTGGAGATGTCCGCAAGGCGGCTCTTGCTCTTTGCCTTTTTTTGTTGTGGTTCGCTAAACGTGTTAAAATGATGAAAGCGGACGTACCGGCGGTGAATCAAACACTTGTTGTCTCGTGTTCCACGTTGTCCTGTCTCGACTGCCTAAACCGTTTAGAGTGCCCTCATTCTGTGACACTCTTGATCGTTTTCCCTTCTTCACTTATTACGCATGGTAATAGGCATGGTTCGACGGCTATAAGAATTCCGTTATTCCGTTTTTCACTTTCAGTTTAGCTGCAGAGTGTCCAATGATAATTTAAGATATGGAGTAACATTTTGTTGATACAAATTCATTTCGGCAAGCCATTCTGTACTGTTCTACTGTAACGACTCCTGGATGTCTACAGATAACGGAAGAAACGATTTTTTCCCGTTTTTATAAAACGCATAGCAGTCGGTCGTCTATATGTCCCTTATTATCACTACCTGTTCCGGTTAATAACCATCACCACATATGTATCACGTCATCTGGTAACACTATGAAAATGTTGTTCATTGACCCTCTTCACAATTGCTGAACATCAAAAGACCTAACTAGTTTCCACAGTCAAGAGATGGTTTGTCAGGTGTGAAAGCACAGTTATAACTGAGCAGCGATAATGTCACACATTACCTCTCGAATATGGTTACCTGTTCTGACTTTGAGAAGTTCTCATGGGGCTGTATTAATAATATTGCCGTACTGATATATTATGACATGATACATAAATAATACATGAACTTTTATACTGTGATAATGATTATTAACCGAAATTGATAATGCTAATTGCAGACATGTGGATGGCTTCGTGTCATACATTTCATAAATTATTTAACAGCAGTTGACAAACGCGTTCAAACAATTTTTGATTTTCTCCACGCGTTCACTCTCTACATATCTTTGCTTGCGGACCGATACAGTAAGAAACGAAGAGCCCTAAAGCTGATAGTTAAGAAGGTAAAATATTCTAAAGGAACCTAAGCAAAATAAGGGGCGGGTATGTGATACATATATACACTAAAGCGCCAAAGAAACTAGGATAGGCATGCGTATTCAGATACAGAGATATGTAAACAGGCGGAATTCGGCGCTGCGTTCGGCAACGCCTATGTGAGACAACAAGTGTCTGGCGCAGTTGTTAGATCTGTTACTGCTGCTACAATGCAGATTATCAAGATTTAACTGAGTTTGAACGTGGTGTTGTATTCGGGGCACGAGTGATGGGACACAGCATCTCCCAGGCAGCGATGAAGTGCGGATTTTCCCGTACGATTATTTCACGAATGTACCGGGAATAGCAGGAATGTGGTAAAACATCAAATCTCCGACATCGCTGCAACCAGAAAAAGATCCTGCAAGAACGGCACCAACAACGAATGAATAGAATCCTTCAAGGTGGCAGAAGTGCAACCTTTCCGCAAATTGCTGCAGATTTCAATACTGGGCCGTCAACACGTGTCAGCGAGCGAACCATTCAACGAAACATCATCGATATGAGCTTTCGGAACGGAAGGCCCACTCGTGTGCATGAACATTATTGAGCATATCTGGGATGCTTTGCAACGTGTTGTTTAGAAGAGACCTCCACCCAACGTAATCTTATGGATTTACGGACAGCACTGCAGGATTCACGGTGACAGTTTCCTCCAGCACTACTTCAGGCATTAGTCGAGTCAACGCTACGTCGTGTTTCGGCACTTCTGAGTGCAACCTTTCCGCAAATTGCTGCAGATTTCAATACTGGGCCGTCAACACGTGTCAGCGAGCGAACCATTCAACGAAACATCATCGATATGAGCTTTCGGAACGGAAGGCCCACTCGTGTGCATGAACATTATTGAGCATATCAGGCAATAAAATCTCTGTAATGGACTGGCCTGCACAGAGACCTAACCTAAATCCTGTAGAAGACCTTTGCTATGTTTTGGAACGCGGACTTCGTGCCAGGCCTCACCAACCGACATCGATATCTCTCCTCAGTGCAGCACTCCGTGAAGAATGGACTGCCATTCTCCAAGAAACCTTCCAGCACCTGATTGAACGTTTGCCTACGAGAGTGGAAGCTGTCATCAATTGTAAGGGTGGGCCAACATCATAGTGAATTCCAGCATTACCGAGGGAGGGCGCCATGAACTTGTAAGGTGGCCGAGCGGTGCTAGGCGCTTCAGTCTGGAACCGCGTGACTGCTACGGTCGCAGGTTCGAATCCTGCCTCGGGCATGGATGTATGTGCTGTCCTTAGGTTAGTTAGGTTTAAGTAGTTCTAAGTTCTAGGGGACTGATGACCTCAGATGTTAAGTCCCATAGTGCTCAGAGCCATTTGAACCATTTTCGCCGGCCGCTGGTGGCCGAGCGGTTCTGGCGCTACAGCCTGGAACCGCGCGACCGCTACGGTCGCAGGTTCGAATCCTGCCTCGGGCATGGATGTGTGTGTTGTCCTTAGGTTAGTTAGGTTTAAGTAGTTCTAAGTTCTAGGGGACTTATGACCTCAGCAGTTGAGTCCCATAGTGCTCAGAGCCATTTGAACCATTTGAACCATTTTCAGCCAGGTGTCCAGACACTTTTGATCACATAGTGCAGATCGGAAGACAGTGAGCTCTCTTGAGTCTATATAAATATTTTTGCGTGAAAATCAATGAATTTTTGAAACGCACTTCGAAGGTAATACAAGAACAGAATAGGTAGAGAAAAAAAGCATTGGCCATTTGTGGATTAGTTAAGAATATTATTGCCAGAGAAGAGGAACCTTGTAGGTTTAATTAATCTATTATCTTACACAGAAGCAGAGAAGCATTAATATTAATGAACACCGAATAAACTGTCAACTTCCAAGATCGCTAAAATCATTCTCTGTTGACATATCTATGACTACATCACTTCACAGTCTTCTCCTTCAGTACAGTAACTGGACTACATAAAATATGTCCATGTTGGTATCGGGAGCTATACTAGAATTCGGCATGTTAGTTTTAAAAGAACAGCTATGTACACACATACTATTACGTCGATTACAAGTGCTCACATCCACCGCTACTTCACAGCTGACCTCAATTGTAAAATGGTGATGAATGTAAGCACTTGTAACATGAAGCAACGTAATTAAGCCCGCAAATGTTGGTTGTTCTGATTTCATAGTTTCAAGACTTTTGAAATTACACAGATTTTTACTTCTTCCAGCATCAGTAGTTACAGCAAAATAGTTTATTGATCTTACGGTTTTATTTGTTTATTAACATCCGACGTAACAATGGACCTTCAAGTTGGCTTGTGCCTCACACTTTTCTGTTCATCCGCCTCCCATCCTCTTGCTTGCTCTTTTGCAGCATCAAATCACCTGCTATCCGTTTATAATGCATGTAAAACATTACCTCTAGTCGAAGGACCACATATTCTGTTAACTGTTGTGAACTAATAGCCTGCTTTGATTGGACCGAATACAATATGATCATGAACTGAGGTAGATGGACTTTATTTTAACCTATCTTTGTAGTTGTGATCCATGATCAGCGGCCTTTGACAGACAATTTTAATTCGTTTATGAACACTGTTCTTACCGCCGACATGTAGCTTGCTACTGCACCTCTATTAATCGAGTTATAATTGCTATTCTTAAACTCGGGCTTACTGTTCGTAGCACTTTCCCTCTGAGTATTATCTTTTAGCTTTACGAGATGCGACATAGTCGTGAAGAAAAACAGTGATCAAAGAAATAAATGATTTTTTTTTAATTGCAGTCGATGATCACAAATTTCGGTTCGAAGTCACCATGTTCGTATCTGTCAGTAAAAGGAAAGCAAATACAGCTACTAGAGAATATATAGCTTGCAAACAATAAATTATGAGATAATGTAGAGATACTACTAAGGCGATGCTGTTCGCGGCAAACGGGCGTGCAGTTGCAGCGCGAAACACAGATTTGTGACGTAAACCCGTCAGGTGCCACTAACGCACATATACCTGGAAACTATGTATGTATTCGTAAGTAAAAAAACGTACAGTTATGTGACAAAATTTTTATGGAATAAAATAATGTCGTTAGTTATTACAGTTTAGAATGACACACACTAATGTAAATGAGATTTAAAAATTTTAAAATTCTTAGAAAGGAATCGGATAAGTTTTTATCAGGCATGTTTCATCATATGTTAAGCTTACGTTTACTATATACAGTGTGAGTAACTAACTATTGCCACCTAGAATAAGTTATAAGGAATACCGTTCAGTCCATAATAAGAAGATTGCAGCTCTGCATTGATACCAATGGTCACCACTTCGAACATCTTCTGTCAATGGATGTTCATGCCACCTTTGTGACCTTAGTTGACCTTCAAGGACCTTACTGCCACACATCACTGGATTCGTCTCGATAATCGCTATCAGAAAATAAGTACCAAACTATAGCATCCCATGTAAAAAAAATAGAGTTGACCTTCATATCTCTGAAGCTACCTCACCTAGCAGCAAGAAACCAACGCCATATAGTGGCCCCCGTTGCCCCATGCAACTTTTATCCCACAAACTTTTCGGCTCCTATCATACTTTCGGATTTATTCTTGGTGACAATAGTTAGTGACTCACTCTGTATATGAAACTAGTACCTTTTCATTTCATTGTAATTCCTTGTTTACAAGATATTCACTGATGAGCTAAAACAAATGACTGTCTGCTTACTGGCTTGTTTGTCCGTCTTTGGAAAGATATACGCCATTGATTATGCGTGTATACATAATTGATTCTACACATCAGGAATCCGACAGTTTGTTGGTAGATTTGTGGAGGTACAAGGCATTAGATGTCTACGCACAGACTACATATAGTGGCCCCCGTTGCCCCATGCAACTTTAATCGCACAGACTATGCAATTCGTGTAAATAGCCGGCTGCTGATTTGCGTACGCGTGGACGATGCCCAATAGCGAGCCAGATGGCTTGCATAACATTTAATCAGGTGAATTTGGTCGCCGAGACATGAATGTCAGTTCACCATAACACTCCTCAAATCACTGTAGCACGATTGTGGTTTCGAGACACGGACAGTTATACTGCTGGAGGATGACATCGCCCTCGGGCAAGACATTAGGCATGAAAGGATGCAGGTGGTTCTCAGCGGTTCTTCAATTACTTCCATAAGTTCCTTGTAAGCACAGGAGCATGTCTCCCATACCACAATACTGCTCTCATCAGCCTGAGTCCGTGGCGCGCCACACGTTTCGAGCCTTGGTTCACCACGACGACGGCGTTTGTGGAGACGACCATCGACGTAGTGCAGAAGTGCGATTCACCCGAAGCGCCGACACATTTACATTGATCGACGGTCGAGTCCCGACGGTCTCGTGCTGACAGCAATCGTAATTGACGATGTCGCTGGGTCAACATGTGAACGCTTAGGGGCTGTCTGCTGCGGAACTCCATGTTCAACAATGTACGACGAACGGTGTGCTCCGAAACACTTGTGCACTTTCGGCAGAGATGTCACAGCTCTCCATCTATCCTACTTTAAAGAGCAGACAAGCCTCCGAACGCCACGTCCAACCATTTGGCGCCTAATGGTAGTTTCACTATCATTCTACCTCTTTCCGTAGACGCTCACGACTGTAGCACGTGAACATTCGACCACCTTCGCCGTTTTCGAAATACTCGTTCACAGGCTCTGCGTAATAATCCTCTGCCCTTTGTCAATTTCTCTTATCTCAATGGATTTCCCCATTTGCAGCCCATATCTTCGTTGGGTGATCCCCAGTCTGTGCACAGTCCGCTTCTAATCTTTTGTTACCGCGTGACTTGCCCGCTACGCCACCTGGCAGTGTCAAGCAGCGTGGTGGGCAGTGGCCATAATGTTTGGGCTTATCAGTGTAGACTGTACAACAATCGTATTTGGTTTTTATTTTCCTAACAGAATTAAAAACAGATACTATGGACCAAAATCGATAGTCTAACGACATTTTTATTGAAAATGGACTCGATCAAAAGAAGCAAAATCATTTTAGTTTCCGAGGTATCAAGTGTGAAGTAGTGATGTAACTCTGACTGTTTCCCTTCAACTCCTACTACCACCAAGCCATCACTGTGCATTGCGTCATTTTGGTTACAACAGTTCACTTTGGAAGGATGTCATCTACTTGTTAATCTAACACTATCCTGTGAAACGGAAAAGAAAGGACGCTTGCCTAGAAACGACTGTACTCTTCTTTACTGTGAAATATCTTAGTTAGTTAGTGCAACAACACTGCGTCCAAGTGATGGAACTAATAATGCCCAGACTCAACAAGACGTCCTGAAAGGAGAGACATGAATTTCATAGGTGTCTGACAATAAAAACAAGACACTGAACGCTCATTATAATTACTATCATAGGCAGTAGCACATAAATACATATGTTTATGTAAAACAACGTAAGGAGATAAAGATATTTTGACCAGTATGAAGGATTCCAGACTGAATCTCAATAACCATGTCAGAATACTGAAGGGAAGTACAAAATATTTAAAGGGAACATCAGGACAAATTCTACAATACTGGTAGCACACATCGCTCGTGATAAACCTGGAAAAGAAAGAAAATATTGCAATCACTCATAAACACGAATAAGAGCGAATGTAATTTTAAAAAATAAAAATGTGCGAAACTGCACTAAGAAGAGGAAAAGGAAAATAAATGCATTAATGTTACCCAGGTACAATGCGCAACACAATTAAGAGACCACGTCTTCTAAGTCCTATAACAGTGTCCCATTTGGACGTACAAATTTCTAATTCGGCTCAAAGATGTCTACAATCTTCCTCTGTGATGGTGCGAAAGCTTAGCGCCCTGCGACATCATCACCTCGTGGCACACGAGGCTTCAAACGGAAAGGTGTCGACACATGCGAGAAAACGCCAGAGTTCAGAAGTTCATGTGACATTTAAGGTGGGTTAAAGTTGTCACATTAGCTCATCAAACGTCATCACAATTCTGTCAAATGCCAGCGTGTACAAGGCACACCATGAGAAAGTTGTCAGACAACATCTTACCACATTTCACCCCTTCGTTCTGTTAGTACACCGATGTGTGACCACTTGTAATTGTAGTAAATGCAGTTATCCTGTATTCCCCATTTGGATTCGAATTTTTTACATATTCTGTGTGTAAATGTATCTGCAAAATTTAATAATGTTATCATACAAAAATATTTGTTCATTACTCTCCCCCGTTGGATGTTCGAGTCCTCCCTCGGGCATGGTTGTGTGTGCTGTCCTTAGCGTAAGTTAAAAATGTGTTCAAATGTGTGTGAAATCTTATGGGACTTAATTGCTAAGGTCATCAGTCCCTAAGCTTACACACTATTCAACCTAAATTATCCTAAGGAGTCGGCTGGGGTGGCCGAGCGGTTCTAGGCGCTACAGTCTGGAACCGAGCGACCGCTACGGTCGCAGGTTCGAATCCTGCCTCGGGCATGGATGTGTGTGATGTGCTTAGGTTAGTTAGGTTTAAGTAGTTCTCAGTTCTAGGGGACTGGTGACCTCAGAAGTTAAGTCCCATAGTGCTCAGAGCCATTTGAACCATTTTATCCTAAGGACAAACACACACACCCATGCCCGAGGGAGGACTCGAACCGGCAACAGCCGCTCAGTCCATGACTACAGCGCCTTAGATCGCTTTTTTTTTTTAAAAAATCTCATTTTGTGCGTTTTCTTCCGTTGATCTGCTCGGGACGGACGTCGTAAGACAACTCTTTAAGTTCGTTGTTGATCGATTAACTCAGTTTTTTTATTACAGATGGCAGCTAACCCTCTTCTGACCAAACATGCTGAGCTACCGTGCCGGCTTTTTATGGGGGGGGGGGGGGGGAGGATTGGGCGGGAATGTTGGCCGTGGCCATCGAAAGGGTGCAGTCCCGGCATTTGAGTGGAGTGACTAAGGAAACCACGGAAACCTGTCAAGACTGCCGGATTGGGAATTGAACCCAGGTCCTCCCGAATACCGGACCCGAGCGTTACCGCTCACCAACCAGGCTCGGCGACCGTTCGGCTAATCCCGCGCGGCTGGGTAGCCATGTTTTGGTAGCGGGGTCATGATGTGTCTTTGCTAATTAAGATAAGGCAAAATACGTATGACGAAAATTTTTTGGGTCAAATATTAACGATAATGAATATAAGGTGTGTCACAAATTATAATAAAAAAAGTAAGGGCGACATAAATATAGAGGCAACCATGATTTGATAGTGGCTCGTGAACTATACACATTAAGGTGTTTGGGTAAAAAATTAAGACCTAAATAATTACAGGATAACAGCGCAAGTGGACTACTGAGAGAGTGAGAAGGGAAATGTGGGTGTCATTGAAACTAACAGATGATATTTGTTTGCATAAGGGTTACGAAGCAGTGGTCCTGAATGAACTTTTCCCCTCCTGCTCATCACTATCAATACATCGCTTGTTGTCTGATCAAAAATGAATATTGACTTACAGAACCCATCATTTATTGTGTGGAGGATCTGTGCACTGTATGAACTGACGGAAAGGAAAAGTGTCACACCACGAATTCCTTGACGTAAACAGTGCAACTAATATTCTAGTCTTTCCATGTACCTGGGCTACGTTAACTGAAGCTTCACCTGATGCAATTTTATTTTAATTGCAGAGAAAAGCCACTCTTTTATACTGTTGGACAGAAAATAAATTACTTGCTTGAGTATTGCTTCTCAATATGGGGTCCGTACCAGACAGAACTGAAAGATGAAATAGAGAAGATCCAAATAAGAGCAGCACAGAGCGTTACAGAGATTCTCTGCAAACTCTGCTGACCGACACTGCAAGAGAGACGTTCTGCATCATTGTATGGTATACTGTTAAAGTTTTGAGAGCATATGTTCCGAGAAGAGTCAACCAATATATTACTTCCTCCTACATATATCTCACGAAAAACACCATCAAGATTAAAGAGGTTTCAGCCCACATAGAGGCTTACTATCAATTGATGGAAACGTGTACAGAGGGCGAAGGCCAAACGCCTCGAGCAATAGGAGAAACTAGGGAAAGACACGGAGAAGTTACCGGAATGTAGAGTAGCACAGTGGGTGATACTATAAAGTCCGTACACTCTGAGGGGTATGATGAAGAAGTTTATGATGCGGCACCAGGACTGTATCAGGTGATGAGGTGATATTACCACTGGCAGTGATGTTGCGGTTGCCAATTCGAACAAATATAGGTCACATTAGAAGCTTGCAATTATTTCAAAGCACTCTGTATTCTTTTCTGCAGGTATCGGAACCGACTGCTAAGAAAAGAGTGGGAGGAAATAGAAAGAGTGCAGATCATGAGAATTTTGCACCATCTGTATGGGAAATACCATAAGGGTTGATGCTGTGGGAGAAATAAGGCGACTATTGAGTATTGTTTTTAACATAGGTAGTGTGTAGGATTACTTTAGGTTATAAAGTTTTTGAAATCGTATTTTTGTGTGCGTATGGAGGACAGCTGGAAGCTGCATTCCAGTGTGTGGGTTCTGCTTACGTCATGATTTTACTGATATTGGGGATATGTTATGTAGCCATTGCTGCTGTATTTGTTGTTGTTTTTTCTTATGTCAGGTGTGCCGCCACCTGCAGAGAGTTTTTTCTGTTTTCTGAGGAGCTGGATTTGGGGACGGGTCTTTCGAAGGGGCAGGGAGACTGATTACAGCTTCCAATATATTTTCAGCAAGGCTTTTCGACTACAGGTTCATTTTTACAGGTCGCCACGCAGGAGAGACGGATGTCAGTGGCGTCATAAACCTTACACTGTTGCTCCTCTTCACCAAAAGTGGAGTAGGAGCATGGCGGGAATAGAAGTTGGAAGGCGGAGTTCTATTCACCAAGCAAGAGGATGGTAATGTCACCAGTTGCCAGTGGATGACAAGGCTGACATATAGTACATGCCAGGTGAGGATGAGGTGTGGAGGTTGGATAAGTTGTTTTCTAAGTTACACTGGGAGGTGAAGAAAAATTGAGTGTTCAGAGAAATATGAGGAGAATGCAGGGGATTTCGTACGTCCTACGAGCGGATGCTGAAACAATTGCAAAAGGTAGTAAATGTAGTACAGCGTACTTTGCAACAGCGCAAGAGTTGATAGTTGAATGATTGTGGGAAGACGGTATTCGGAAAGCCGATGACAATGATATTCAAGAGCTTAATGGCTGTGCGGGGAGAGTAGAGGGAGTTCGGATAATAACAAAGTGGTGATAGAATTCTTGAAGCAAGGAGTGCTAAATAACACACATTCATTGCAGAAGATGACAAGAGAGCTAACGTGGTATGTGGTTCAAAATGGTTCAAATGGCTCTGAGCACTATGGGACTTAACTACTGAGGTCATCAGTCCCCTAGAACTTAGAACTACTTAAACCTAACTAACCTAAGGACATCACACACATCCATGCCCGAGGCAGGATTCGAATCTGCGACCGTAGCAGTCACGCGGTTCCAAACTGACGCGCTTAGAACCGCACGGCCACACCGGCCGGCGTGGTATGTGGGAACGACAGTTGCCGTAGTAAACTGGAACCTGGGTGGATTCATTGGACACGAGTGTGGCAGTTGCAAGTCTTTTACAGTCGCTAGCTGAAAACATCTGAGGAACTCGGGTAGAGGTAAAGGATTTGGAAGACGTCATACACCATGCGATATACGGGCAGCTGGCCCCTGCACTACTGGCGCCAGAAGCAAACACACAAAAAACACCTAAGTGGAACCATTTGCATAGTTTTGGTAATTTTATGCTACTAGTTTATTACATGACGATGCAGTCGGGTGATGTCTACGTGTGGTAAAGAGGTAAATTGAATAGGTCAATTATAGCAAGCAAGGACTAATGAAGGGTACAATAGGAAACTGTTTGGTAAACGATAGAAAGTGGAAATACAGGAAAGTAATAACCCTAAATGGCTACTGTAAAATGTTTTCTGAGAAATGTTTAAAGATTTTAGAATTTAGCAAAATTTATTACAGTGGTATTACGAAACGTCCCCTTAGAACAATTCTACATGACTGTGCTTAAACTGACACACAATATTTTGTTAGCGCAACGCAATCTGACTTTCAAAATTCCCTACAAAAGAATGGCCCTGACTAACAGTAAACTATACCTTTCACAAATCACTTACCTCACAAAAATCTTCGCTACTCAAGCTACTGCAATACAGCGAGCGCCACTACTGCCAGCTAAATAAAAGATTCAAACTATGGAAGGCACTAACTACTGATAGGGATAGTTAGCAAATGAAAGATATTAATAGAGAACAAACAATGTATTTACCTTGATATCATCATATATAAATATAGCAGTTCATGACAAATTTCAAAACTCCGCCATCTCTCTCCCCACATCCACCACTGCTGGCGGCTCACCTCCAACTGCGCAACGCTACGCGCTGTTCACAGCCAGCTGCCTAACACTACAATGGCGAGTATTACAACAATGCAAAGCAGCCACAGACTGCACACAGCACAGCAAGTGATTTTCATACAGAGGTGGCGTTACCAATAACAAAACCTAAACAGCCTACTTACAGTATGTAGGAGATGATTCAGTGGACTAAACTTAGAAAGTAAAGCGTAGAATTGGGAATACAACCAGTGGACTTTTGGTCAAAGCGGAGCTGATGTAAATAAGTATACGTGTACTGTACTTAACTGTCAACTTCGATAGTATGTATGTCAAGATTTTTCAGAGACACCAGGAGTCAAAATCTGAAGGCTGGGGATGTGTGTGGAGCCACAAATAAATTGCCTGGTGCACTTGGGTAAAATTAAGACTCCACCCTTGGCCAATGCAAGGAGCCAGAGAACCAACTTAAGACTGACAGATGGACGAATCTAACTAACGCCAGGGAAACTTGCTGAAGTAGCGAGCACAGTTAGTGAAGCAAGTGGGTGGTTAACTAGTGTCGTCATCAAGCAGAGGGCCAGGAGCAGAAATAGTACCGATGCAGCATAAAGCGAAGGCACCACAGTTTTGCCAGTTCTGTTACTTCACACCACAGCTGGGGACTTTTTCTTGTGTACATGCCTAGGATCAGTGCATCTACAAAATAAATATGCACCAAGTCAGTATAAAAAATTCATTTTTAGTCGAAGGTATCACTGACACCCGCCAATTGTGAGCTACGTCAGCTCACAAGGTGACATGGCTCTAGAAGCAGCAATCACGAGACTTGGCCTCCAGTAACTGCAGGCTTATTTTTGGCTCCAAGTCCTAAGCTGTTGACTTAGCCCCTTCCAGCCAACGGCCACCTGCGGGCCTATACCAGCCGCTGCAAGCCTTATGCTTCAGGGGGCATCTGTTCAAGATCAAGGCAACGGAGCCGCCCAACTACATGCAACCGGCTTGGCAAGCTGTCACTGTGTGTATATGCTCGTAAGGGTGGCACTGCTGCTGAGAGCTGTCTTCCTCTGCAAGGGCCACAATGGGGTTCGACCTCTTTTAGTGCGTCCTGCCCTAAGTTGCAAAGATGCGCCCAGGTGGCGCAAACGCTGCCACATACACCGCTATTGGGAATTTCTGATGAGCTGTTGGCGTCGCAACAGTGTATGGACTACCTTCTGCATCAGGGCCTACCACTCGCTACAAGCATACAACCTGGAGGGCGTTATCACCGCAGATGTATTTTGCAATTTGTCCCTCAGTAAAATGTGTGCTGCTTGATAATGTTTCTCTGAGCAACCATCAGTCATAATTCTGACAACAGTCCACTGCCACATCTCAGTTCTGTCTCTGTCGAGGTCATCCACCCATCCACCCATGAAGAATAGATACACAAACACTATTAACACTTGCGGATAGAGATCGCAACATCTGATGACGCAACAGATATGCAGATGCAGCGCACCGTCATCTTTGGGACTTTGAGAAAGGTCCAATCATTGGCACGAGAAATATGGGAACATTGTGCTGACAGATCGCAAAGACAGTAAGCTGTAGTTCAATGACTGCAGAATGAGTGGTGATGCTGTGGATTCGGGGCGACAGAGTGGTAAAAAGAGCAGGTACTGATCCATTTAGGAGGATTACACCAAGAGTAGTTCGTAAGATTATTCGTCAGCTTCTTACGCGTGACAACACCTGAAATCTGGTCAGACGTTAAAAGCTGAGTGTCACGATGAACAGTCGGGAAGAGATTACTGAAAGAAGGCAGAAATCTCGAGCTGCCATATATGGTTTACCGCTAACCCAAGCGGTGAGCTAATGGATATGGACAAAAGCACTGATTAGCTTAATTGTTGAAATATGGTTGAAATGCTCACCACTATGTGGTAAGAATAGTAAACCGTGTTGTTATTCTTTCATCTACATCTGCAACTACATCTACATGATTATTCTGCACTGCCTGGCAGTGGATTCATCGAACCACCTTCAAGCTACTTCTCTCCCGTTCCACTTTCGAACGGAGGGTGGGAGAAACAAACACTTGAATCTTTCCGAGCGGATTATCATTTCTCTTACTTCACAATGATGATCATTTTCTCACTTCGAGGTGAAAATAGGCGACTGAAATTTCGCGAGAAGGTCCTGCCGCAACGAAAAAGCCTTTGTTTTAATGATTGCTTCCCCAATTCCCGTATCAAATGCGTGAATTTCTCTTCCCTATTTCGCGAGAATATAAAATGAGCTGCCCTTCTTTGAACTTTTTGGATGTCCTTCATCAGTTCTATCTGATGCAAATGCCCTACCTCATAGCAATACTTCAGATATAAGAATCGTGTAAGCAGTAGTAGATCTGATATATTTTTAAGTGTTCTGCCAATAAAACACAGTCTTTGGTTTGCTTCCTCCACAACATCATCTATGTGATTGTTCCAATTTACGTTATTCGTAACTGTAACTGCTTTTCGTCACATGGATACCAGAATGCATATTACAGCAGGACATCGCAAGACACTCCCACTGCAGTTCACACCACAAGCATCTTTAGGATTTTATTGATCTTTGACTGGCCTGCCTGGTTCCCTTATCTGTCTTCCACAGAGCAGTTAAGGGTTCTGAGGGAAGTTGTACACTTTCATACCAGTCTACAGTTAGCAAATTTTATGAACAGACACAGCATTTTCTTCCAGCTGGTGAATCTCTAGGGCTGTACGGTCGTGATCCACGAAACGCTTTTGTTCCTTACCTTCGCTCCAGAGCTGTGCTGGAAATTTTTAGAACTTCTCCTGGTCCCACTGAGTCTTGCCGATTTACGGGTCGGACGTCTGAAGGCGACATAAATACTCTGGAATACTGTGAAGAATGGGCGAGAGAGAAAATCCTTGAGGATGCGGGATAATTTTTTATTTCGCACGTCTCAGTTGCATTAATATAAAAGTCAGCTTTACTATGTACCGGTATGGGTTGACACGTCCATTCTCAAACCACATGCATTGCTATTAACCGTTATCATTCTTACAATATACGTGGTTGCTAGTGTCTGATGCAACCAATGGTCGCACGGGCTAAGATAAGTGAAGGTACTTGTTGCCCAGCTGTACACTTTCCTGGTCTTTTGGCAACATATTGTACGAATAATTACTTTAATAACAAGTCGTGTGGTTTGAGAATTGGGGTATCAGCCCGAAACCAGTTACCACTACAGCTGAATTTTATATCAGACTGACTGAGACGGACTAAATGACAAATTATCCATTTTCCTCAGTACTTTACTGTTGCGGACCAGTTCCGGTGGCAGCATGCTTCGAATACGCAACAGATAATCCTTGTCAGATATAAAACTACTGAGATGAATGAAAACGGCTGAAAAAATATAAAATTTTTCGTGAACTAGGGACAGTAGAACAGTCAGCTGTAGTGGATCATGCTTTTCAGTCAGATAGCCAAAATTATATGTACTGCGACTAACCATTATTCATGGCCATAACCATGGAGATAATTTTAGTTGAAAAAAAAGAGGCCACGAAACTTAGCGACACATGGGCAGTAGCGCCACAGAATCGATAGAAATCAGTTCGACAGCTAAGTTTTATCTCCGACAAAGATTATCTCTACCGATATTATGTTAACTTCTATCACAGCTTTTTTCACAGTATTTGTCTCGCTCCCCGACGTCCGATCTGTCACTCAGCAAGGTTCAGCGGGAGCAATAGAGCTTTCGGAGATGTCCAGCGCAGCTCTGCACGAAACGCCAGGAACGAAAAACTTTCATGGACCACTATCATACAACCCGGAAGATTCATAAGCAACTAACACATCCGGTCGAGAAAGCCTCATTGTATGATCTGCTTCCACGCCACAACGAATACAAGACGTGTGAAATGCTTTTGCCTGTTGTGAATACGACTTACAACGGCTGTACTATTTAGTAGTAAAATATGAAAATTTGTGCCGGTCTGGAAGTGGAACCCGAATATCCCGCTTTACGCAAGCGGTGACCTTAACCGACTCGGCTATCCGAGCACGCCTCTGGACGACCCAGACTTCTATATCTCAGTGTGTCCATCTTTTCACAGATGGTTGCGGGACCTCGGCTGTTCAGTAAAGATAGTCGAATCGAACACCTTTCTGCCGTCTAAATTTCCGAATAGTTATTTTATTGGGCTACCAGTTTCAGTGATTCATTACGCCATCTTCTGTCCGCCTAATCGACGTTTAGGAAGACTCCCTGGTCCAGTCAAAATAGGGGCTACCGTTCAATGACTAGTATCCGTAGATTTTTGAGACAGCGTTGACTTTAAACAAAAACTTCTTTCCAAACTTCCATATGTCCTAGTGTCTGCGCATAATAAGGTAGATATACAATTCATATGATTGCCGCAAAGAGAGAGACGTTGTTTTGCTCGTCTGACTGTTTTGATTTGGCGTGAAATGCAAGTGGGGCAGTGGCTGTATTTTACAGTGTCTTTATAACTCTATGCAGTGTTTAGTTGTAACAGTGCACTGAACTACACAGACACTGTAAAGTACAGACACTGCCACACTGAATACACTCACACTGCGCTACTGGATACAAGAGTATATTCAGGCCTCTGGGGATAAGTTCTCATACTGAATTTGATAACGAAGTCATTTGCAAATGGAACGAATGTTTAATCATGTAGTATGTCATGTCACAGATACCTGAAGTCTGATAAATATGGAACTAGTACTTCAAGGCGTAATATGTTCACTTCCGTCAGTGTATACACACACCTCGAACCTATTTTCAGTGACGCGTCTTCCCTACCAACAAACCAGACCTGTGGCCGTAATACAGAGCCTAGTGAATATCTTTTGTTACAATAATTTTCGCTCACGAAGTGTGCCCTGATTTTGAATCTTACAGCCAAATTGAAATTGTTGCCGGACTGGGACTCGAACCTGAGATCGTCGCGTTTTGCGACCAAGATCTCAACCAGCTGAGCTAACCGAGCATGACTCCCGTCCTGCCCTCGCAGCTTCATCTCCGCCAGTACCTCATTTCCTACCGTCCATTATCCACCGAAGTTCCCGTGAACACCTTTCAGGACTAGCGCTCTTGGAAGAAACTGAAACTTGAAAAGTACGAAGTGAGATACTGGCTGCAGCAAAGCTGTGAGGATGAGCCGTCACTCGTGCTATCACTGAGCTCTGGGTCGCTGAAGGTAAAGGTCGCAGGTTCGAGTTCCGATCCGGCTCCCTACTTAGTTTTTTTCGAGCACATTCCTTGTACAAATTATTTTAGGATCCCTTTCTTTACATATTGTTTTGGACTGTGAACTAGAGGCTTCCTAGAAGTCGGATTATTTTCAGTCTAGAGAAATGCGTACTCTTTTTCAGACACCACACGGTATACTATAGAGAACGTACACTGATGTGACAAAAGTCATGGAATCGCGATATGCACATATACAGATGGCTGTAGTATCACGTACACAAGATATAACAGGGAAGTACATTAGCGGAGCTGTCACTCGTGCTTAGGTGATTCATGAGGTTTACGTCGTGATTATGGCTTCACGATCGCCCGCATCTCGTGGTCGTGCGGTAGCTTTCTCGCTTCCCACGCCCGGATTCCTGGGTTCGATTCCCGGCGGGGTCGGGGATTTTCTCTGCCTCGTGATGGCTGGGTATTGTGTGCTGTCCTTAGGTTAGTTAGGTTTAAGTAGTTCTAAGTTCTAAGGGACTGATGACCATAGATGTTAAGTCCCATAGTGCTCAGAGCCATTTGAACCATTTTTGCTTCACGATCGGAATCAACAGTCTTTGAACGCGGAATGGTAGTTGACGCTAGACGCATACAACATTCTACTTATCAAATCGTAAGGGAATTCAATATTCTGATATCCACTGTGTCAACAGTGCTCTGAGAATACCAAATCTCAGGCATTACCTGTCACCACGGACAGTGCAGCGGCCGATGGCCTTCGTTTAACGACGGAGAGCAGTGGCCTTTTTGTACAGTCGTCAGTGATAACAGACAAGTAGCACTGCGTGAAATAAACGCAGAAATCAATGTGGGACATACAACTAACATGTCCGTCAAGACCAGTGAGGTGAAATTTGCCGTTATTGGGCTACGGCAGCAGATGTCTGACGCGAATATCTTTGGTAACAGCATGACATAGCCTCTCCTGGGCTCGTGACCACATCGGTTGGACCCTAGACGACTGGAAGACCGTGACCTGGTCATATGAAACTCGATTTCGGTTGGTAAGCCAACGGCCTTGCGACGTTGGTAACACTGGTTCCCGCATGATCACCAAAGTTACGCAACGTTGGGACCGGCAAGTACATGAAAGGATCACCATTCGTGCAAAACGGAGTGCCACTGGCTTTCAGGACACGCAAGTCGCCGAGGTGACGCCCAATTTTTAGAACAGCCCCAGTCCGTTGTGCCACACGACCGTTTAATTATTTATAACTGATGGCAGGGTTCGGGTGTGGCGCACATCCTACGAAACCGTGGACCCACACTGTCAACAAGGCACTGTGCAAGCTGCTGGTTACTCCATAATGGTATGGGCTGTGTTTATGTGCAATGAACAGGGTCCTCTGGTCCAACTGAACCGATCATTGAATGGAAATGTTTGTGTTAGGCTGCTTGGAGACCATCTGAGACGTAGTTTTTACTGATGAGAATGAGCCAAGGCGCCGGATGACAATTGTTTGCGATTGGTTTTAAGAACATTGTAGACAGTTGGAGTGAATGATTTGGCCACCAAGATCGCCTGACATGTATCTCATCGGACACTTGTGGAACACAAGCTAGAATTCAGTTCGTGCCAAAAGGAGGTCCGACACGATATTAGAAGGTATCTCATGACTTTCGTCACGTCATTGAATGTAGACGATGAGGTGCGGTAGCGTCGCAGGGCTTCGAACACCGGCCCGCGGCCCACAGGGTACCGCTCGTACAGAGCACAGTGGTCCACTCTCTCTCTCTCTGCCGCAGGCAGCTCGGCCGGCACTTGCAGCGCGCCAGCGGCCGACCGGCCGGCCACCGTTCCTCGCGATTTATCGCCCTGAGGTTTCCAAACCCTAATGAGCAAAAACCAATTTACAAGGTAGTTATTGGCTTCCAACTAAATTGTGGAATACAACCAAATATATAGGCAGCAGCGGGCTCGCGCGCTGTAGAGAGAGCACATAAAACGAACCAGGCGTGCAAACAATTCTGTCCGGAGCCCTAGTCCGTTACACGCCGCTGTAATCCAAAAAATAAATTTGTTAAAGCACACGCCGCTGAATACTGTGATGACTTTAAATATCCCCCCCCCCCTCACTTTGTCCCCCTTCCCTTCATCCCCTTCCCCCCCCCCCCCCCCCTTCCTCTATAGTGCTGACCGTCGCATCAAGCTGATGCGCGCACGCAGTCGCTGCAAGCGTTTTTATCAGCAGCGAGACGGACGAAATACCTGTGTCAGAATTCCCGGCGTCCTCACACGTTCTCATCAACGTCACTTTTTCCTCCCTAATGGCAGTTTATTGCTGCAATGTCGTATAATACCGCCAGGCGTCTGCTCTTTTCTTGCGCGCCAACTTTTCGCAACCGCCGTGCTCTGCAACACATTTTACTAGTGGTATGCTTTTCTTACTCTTGTGCCAGACTGTTTTATGTATCTACAATAACTATGGCGTTCATTGCCGATACAGGAACACATGAATCGTAAAGGGAAAATCGTTGCAAAACCGGCTCTAGTGCTAGTTAAAGTCCAGAGTTTATATGCGGTTTGCAGCTTGATTCACTTCACCCTGAAGTTTCCGGGAGAATGTCATTAGACACGATTAATAATATTAATGAGGTCCTAAGACGACAAAAACACTCCGTTTCATTTAGCACAGTTAAGCAACGGGCACTTACTTATTATGCCAAATATATTTCAATGTTGAAATTGTACTGCCACCAACTCCGGACTCACAAGACTCCATCATTAGCGATCTCTAAAGAACACTTTGACAAGTCGATAATCTAAAGTTAAGACTCTCTCAGCAAAGCAGAGGCAGAAAAGACAAAAACATGCATGGATTCAGTATCTACCAGGATCACTGCCAGCTTCCGTTCCACTTGATCACTTTTTGACCACGAATAAAGGTTATGTTGACAACTGCGACCATAAGACTAGAAGGACCTCTAGTCTTAACCCTCACGTTTCTTTGCGTAAAATCATAAGATTGACGTGGGTGTTTAACCTGCTGGCGATTAATAGCCACATACCCATTGTTTTACTGCACTTGCCAATCTAAATGATATTTGTCGTCAGTATGGGCTTCCTGAGGCTGGGAGATGGGATAGTACGGTTCAGAAATATATCGCAGTATAATTTGAACCCGAGAAATAAGACAGCTGAAAGCAAAACATATTTGGCCTACTAGGTCATCAGAGATGGAAATTCAAATAACACGAAGGTGGAGAAAGAACTCTGCTAGATCGCTTCCATAGTAAACATCACGGCGTTCAATTTAATCGACTTAGGGAAACCAACGAAAATTTAGTTCTAGATCGTTGGTCAGGGATTGAAACCCATTCCTCCGGAATTCCAGTCTATTGTATTAAACGTTACGCAACGCTTCTCGATTTGGTCGTGACAAACGTGGCTAATTTCCACAATCTCTAGTATTCAATGCAACATTTATTTAATGTATCGAGCAAGCCATAGGACGATCAAAAGACTGCTATTATAATTACAGATATTACTGTTAAAAGGATGATCATTCACTGGCCATTGTACACATGAACGAACGTCACGGGACTCTCCTTTCATTACAATATTTATTTTAGAACAGAGAACCGAATGAAAGGAAAATGATGACTTATAAGTATAAATAGATCAAAAACTTACACATTTAGGCAGCAATTACACATAATCTATTATTTACTTGTTATTTCATTTACTTAATGTATTGACATATTTGTCCTGGCAAGATTCGGGCCAAACGATCTTCTCTTAAAACTAACCAGGCATTCTTCACATTTTATCATCGTATTCATTGTGATACTCGATACAAATGAGTTCCCGTATTTAGTACTGAAGGTGAAAGTTGTGATTAGTTGCCACGGAAATAGAAGACACAGTAACGCCTACACCGGAATAATATTTATTACGTTTGTGGGAAAGTAATATAAATACCAGGGGTAATCTACAGGCCGTCGTAACAATTTTCTAGCTACTAGAACAGCTGCGTATAATGGTCGGAGTGCGAAATTCCTGCCACGCATTGTAGTATTGAGCGCCTCAGCAACCCATTGTATAAAATTATTACCAATCAGCAAGCGAGGTCTGTTTGAAACCAGGTGTTGTGTTCCTGACAGTGAAGTCGTATTGAGATTAATGGCCATGTTTTTGAAAATTAAGGGAAGACCTACTTTTCTCTGTGTAAACAGCAACATTCACACAATGAAAACAATTTTTGTTACTTCTGGGACATGACAAGAATACGACAGGCGACGTTGTTTTAAAATTTGGTATTGACAGGCCTCTATGTTTGTATTTTAACGAATGCTGAATTTGTGGGTGCATCTGCAGGAAGTACAAAATAGGGTAAATTACTTCCCATCGAAATGTGTAACGTATCTACAACAAATATGTAACTATCCTATAACAAATAAAGCCTATGCTAGTCTGTGAAAATGGACTCGATAAGCAACGTGAGCTATCAGTAATCGGAATCTAACCTGCAAAACACTGTGTGCATTTTGTATGAGTGTCAGGCTCACTGTCATTTAGGTCCTCAACAGATCAATACATGAAAAACCTAAAACTAACATTTGGATAAGTTATCTTGCTGCGTATTTGAATAAGAATTTACAAGTGACGCAGAATCTGGATTACTCAACGGAATTTACTCGATTAGAGTACTTAGCATGTTGTGGTGTGTCAGTGTCTCTGTTTTGGTCCTACATTTTGCACTGGTCTCTTTAGGCAACTGCCTTTTTCCAAGTGATTTACAGCAATTCGCAGCAGCATGCAGCAGCAGCGGCTAAAGCTTATTGTTACAAAGATTAAATTTAATAAAAACTTCTAAATAACTTGTAAGAAGGGATTTCTTAAATTAAGTCTATTTCAAAACTTCAGAAATCATCATGACCAATAATAGTTTGACAAGTATTAATAATGGCGAAATGCCTGACAAAGACATAAGTATCAGTAGTGGTTGAGTGCCAGATTAACATATTATTTCAGTTTCAAAGTTACACTGACATTTAATAACGACAGCATATTTATGAATGGCATGTGGAGAATAATTATTATTATTTGGATGATAAGGAGGCTTCTTTAAATGACAAGCAAAGTATGGGATTATAGCAAATTCGGGCTAACAATCAAGAGGCTAGCCCTGCTATTGCGCTTTACGCTATGCTTGCAAATTTTGCCTTGAATTGAAGCCATCTAACTCTCTCCTGGACATATATATGATATCAGACCTTGAGTGCGGTAAGATCTGCCGTCACCGATGTGAGGCCAGCGCAACACGTCTTCTGTCTCCGAGCTCTCTACCAACACTGCTGACTCGTCTCACAACATGTCATGTACTCTAATCCAGTAAATTCCATTGCACAAGCCAGATTCTGTATCACTTGTAGATTCTTATTCAAATACGCAGTCATATGGCTTATCCAAATGTTAGTTTTAAATTTTTCATTTAACGTTCTGTTGAGGGCTCAAATGACAATTGTTAGCATCCCACTTAGTAAATGAATCAACTTCATTTACTTCCGGTACGATGGACGTGGAAGAATTGCGGGCAAATTTTAAACACATTGTAAATCACGCATTGGACAAGTATGTGCCGAAAAAGTCGGTTACGGACGGAAAAGACCCAGCGTGGTTTAACAGCGCAATTCGGAGAATGCTCAGGAAGCAAAGGCAGTTGCACTTACGGTACAAGAAAGATCGGGAGAATGAGGACAGGCAAAAGTTAGTAGAGATTCGTGCTGCTGTAAAAATAGCGATGCGCGAAGCATTCAATCACTATCACCGTCATACCTTAGCAAAAGATCTTGCTGAAAACCCAAGGAAATTCTGGTCTTACGTAAAATCGGTAAGCGGGTCGAAGGATTACATCCAGTCACTCACTGATCAGTCTGGCCTGGCAACGGAAGACAGCAAAATTTTAAATTTAGCATTTGAGAAATCTTTCACGTAGGAGGGTCGTACAAACATACCGCCGTTTGAGACTCGTACAGATTCCCGTATGGAGGACATAGTGATAGACATCCCTGGGGTTGTGAAGCAGCTGAATGGGTTGAAAATAAATAAATCGCCAGGTCCTGATGGGATTCCAATTCGGTTTTACAGAGAGTACTCTACTGCACTGGCTCCTTACTTAGCTTGCATTTATCGCGAATCTCTTGCCCAACGTACATTCCCGAGCGACTGGAAAAAAGCGCAGGTGACGCCTGTATATAAGAAGGGTAGAAGGACGGATCCTCAAAATTACAGACCAATATCCTTAACATCGGTTTGTTGCAGGATTTTCGAACATATTTTCAGTTCGAATATAATGAATTTCCTTGAGACAGAGAAGTTGCTGTCCATGTATCAGGACGCCTTTAGAAAGCATCGCTCCTGCGAAACGTAACTCGCCCTTTTTTCACATGATATCTTACGAACCACAGATGAAGGGTATCAGACGGATGCCGTATTCCTTCACTTCCGGAAAGCGTTTGACTCGGTGCCCCACTGCAGACTCCTAACTAAGGTACGAGCATATGGGATTGGTTCCCAAATATGTGAGTGACTCGAAAACTTCTTAAGTAATAGAACCCAGTACGATGTCCTCGATGGTGAGTGTTCATCGGAGGTGAGGGTATCATCTGGAGTGCCCCAGGGAAGTGCGGTAGGTCCGCTGTTGTTTTCTATCTACATAAATGATCTTTTGGATAGGGTGGGTAGCAATGTGCCGCTGTTTTCTGGTGATGCTGTGGTGTACGGGAACGTGTCGTCGTTGAGTGACTGTAGGAGGATACAAGATGACTTGGACAGGATTTGTGATTGGTGTAAAGAATGGCAGCTAACTCTGAATATAGATAAATGTAAATTAATGCAGATGAATAGGAAAAAGAATCCTGTAACGTTTGAGTACTCCATTAGTAGTGTAGCGCTTGACACAGTCGCATCGATTAAATATTTGGGCGTAACATTGATTGATTACTCCATTAGTAGTGTAGCGCTTGACACAGTCACCTCGATTAAATATTTGGGCGTAACATTGCAGAGCGATATGAAGTGGGACAAACATGTAATGGCAGTTGTGGGGAAGGTGGATAGTCCTCTTCGGTTCATTGGTAGAATTTTGGGAAGATGTGGTTCATCTGTAAAGGAGACCGCTTATAAAACACTAATACGACCTATTCTTGAGTACTGCTCGATCGTTTGGGATCCCTATCAGGTCGGATTGAGGGAGGACATAGAAGCAATTCAGAGGCGGGCTGCTAGATTTGTTACTGGTAGGTTTGATCATCACGCGAGTGTTACGGAAATGCTTCAGGAACTCGGGAGGGAGTCTCTAGAGAAAAGGAGGAGTTCTTTTCGTGAATCGCTACTAAGGAAATTTAGAGAACCAGCATTTGAGGCTGATTGCAGTACAATTTTACTGCCGCCAACTTACATTTCGCGGAAAAATCACAAAGATAAGATAAGAGAGATTATGGCTCGTACAGAGGCATATAGGCAGTCATTTTTCCCTTGTTCTGTTTGTGAGTGGAACAGGGAGAAAAGATGCTAGTTGTGAAGGAAGATACCCTCCGCCACGCAACGTATAGTGGATTGCGAAGTATGTATGTAGATGTAGATGTAGACAGTGGAACTGACACTCATACAACATGCAAATAGTGTTATGCACGTTAAATTTCGATTACTGATAGCTCAGTTTGTTTATCGATTCGATTTTCACTGACGAGCATAGCCTTTATTTGTTGTAGGTACGTTACATATTTGTTGTGGGTTGGTTACAAATGCCATATATACAAGTAAAGGTATTTTTTTATATTTGTGTTAGACGTCGAGAGAAGTGGGTTCAATTTTGGTGCAGTTAACATCCACTGTCTCATTAAAATCCTCCTGTCGTGGCAGCACACACAGAAGGATTTTGAAGAGATTTGACTCACACCACAGAAGCTTACGTATTTATATAAACATTGAGACTTGTGTTGCCTTTAGCTCGCAAGAAAACATCACAATCGGGTGTGCGAACATAACTGCAGACCAATTAATTAAGTCTATGCACAAAACTACCATCAGAGCACGAGCATACCGATCTTGCCTAAAATGCTTCACAAATGTTTACTATCATCACACGTGGATGCAGATAATAAGGAGAGCAGAGCGGGATGTATTACAGTGTTGTTCTTTTCAGTTTAATACCCCAGCAGGCTGCGAAAAGAGTAGAAAATTCCGAGTTGGCACAAATCGGGGGACCATTTACGGTTCCGCACTCACCTGATATTCAAGGTAAGCCATGATCGGAGCTAGTGAGTGGGTCTAGTTTTAATTTATTTCTGTGACAAATACGTGTATATGGGAAAGGAGAGTGGGGTGCAGATAAGCTGACCCCAATCAATATTACAGACAAATAGATGAATAAACAAGCTGGCTACTAAAATTACGACACCAGGAAAGACAGTAAATAACGAAATTTTGCTTCTTATGTATTTATGGTATAACAGGAATAACAAGTGATTACTTTATGCGTAAACTGGGGTGAGAAGTTAAGCAGGCAGAGCTGTCACTTCTGTCAGGAAGAATGGCTCTGATCATGCAGTGAAGGCTTTAATTAGTTGCTGATGAGTCGACCGGATTGTATGGTCTGGTCGTTATCAATGAAATTTTTCCATTTATAACGTTTCCTCCAGAGCCACACCGGACATTTTCAGGGATGTTCCTGGTTGCTCTCAGTCTTGTCGTCTGACTCAGTCATCAAGGCTCAGCGGAACTAGGAGCACATCTGAAGATCTGCAGCGTAGATCTAGACGAAACCTTAGGAACGGGAAAGTTTCATAGAACACGACCATGAAACTGGCAAGCCTTACCAGCAGCTAACAATGGCTGTAACCCGGCTGGGTATCGAATAGAACTGAGAGAGGTTACGAGAACGTCATATCTTGCTGTATGCACTCTATGCCTCGGCTTGTCAGTCGTTGTGGCTGGCGAGTGGTGGTGTGCCACTCTCAACAGACAGTGAAATTTCCAGTGGATTAGAGGTCTGGAGAACGTGCTGCTCAGGGCCGCTGTCGAACAACGTCTGTACGAAGGTAGATAATGTTGCATGCCAACATTGTAAAGGGCAGTAAAACGGGTTAAATTTTCAAAGGCTCAGAGCGAAGCTATCTCGCTACGTTACGGCAATGTCAATACGAGTCGGGCCCAGTGAAAACATTTCGCCACCGAGACAGAATCAGGGCATCGGCGTTTCTAGTGAAACAGGCAGCAAACTTCAGCAGAATGTAGTGAGTCAAAGCAGCCAAACAGCGTCACGTCACCTTTGTTACGTGACCCAAGAAAAGCTAAGGCGAATATAACGAATGGTACTAAGAGCTTTTACGAACCGTTTCTATACTATAACAAACTCGTTAAGCAAGAACGGCTTTGTAGCAGCAAGACCTATTAGGTCATGACGAATGATGTCAGGTAAACAATAGCCAGGACTTCCCTTTTTAAATACTCAGCAGTTTAGCTCGAAAGGCAGTTGGTCAGACGGATCGAAAGCGTACATGATGTTCGCACTCGATTCCCTGTAGTGATGTCTGGCACAAGTGTGCTGTAGATTTCCTGCGCGTTACAGACGACAACAGCTGTTACTGGGAGAGAAGGCTACCTCACCATAATCACCAGTCGCAGAATTAAACACCACAGTCTGTCTCTATCGCAGATGCAAGGACCTGGAGGTGATTTCTTCCCACCAGGATCAGGACACTAGCGTTCCTGACATTCTGGCGGACTGAATAGGGCCTACCAGCACGGCAGGCCAGTATCGTCGAACTTAGCGGCTACACGGCAACCGTTGTCACGATACGAGGGATAACGAAGAAGGGCAGTGGTTGGGAGGGGACAGAGCACATCCCAAGTTGGCGTTTGTAGGTTCAATATACGCGCCGCCGTCACTCACTGCCGTGGCGTCGCGGTACGGCCACTGCCGGGGCCACTGCAAGTTGCGAACCGCAAGTGCAAATGGTTCAAATGGCTCTTAGCACTATGGGACTGAGGTCATCAGACCCCTAGACTTAGAACTACTTAAACCTAACTAACCTAAGGACATCATACACATCAATGCCCGAGGCAGGATTCGAACCGGCAACCGTAGTAGCAGCGCGGTTCCAGACATCACCAGTGCAGCAGCCGCCTGGAACGAAGTGCATGGTGTCAGCTGCCTTGTGCGTGCTTATGGCCGCTTACGACACGATTCCTCAGAGGGTACTAACAGACGATGCCAACCACGAGTCTATTGTATTCTTGTGGAAATAAATAATAAATTCGGAATCTCCTTTCACAGTGCCTCAGGTCATTACCGTCCTTCCGAGGAAAACTGTCAAGGAGCGAACTGGGAGAGTATCTCCTGGCACAGTACCAACTCTGCTTACGCCCTCCCAGTAGCCCCCAGCCACTTCTTTCTGTAAGAACAGCAGAACTCGCTTCGCCCGGTTAACAGACATGTCATGAAGATCACTTCATCGCCCTTAAGACGTCGGAAATACAATGGCTGATGCTCAAAATATTGGATGTGCGACGCAGAGATGATAGTATTGTGTACCCATTGCTACCCCATGTCATCACACTAAATGCTGGGTTCGTATGACGATGATGAATGCAGTATGGCTACATCTAGGGTCTCCTCACATGGAAGCGTTGATCATTATCCAGTTCACAGAACCGGAAATCGTATGCGAAGACGGCATCTTGACAGTTCTGTGTCAAGCACTGACACTGGGGACGCAGTTGGCGGCCCTGCGTCATCAAGGTAAATGGCAACATGCATGTGTTGTGTACTGAAACCAGGGACCTAGAAATGACCGAGAGGCTTCGTCCCGCCGTAACCCTCAGTGGTTCACAACCCCACAATAAACCAATAAACCACAGCAGTACACCCACCCCACCGCCGCCCCACACCGAACCCAGGGTTATTGTGCGGTCCCGGTTCGGCCCCCACTGGAACCTCTCCTTCCCCCCCCCCCCCCCCCACCCCACCCTCCGGGGAACTTTGGAACCAGCCCGCATTCGCAGAGGGAGATGGGAAACCGCCTTAGAAACCTTCCACAGGCTGGCCGGCACACCGGACCTCGACACTAATCCGCCGGGTGGATTCCTGCAGGGGACCGGCACGCCTTCCGGGAAACAGCGCGTTAGACCGCACGGCTAACCGGGCCGCTAAATTGCAGCGTAGTCACCTTACTGACAGTCTTTGGCCCTCCAGATGTCGCCGCATTGCCCTTGTAAATGTTTGCCTTGTTGCAAACGATCCCAGTTCCTGCTTCTAATATACGGTACGTCCAAGCGAACAATATGTCTGTCTGTGCTCTAGGGCGCTCGATGCGTGTGACCATCGAGAACCTACTTGGATTCATTATGGCCCTCCTGAACCCATCGTTTCCATATTCTGTACCAACGCGAACAGCATTATTGCGCACAGACTAACCACATTCTCTATAGTCCACGGTAATGCTGCTGTCTAATTCTGACATGTGGCGGCAGAAATTTGACTTTCTTACATGAGGCATGACATGTTCTTCGCACAAGAAACCGACATACGCGATGTCCGAATGGGAAATCCGCTGCGTAATCTTTCGTTATACACAGAATGCAGACGGCGTTACCCGTACGTTTTTTGTGCGGTGAAGGTGAAATGCTAATGACTCGCATATCCTAGTGTGTAGAATACTTCACGCAAATTTGACGAGTGTTGCGCGTGATCTTCAAGGTGTCGCTGTACAAAAAAGGCTGCGTGAAAACTGACAAATTCTTGTCATCCTGGAAATGTCGGAAAAGTCAAGGATGCGTTGTCAGAAGGAAAACTCTTGCCTCTGACGAGTAAGACGCGTCTCGGTCGAACAAGTCGTTAGCTGAGGAAGGTTGCGCCATTGCGCAGCTGCACTTAAACGTATCGGCCGGCTGCGGCGGACTGTTGCTCGGCCGCCTGCTCCGGCTGAGGTTCATAAATCGGCGACGCCAGAGGCCGCGTGACTGATGTGCGAGCAGCATGAAACAGCCGTCCCCTAAATCACGCGAGCGCGCAGCCCAGATAAGATTCGCATCGAGCGCGGCCCCTGAGTTCAGCTGTGCTGCGCCAGCCGGCCAGCGTGATCACGCCGACCGCCAACCAGCAATCCGCCGCCGATCACGAACGCTTCTTACGGTCCGGTCTTAACGGTGCACACTCAGCGCTGCGTCTCGCTTGACGGAGCAACGAACAATAGACGTACTACGCTGGTTAGCGGCGAGGTACGTCGTCACTTACGCCCCTGTGGCAGCAGTAAGATCTCACTTTTTGCACCACTATTGAGATTATATACTACTGGCCATTAAAATTGCTACACCAAGAAGAAATGCAGATGATAAACGGATATTCATTCGACAAATATATTATACTAGAACTGACATGTGATTACATTTTCACGCAATATGGGTGCATAGATCCTGACAAATCAGTATCCAGAACAACCACCTCTGGCGGTAATAACGGCCTTGATACGCCTGGGCATTGAGTCAAACGAGCTTGGATGGCGCGTACAGTTACAGCTGCCCATGCAGCTTCAACACGATACCACAGTTCATTAAGAGTAGTGACTGGCGTATTGTGACGAGCCAATTGCTCGGCCACCAATGACCAGCCGTTTTCAATTCGTGAGAGATCTGGAGAATGTGCTGGCCAGGGCAGCAGCCGAACATTTTCTGTATCCAGAAGGGCCCGTACAGCACCTGCAACATGTAGTCGTGCATTATCCTGCTGAAATGTAGGGTTTCGCAGGGATCGAATGAAGGGTAGAGCCACAGGTCGTAACACATCTAAAATGTAACGTCCACTGTTCAAAATGCCGTCAATGCGAAAAAGAGGCGATCGAGACGTGTAACCAATGGCACCCCATACCATCAAGCTGGGTTACACGCCAGTATGGCGATGACGAATACACGCTTCCAATGTGTGTTCACCGCGGTGTCGCCAAACACGGATGCGACCATCATGATGCTGTAAACATAACCTGGATTCATCCGAAAAAATGACGTTTTGCCAGTCATGCACTCAGGTTCGTCGTTGAGTACACCATCGCAGTCGCTCCTGTCCGTGATGCAGCGTCAAGAGTAACTGCAGCCAAGGTCTCCGAGCTGATAGTCCATGCCGCTGCAAACGTCGTCGAACTGTTCGTGCAGATGTTTATTCTCTTGCAAACGTCCCCATCTGTTGACTCAGGGATCGAGACGTGACTGCACGATCCGTTACAGCCATGCGAATAAGATGCCTGTCATATCCATTGCTAGTGATATGAAGCCGTTGGGATCCAGCACGGCGTTCCGTATTACCCTCCTGAACCCACCGATTCCATATTCTGCATTGGATCTCGACCAACGCGAGCAGCAATGTCGCGATACGATAAACCGCAATCGCGATAGGCTACAATCCGACCTTTAGCAAAGTCGGAAACGTTATGGTACGCATTTCTCCTCGTTATACGAGGCATCACAACAACGTTTCACCAGGCAACGCCGGACAACTGCTGGTTGTCTATGAGAAATCGGTTGGAAACTTTCCTCATGTCAGCACGTTCTAGGTCTCGCCACCAGCGCCAACGTTGTATGAATGCTCTGAAAAGCTAATCATTTGCATATGACAGCATCTTCTTCTTGTCGGTTAAATTTCGCGTCTGTAGCACGTCATCTTCGTGGTGTAGCAATTTTAATGGCCAGTACTGTATTAAGCTACGTAGCATTTAGTGTCATTAACCATTTCACTATCACTAATACTCATGTGTCCCACGACAGGTTATCAGAGATACAGTATGAATTTACTGCAACTACTCTATGTCAAACTGCCGGACTGTGTGACTGAGCGGTTCTAGGCGCTTCAGTCTGGAACCGCGCCACCGCTACGGTCGCAGGTTCGAATCCTGCCTCGGGCATGGCCGTGTGTGATGTCCTTAGGTTAGTTAGGTTTAAGCAGTTCTACGTTCTAGGGGACTGATGACCTCAGACGTTAAGTCCCATAGTGCTCAGGGCCATTTGAACCATTTGTGTCAAACTGCTTTGCGCAAAAACTGTTTCACATCGTATCAGAAGCAGGAGGATCGATGTGACTGTCACATGAGACACTCGAATATCCATGTAGTGATAAAGAGCTTTTCAGTAGGAATTACCTGCCAAAACGTCAAATATCTGCAATCATAAATATTATTCAAATGCATTTCTGAAAACATATGTGGGCGCTCAATAGGTAACACAACACTTTTCCTTCTCGCCCAATTTCGGTTGGACAAGCGCTGGTATATTCCCTCTTCAGCCCGTATAATTTCATTTTCTTATACGTGGGGAAGCTATTCGTGGCCTTCGAAATGACGTGTGCGGCGGAGGTGCATTCCCAGCAGAGAGCTCTCACTGAGTTTCTTTTGTCGAAAAACCGGAGGATCGCAGACATTCATAGGCGTTTGCAGAGACCTGGCAGTGAACAAAAGCACGGTGAGTCGTTGGGCGCCGCAGCATGTCATCATAGCAACGTGATCGTACAAACCTGTCCCATCTCACGTGTACTAGCCTGCAATGCAGATACGTCTGGAAACTCACTGGAGGTGACCGATCGATCACAATCAAACACTTCACTGCTCAAGTGGAATCTGTTAATACTGCTGATGCACTGTTCTAAAGTCACCCTTCCCGTTTCGATTCTCAGTTCCATGCTGTTTACTTGCAATTATAAAACAAGGTAGTAATAATTTTTTATTAAGAGTATAGCTTCATTTGTTAGTACCGGAACGTTACACTAATTACACACATTAAAAAAAACTTTTGCATCACCCCGATTCCCAGAACTCCTGAAGATATACGGTGACTGTGGATACTGTATCAGAGACACAGCCCCTTAGACTGTTCAGAGACATCAAAAAACCCTCCCAAAGACGTAAACCACCATGCTTGAGCAGCGCCTATTAGACGGAGAGGGTCCGACAGCCGTTCAGTTCCAGTCATTCCACCAGGAAGTACGTACACGGCTCGTGTTGTCTGTAGTTCAACCATGCCTAGACGGTCAATACTGCGGTTCGATTGCGTCCGCATTGTTACTTTGTACCAGGAAGGGCTCTCAACAAGGGAAGTGTCCAGGCGTCTCGCACTGAACCAAAGCGATGTTGTTCGGACATGGAGGAGATATAGAGAGACAGGAACTGTCGATGACACGCCTCGCTCAAGCCGCTACCTACGGATTATGGCTCGAAGGAATCCTGACAGCAACGCCACCATGTTGAATAATGCTTCTCGTGCACCACAGGACGTCGTGTTACGACTAAAACTGTGCGCAGTAGGCTGCAAGATGCGCAACTTCACTCCAGACGTCACTCCCGAGCTCCATTTTTGCAACCACGACACCATGCTGCGCGGTACAGATGAGCCCAACAGCATGCCGAATGGACCGCTCAGGATTGGCATCAAGTTCTCTTCACCGACGAGTGTCGCACATGCCTTCAACCAGACAATCGTCAGAGACGTGTTTAGGGGCAACACGGTCAGTCTGGACGCCTGAGACACACTGTCCAGCGAGAGCAGCAAGGTGGAGGTTACCTACTGTTTTGAGGTGGCATTATGTGGGGCCGAATTACGCCACTGGTGGGCATGGATGGCGCCGTAATGGCTGTACGATACGTGAATGCCATCCCACGACCGATGGTGCAACCATATCAGCAGCATATTGGCGAGGCATTCGTCATCATGGGCGACAATTCGCAACCCCACATCTTGTGAATGACTTCCTTCAGGATAACGACATCGCTCGACTAGAGTGGCCAGCATGTTCTCCAGACATGATCCCTATCAAATATGCCTGGGATAGATTGAAAAGTCTGTTTATGGACGACGTGACGCATGAACCACTGTGAGGGATCTACGCCGAATGTCCGTTGCGGAGTGGGACAATATAGACCAACATTGCCTTGATGAACTTGTGGATAGTATGTCACGAGGAATACAGGCACGCATGAATGCAAGAGGACGTGCTACTGGGTATTACAGGTACCGGTATGTACAGCAATCTGGATCACCACCTCTGAAGGTCTCGCTGTATGGTGGTACAACATGCCGTGTATAGTTTTCGTGAGCAATAAAAAGAGCGGAAATGATGTTTATGTTGATCTCTATTCTAATTTTCTGTACAGGTTCCGGAGCTCTCGGAACCGATGTGATGCCAAACTTTTTTTAATGTGTGTATTTTATAAGGAAGTATTTATGAGTGAAGTGACGTTCATATATCAGGAGAGCATCTGTACAGAGAATAAAGGAACTCTAACGTCCTAGAAGATTAGATTTTTGTGCAGGGCTGGTTTTCGAACGAAAATGTTAGGCTTTCTTACCGAATGAGCTATCCAGGCGTAACTATGAATTGTCCTCAACGCTCTAAATATGTGTCAGTACCTGTCTCCAGCTTACCAAATTTCGTGAAGTAAACAGTCTTGTACTGCTAGGAAGTTTTAAAACAGCGCTCTGGTCGCTGCAGAGCGAAATATTCGTGGAATAAAAGAGTTCACATATCGTTCCAGTTTCGGAAATTTTCATTTTAAATTCTACCTGGTAACAACGACAATTTTTAAAACTATATTTTATTTCTTCAGCAATGATGATACCTCTGACTCCTCCTACTTCACAGTGGTAGAACAGGGTGTTAGGTAGCTGACATTTACTGTCTTAAAATAGAGGAATACAGTAGTCAACGGCAAGGTACGGATTAAGACAATACGCAGTAGGTCACAGGGTCATTCGGATTAACTGCGACAGAACAGAATACTCACAGGACACTGTCAAATTGTCATTAAGACCAGAACTACAAAAAGAAGCGCTAGGAAGATTCCTGTGGGAGCTTCATCGTGCTCTGAAGCTTGGTGACGTCGTTTGCTCCTCTGGATCTAACCCTCACCTTGGCGACTAGATTTGCCACAACTTCGTTAGGGGAGATGTACAGGCAGGATTTATCCTATGGTGGGTTGTGAGTCCTGTTTGGATAGCTAGGTGGGTTCTGCTGTTGGGATCGAACGGCCGATCAGGATTCGAGTTACGAATTTGTTCGTAGTTTGAAACAACTATGAACTTCGAAACGATTCTCACTGTCCTGTAGGATAAAGTACTCAGTGAGGGAAGGACTTTATTTATTATCGGATCAAAAGTATCAAATGGTTCAAATGGCTCTGAGCACTACGGGACTTAACAGCTGAGGTCATCAGTCCCCTAGAACGTAGAACTACTTAAACCTAACTAACCTAAGGACATCACACACATCCATGCCCGAGTCAGGATTCGAAGCTTGCATGGGGGCTTAATTAAATATTAATGATTGCAATGCAAATACTTTTAATTTTTCGTAGCTGTATGTCCGATTACGAAGTCTCGTAAACGGTTGGCCCTGACTAGTTTTTGTACGCAATCTGACTGCATAGAACAACAACAAAGAATGAAATGAAATTTTCGTTAATACCATTAATTAATTAAGTCCCCAGCAACTATAAAACCTACGAAACCAAAGCACAAGTATAACTGTTCTGTGAGTGGAAGTATGACTCAACGTACACATCTGGCACGGTTCTTCTTCAATAAGACAAGAAATTTTAAATATCATTTATACTGAAGTAATTAAAGAAAATAGAAATACTATAATTACGCAAGAAAACCAGAATTACACTCTAATACAAGAACACACGCCAGATGCTTTGTTGACTGAACCTGTAATGACGCATTATTCAAGACATCGAAAAATGAGAAATAAAGCGAGTTTTGTTACCTTCATATATATTGATGAAAAGCACTCTAATCATTACAATATCTCCATTAGAACAACATCTGCTGTCTATCCCATCAAACAACTGCATAAAACATGGAACAAGCACTCACTACTACAACATCTCCACACCGGCTCGCTACTACCATCTCTCGACAAGAACTGCCTACCACGAGTCCTCGACAAGCACTGCCAGTGGATGCGGCTGAATAATACTCTTTGGCGCAATCTCTGGCGCTGTGGCTCAGTGTAGCCACCTTTCAAGCTGCGACCGTAGCGGTCACGCGGTTCCAGACTGAAGCGCCCAGAATCGCTCGGCCACATCGGCCGGCTCAAAAGTATTCATACGCTCCTAGGCACTGCGGGAGTGACGGCTAGATGTATCGAGAGGCAGACCTGCCAGTACAAAAGGAGGCGGGGGTGTATCGTATATTTAGTAGAGAAGCAGGAACATCAGAATAGGTCGCTGAGGAGAGCTCATTGACTTTGAACGCGAACTAGGAAAAAAATCATAGGGGCATGTCAACTATTCTAAATCTGCCCAAGTCGATTACTGGTGATGTGACTCTGGAAAGGAGGAGAAACAACCACCTTTAAACTAAAACCGGGCAGACTTCATGTACTGATGGTCATGGTCCGCCGAGCATTGTTGAGGGTGGCTGTAAGTTCGCACGGAATTAGGTGAGGGAATCACACGTGAGTTCCAAATTTCTACCAGAACTTGAACTAGCAATGAGCGCAGCGATTCCGTGTAAATGATATGCCTAGTTTGAGGTGATGTAAAGAGCTTTGCCATTGGACAGTGTATGACTAGCGATACGTGGCACAGTTGGCGCCACTCGCTTCTCTGCATTCATTTAAGGTCTCTGCGATCGATTCTGTATCGCGTGGCCGCGGTTTTTCTCTTTCGTCGCTTTTCGGCTACTTAAGCGCACGACGCTGTGTGGAGAGGGCTGGTTCTGGTTTTAGGTAGGTTGGCAGCTCCGGTGTGCAGTCTGGTTGTCGGCGGTCGCTCTTCGCACGTGCTCTGCCTCTTCCTGCCACGTGGGCAGTGGGACTGCGGTCGGAGGCGTGCGTGCGGTTGGCGAGCGTGTACTGCGTCTAGTGGGAGGGCAATGGTCTCGTCTGTGCTGCTAAACGATGTGAACATACGGATGTGGCTTTGGAATGTAACCGGATACGCTACAGAATCGAACGATAGGAATTGTTCAAATGTGTGTGAAATCTTATGGGACTCAACAGCTAAGGTCATCAGTCCCTAAGCTTACACACTACTTAACCTAAATTATCCTAAGGACAAACACACACACCCACGCCCGAGGGAGGACTCGAACCTCCGCCGGGACCAGCAGAAACGATAGGAATTATTCAGGTTCTTAAACTCCTGCTATACAGGGAGTTTGGGGAGGAAAAGTCAATATTTCAAACAGTGATAGTATAAGTAATTCTGAACAAAAAATATTATATGAACATAGGTCCGCAAATGTTTCGTTATGGAGGTATGTGTATTGAAAGGAACTTTAATTCTGCAAAACTCATTTGCACAACGTGAAAGTATACGCAATAAAACTGGACCGTAACGCGAATTTCTTCCAAACAATGCACGGGTACATGCCATGTTTACGCTATGCAACCTACCACGTATTATGGCAATGTGACGTACGTAGTACAAGTACAATCACTCGTCGTTTGCCCAGTTGTGCCGTGTAAGTCGCATTGTGTAGTGTACCGGCGACGTATTGGTTTTCTGTGTAGTGTGAGCTGCTAACAATGCCGCAACTCTACATGATGAGGAATACGCAGATATGGTTTATGTTTATGGCTTCTGCGGCGGTAGTGATACAGCAGGCGCTTTCCGTCTCGACGATTACCTGATCGCAGGGTGTTTACCAAAGTGTTTATCATTTTGCATGCAACAGGCTCTCTTTCAAGGAGACATTATTCGTCCGAGCGTGCACGTCAACAAACTTTGCAAGAACAGTAAGAAATTATCGCAAGTGTTGAGCGAAGTCCCAGTACGAGCATATGGAGAATCACGTTACGGTCCAGTTGTATTGCGTATACGTTCACGTTGCGCACATCGATTTTGCAGAATTAAAGTTCCTTTCATTAGCCATACCTCCCTAACGAAGCATTTGCGGACCTATGTTCATATAACATTTTTTGTTCAGAACTACTTATACTATCACTGTGTAAAATATTGACCTTTCCTCCCCGAACATCCTGGATATATGTATACTGAATTTCGTGCAGTTTGCAGTTAATGACTCCCCCACCCCCACCAGTGGTTACGTGTGTGAATGAGGTTTGCCTGTTCTGGACGCACTTGAGATACGGACAAGCAGTGTATATCAAGTGCGTGTCTGGAGGAAATGTTCAGAGGTAAACAAGCAGGGGCTGAATGATGAAAATTTATTGTGAGCTAGGGTCTTATCGTACTGTAATTAATGAGTGTGTGTTTATGGAAAGTATACAATATAATTAATCGGCTCTGGGGTTATGTTATTAGTTAAGTTAGGAGGGCGTTATTTAGCACTATGACCAGCTTCTTATATATTTGAGTATATTATCACTTCCTGCGCTGGCAGGAATAAGCCTGTTATTAATGACAAAGTATTGCAGATATTTAAAGTGTTTAATTCTGAATGTGAATGGCGTGTGGGTCCCTCGTGGCCGTATTGCTGCTGTCGAATTTTTCTAATGTTTTAGGGATTGTGTTACCTTGGATACTACCCAGTTGCTGTGTGGTTTTATGTTGTTGTTCCAGTGGTATAATCGGCGCTGCGCGTCATCCGTTGAACTGAGGGACGACGCCTTGGCGGCAGCCAGTTTGAATTGTAACCGATAGCGCGGTCGCTGTGTTTGTTAGTTCTTCGGCGAATTTAAGTTGAGTATTTTATTATTTGTTCTTGGTGACGCAGAGACGTCCGTTTTTCCATCTTCAAAGTTTATTTCAGCTTTCATTCAGGCTCGATCTGAGTTGTAGTTTGCGAGTTCCTCTGATGTGCCGTTACTTGTCACTGAAATTCTGTAATACCGGGAGGATGCCTTTCATTGTACTGAGTTTTTAACACCTTATTTAGAAATCGAAATTGTGAGTTATTCCTGCTGTTATATCTCAAAAGGTGTCCTGCTTCTGCTGAAGTTTGCTCACTAAACCATTTATTCTTTGTATGGTTCATAACATTTATGTAAAGAGGATTTTAAAATTATTTATTATTTTCGGTGGGCTTTGACGGCCAGAGGCATTCCGTCTGTTTAGTAATGTTTCAAATTGTAGGGCAATTACGTATATTACTCTGTGGTAACAGCAGTTTGCTGTTGTCATGCAAATGTAAAATATAATCCGTTGGAAATTACAAGCCAGAGTTGGTGTTTGATTGGTAATTTTTGCCTTGTCTTTATTGCGCTGAAGTATCTTTGAGCGTGTGGCCCACGTGTTAACTAGAACCGATTGATTTGGAGTGAAAAATCACGCTATATTCTTTGGCAATCGGATGGAAGGATTTGGGGTTGCGAATTCGTGGAAAACTTTGCCTGCCATCAGGTGTAGTGTCGATAATAAAGTACGAAGGGTATGGTATTACAGTAAAGTGGCACTTTTAGTGGTTTAAGGGAGATGGGATGCTTGTGGCTCAAAAAAAAAAAAAAAAAAGAAAAACGTTGAACTGGAAAGTAATTGTGTACACTAGAGAAACAGTTCGGAGACGATGATCATTTCTTTCAGTATCAGGAAGTACCTGTCATAAAGCTGCTATTGTGAGGCAGTAGTATATGGACAATAATATTCTTGAACTGCACTTACCTGCCCAGAATCCCGACCTGAACTCAATGGAACGCTGTTCACATGAGCTGGGACGATGAATATGCCCTAGGCCCCAGCGTTCAATATCACTACCTTCTCCGGTTTTGGCTTATGAAGAAGAAACGGCTGACGTTCCTCCACAGCCATTCAACCACTTCAATGGAAATGTTCGTAGCAGAGTCGAGCCGTCACATATGTGAAGGGTAGACCCTAATCGGTGGACACTAATTAGTGTCCATATACTTTTGTATGTGTTCCAAGTCACAGAATTTTTTTTTTTGTAATTTTTTCGTAATGTGGGGCCACAGTCATAATATATTTCTTTAAAGTCAGTACCGCCAATAGACTTTTTTATTTGCAGTGTTACATTTACACGATTATGATTCTGGCTTTAAAGTGCCATTACCAAGTGTTTTTATGTTATACAGTGCCTAAGATGGCATATTGTCGTATTTAAAATATACTATTAGACATATTGTCGAAGGGTCAATATTTCTGGTAAAAGCCTACTGATTCGTTATAGCCGGCCGAAGTGGCCGTGCGGTTAAAGGCGCTGCAGTCTGGAACCGCAAGACCGCTACGGTCGCAGGTTCGAATCCTGCCTCGGGCATGGATGTTTGTGATGTCCTTAGGTTAGTTAGGTTTAAGTAGTTCTAAGTTCTAGGGGACTAATGACCTCAGCAGTTGAGTCCCATAGTGCTCAGAGCCATTTGAACCATTTGATTCGTTATATCACTGAGTATACCATCTTGACAGAATGTCTGAATGAGGGCTGCTATTGCTGTTAATTTTACAAATAAAAAGAGGCATCGGGTTTCGAACACGGGATGCAAAATTGTGAAATCGCTACGATAGACACTGCAGAACCGCTTCGGCAGATGTTGAAGTACGCTAGAAACTTTGACCGTCGTTTTCTCACAAACGGTCCAGGATCTACGGATAAGCTTAGACACGGGTACGCTTATTTTGACCATTCCGCCGGCCGGGGTGACCGAGCGGTTCTAGGCGCTACAGTCTGGAAACGCGCGACCGCTACGGTCGCAGGTTCGAATCCTGCCTCGGGTATGGGTGTGTTGTCGCGTCCCTTGTGACGTCGGTTGTCCGTTGGGATTCGCTACGTCACATACAAAAAAATTACATATATATTTATTTTATATATTTTTTATTTTTTAATTTATCAGCATGATTCTTTCTCTCAGGGATATTGTCTTTTCTTATCACTTTTACTTACGTGCATAAGTAAATATGAAACGGGTTCTTGAAGGGCCTCAGTTATTCATGTACCAACTTAAGATTTTGAACGTGATGACTAAAATATAGTTGCCGTTAACTGAGTTGAATGTAATTTTGTTAATTTCTATTTATTGACTGCAAAGCAAGGCTTGAGAGAATTTCGAATATTGCCGTGGAGCGGCCAAGATAAGACTTACCGAAATCATGGAATCTGTATAGTTTAAAAACATGAACTTTAACGTAAATTAATTATGTGTTGCAATTTAAAAAGATTCTTATAACGAAATCTCTCGCATTTACTGTTACTGTTAACACTTTGAAAGATAAATTAATACTTCGGTGCGTAGTGGCCGACCAGAGGCTGAATCGGAAGATGAGCTTCAGCCGGCCGAAGTGGCCGAGCGGTTAAAGGCGCTCCAGTCTGGAACCGCACGACCGCTGCGGTCGCAGGTTCGAATCCTGCCTCGGGCATGGATGTGTGTGATGTCCTTAGGTTAGTTAGGTTTACGTAGCTCTAAGTTCTAGGGGACTTATGACCACAGCAGTTGAGTCCCATAGTGCTCAGAGCCATTTGAAGATGAGCTTCTCGCAGCGCAAATTATTGAAAAAATGCTTATTAAAAATAGTTAGCCACTGCGAGCATTTGAGGTGACAACTATTACAAAGAAATTCATTTTGTAATAATAATAACAAGTTTATTTTAGCAGAAATACGAATAACTTACATATGTGTAGCCGCTCAATGGCTGCCTTCCGTATAGCGCAACAAAACAATGTGTGTCGCATAAAATACGTCCTTCCTCCTCGGCCGTACAGTTGCGTCTCTTTCGATCGTTTTTTATTTTCACAGACATTAAATAAAGATGCTATCGCCGCATATCAGATGTTTCAAGAACATTAACTATATCTTTTACACTAATTATATTCATAAAATACGTAAACTACGATTTACAACCGCTAAAACTGTCAATATTTATGTGACGTACCGCCACAGTGTGTGATGTCCTTAGGTTAGTTAGGTTTAAGTAGTTATAAGTTCTAGGGGACTGATGGCCTCAGAAGTTAAGTCCCATTGTGCTCAGAGCCATTTGAACCATTTTTCTTTTTTACCATTCCTCCACTGAGCTAAGTTACTGGCATATCGGGTGATGGCACTTGCCCTGTTCTCCTCCTCAGTCGCCCCATTTCGGTATCACCAGCAGCCTGTAGCGTTTCGCAGTTGAAAGCTGGTAACAGCGCTGCCAGCAGCCAGATATCTTCTTTCGCTTTACCGAGTTCAGGTAGTTGACATTCATTGCATTAAGGTACTGGAATCGCTGCAGCAACGCCAACGCACTGGTACCGAGATTACGCACTACACTACACCGTCATTCAGATAAACTGCGACAGAAGCGGATGCAAACAGAACACCGTCGAATTGTCAACGACAAAAGCCGGTGTCGTACGGCGCACAGTAGAGCCAGCGTTAAGAAGACTCCCGGGAACGCTTCATCTTGCTGTAATGCTTGGTGACCTCTTGCCCCCCGCCGGTGTCGAAGCTCGGCCTTAGTGACATCTGTGGCAGCCCACACAGAGCAGTGGGAGAGGTGGGAGCAGCGAGCCGTGACTGCGGCGGGCGGCGGCCACTGCGCCCGGGCTTTGTACAGAGCGCGCCGCTGTCGATCAGCCGTGAACGCGCGCGCGTGCCGGCACCTCGCTGTCGCCGCGGGCAGCCGCGGATTCCTGGCCCGTCGGCGCGGCTGCGGTCGGGCCCCTTTTTGGCCGCCGCAGCGTCAAACACTGTGCGCTGCGTCCGCCGGCGATCCGTTCCAGCACGCTGCGCTGACTGCCTGTTGCCACAACGCGCGCGTCCTTTGCTCGTCCGCCGCGACAGAGAATGCAGCCGCTGTTTGTGGTCGTCGCGCCGCACATGACCGGGCATAGACAATGTACAGCACTAGGTTCCGGCATGTAGATCACACTAAGGCTGTTACTTGAACTGTGTGTTGAAATTTATGCGTAATCAAGTGATGATAATACACTGACGGAAAAATGTCGCCACACCGAGAAGGAGTTATGCACGTAAACGAAGGTTGGTAAGCGTGTTTCTACACTGAAGCGCCAAAGGAACTGGTATAGGCATGCGTATTCAAACAAAGAGATATGAAATGCTGTTGTTGTTGTGGTCTTCAGTCCTTAGACTGGTTTGATGCAGCTCTCGATGCTACTCTATCCTGTGCAAGTTTCTTCACCTCCCCGTACTTACTGCAACCTACATCCTTCTGAATCTGATTAGTGTATTCATCTTTTGGTCTCCCTCTACGATTTTTGCCCTCCACGCTGCCTTCCAGTGCTAAATTTGATATCCCCTGATGCCTCAGAACATGTCCTACCAACCGATCCCATCTTCTTGTCAAGTTGTGCCACAAACTTCTCCCCAATCCTATTCAACACCTCCTCATTAGTTATGTGATCTACTCATCTAATTTTCAGCATTCTTCCGTAGCACCACATTTCAAAAGCTTCTATTCTCTTCTTGTCCAAGGTATTTATCGTCCATGTTTCACTTCCATACCTCCTTACAAATACTTTCAGAAACAACTTCCTGACACTTAACTCTATACTCGATGTTAACAAATTTCTCTTCTTCAGAAACGCTTTCCTTGCCATTGCCAGTCTACATTTTATATCCTCTCTAACTCGTCCATCATCAGTTATTTTGCTCCCCAAATAGCAAAACTCCTTTACTACTCTAAGTGTCTACTTTCCTAATCTAATTCCCTCAGCATCACCCGACTTAATTCGACTACATTCCATTATCCTCGTTTTGCTTTTGTTGATGTTCATCTTATTTCCTCCTTTCAAGACCCTGTCCATTCCGTTCAACTGCTCTTCCATGTCCTTTGAATTGCAACAGGCAACAGTGTAATTCTGTCAGAGACAGTAAAGGACTTGGAAGGACTTGGAAGAGATATGCAAACAGGCAGAATACGGCACGGAATACAGCAACGCCTATATAAGACAAGTGTCTGGCGCGATCGGTTACTGCTGCTACAATGGCAGATTATAAAGATTTAAGTGACTTTGAACGTGCTGCTATAGTCGGCGCACGAGCGATGGACCACAGCATCTGCGAAGTAGCAGTGAATTGGGGATTTTTCCGGACGACCATTTAACGAGTGTACCGTGAATATCAGGAATCCGGTAAAACATCAAATCTCCGACACCGTTGAGGCCGGAAAAAGATCCTGCAACAACGGGACCAACGACGACTGAAGAGAATCTTTCAGCGTGACAGAAGTGCAACACTTGCTGCAGATTTCAGTGCTGGGCCATCAACAAGTGTCAGCGTGTGAACCAATCAACGAAGCATCATCGATATGCGCTTTCGGGGCTGAAGGACCAATCGTGTATTCTTGACGACGGCACGACACAAAGCTTTCCGTCTCTCCGTCTCGCCTCGGCCCGTCAACACCGACAATGTACTGTTGATGACTCGAAACATGTTGGCTGATCGTACGAGTCTCGTTTCAAATTGTATCGAGCGGATGGACGTGTCCGGGTATGGAAACAACCTCATGAATCCATTCATGGACCCTGCGCCGGCCAGGGTGGCCGAGCGGTTCTAGGCGCTAGAGTCTGAAACAGCGCGACCGCTTCGATCGCAGGCTCGAATCCTGCTTTGGGCATGGATGTGTGTGATGTCCTTAGGTTAGTTAGGTTTAAGTCGTTCTAAGTTATAGGGGACTGATGACCTCAGAAGTTAAGTCCCATAGTGCTCAGAGCCATTTGAACCGTTTGAAACATGGACCATGCATGTCAGCAGCGTACAGATCAAACTGATGGAGACTCTGTAATGGTGTGGGGCGTGTGCAGTTGGAGTGATATGGGACCCCTGATACGTTTAGATACGACTCTGACAGAAGACACGTACGTAAGCATCCTGTCTGATCACCTGCATCCACTCATGTCCATTGTGCATTCCGACGGAGTTGGGCAATTCCAGCAGGACAATGCGACATCTCACACTTGCAGAATTGCTACGGAGTAGCTCCAGGAACACTCTCTTGAGTTTAAACACTTCCACTGGCAAACTCCCCAGACGTAGACATTATTGAGCATATCTGGGATGCCTTGCAATTTGCTGTTCAGAAGAGATCTACACGCCCTCGAACTCTTACGGATTTATGGACAGCCTTGCAGGATTCATGGTGTCAATTCCCTTCGGCACTACTTCAGACATTAGTAGAGTCCATGCCACGTGCTGCGTCACTTCTGCGTGCTCGCGAGGGCCCTACACGATATTCGGCAAGTATACCAGTTTCTTTGGCTCTTCAGTGTAATATACTGACTCGACACCAAGAACGAGTTATGCAAATGAAAGTTGGTAAGCGCGTTTCTACTTTTGAAAGAAATACTGTTTATATTTCTCATCATTCGCATTAAGAATGGCGCTAGTAGCGCCGCTATGAGGGTACGATCCAGTTATGTTTTAGATACACGCTGTAACAGTCATGAGTGGTAGTTATAATTGATACTGGAAGTGGTGGTTTGATGGCAGTCAAGAATCCCTTTAAGCCGACAGAGATGCCATTATCAACACATCACTGTGTCTGAACGAGATCTACATCTACATCAACATATATGCCCCGCTAGCAACAAAGTGGTGTGTGGCGGAGGGCACAATTGGCGCCAAAGTCTCATTCCCCCCTCCCTCCCCCTCCCCCCCCCCGCCGCCCCCCCGGTTCTACTCGCTGATCGCGCGAGGGAAAAACGATTGTCTGAACGCCTCAGTACGAGCTCTAATTTCCTTTATCTTCGAATGGCGATCATTGCGCGATTTGAAAATTGGTGGTAATAATATATGCTCTACATCCTCGGCGAAGATCGGATTTCGGAATTTAGGGAACAGCCGCGTCCGTTCAGCGCGTCGTCTGTCTGCAAGTGTGTCCCACTTCAAACTTTCATCTGTCACGATGGCTAAATGTACCAGTCACGAATCTTGTCGCTCTTCTTTGGACCTTCTCAATCTCTTGAATCAGACCCAACTGGTAATGGTCCCATACAGACGAATAATACTCTAATAATAGACGGACTAACGTATTGTAAGCAATTTTCTTTGTTGAAGGACTGCATCGCTTCGGGATTCTACCAATAAACCACAATCTAGAGTTCACCTTGCCCGTTACTTGCGTAATCTGACCATTCCATTTGAGATTATTCCGAATAGTCACACCCAGATACTTGACCGATGTTACCGCTTCCAAAGACGGGGCATTTATTTTGTACTCGTACATTAATGGGGATTTTCGTCTTGTTGTACGCAGTAGGTTACAGTTACTAATATTGAGAGATAACTGCCAGTCATTACACCACGCATTTATTTTCTGCAAATTCTCATTGATTCGTTCAGAAGTTTGATGCTACAAGTGTGATACTACTTTCCTGTCGACTACAGCATCATCGGCAAACAATCTAATTGCGCTGTCAATACCATCGGCCAGATCGCTAATAGGGTTACGAGAAGCAGAATGTTTGTTGTACGATAGTGCAAAAAGATTTGTCAAGAGTGTAGACACTGTACGTAATTGCTGTCAGCTGTGGGCACAAGAATGTACTGTCGCAAGAAGATCGCGCTCCGGACGGCAACGTGGCGCTACCGAGAGTGAACAGGAACACCATCGTGTTCAAGATACGGATCTGGCGCATTGTACTGCATCTGAAGCAGCCGTACGAGTAGCAGTTGACACCACAGTGACACAATGAACTGTAACAGATCGGTTACTTCAAGGACAGCACTGACCCAGACGCCCTGCAGCGTGCGTTCCACTAACCCCAAACCGCTGCCATTTGCAACTTCAGGGGTGTCAAACGAGAACTCTTTGGATGACAGGGTAGAGGTCTGTTGTGTTTTCTTACGACAGGTGGTTCTGCTTCGGTGCCAGTGGTGGCCGTGTGTTCGTTAGGAGGACGCCAGTGAGGGCCTGCAGCCAACCTGTCCGTGTGCTAAATACATCTACATCTACATTTATACTCGGCAAGCCACCCAACGGTGTGTGGCGGAGGGCACATTACGTGCCTCTGTCATTACTTCCCTTTCCTGTTCCAGTCGCGTATGGTTCTCGGGAAGAACGACTGCCGGAAAGCCTCTGTGCGCGCTCGAATCTCTCTAATTTTACATTCGTGATCTCCTCGGGAGGTATAAGTAGGGGGAGGCAATATATTCGATACCTCATCCAGAAACGCACCCTCTCGAAACCTGGATAGCAAGCTACACCGCGATGCAGAGCGCCTCTCTTGCAGAGTCTGCCACTTGAGTTTGCTAAACATCTCCGTAACGCTATCACGCTTACCAAATAACCCTCTGACGAAACGCGCCGCTCTTCTTTGAATCTTCTCTGTCTCCTCTGTCAACCCGACCTGGAACGGATCCCACACTGATGAGCAATACTCAAGTATAGGTCGAACGAGTGTTTTGTAAGCCACTCCTTTGTTGACGGTCCACATTTTCTAAGGACTCTCGCAATGAATCTTAACCTGGCACCCGCCTTACCAGCAATAAATTTTATGTGATCATTCCACTTCAAATCGTTCCGCATGCATACTCCCAGGTATTTTACAGAAGTTACTGCTACCAGTGTTTGTTCCGTTATCATATAATCATACAATAAAGGATCCTTCTTTCTACGTATTCGCAATACATTACATTTATCTATGTTAAGGGTCAGTTGCCACTCCCTGCACCAAGTGCCTATCCGCTGCAGATCTTCCTGCATTTCGCTGCAATTTTTTAATGCTGCAACTTCTCTGTATACTACAGCATCATCCGCGAAAAGTCACATGGAACTCCCGACACTAGCTACTACGTCATTTATATATATTGTGAAAAGCAATGGTCCCATAGCACTCCCCCGTGGCACGCCAGAGGTTACTTTAACGTCTGTAGACATCTCTTCATTGAGAACAACATGCTGCGTTCTGTTTGCTAAAAACTCTTCAATCCAGCCACACAGCTGTTCTGATATTGCATAGGCTCTTACTTTGTTTATCAGGCGACAGTGCGGAACTGTATAGAACGCCTTCCGGAAGTCAGAGAAAATGGCATCTACCTGGGAGCCTGTATCTAATATTTTCTGGGTCTCATGAACAAATAAAGCGAGATGGGTCTCACACGATCGCTGTTTACGGAATTCATGTTGATTCCTACAGAGTAGATTCTGGGTTTCCAGAAATGACATGATACGCAAGCAAAAAACATGTTCTAAAATTCTACAACAGATCGATGTCAGAGATATAGGTCTATAGTTTTGCGCATCTGCTCGACGACCCTTCTTGAAAACTGGAACTACCTGTGCTCTTTTCCAATCATTTGGAACCTTCCGATCCTCTAGAGACTTGCGGTACACAGCTGTTAGAAGGGGGGCAACTTCTTTCGCGTACTGTGTGTAGAATCGAATTGGTATCCCGTCAGGTCCAGTGGACTTTCCTCTCTTGAGTGATTTCAGTTGCTTTTCTATTCCTTGGACACTTATTTCGATGTCAGCCATTTTTTCGTTTGTGCGAGGATTTAGAGAAGGAACTGCAGTGCGGTCTTCCTCTGTGAAACGGATTTGGAAAAAGGTGTTTAGTATTTCAGCTTTACGCGTGTCATCCTCTGTTTCAATGCCATCATCATCCCAGAGTGTCTGGATATGCTGTTTCGATCCACTTACTGATTTAACGTAAGACCAGAACTTCCTAGGATTTTCTGTCAAGTCGGTACATAGAATTTTACTTTTGAATTCACTGAACGCTTCACGCACAGCCCTCGTTAAGCTAACTTTGACATCGTTTAGCTTCTGTTTGTCTGAGAGGTTTTGGCTACGTTTAAACTTGCAGTGAAGCTCTTTGCTTTCGCAGTACTTTCCTAACTTTGTTGTTGAACCACGGTGGGTTTTTCCCATTCCTCACAGTTTTACTCGGCACATACCTGTCTAAAACGAATTTTACGATTACCTTGAACTTTTTCCATAAACACTCAACATTGTCAGTGTCGGAACAGAAATTTTCGTTTTGATCTGTTAGGTACACTGGGCTACACATGGAGTTATGGTGCGCGTTGCGGCCGGCCGCGGTGGCCGTGCGGTTCTGGCGCTGCAGTCCGGAACCGCGAGGCTGCTACGGTCGCAGGTTCGAATCCTGCCTCGGGCATGGGTGTGTGTGATGTCCTTAGGTTAGTTAGGTTTAAGTAGTTCTAAGTTCTAGGGGACTTATGACCTAAGATGTTGAGTCCCATAGTGCTCAGAGCCATTTGAACCATTTTTTTTTTTTGCGCGTTGCGATTTCGTGTGACAACAGAAGTGCACTCTCACTAAAAATATGTAGTCAATGTGTTAATTAGATCTGTTGTGCTGTCATTCATGAACAGCATTCCATGGAGTGTTTCCTAACAGGATAACGCTAGCCCACAGGCCGCTGTTGTAGCCCCTACATGATCTACAGAGCACCGACATGTTGCCTTGGCCTGCTCCGTCGCCATTTCCTTCTCCAATCGAGCGCATATTAGCCATCACCGGACAACAGCTCCAGCGTCATTCATCTGTGCTGATCGACAAAATTCAACAGTACGGAACTCCATCCCACAAACTGGCCTCCGGCTCCTGTGGAACTTAATGCATGCGCTTTTGCATGTTTTCATTCAACATCCTGTCGGTTACACCGCTTATTAATGTACCAACATTTCAAATTTGGATTGGTTTATCTTGCGCTTGCATTAACTTGTGATCTTGCAATGTTAATCACTTAAATATGTTACCTAGACAAATAAATTGCCGCGCGGGATTAGCCGAGCGGTCTCAGGCGCTGCAGTCATGGACTGTGCGGCTGATCCGGGCGGAGGTTCGAGTCCTCCTTCGGGCATGAGTGTGTGTGTTTGTCCTTAGGATAATTTAGGTTAAATAATGTGTAAGCTTAGAGACTGATGACCTTAGCAGTTAAGTCCCATAAGATTTCACACACATTTGAACATTTTTTGAAGAAATAAATTCTACAAATTTCGTTACTCTACATTAATTTTCGATGTTGAAATTTTTTTCTGTCAGTGTATGTGACACTGAGCAAGATTTGAGAAAGAAGTTTCTGGAAATTATGTTTTGAGCACGGGATTGTAGCGTTAGGCTGGTATCGACAGGCCGGCTCCATCGCTTGGTCGGCTAGATTTCTCTGTGGATGAAACTTCCTGGCAGATTAAAACCCTGTGTTGGACCGAGACTCGAACTCGGGACCTTAGCCTTTCACGGGCAAGTGCTCTACCAACTGAGCTACCCAAGCACCACTCACGACCCGCCTTTACAGCTTCAATTCTGCCAGTATCTCGTGTCCTACCTTCCAAACTTCACAGAAGCTCTTCTGCGAACCTTACAGAACTAGCACTCCTGGAAGAAAGGATATTCACAATAGGTGCATTATAGCATTCATTAAGCGTGTTACCAGACGTTCACCTTCTTAGTGGTGGATTGTTCCGCAAAGACACAAAGTATCAGTGAAAACAGGTAAAACTTGAACTAAGTTCTTATAATTGACTAGTATTAATGATTGAAAAGTCGTAGTCATACAGCAGTTTTGATTACATTTCTGCAGGCGTTATTGAAAAGTAAGAGACATGTACACCATGTTGTCATATTCGTAATATGAAGTTGCGTTCTGTGAACCAAGACAGGCACTTAATTAAGCTCCTGTGGATCTTCTTTTTGCCGTCGAAGGCGACATAGCTACTTTCAGTCTACTTACATGGCTACTTTTAACCCCCTTGGTTTGTAATGTTACTCTGTTTCAGATGCTAACAAAACACCTAAAAATTAGAAAATATGTGAAATGTATTGACACTTATTTAGATGTGTATAGAATTTAACAGCTATTATATTATAGTGCATAATTGGAAACTGACTAGTTGTAAGAAAGAAACCAGTCCGCTTCTTTGGGGCTATGACACAAATTTTAATTTTTCAAGTATTTTATTAACAATAAATATTTATGACTCCCCTGTCGTATAGTGAAATGAAAAAGATAGTGTTCAAGTTACACTGAAAATAAAATATTTATTACAATATGCAAGTACTTTATTACACGTTATTTTAGGTGGCCCATAGTTAGCAGTTTTACCCTATTACCAGGCGCCGGTCCAGGAAAGGGTGGAGGGGTTCATCATGGGGATCGTGATCCCCCCTCAAATAATGTTTTACTAAATGCGTTTAACGTAAATTAATTGTAAAAATTTTCAGCTAACTTTCAAAGAATGCAATATTGTGGAAAGAAACTCTAAAAAAATTACAAGCTTCATTTAACACAGAATATTTTTCGGTTGCGTTCTATACCTTTAGCCGAGATGAACTGATTCGTGTCGTGGCCGGTTGCAGAAATTTCAGCCTGGGAAAGGGTGCATTCACAGGTCGTCATACCTGCTGCCAACAATAAATATGACACTGTTAAAAGGTGCTTACTGTTTATCAACTGTTGAAAATATTTAAATATTGGTAACTGGTTTTCCAATGGGACATGCTTTTGCCATATAACATTTTCGTGTCTGTGAGCTTCCTATTGAACAAATCAGAATTCATCATTCTCTCATTTCCCCTGAATGTAGTGTCGTCTGAAGTTACAGAAATACACATAACAAAAAATTTTTGAATCACTCGTTTCCCAGAACTCTTGAAGATAGACGTTGACTGTGGATACTGCATCACAGACACAGTCCCTTTGACTGTTCAGAGATGTCACTTAAATCGCCCAAAGATGTAAACAACAGTGCATGAGTAGCGCCTATTAGACGGAGGGGTTCCGACAGCCGATCAGTTCCAGTCATTCCACTAGGGAGGAGGTACACGGTTCGTGTTGTCTGTAGTTCAACCATGCCTACAGGCTCAATATTGCGGTTCTACCGCGTTCGCATTGTTACTTTGTGCCAGGAAGGGCTGTCAACAAGGGAAGAGTCCAGGCGTCTCGGAGAGAACCAAAGCGATGTTGTTCGGACGTGGAGGAGATACAGAGAGACATGCCGCGCTCAGGACGCCCAAGGCTACTATTGTAGCAGATGATCGCTACGTATGGATTATGCCTCGGAGGAACCCTGCCATCAACGCCACCATGTTGAATAATTCTTTTCGTGCAGCCATAGGACATCATGTTCCGACTCAAACTGTAGGGCATAGGCTGCATGTTGCGCAACTTCACTCTTTGTAACCACGACACCATGCAGCGCGAAACAAATGGGCCCAACAACATGCCGAATGGATCCTCAGTATTGGCATCACGTTCTCTTCACCGATGAGTTTCACTTATGCCTTCAACCGTACAATCGTCGGTGACGTAGTCGAAGGCAACCCGGTCAGGCTGAACGCATTAGAGACACTGTTCAGCGACTGCAGCAAGTTGGAGGTTACCTGCTGTTTTGAGGTGGTATTATGTGGGGCCAACGTACGATGCTGGTGGTCGTGGAAGGCGCCGTAACAGCTGTACAATACGTGAATGTCATCCTCCGACCGATAGTGTAACTTTATTGGTAGCATATTGGCAAGGTATCCGTCTTCGTGGACGACAATTCGCGCCCCGATCGTGCACATCTTGTGAATGACCTCCTTCAGGATAACAACATCGCTCGACTAGAGTGGCAAGCATGTTCTCCAGACGTGAACCCTATCGAACTTGCCTGGGATAGATTTATGGACGACGTGACCCACCAACCACTCTGAGGGATCTACACCGAATCTCCGTTGAAGAGTGGGACAATGTGGACCAACAGTGCCTTGATGAACTTGTGGATAGTATGCCATGACGAATACAGAGTTGCATCAGTGCAAGAGAACGTGCTTCTCGGTATTAGAGGATATCAGTGTGTACAGCAATTTGGACCTTCATCACTGAAGGTCTCACTGTAAGGCTGTACAACATCCAATGTGTGGTTTTCATTAGTAATAGACAGGGAGGAAATGATGTTCATGTTGATCTCTATTCCAATTTTCTGTACAGGTTCCGAAACTCTCTGAATCGACGTGATGGCAAACTTTTCTTGATGTGTGTATTAATAGAATTTAATCCCGGGTTTTGTCACACAGAAACATTGCTGTGGAAATGTATCAAACTTCAGAACGAGCGACCAGTGACTGAACTTTACTAAATGCTTCCTAGTACGTTTCTCTTACAGGTTACATGATGCTAATAATCGCAGAAGGTGGGATGTCGTGCTGGAATGCACATTAGGGCAAATTTAATGGCCTAGGTTCATCCACAATGAACATTTATTCAGAAAATGGAGCGAGCTTCTGAATTTCAGTAAACATTTATCACGTATAATATCCTACCACTATGTTTATGTAACGGTAAACTGTTTGCTATTGTATTAATTATCATTATTCAGTGTGGAATGGGTTGACTAAAGAAAGTAACACGATCTTTCAATCAAGATTAAAAAATTCACAGAATAGCCAAAAGCCAAATTCATCATTTTGTAGCAAAAGTAGGTTCGTCAAAACTAGCTTGTGACTCGCGGTGGAAAGATACACGACACTTAATCTCATTCACGATGCATGAAGTGAACGTAGCAAAAATGAAAATGAAACACACACAGTTGGGTTTCCAGCGTGATCTTTCTTCCTGGCGTGACAAAAATATAAGAAACCGCGGGTAGTTAAAAGACACTCTGCAGAACTTGATAAAACTACAAAATTACATGAAAGGTGCAACGGCTGCCACCTTTCAACGCTCTGAGCCACAGGTAGAACTGGAAAACCAAAAACTTTCACTAAGCCAGGGCGTAAGTGGAAAGATGCTCCATTAATAAAATATAACAGGAAATTGACTTTCCCGAATGTGGTTGGAAACGTCAGAGCTATCCAACATTCACCCCATTTACAGACTCGCATTGCCGTATTCTGCAGATTTTCTTCATCGCCTTGGATTTAAGTAAATTAATGTTGAGCGATCTCTTAGATTTTATACCATATAAATTATGAAACTGTCAAAGCTGTGGAAGTTTTCTGGTATAATAGTTCTTAAAACAACTTCCTTCTCAAATGTTCTGACTAATGATTTTTAGACTACGTATTAATCAGAACTGTAGTTTCTTCGAATATGGTGAAGCAGGTGGATAAATTATGTAAAATATTGTAGTACAATTGATTGATTGCCTGAGGGGGATATAGTAGTAAACAATATAATAATAATATTAATGTACTGTTAGCAGAAGTCAATTGCCACTTGTATCATCTCATTTCCTAATATAATTTCATCAAATGGTTCGTGACTTAATTCAACTACACTCCATTATCCTTGATTTATTTCTATTAATATACAACTTACAATCACTTTTCTATCCCGTCCAAATGATCTCACAAAATTGTTATGTCATCGACATACCTGAACTTTTCAAAACTCCTCCTTAGTCTCCTGTACTGTTTGCTAAGTGTACAGACTAACTGTTATTGAGGGTAGCCTTCAACTCTATATCACTCCACTCCCAGCTGTACTACTTTCTTTTTATACCCTTACATCAGTCAGATTTCGGTACGAGTTGTAGGCAGACTTGTGCTTTCAGTATTTTATCCCAGGTAACTTCAAAATTTCAAAGAGTTGCAGACACTCAGGGTGTGTACATGGTTAGGATAGATTCAGAGATTACATTCTTATTTCTTTTCAAAAGAAAAGGCCAAATGTTCATTTTAACAATAGTGATTTATGACCGTGTTGATTGCAATAGAGCACACCCTAGTTCTCTAGCACACCGTCACAGTCACGGTGAGTGAGAAGGTAATGGTATATGAACATTATCTTTGATGATGTGCACGCCAGCCGGAGTGGCCGAGCGGTTCTAGGCGCTTCAGTCTGGAACCGCGCGACCGCTACGGTCGCAGGTTCGAGCCGGCCGCTGGTGGCCGAGCGTTTCTAGGCGCTACAGTCTGGAACCGCGCGATCGCTACGGTCGCAGGTTCGAATCCTGCCTCGGGCATGGATGTGTGTGTCGTCCTTAGGTTAGTTAGGTTTAAGTAGTTCTAAGTTCTAGGGGACTTATGACCTCAGCAGTTGAGTCCCATAGTGCTCAGAGCCATTTGCACCACTTTGCACCATTTTCGCAGGTTCGAATCCTGCCTCGGGCATGGATGTGTGTGATGTCCTTAGTTTATTTAGGTTTAAGTAGTTCTAGGGGACTGGTGACCTCAGAAGTTAATTCCTATAGTGCTCAGAGCCATTTGAACCATGATGCGCATGTCAGGTCCATGTAGTGCCTGAAGCTCCTAGACAGCTTCCAGTAGCAGGCATGTGATCTCTCTCCAAAGCATCCCTTACCGGTTACACACAATCTGGTGCATAAGCGTCAGATTCTTCGTCAGAATTTCGGGGAAACAAATAAACTTCTACTGAGGTGACGATCCTATTTCAACACGCAGGACACAGTTAATTATAAAACAAAAATAATATTAAACAACATTTTGATTTTTCACATAGACTAGAATGGCTAGCTGTTCAGATTATATTTCAGTCTACATTTCAATAGTTTTACCGAAATTCTTTCTTCTTAATACGATGTAAGATTAGTCACAATATCACTACTGACTTCTCTCGTACCCAAACTGATTTTCCTCAGCTCATCTTCTGCTGTCAGTTTCTTCTGAAGATATTTTCTGTTAGTACAGAATGGGCAGAATAAAAAAAAAGTCCCAAAAACATTTCGTGCAATTTAAGATATGCAACCCAACGTACATCATTCGCAACTCATGTGGATGATGGAAGTTGGGTTGCCTACAGTAAGATGCATGAAATATTTCTTACGTAACTTTTTTAGATCACTTTACATATATGCTGGTAAGCCAAAACATCATGACCAATGCCCACCGCGACTTTGGATGCCGTCTGGTGGAGTTGCGGGTACGTGACGCGTTAAAAAAATTATGTAAGCGGAGCAGACACGGACAGCAGATTACCCTAGCGTAGATGTGGACTGCAAATGGAGAAATACATGGAGATAAGCGACTTTGACAGAGGGCACATTATTATTACGCAGAGCCTGTAAACGAGTATCTTGAGAACGGCGAAGCTGGTCGAATGTTCACGTGCTACTGTCGTGAGCGTCTAGGTAAGAGGAAGGAGGACGGTGGAACTACCACTCGGCGCTAAATGGTTGGACGTCCAGACTCTCCACAATACGTGGGGTTCGGAGGCTTCTCTGTTCCGTGAAATTGGACAGATAGTGATCTTTAGCGTATCTGCTGAAAGGGCACAATGCTGGTGCACGCACGGAGCATACCGTTCATCGTATATTGTTCAATATGGAGCCCAGCAACAGACCACTCTACGTGTATACACAGTGACCCAACGATAGCGTCAATTACGATTGTAGTGGACACGGAACCATCGGGATTTGACTGTCGATCAATGGAAACGTGTCGGCTCTTCGGGTGTATCGCATTTTTGCTACACAAGGTCGCTTATCGTCTCCACAGATGCCGTCATCGATGTGCACGGCGGGTCGAACTGTGCAGCGCGCCACGCGCTCAGGCTGGCGGTAGCAGTATTATGCTACAGGAGAGATTCTCCCGCGCTTGGTTGGGAGCTGTGGTAGTAATCGAAGACACTCTGACAGCTACGAACCACCTCTTCATGCTTGATGTCTTCGCCGACGCTCATGTCCTTTCAGCAGTATAACTGTCCGTGTCTCGGAGCAAGAACCATACAGTGGTTTGAGGAGCATTATAGTGAACTCAAGTTAATGTCTCGGCGACCAAATTCGCCTGACGTAAATCCTATGGCACCCATCTGGGTCGCTATAGGGCGCCATCGCCGTGTAAGCAAATCAACGATCTCTTACTTAAGCCAGTCATGTGACCTGTGCGTAGACATATAGTGCCACATACCTCGTCAAATGTATCAAATAGCTGTCGGATCCAAGATAAGCAGAATCAGTGACATATTTCGTTCTAAAGACGGACAAACAAGGTATTAAGAACGGGGTGATAATGTTTTGGCTCGTCAGCGTATTTACATCATGTGCAATGCAGGTGAATAAGGGAAGCTGAGTTCCTATCTTAAGGCTGCCTATCGTAAGGCGCATGAAATATTTTTGGGCTACTTTTATTCTGCCAATACTTTATTCTACAACCATCATTTATTACATTGATGAAACATATGGGGACCATTTGTCACCTTTACGGATTAATATTCTTCCATCTGAAAATGCTCAACCCTGATATTTAATTATTTATATGCTTTGTCCGTTTTGTCACCATTTCATATCCAAACGAGTACTGTGTTGTACTTTTTACACCAGCAAAAAATATTACACTTTATTTGATAACGGCGAGATCTCAAAATCACCTGAATACCTGGAGAATTCTCCGAATTTATTTGCACAGTAAAGTGGCAGGACTTTGTTTTCGGTAGGCAATAACTGTCATTTAGTATGGCTTCATGATGTCAGTTTGGAACTGGAGGAAGAGGAAGTTTTAGAAACAGCGTTGAGCAAAACATGAGTAATCTTTTCTTCTCATACAGTAACTGCCAGTTGAGCTACTTCCGACAAAATCAGCAGCAGCTTGCTGTATAATACGTGACAGCGCACGGTATCCATAAAAGTATACTTCCGAAGCACACCCCTCACGAAGTTGTTGCTTCAAACCGACTGAGGCTGCGTTGGTAAACTGGAGGCAGGCACTCCAGCATTGCCGTGATGAGCCGGAAACGTCGTTAATGTATTGCTGCGACTCTGCTTTTTTATTGGCGCAATGATATTGTAAAAAAGCGATTGAATATGCTAATGGAACATCAGAATCGAATTATCAGAAAAAGCGCGCAGCGAATAATCACGAACTCTGGCAAAGTTAATGCTGGGGAAAAAATTACGGAGCGCCCATTTACAACGAGAACGGAATTATTGATTATTAATTGCAGTTCACATCGCCCAGCAACAGCAGTACGAAACACTACACAGTAAAAAACCAATCAACAGTCTGCAGCAGTACTAGGTAATGCTGTTCGAGTGAATTCACCATACAATCGAGGTCGATTTTTACCAAGTGTTCTGTTAGCACCATTAGAAAATAATAGTAAGTACAACAGTGGCCAGCAGTAAATCTCGCCATGCCTCAGACGAAGTGGTAGTGCTTATGAGGCGTTTCTGTTGAAAAATAAACGCCACCTTCAGATTTTAATACACCGTGTCTTAGATTTCCACTGCAGAGTCTCTGGATTTTGTGCCGGGTAATAAGTTAAACGAAAAAAAAAACTTCTTACAAACTGTAATTGAAACAATCTCTCTGTGTCTGAAAAGGTTTCATCTTATTGCTTCTGTAAAATAAATTGACGATGTATTTATTTCAATCACTTGTATTTCTTTGTTTTCTTTACAAGTCATTCAACGTAGTTTCCATTGCTGTAGTTAACTGAAGTCAAAATTACCCCACTATTTATACACATGCTCTACCGTCCTCTCTACACTGTATGGCTGAGGGTACTTTATACCAAGATTAACAAACCTCTGTTCTGTTTCATTGGCGTAAGGACCAAAGGTAGCTCTGCAAACTATATGTGTGCGTAGACGCCCTTATCACCCATACCCTCATTATTTCTGAGCGTGAGAAGCGATGGGCTTAGCAGAACTGTTGCACTGTCTACTTTGAATATCATTTCGCTAAAGTTACTGAAAAAGATTTGACGAGAACAACATGTTATTTTTCCCAAGTATTTCCGTTTAAGCTCCCTAACTATATCTGTTAGATATTATCTCATAGCCTAGTAACGACTCTAGTAGAGGGTCTTTCAACAGCTACGCCGTATTCCTTCAGAACCACTTGATGAAGACACTTAATTCTGCAGTAGTACTGCAATACAGATCATGTTTATCACTTTTACGGTTTCCACAACAAATGTCCATAGTTTGCTTAGAAATACACAACATATCTAAATCATTAATTCCTTTCTTTACTAGCAGTTAGGGGTGTCAGTTACTTTTCGTTCCCCATCTTATATCTTAAAGATGTAGTCAAAGTATACTTCTATTGTACAGTAGTGACTGTTACTTATTTCTGTGCAGTGACTTCGTACATAAAATAGCAAAAAGAAAAAGCTTTAAACTTTAAAAAAATAGGTGAAACAGTACACTGATGCAGAACATCAATTAAAAACCAAATATAGTACAAAAGTCAATGCCTAACAGTAGAAAAGACACTCACATAACATCAATAATACAGCTTATCCTCCTACCTCAATCCCTCTGACATCTTCTTTCCCCCTCCATCTGACCACAATCTCCTCCCCCCCCCCCTATCCATCTATGCCTCCCCCTCTTCGTTTTCCACCTGCCCACCAACCCTATACATCTTCCACCTGCTCCATTCATCTCCCTCTTTTCCTCTTACTGGCACATATTCTCCTCTCTTCACCTTAATGTGCCCCTGGCCATGTCACTCCAACAGCCAGCCGTTGTGGCCAAGCAGTTCTAGGCGCTTCAGTTCGCAACCGTGCTGCTGCAATGGTTGCAGTTTCGAATCCTGCCTCGGGCATGGATATGTGTGCTGTCCTTAGGTTAGTTAGGTTTAAGTAGTTCTGAGTCTAGGGGACTGATGATCTCAGATGTTAAGTCCCATAGTGCTCAGAGCCATTTGAGCCATTTGCCACTCCAACAGCATGCCTGCCATGCAGGGCAGCCTACATGTGAGGGCCCAGAAAACTGTTTCCTGCCCCTGACATGTAGGCTGCCCTGCAAAGCACTTTTATTTGCCACACCTATACTGTTCCCACACAACATGTCTGTTGTGCAGGCAGCCTATACCCAAGGGCTGTCAAGAACACATTTTTCCCCGTAACTCCATTCTAATTGGAGCTAGGAGGTTACAAACAGAACAGAGATGATAATCATGAAACCTGCTATTTCTGGGCAAATTTGGTTGAAATCGATCCAGATGTTTGATAGAAAATCGTAGATATACACTCTGCTCTACATACACAACAGATATAAAGAATAAGAGCTGATTTCCTTTCAGAAGATGAGGACAAAAAGAGAAGCCTTTAAGGAGCAAAACAAAATGGTGATAAATCCAGTGTAATGAATATGAAACTCATTAATCTAAATAAAAACTTATTTTCTCACTTTTCATCTGTTTTCAGTTAAATTTCGTAAGAGAACTCTACAATTAGAATTATTTCTAGAGCCCACTAGAACGAGAACTCTGAGATGTGGAACATACTCTGCAGAAAGTACTCTGCGGTGAGGCTCTGCAGGGTGAGGCTCATTTAAAATAACTTTTTGCTGAAAAATTTATTTTACTGTGTTCAAACAGCAGCTGGTGATGATAACAAAATAGCTATGACCAGTTCAGTTAGTACTTAAGGTAATTATGTTAACTCAGGAAACGTTAAACTGACAAAAATCACTTCAATTTCATCATCGTTATTATTCATAGACGTACGGGAAACCAGAAGTACACTCTGGGAATTGTACCTTTATGAATATGTAGGAACACAAGTAAACACTCAGTAGTGGGATACTTTGAGGTTAGGATACGGTCAATATAATTCCAACTACCCATTATGTCTTGGCTAATAATCATACCTCCTGTTACAAAAACAGTAAATAAATACCATAACGGCACATTCGTAAGTTCGAATATAGGGCAACCTCGTATTCGCAGAAGGATGGGAAAGTTAGAGGACAGATAGAAACCGTAAATTCAGAAAACTGAAAGAAAATTGGATGAAGGATAAACATCATCGGACAGAAACAGACTGAATCAGTTTAACATAGCACTAGATGATGATCGTTTGTGCCATGAATTGACTAACCTGTGTTCAATGGAAAAATTTATTTAACAAAAATAATCCTAGTTAGAAAAGAGACAGGTTGACTACTTAGTAAAATATTTAATTAGTGCCAAGCAGGTCACCTAATTACCAAATGGGACACGATTTCTAATCAAATTAGTTTATGACAACTGGTGGTTGGAAACGCATATTCACTGAAGCGTCAAAGAAACTGGTATAGGCACGCGTATTCAAATACAGAGCTATGTAAACAGCCAGATAATGACGCTGCTGTCGGGAACGCCTATGTAACACAACAAGTGTCTGGCGATGTTGTTAGATGGGTTACTGCTGCTTCAATGGCCGGTTATCAAGATTTAAGTGAGTTTGAACCTGATGTTATAGTCGACGCACGAGCGATGCCACACAGCATCTCCGACGTAGCGATGAAGTGGTGCTTTTCCCGCACGACCATTTCACGAATGTACCGTGAATATCAGGAATCCGGTAAAACATCAAATCTCCGACACCGCTGCGGCCGGAAAAAGATCTTGCAAGAACGGAGCCAACAACGAATGAAAAGAATCGTCCAACGTGACATAAGTGCAACCTTTCAGCAAATTCCTGCACATTTCAAAGCTGGACCATCAACAAGTATCAGCCTACAAACCATTCAACGAAACATCATCGATATGGGCTTCGGGGCCGAAGGCCCACCCGTGTACCCTTGATGACTGCACGACACAAAGCTTTACTCCTCTCCTGGGCCCGTCAACAACGGCATTGGACTGCTGATGATTGGAAATATGTTGCCTAGTCGGACGCGTCTCGTTTCTAAGTGTATACAGCGGCTGGACGTGTACGGTTATGGAGACAACCTCATTAATATCTAACATTCTGCGAGGTGTCTGTTTGTTCTATATCGTGTCTCCATACCACTTTCGCGCAACGACGCCCTGAGCGTGTTTTTTAGGGAATTGACTAGTTTGAACCTGGGACCTGTTGCTGGTAAGGAGACGTCAGACCACACATGACATGTAGAGTTCAGAAGAGTTCAGTGAGACTAGCGATGATATAACCAAATACTTAATGATTTCAGTGTCAGCTCCACTCCACTCCCTGTAAAAGAATCTCAATACTAACTAAATTTAGTGGAAGGGGTTCAAGGCTTTCCTATTTTTAGTTAGCTGGTAAAATAACGTCGAAAAAGCAGTAAAGTTTACCATCGGAAATTTTATTCTACTCACAAAACATTGTTTATAAATTGCACTATTGATAAAAGGAAATGTTTTAATACAGGATGGTAAAAACCAACTGCGTTCAACAAAAATGTGAACGAATATTCCCTGAATGGGTTTCCAAGTTCTACAATGGATCGAAGGATGACCTATGCCATATCACATCTATAATATAGCTTTAAATTAAGTTCCATAAAAGAGAAAACTATCAAAATGGTCTACAGTGACCCTCAATTATCTTTAATTACTTATCTAACTTGTAAATTACAGTGGCTGATGTGGCTTCTCAATAATTATATAACAGAAAAATCATCACGTTTCAAGTGGCAAATATGAACACCATGAGCTTTAATTGACGATCGACACTAGTATTACGCAAAAAGGGGGTGTAACAGATGAGACTTCTGCAGTTCTGAGGGAAGTTTTATGCAGTGTTATGCGGCATCGCGTGCGTTCATTACCTTGTCGGTGTTCGTCAGGGGGCGGCGAGCAGCACAGCTCCGCTCACCTCGCTGTCTCGGAAGCAACTCTCTCCTAACTTCTCCTTACTACAATTTACCGAAGTTGGTTTAAAAAAACTATCTGGCTGTGTTTTCATCTGACCAATCAGGGTCTCAATGTTAACCTTAAGCTCCGCCTACAAAAATTCTGTCTATCCAATGAGAAACGTTATACTTTTCGTGGTGGGGCAATGTTTTTAAAGTTTGCAACGTAACAGAGACGCGAAAAAGTCTCACGCTAAAACTTGCAGCTGGTGTGGTCCTTTTAGTGTTATCGTAAGACCTATACTGTTCTTCTGGAGGGCTCTAGCTTTTACCATGGGCTGGGGGGGTGGTCCTGACGTAACAGAGACGCGAAAAAGTCTCACGCTAATACTTGCGACTGGGGGGCCCTTTTTGTGTTATCGTAAGATCTATACTGTTATTCTGGAGGGCTCTAGCTTTTAACATGGGCTGGGGGGTAGTCCTAGCGGTTAGCTGGCGACGTGGGTGTCCGTCCCTTATTGTAGGGCCATCCAACTTAACACGGTTCTGCTCTCGGCTTCTGTTCTCGTTTCTCCCCTCGGAACTGCGTCTGTCTCACGGTGGGAAGGTATGACATGCATTTAGGCATTCTTGGGTTAGTCTGTGGTTTTCCGTTTGCTAACTCGTTACTCGTATTACTTTGGTTAATTTAATGTCACGATTTATTCGGAGTTATGTGACATACTACTGGATTTGCTTATCATGTCACGGTTTTCATGGAAGGTGTTGGATTTGCCTGACACCTTACAAATACATGGATTCTACATGTCAGCAGGGGACTGTTGAAGCTGGTGGAGGCTCTGTAATGGTGTGGGGCGTGCGCAGTTAGATTGATATGGAACCCCTGATACGTCTATATACACTCTGACATGTGACACGTACGTAAGCATCATGTGTGATAACCTGCATCCATTCATGTCCATTGTGTGTTCCGACGGACTTGGGCAATTGCAGTAGAACAATGCGACACCCCACACGTCCAGAATTGAAACAGAGTGACTTCATGAACACTCTTCTCAGTTTAAACACTTCCCTGGACACCGAAGTCCCCAGAAATGCACATTATTGAGCATATCTGGGACTCCTTGCAACGTGCTGCTCAGAAGAGATTTTCACCCCTTCGTACTTTTACAGATTTATGGATAGCCCTGCACGATTCATTGTGTCAATTTCCTCCGGCACTATCTCAGGTTTTAGCGGGGTGCATGCCAAGTTGTATTGCAGAATTTCTACGTGCTCGCGGGGGCCCTACACGATATTCGGCAGGTGTACCAGTTGCTGTGGCTATTAAGTGTAGTTTCAATTACTTACTTTGCTTAGAGGATATTGTGTTACATACAAATTTACGTTTTGACATAAAACGGTGCATTCATTGGTGCTACAATGTATAGTAGAGCGTTGACATGTTTTTGACTTGTAATGCGTGTATAGTTGTAACGAAAGTTTTACTCACTTGGACAATTTGGTAATAGACGAGCCATACAAGTTTAGTCATTAGTGAAAAAATTAAAACTTCTTGCTCAACTTAAGACGGTTCCTTTAGTAGTTACTGTTATCACATGAAAGGTACTGTCTTGTTAAGTCATGGCATGCTGGAGAGAAAGCAACATGTATGTGTTGTGCCCTGTTTGTGCTCATACAGTTGACATTCTTCGTGGCAAATTTCTGTCTGTGTGTGGACAAAATTACTAAATTATTACTACAGGTCATAAAGAAACACAATATCTTTGTGACCAATGAATTTAAATCTACTTTCTCTGTTTGATGTCGTATCACAATGATGTCCTGAAGTGGGAGGTAATTTTGTGATAATTAATGATCGATATTCTTAGTACCACGCTGCACGTGAAACTTTATTGCTATCAGAATTAAATGTTGTGCTCAACTGGGAGGTAACTTTGTGATAGTTAATTATCGATATTCTTAGTGCCACGCGGCACGTGAAACTTTATTGCTATCTGAATTAAAGTATAATGTTATAAAATTCACTACATGTGGGAATCCAATGCCACGGTAGTATCTGTACAAGGTTATGTTTAAAAAAATGTTAAAAGTGTCACAAATTTCCCCAATTTTACGATTTGTAGAATCAGCTCGAAATTTTGCACACTCACATTTCTAAACATCCTATAAGAAAAAAGTCGGAGTAAGTGTGAGTAAGACTCGCGCACAGGAAGTTCCCTACAAACTCATTTATGTACATGGATACATATTCCGGAAATCGAGAATTTCGACGATTTTTACCTGTTATCGATATGTATATTGGCAAAACATCAAGATAGGTGATGTAAATGCCGATAGCTTTTGGCTGCATTGACATAAAAGCTTTAATTTTTTACACCGCTAAGGAGCCGTAGACTTTAGTATGTGACATAAATTTCACTGTGATATGTCTAACTGTTCATGAGAAAAAGGGTTCTTAACAGACAGATAAACAAACTGTTGGATAACAAAACAAAACCAAAAAACCCTTTATTCGTATGACATAATTACCAATTAATAATTTCCCGATTTTTTTCCTCTCCTTGTTCCGTGAAACTTGCTTCTTACCAAGTCTCATTATTCTAAGTCAAGAGGAAGTACGCTATAGGTTTCGAGGAGTGGATTCGCGGGTATCGAAATATGTGACATAAAAGGCTGCAAGTTTTAATTGCATTGCCATAGAAGTTTAATTTTTTTACATCGCCAATGAATCATAGACCTTAGTAGAGCACATAAATTTCAACTCGATATGTCTAACGATTCCTGAGAAAAAGGGATCTTAACAGACAGGCGCACAGACAAAGAATCAGATCATAAATGTCAAAATTTATTTCTTGTAGTATAATAACAAATCCATTATTTTCGGCTTTTCTCCTTTGGTTGTAGTATGAAACCTTCCTCCTTGCCAAATTTCACGATTCTAAACCAGTGGGAAGTACTCGATAGGTTTTTATGTCTGAAATTATGTTAACTGAAGCGTGAAGGGAGGAAGCAAAGAAAAGGGAAAGAACTAACGATATTACCTACATCCGGACTTGGTGCAGAATCAGTGCCGACGAGTGAAAATGTGTGCCGGAGCAGGACTTGAATCTAGGATCTCCTGCTCAGTAGGCAGATGCAGAAACCTCTGCACCACCTGGACACAGCGTTTATCGTAAATGGGATGACTACCTCCGCATGATCCCCGGCCGCCTCACATTCACACCAAGAGCCATCGATCAGCAGTTCCAGCACATGTTCTCTATGTTCCCTAATTTACATTCGCGCTGAAGGTCGAACGAAAATGTGCATCCACACTCAATGTTGTGGACTCATTGTCCATCGAGGCGTATCAGGTATATATTTGATGACTGAGTTGGCGAGTTTCTAAAGATGTGACTTAAATAGCCTTCTGATTGCATTGAATTAGAAGCTTCGATTTTTCTACACTGCCAAGGGACTGTGTATCTTAGTGTGTAACGCAAATATTAACTTGATACGTTTATCCGTTGCTGGGAAAAAGGGTTTTTAACAGACAGACAGAGAGACGAATAACAAAGTGGTCGTATAAGGGTTCCATTTTTACCGAATGCGGTATGGAAACCTAAAAAAGTTATTTTTTAAGAAGCCTAATGAGTCACTGTGATTTTAGTTTGAGGTTTATGAAGCCCAAACGTATTTTCAGCGGTTCGAGACACCTGCTCGCGTGTAGTTGGGCAGGGGACCACACCTCTCTGGGAGCCGACGCAGACAGACGAGGCAGCCGTTCAGTAATTTTCACCAGTATCAACAAACAGCGCGCATAATCCTCTGCCGTCGTTCCCCAGTGACTGAAATTTCGCTCTGGCCGGACTATATATTTCGCAGCATTCCGTTCGCGCGGCCCGACAGCTTTCGATAACTATCGCGGGCGACCATAATTTTTATTCCTGGCGCGCCGCCCTGGCAGTTTTAACAGCGGCGACTGACTGGCGCGGGGAAAAACCCCGCCTGACAGGAAGAGTTACGGCGGGGCACGCGGAATCACGGGCAGCGTCGAATGGGCCGACCGGAATCTGTTTACAGCGCTAATTCCGAAGAGCGGCGGCGGGACACGCGCAATTCCTTCGACAGATCGCGGGGCTGGTGGGAGGCGGGTACTGAATCTGCGTCACTCTCCAGTGCCCATTCCAGCTGCCGGTCCTGGATAGGGAAAAGTATGAGAGGAGGTCGGGGGGGGGGGGGGGGGGGGGCAGCAGGGTGAGTGAAGAGTGTGTAGTCCAGCCGTCGTCCGGGTCCTGTCACTTGCCGCTGCGACCGAAATTTTAATTAACATGCACCCAGAATTAACGTACCGCGGCGCTAAAATTGAAATGTTATACATTAACAGCCGAGGGAATAGAGCAGGTCCAGTGATAGGTTGGCAGGCCTGCGCGCGCTCGCGCACAGTGTTTTGTGTGCTTCGGGGGGGTGGTGGCGCGGCGGGGTAAAGCCAGCTGCCGTTCCATATACGTCGTCAGTGTTTTACGATACGAGCTTTGTTCCGCGTGCCACATTAGGGCCGGCGCGGGTAATACCTCGGACCCGATTGCTGCGCCCCCTGATTTGCGACGCGACGACCGCGTGCTGTGTGTGTTGCTGTTGTGTTTGCGGTGGCGGCTGCTGCGGCTGGGGTCCGCGCTGCCCGCGAGGTAATGCCGCCACCGCTGCGCCGCTCCACGCCGACTGTATCGGCGGCTGTTTATAAAACGGAATTGTCATGCACACATCAAATACTGACCCCTGCCAGGGTGCGGCCGAAGCTGTCGCCATCCGTGGTGGCTTCAAAATCCCGCGCTCAGTCGTTGTTTGTGTGACAATGAACCGCACGTGAAACCGCTGCTGTTGCACGTGTCTGTGTGGTGTGTGTGTGTGTGTGAAAGTGTGTGTTTGTTTCAGTGGAGCTGCACTTCTCGTGCTGGCCGACCGTTACCTCGCGTGGTCAGGGCACTGTACGGAAATCTATAGGCTCCCTGACATCCTGTAGTGCAGAACCGTCCGAGTCCTCTTACTGAAGCGATCGTAGTACGCTGCGAGGCTCAAACAGAACTCAGTCTACAACGACGAAAAAAAATCGCAACACCAAAAAATAATTAATGCGATGAAATTCGAAATTGCATTTGTCGAAGTAACATATTTCAGTGATTAATACTGCAAGATCACAGGTTAACTAAGAGCGAGATAAGCCATTGCAGACGTGAAATGCTTGTACATTAATAGCCGGTGTAACAGCCACGATGTTGATCGGAAGCATGCAACCCTCCATGCGTTGTGCCCCACAGGTGCCGGATGTCAGTTTGTGGGATTGGGTTGTCCGCAGCTCGTGGTCGTGCGGTAGCGTTCTCGCTTCCCACGCCTGGGTTCCCGGGTTCGATTCCCGGCGGGGTCAGGGATTTTCTCTGCCTCTTGATGACTGGGTGTTCAAATGGCTCTGAGCACTATGGGACTTAACATCTACGGTCATCAGTCCCCAAGAACTTAGAACTACTTAAACCTAACTAACCTAAGGACAGCACACGACACCCAGTCATCACGAGGCAGAGAAAATCCCTGACCCCGCCGGGAATCGAACCCGGGAACCCGGGCGTGGGAAGCGAGAACGCTACCGCACGACCACGAGCTGCGGACGACTGGGTGTTTTGTGCTGTCCTTAGGTTAGTTAGGTTTAAGTAGTTCTAAGTTCTAGGGGACTGATGACCATAGATGTTAAGTCCCATAGTGCTCAGAGCCATTTGAACTATTTTTTGGGATTGGGTTCCATGCCTGTAGCACTTGCTCAGTCAACACAGAGACGAATAACACTGTTTGTGGATGACATCGGGACTATCGTCCGATGATGTCCCATGTGTGCTGGTGTGGAGACGGATCTTAGGATCGTGCATGCCATGGCAACATGTCGTCACTGTTCAGAGCATGCTGGATTACAACAGCGGTATGTGGACGAGCGTGATACCGTTGTAAGACACTCCCTGGCCTTCTGTTCAAGAATCTACCGACTTTACGGCAAGAAAAAAGGAATAAAAGTGAGATAGTGTTAATACTTTCATCCTTCTTTACCTCCTCTGCATTACTGCAGATGACGTGTCACTGAGCACATTTGTTCTGTGCATGCAGTACACGTGAGGTGCCTAGTTGTTTCCACTGTGGAATACGTAAGTTCTTCTACACTTCACTAACCTGCTGTCCTCATGATGATGATGATGTCCCCAGTGCAGGAAACAGCACGCAGGTCGTGGATTCTTTTTCTTGAGGCTGAAATTAACTTCGCAAGGAACTGCTGCTACGAATAGACTATAACTCATTTGGGATGCCACTTTCGTTTTTATTGATATAGACACGAGAAACTATTCTTGATCATAGCGTATTGATCATATCTTTTGTTGTGTCTAGACAAGACAGCCTAGACACAATGAGAGGAAGCCGAAAGGCACGCGCTTAAACTCACGCAGGCTGGTGTGAGGTCTGAAACAGGATACGTAATGAATGCTATAAAGAAAAGTACGTAGCTTCTTGAATACTTAACTTTAATCCATAATTGTATAACATCGCTCTTGATGATACATGCTTCATATAATAAATATCACTTGAATACGGCGCCTTGCTAGGTCGTAGCAATTGACTTAGCTGAAGGCTATGCTAACTATCTTCTCGGCAAATGAGAGAGTCTTCGTCAGTGTAGCATCGCTAGCAAAGTCGGCTGCACAACTGGGGCGAGTGCCAGGAAGTCTCTCTAGACCTGCCGTGTAGTGGCGCTCGGTCTGCTATCACTGACAGTGGCGACACGCGGGTCCGACGTATACTACCGGACCGCGGCCGATTTAAAGGCTACCACCTAGCAAGTGTGGTGTCTGGCGGTGACACCACATCTTTCCACAGTCATTATATCTGGCTAAAATAACATGAAATACATCCTGCCACAGACAACATGTCTGTCTACTGGAACCGTCAGAACTGGAGAATAAAATTACATGAATCAAATACTAGTATTACAGACAACATGTCTGTACCTAGCGACGGTCGGAACTGTAGTAAATAAAATTGCATAAAATAAATATTGCTATAACAGATAACATGTCTGTCTACTGGAACGGTCAGAACTGGAGAGCCGGACTGCCCGAGACACTTGCTACGGTCGCAGGTTCGAATCCTGCCTCGGGCATGGATGTGTGTGATGTCTTTAGATTAGTTAGGTTTAAGTAGTTCTAAGTTCTAGGGGACGGATGACCACAGAAGTTAAGTCCCATAGTGCTCAGAGCCATTTTTTGAACCGAGACACTTCGCTCGCCAAGCCAGCAAGGCGTGACCCTAACGCCACCGAAGTGCATCGGCAGTAATATCGTCAGTCTTTTGTTTTAGTAATACTTTGATTTTAATAATTTTGAAATGATTGATTGATAGCTGGCTGTTGAGAGATGTTTATTTAAAAAATGAAGTAATTTGGATGACAGGTTTAATTAATAATAGGAACTAAAGTTTAACGTTTTGGAGCCCTACCGTCGAACACAGCAGCCAATCACACAGCAGCAGCATCATGCAGGCGGTCTTTCTCACGGGAATGGTACCGAATCTAACATCTGTCACCGGTACCGCATCTCACATTGCGTCGTCTCTATGCTTGTTGCATCTCCACGGCCCTGGAAATAGCTTCCTGGAGCCTAATATGATGGCTGAATAAGCCAGAAATATTACAACCGACATACAAATTTGGGTGTCAGACTGTCTGGCATAACCACGAGAGTGTTCCTGCTGTCATGCGCAATCGTACCCCAGACCATAACACCAGATGTAGGTCCAATGTGTCTACCACGCAGACAGGTAGGTTGCAGGCTCTCAACTGGTCTTCTAACCAACACACGGTCGTCACTGGCACCGGGACAGAAACAGATTTCATAGTACAACACAACAGACTTCCGCCCTGCTCTCCAATGATCTCTCGCTTGACACCACTGGGCTCGCAAATGACTGTGATTTGGGGTCAGAGAAATTCACGCTACGGAATAAAGGTAATGCTTCCACGGAATAAAAGTAACCGATTTATAACAGTTCGTTGTGTCACTGTGGTGCCAACTGCTGCCGGGAATGCAGTACGATGCGCCAGACCCATATCCTGAACACGATGGCGCTCCCCCACGTAGAGCCACGTGTCCTTCCGTACAACCGTACATTCTAGTGATGACCACTGCCAGCAGTCATGCACAGGGGCTATACTGTTGCCATGCCTTTCTACAACATCGAAGAAGGAACATCCAGCTTCTCGTAGCCCCATTACCCGACCTCGTTCAAACTCAGATAGGTGTTGATAATGACATCTTTGCCTCCTTAAGGGGTGGTTTACTATCTTTGGCTCGAAAAAGAATTTTCTTTGAGAATTTTTTTCTCGGGATGTGTTATAGATATCAATGTCAATCTTGGTCAAAATTTTTATTGATATTTCCTCTACAAACTGGAATTTTTTTGACCGGAAATGTCGAAGAGCAAAGGTGGAAGTGCCGTAGGAAAGAAACAAAATTTCGATGTAGACCTCCAAGCGCGGTGTGTCACAGGTCAGCCGGCTGGTCTAAAATGAGAATTGAGTTGACGTTAGCGAAGTATATAAGATTCTTTAGGAGTTGCACCTCGCTTAAGTTATTTGGACCATAGGAAACAAAATCGTGGCCATTTGAAAAAAATAAGGTTTTTTTCATCGATTTTTCGACTTCGTTGGCGTTATAATTATTTATAGTTAATGGATCGGAATAAAAGTGGTACATCTCCTAGACAATTTAGTTACCTTCGTCGGAAACAAAGAATCACGCCAATCGGTTCAGTAGATTTGAAGTTACCATACCGTGCGATAAAAAAAGGTCATTTCGAGAAAAAACCGTTTGAAGTTTTGACTACATATAAATGCAATATTATGCAACTTGCGTTCAATCTGCTATCTCGGGTCCATCAACTAGTCCTTCCTTTTCCTCATGAGGGCGTTCTGCTCGATCTGGGCCATCCTGCGCTACTCCAGAGCCACTCGCACGGCCGGTGACAAGCGGCTTTCGGCTTCTTGAATCCGGTGGTCGTCCGAATACTTGGCGAACTGCGTCGAACAGAGTCCCAGGGTGACGTCCATCGTTGTCATGGTCTTCAGAATTGATGAATACCTTTCGTTGAAGCTGCACACTGCCAGGAAAGTCGCAATATCAACAGTCTTCGCACCAGAATGCAAATGCTTTGGGGTTCCAAACACACGCGTTCAAATCTTGATTTGAATTTTGAATGTTTCCTCCCAAGAACCGGTATAATAACTCGTGCTCCAAAAGAGCCTCGTAGATCAAGTGAATCAATTTTTGAACTTCTCTGAAGAGCGGCTGGTCGTGTTGATATTAGTCCAGATGTCCGGTAGCCTCTGTAATGCGCCACTTGCACCAACTAGTTTCCCCAGCCGGACTATTTTGGTGTTGAAGGTGGTCATCCGACGAACACTTGTGGAAATACGTTGCGCAAATTTCCTACTTCATCTGTTCCACCGAATTGGAATACCGTCGGATTGCCAAGCCGCAGTACATCGTAAGCTCCTTGATCACTTTATTTAGTGACGAGTAAGCACATAGAATAATTTTACGCAGCTACAAAGTCGAAATTCCCGAAAAAAACTTGTGCGTGAAATACGCCGAATTCATGCAGGTGCATTTTTTGTTCAACCGCGAGAAACAAACATTTCCGTTCCGTATTCGGAAAAACCGTTTCAGGGGTGGATTCTAATCACTTTTATGGATCCAAAAATGCAATTTTTAAAAAATCTATTTTTTGGACCAAAAGATAGTAAACCTCCACTTAAAGGCAATCTTAGCTAACATCAAGTCACAGGTCGTCTGAAAGTTAACTGACCGTCACGACGGATACACCGAGCATTTAAAGAAACACTGATTCGCATCCTCATAGAGGAACTAGTAGCGTCACTCTTTTGCGATTGGCGCGAAACTGGAACAGTCATAATGTCTCAGATGTAGAAACACGTCTACCAACTTTCGTTTATGTAGCATAACTCCTTCTGGTATTGCGATTTTTTCCGTCTGTACATATAGCGGATGGTTATTGTTATGACTTCCTTTGCACGCTGTGTGGTTATTTAATGGATATGGGAACGAGGAACAGATGCCGTTCATGAACAGAAGATTCATACATTAATTTATTCTACATCTAATATCAAACAATAAAAATAATAAATAATTTTGTTGCTGAAGTTGCAGCGTATATTGTTAACAATAGGTTTGAATGTAAAAATATATACAAATACAAAATATTTACACTACTGGCCATTAAAATTGCTACACCAAGAAGAAATGCAGATGATAAACGGGTATTCATTCGACAAATATATTATACTGGAACTGACATGTGATTACATTTTTACGCAATTTGGGTGCATAGATCCTGAGAAATTAGTACTCAGAACAACCATCTCTGGCGTAATAACGGCCTTGATACTCCTGGGCATTGAGTCAAACAATGCTTGGATGGCGTGTTCAGGTACAGCTGCCCATGCAGCTTCATCACGATACCACAGTTCAGCAGGAGTAGTGACTGGCGTATTGTGACGAGCCAGTTGCTCAGCCACCATTGACCAGGCGTTTTCAGTTGGTGACAGATCTGGAGAATGTGCTGGCCAGGGCAGCAGTCGAACATTTTCTGTATCCAGAAAGGCCCGTACAGGACCTGCAACATGCGGTCTTGCATTATCCTGCTGAAATGTAGGGTTTCGCAGGGATCGAATGAAGGGTAGAGCCACGGGTCGTAACACATCTGAAATGTAACGTCCACTATTCAAAGTGCCGTCAATGTGAACAAGAGGTGACCGAGACGTGTAACCAATGGCACGCCATACCATCACGCCGGGTGATACGCCAGTACGGCGATGAAGAATACACGCTTCCAACGTGCGTTCACCGCGATGTCGCCAAACAAGGATGAAACCATCATGATGCTGTAAGCAGAACCTGGATTCATCCGAAAAAATGACGTTTTGCCATTCGTGCGCCCAGTTCGTCGTTGAGTACACCATCGCAGGCGCTCCTGTCTGTGATGCAGCGTCAAGGGTAACTACAGCCATGGTCTCCGAGCTGATAGTGCATGCTGCTGCAAATGTCGTCGAACTGTTCGTGCAGATCGTTTGCAAACGTCCCCATCTGTTTATTGAGGGATCGAGACGTGGCTGCACGATCCGTTACAGCCATGCGGATAAGATGCCTGTCATCTCGACTGCTAGTGATACGAGGCGTTCCGTATTACCCTCCTGAATCCACCGATTCCATATTCTGCCAACAGTCATTGGATCTCGACCGACGCGAGCAGCAATGTCGCGATACGATAAACCGCAATCGCGATAGGCTACAATCCGACCTTTATTAAAGTCGGAAACGTGATGGTACGCTTTTCTCCTCCCTACACGAGGCATCACAACAACGTTTCACCAGGCAACGCCAGTCAGGTGCTGTTTGTGTATGTGAAATCGGTTGGAAACATTCTTCATGTCAGCATGTTGTAGTTGTCGCCACCAGCACCAACCTCGTGTGAATGCTCTGAAAAGCTAATGATTTGCATATCACAGCATCTTCTTCCTTTCGGTTAAATTTCGCGTCTGTAGCGCACGTCATCTTCGTGGTGTAGCAATTTTAATGACCAGTAGTGTATAAATCTGTCACTCTTCAATATACTGTCTCTTCAGAAGATGTCGAACCCTGGCCACTATCAAAGTCCGTGAATGTTAAACAGCTGGCAAACGCACAAAAAGGACTTACTGCATGAATGTTCGAACATAAGTACATCCACCGCTGGAATTCCGAAGGGTGCTTGCATCTTATTGGCAGCGGCGTAACCGTTCGTGGTAGCGCCCTCGTGCCGTGTGGACGGCAGTGGGAAACGCGGCGGCGTAACTGGCGGCGTTCGTATTTGAAAGTACGGCCGACCGGGTAACGCCCGATACCCCACCTAAGATTAAAGTGCAGCTGCTCACAAAGGTCCATTGTGTGCCGTAATTATCACACAGCAGCGAAGGTTGATAGATATTCTAATGAGTTAATGCCGAACCGATTTACGATGGAAAACATTAGTTCCAATTTAGGGCACCAGTTGCAAATCTGGCGCTGTGAATGCAAGAAAGACGTGTGAAGATGTTTCCATATGTGAAGATGGTATCTGTTCTTTCGGACATGTGTGAAAGAACAGATACCGTCTTCATATAGTAAAGGCTAACCGGCCATTGACCTTCTTCTTCTGTGCTGGACGCACACGCATTGTCCGAACTCTTACGGGACTCGGTAACATTGTCTGCCGCGAGTAATGAGTGCTATGGGCAGGGTCACTATGAATGTAGTTAATGTAGTTAAGTTGGGAATATGGGTCTCACGGGTAGCGTGCAAGGGATGAATCTCTGCCGGCCGGTGTGGCCGTGCGGTTCTATGCGCTTCAGTCTGGAACCGTGTGACCGCTACGGTCGCAGGTTCGAATCCTGCCTCGGGCATGTGTGTGTGTGATGTCCTTAGTTTAGTTAGGTTTAAGTAGTTCTAAGTTCTAGGGGACTGATGACCTCAGAAGTTAAGTCTTCATAGTGCTCAGAGCCATTTGAACCATTTTTTTTTTTTTTTTTTTTTTTGTATAAATGTCTGCTGTCGCACTATCCCCTGTGCCCTCGGTGGCTCAGATAGAGAGAGCGTCTGCCATGTAAGAAGGAGATCCCGGGTTCGAGCACCGGTCGGGGCACACATTTTCAACTGTCCCCGTTGATGTATATCAACGCCTGTCGACAGCTTAGGGTCTTGATTGAATTATCATTTCATTCTACGAGAGCTACATGGTCACCAGATACCATCCTCATGTAGTTAAGGCTAGCCGGCCATTGATCTTCTACGTCTGTGCTGGATGCACACGCATTGTCCGAACTCTTATAGGACTCAGAAAGATTGTCTGCCCGAGTAATGAGGGTAATGGGCAGGGGGACTACGAATGTAGTTTGTCGACACTAAGTTGGGAATGTGGGTCTCATGGGTAGCGTGCAAGGGATAAATCCCTGCAGTCGCACTATCCTCTGTGACCTCGGTGGCTCAGGCTGATCGAATTGAGTTACATGACCGAGGATCTACCGGCGACGAGGACGCGGGGCACGAGAGAGTACTACCGCATCTATCAGGCACGAAAACCCCTCAATAACATTGAACAACAACATCCAACCATGTGCTGGACCAGAGTGTGGCGAGCAGTTCACACCCCATACCTGCCCACGAACGCGCGTTCCCTCTGGTATATGGTGGTGAACGGCAAATTAGCCACACGCCAGCGCCTCCATTCCATCCATCTCACCGACGAACTTTTGCGTCCGCACTTTGCCGTCGTCGATTAGGATGCGCACCGCCTGACATGTACTGTGACAGGGAGATGCTGGGGTCTTGTACAACGTATGCTGGCGCTTCTGTTGCGAAGACAGTCAGAGTCTGTCATGCCAGACGAACTCCTACACTCAGATACCACTTTCTTTCCCACTACAAGAATGAACACCATCAACTGGCTGAAGGAAATGGTGCTGTGTTACATTTTGCAAGCCGCACCCGAAAACGCTCTGGACTTGTGGGTCTACCAGACAACGTCTCGTGAGGCGTTCCTCCACCATGCATTGTACCGCACACGACTGTCAAACTATTTAGGCGCATTATTCGAGGATCCTCCTGCCCATTGCGAAGTTACGAGTACTATAAAACACACTTAAAAATGATTCACGGCACACGATTGATCCTCAGAAGAAACGGGAGTCCCCCTTACATTCATTACGCGGTAGTAGAATACCGTTACATATATATAATATAATATAAAACTAAATAAATACATAGGAAATATATAAAGATGTATACTTATAAATAAATGAAATTGATCCAGTAAGGTTCTCTAGATCCTATCGAACTCCTTTCCTTTTCTTGGCGCTGCACAGTGAGCCAGAATCTTGAAAACGTGGCCAAAAAGGAAAAAAAAAAAAGTTTAAAGATGGGGATTTTGGACTATCAGGTTGGCAGCAGCAATGCTGGGACAACTGAATGCCGGCTGTGCGGACGATCAGATGTTCATTTGTTCGGTAATATCTCAGGTCAAATGCGGCGCGCAGCTGGCCAGGCTACAAAAACAGTCGTGTTGTTGAAGGAAGTTATTTATGTTTTGTGCAAGTGAAACCAATACTTTCAACATGGGATGTATTCCAGGAGGTATGTACTAGTGAAAAAACACTTATATCACTATTAAATCATCAATTATGCACGTTTACATTTCAATTAACGTACTACAGGGAAATGAATGACAAAATCGTAAAATGCGCTTAAAAAATAGAGATAAGTTACGAATTCCACGACATTCCGCTTTCTTTTGCGCTGTGTACGGAAGTATATATTATTACCTTTGTAAATTAAGCTTCAAATCCTGCGACTAGTTGCGACTCTGGCTTTGAGCCACGTTTTAAGCGACACTTGCAAAATGTCATTGATCAGACATCTCCAAAAATGACAGTAGAATCAATTAATTATGAGTTCTATTTGTACAATTTAAATTACAATCGACACGTAGAAGCATTGTAAAGAATAAAATAATTAGAAAAATGACGAAAAGTATAACACAGATTTTTTTTAAATTTCAGTTTCATCTGATCCATCGTATTCCAGAATCGGATTTTCGAGGAAAGATATTTTTCTAATAACAAAAGAGTATTTGTCAAATGATTTGGAAGGGGTCATAGAACATTTGGAAAGGTCGTTGACAGAAAAATGTGGACATACAATGAAAATTCCCTATGATATGGGGCCTACCACTTCGATTTTGTTAACAAAGTTAAGAAGCAAGTATAAGGAAGCAACTCGGCGAAGAAGAACGAAACCTGGTTAAATACAATAATATATATTCCGATTGATTCGAAACCTGCAAGTGTGACTAAATCAATAGGCCGACCTGCCACAAAATTTGAAACATTATCTGATAGGTCTAAAAGAAGGAGAACTGAGGAGATTCGTACGAAGTTCAGTCCTGTCGAATTATCGTTCGCCGCGCAAATGAGTCTTCGATCTTCGGGGCACCCAGATGCTGCGAAAATTGTGAAAGACGTCACACTCTCAAGTCCATCCAAGGTGAAAAATTACAAGGCAGGCTTGCGATTTTCAACATCATCGCCATCCCCATATGATCCAAATGAAGGTCTAGCACTCCTTTTCGACTTGAAATTGTCAAAAGAATCTTACCAGCATTTGAGAAATGGGGCTAAAGGAAAAGGCTTAAACACACTATATCCACCGTATTCAGCTGTTTTGGTAGCAAAAAAAGCTTGCTGCCCTCCAAACGTAACCCTCAGATTTACCGAATCAAAAGCTGAGGTACGGTTGCAAGCTTTGTTAGATCACACTGTTCAACGTGTTCTGCTGCTGAAACGAGACGATATTTTACATATGAGTGATTCGGAAATGTCTAATATGGCCCTTATTTGTAAGTGGGGCTTTGACGGAACCTTCGGGCAAAGCATGTATAAAATGAAGTTTTCAGATTCGAGTATTTCAGATGCAACTTTATTTTTCAGTTCGCTTGTTCCACTGAAACTCGGAGGTGTAAATGAAGAAACTATAGAAGGAAAGATCTTATGGATTAATCCGAAGCCGTCTTCAACCCTCTTTTGCAGACCACTGAAGTTAAAATTTACAAAGGAAACAGAGCAAACGTCTTTAAATGAGAAAGCGTATTACGACAAACAGATCGAACAACTCCAGTCATTCGAAACAGTTATTCATGGGTAAGACATTTCCATTAAATACGATTTAAGCATGACCATGGTAGATGGTAAAGTGTGCAATGCTATCACCAACACGAAATCTGCGCAACGGTGCTATCTCTGCAAGGCTACGTCTGCCCAATTTAATAACATTGACGATGTTTTGAAAAAACAAGTTACCGCCGATTATCTGCAGTACAGACTATCAACTCTTCACGCCTGGATTCGATGTTTTGAATGTTGTATTCATTTGGCATACCAAATGAAAACAAAAAAGTGGCAGGCACGTAAAGCAGAAGATAAAGAGGAAAAAGCAATACTGAAAGCCAACATTTAAAAAGCTTTCAAAGAGCAGCTTGGAATTGTAATTGACATGCCGAAACAAGGGTTTGGCAGTAAGAGCGACGGAAACACCGCTCGACATTTTTTTGAAAACACTCCAACATCAGCGCTGATACCTGGAGTTTCCGAAGAACTAATCCACCGTTTCCATATAATTTTGCAGACGATTTCGAGCGGACGTCAGATCGACGTTGAAAAGTTTCGAGCATACGCCTTAGCAACTGCCAGGCACTACGTGAAAGAATACCCTTGGAACAACATGCCAACAGCACTCCATAGATTGTTGATTCACGGTCCAGACATTATTTCTTCGGCCATTTTACCCATCGGTCAACTATCGGAGGATGCTCAGGAATCAACCAATAAGTTGATAAGGCAATATCGCCTGAGTTTTTCTCGAAAGTTTTCAAGAGTTAAGACTATGGAAGACGTGTTCAGGAGATTGTTGGCAACGACAGACCCCTACGTTTCTTCCTTACGCAAATCTTCGCCGAAGAAACTGAAGAGTTTGTCGACAGAAGCTGTTGCCCTCTTAGTTCCTGTGGCGGATGACTAAGAAGATTCAGATGCAGATGCAGATAATGAGGAAACAGTGTTTGAGGATGATGACGATTCAGTTGAAGCAGAAGATGAAAAAGAATGAGAAAATGAAAACTTGTAAATTAAGTTATAAAAAATTTACAAAATAAATGGCTCAAATGGTTCAAATGGCTCTGAGCACTATGGGACTCAACTGCTGTGGTCATAAGTCCCCTAGAACTTAGAACTACTTAAACCTAACTAACCTAAGGACATCACACACATCCATGCCCGAGGCAGGGTTCGAACCTGCGACCGTAGCGGTCGTGCGGTTTCAGACTGTAGCGCCTTTAACCGCTCGGCCACTCCGGCCGACTACAAAATAAATAATTGTAATTAAAATGAAATAATTTTTTGTAATATTGTACACCATCTTGTAACCTATATTTGGTCCTTTCTTCGAGTTTTCCACTTTTTTGGTTCATTTTTTAAGCATTAACTACAATAACCCCTAAATACTGACTTATATATGAATAGAAATATAAAACTATAAATAAGTAAAAAGACATAGATTTTGACCGCCATCTTGGATCCACCATTTTTAAATTTTTTGAACTCTGTCATCAGTAATCTCGATAATTCCCTAAAAATTACTTTTATACGTAAAAAATGATAGTAGTGTACATAGAGCCTGCCATCTTGGGTCCGCCATTTTGTTTTTTTTTTCACTTTTTGATATCATATTCTTAATCAGAAACTCCTTAAACCCTTACATACTAAGTTTGGTACAACATGAACAACTATTTATATTTTGACCAGCTTTTTGGGATTCTGACCCACTGTGCGCTGCTGTGAGGGCGGGAACGGGACATTGAGGCCAGGCCTCTGAAGACGACTCTTCTCTCACGCACTTTAAAAAAAAGATGGATAGAGCGTCTGCCATGTATGCAGGAGATCCCAGATTCGAGTCCCGGTAGGGACACACATTTTCAATTGTCCCCGTTGATGTATATCAACGCCTGTCGACAGCTTGATTTAATTATCGTTTCCATATATAATGGATTAATAACGGGATGTGGGAGAAAAGGAAAGACAAGAGAGAAAGATATACTGTTGAATTTTATTATTAACCACTATTTGCACAATTTGTGCAACGGAGACGACGGCGAGATGCCGTATAGCGCCTTGTGGTCAAAACTGAAACTAATTTTTTACAGCTTAAATCGGTTCCGCATCAACACATTAGCGTACATACCAAGTTTCGCTGCGAAACGGTAATTAAAGCCCACACTGGACCTCCATGACTAGCTGCCCTTTAATTATAACTAGCTGGTATAATTTGAAGGTAAAATAGTCTGGCTTGTTAGGTTGCGTCATGCTCTAGAAATTTCTTCTTCAACAGTAGACGCTTCGACCCCTTTGCTGGAGTCTTCTTCAGGACTATTATGGTGTTTCCGGGTGGACACTGTTGAAAAATACCAGTGTAGCGTTAATGTATAAAAGGATACTTCCCGTGTCCTTTCATAAGAAGTTGAAAAGGAAGAGAGAGGAAATGTTTACCTAAATACTATTTTCGTGTAACCTGGTAGTAGTTTGTATTCCTCGTGCGCTGTGGGTGGGTATTTTACGAAGGAGTGCTAGAAAGTAATGACTACGAATTTCTGATACTGTTCTCAACATCGGCTGCGGTTTTAAATGTCATACATATTACTCCTTCGACTTTCCAGCTTCATCGAACCAAGCTGGACACCTCTGACCCTAGAGGGCTCTGAATGCTAATGTATCACACGGCGGCATGTAACGTAAGTACGGTGGGGCGCGGGAAACATAATGTTGTAATAGAGTTTCTAACCGCAGAAGAGTTCGGCCACACATGGAGCATCCTCTGCTTCAGCATGATAATGCCAGATCGCACACGAGAGCTGCGGCATCTGCAACCGACGCCTTGGGTTCACTGTCATGGATTATCCTCCATAGAGTTCCGATTTGGCACCATCCGATTTTCATCTGTTTCCAGAATTTAAGAAAAACCTTCAAGGACATCACTTTGATAGTCATGGTGCGGTGTAAGCAGAGGTGAGGTTGTGGCTCCGTCAACAAGGCCAAACGTTACAGTGTGACGTTATCACAAACTGGTCTCTTGTTGGGAGACAATGTTGAGAAATATACGGACATGGAGAATACAGATGTAGAATGTTAATAACGTTTGCTTTCTTAAAAAGTTGTAAGACTTTTACACAAAAAACTCAGAGGCTTTGCATTTCAACAAGCCCTCCTACCTTCTTGATGGCGGGAAGCCGCGAAGTTTCAAGCCTATAACAATCCTCTTGTAACACCATAGCTCTAATGCTCTACTAATTTATTTTGCCTTTTTGTTTCATTTAATGTTACATCGTTGAGTTTCTGTAAATGTTGTTGGATTGAATCGATACCATGAGAGTGGTTATTCTTTTCTGTGTAAAAAACTTTAATGTCATGGTTTGATTCTATGCAATGTAGTGTATCTATCATTTAAATTCTGTATCTCATTTGGAGGGAACAAAACTTAATGTATATAATTGTAATTTTGTTTAAATAATTTTTTATAGAGATACCAATATGTGCAAATGACATGTTTTGTTTAAAGTAACTACTTGCTGTTATGTAAAGACTGATCCTCACTAAAGGCTGTTAGTTATTTTGTATGAGAAAGGTGGTTTGGTTCCCCTCCGGAACGGAACTTAGTAGCGCGCGCAAATTGTGGTTCGCATAGGCAGAAGAGGTGGACTGAGAGTCAGTCGGGCACGAGATACCAAGCTGTCAACTGCTCATATAAAAGTTGTGTCTTGTGCTGGTGACGAGGGAGGCTCTCCGTGCCGCTTTTCAATGCCTCGGATGGATGGATAAAGAGCTGGAACTATTCTGGAATTGGTATCTATCATCGCCACCAAGAAATGACTGGATCCAGCATTTCCGCCTGCAAATCCACCCACTGACATAGCACTCGCCACCACGTTGCGCAATCACTGAAAAAAGGAACCAAGGAACTGTAAATATGTAAAGTGAAAGATCAGCTCATTGGATGTTTAAGTGTGCGTAAATATAAGGTAACTTATACTCGAACTCTTATGCCTACCTTAACTTTTTATCCCTAGTCACACAACCACTTAGGGTCCTTCCCATGTCAAAAATGCTTACCTAGTGTCCATATTGTGAAAATAGGAAAGCCCAGTGTTTACTAATTAATGCCATTTGAAGATAGTAAGAAGACATTAAGTTAAAGTTAATGTAGCAGAACTGAGTATTATAGTAAATGATGCTTGCTGAAAATAATTTTTCTATTAAAACTCTTTATTAATATTTTGTTACCAACTTCTAAAGTGAATGTTCTCAAAACTGTGGCTTATAGAGTTTTGCAAATTAAATGATCACAGTGCAGACTGTTGAAAATCACCCAAAGGTGAGCTATTGTCTTATAAACACATCAAGTTGTGTTCTACTGCAGTGAAATTTGAGAACTATTACTGTTGAAAGTTACATGTTCATGCTTGTTAAGGGCTTGTTTCTTTAGTGTATTGAAGGTGTGTTTAGTTTGCTCTGCTACAGTGGTCAAGATCAAAGGCCGCCCTTCCATTGAAAGTAGTTAAAATGCACAAAGTTAGTTACTTATAGAAAGTTTCAATTACTCTTGCTATTCAAGTGAAATTCTGTACAATATTGGGTTCCTCTTGTGTATTAAAAGTGCATATTAATGGTGTAACAGGATCAACAGTTTGTCTGTTGTGCTCATGCTAGATAACGATTAATGGAAAGACCACTATCTATGAAAACAATAGTTTCTTTATTTAAAAGACAGTGAGAAATAACGTGTTAGTGAATTCCATTTAATTTTCCTTCTAAGTAGAAAGGTGTTTAGTTTTGAGAGACTTAATCTATGCACAATTACTAATTTTGCTGTGAACTATATCTATATTTCATGTCAGATAGGAATATGTTTGAAAAGTAGTATTGAGCCTATGTCCAATTTACGATTCTGCAGTGAATATTAATAGTAACATTATTGAGACCATTCAGTTTGACTAAGTTTGACAAAGTCCTCAAGGTAATAGAGTGTTTCGTTATCTAATGTCCTTATGCAAATACTTTTGTTCTTCTATAACTGTTAACAATTTCTTTAACGTCAACATCTGCTAGTGGCCGAGTTCATTGCGCTCTCATATGATAAAGTATAGATTGTGTTTGTCCGTTAAAGTTACTCATACCTATTTTCTTGAACAAGAATGTTAATCATTCTCATGCCTAATTAGGCTGCCGATCGTTTTCTTTATTATCATTTGGACGCTGTGGATAAGTAAATTATTGTTTTTTACTGTTTGAATATTTACATAGTTCTGACTTTCACTTCCGATGAGCTACCATTCAGAGGGTAACACTGCTCTGTTCCTTTATACCATAACTGCTTTATCAAGATAGTTTTATTTCACGACCTGCCTCCAACTTTAAGGTTATGGTATATTAATAGCAGACGGAAGTGTTATACTCTCTATTGAACTTCTGTTCATTCGTGTACATCTTAATAAGTTCTCGGATTTCCTTGCTATCAGTATTACATTCATTATCTAGCACTCACATGTTGTTGAAACCTACTGGGTGGTTATAATTAAACTTTCCCTATTTAACACGTTATAACACGGAAACTAATTACCGTACGGCTACCAAACTTGGTAGCACTAATGTCCAAAGAATGGGCTGCATGATTTCCATGCATCACAGCACAACCGTACAGGTCCAACAATGGCCACCAGGTGTCATGATCAGTCATCGGTATTCATACTCTCACACATCATACCAGTCGCAGTGCACTTGTTGACGTGTGAGAATGGGCTTTGGCAAAAGGAGCAGGGCATTATTGGTGAAGCTCTATTATCAAAACGACGGTAACGACGTAGCTACACTTCGAGGATATCGCTTGCTGAAAGGATTACGGAAGGGTCCTATTTCTCTGCTGCGCGGGGAGTGACGAAGAAGTTCGAATCAACTGGAGAGCTGGGCGTCGCTCCGGGATGAGGTCGACAACCGGTTGCACCACAGGTGGTTGATAAAATCGCTGTTGCTATGGCAGACAATGCTGCGAGCAATTCCCGATCGTCAGGAAGTGTGCGTGCTGTGTCACAACAGTTGAACATCCCGTGGTTCGCTGTACGGAAGGTGCTTCAAATCACTCTCAAATGGTACCCGTACAAGATCCATACCTACAGCAGATTGCACCACAGGACGCACAATGACGTGCTGACTTCGATCTCGCAAGGACTGAAGTTGGCGAGGGTGGGTTCAAATGGTTCAAATGGCTCTGAGCACTATGGGACTCGACTGCTGAGGTCATTAGTCCCCTAGAACTTAGAACTAGTTAAACCTAACTAACCTAAGGACATCACAAACACCATGCCCAAGGCAGGATTCGAACCTGCGACCGTAGCGGTCTTGCGGTTCCAGACTGCAGCGCCTTTAACCGCACGGCCACTTCGGCCGGCAGGGTAGGCCCTGGTCCATGCTATGTACAGACGATGCTCATTTCCCTCTGACGGGTAAGGTGAGCACACAGAATTGCCGTGTCTAGGAATCTTCACCTCCGGTCACTGTGCGTGAAGTTCGTCTGTATGGCAAGCTTGTCACCGTATCGTGTGGCTTCACGGTTACTTTAATCATTGGCCCATCCTTTTTTGAACAGGTTGGCGCTCAAGGACCAAAGACGTGCAGTGTGTCTGGCCACCGTAACTATGATACGCTTCTCCAGCAAGTCATACCCGCCTATAGGAGAGAGATGAATTGAACTCTACAGTATTTATGCAAGATGGGGCCTCACCGCACATCACTCGTGAAGTTCACCTGCTTCTCCGAAATCCATTTGGAAACAATCGAATTATCGGCCGATCATTTCCAAATGCTTGGCCGAAACACTTACCTGATCCTGTGATCTCTGGTTGTGTGGCTACCTGAGGAACAGAGTTTATCAGGGGAACATTCACACACGTGCTGATATGAAGCGCGCTATAGAAAGAGAGGCAGCCAGCATACCTACGGACACGCTTCGTTCTGCTGTGCAGAACGCAATCCTGCGCTTTCAGACTCTTCTGGACACTTGGGTGCCATATTGACCCCTTTTGTAGCAGTAATGGTGCCGATATATAATGGTATGTTGTACCGTAGCAGCACATTATAAATGTTTCACTTGAATTGATTCTGTGTTATTTTTCTTTCCCATGTCCTTGACATTAATGGTACCATGTTTGGTCCTCGCACGGTAACTAGTCTCCGTGTTATAGCGTCTTAAACAGGGGAAGTTTAATTATAACCACCGTCTTAAACGGGGGAAATTTAATTATAACCACCTGATATATCAAGGCTGCAGTCCTCGTTTGTCATTCAGTCGTGGAGTTCTCAGTCGCTTCTCGGATTTTACTACTATAAATGTAACGTCCTTTGGCTACCAAACGCACGTTTTTGAAATCTACATTCTGGTCACAGTTCTCCTTATCTTACGCTAGTTCGCAGTTCCCGGAGCACGGAGATGAGGTGCGTTCACGGTAGGTCGGAAAAAGTCTTATGTTGTAGTGACTAAAAAATATCGTGTTCGTAACATTCTTTCGAAGAATTTTGCTTAAGCTATCAGGAAGTAAAATCGAAGTGTAAGCTTACAGAATGAGAATGCGGTTCCTCGATCTGCTTGCTAACGTTGTTAATATTGTTTCATTTAAAGCCCCTATCCATGGAAAAACCCGTAGCCGTAGACAATCAGTACATCTTTTAAGAAATTCAACCTCAAATCGAGCAGTTATTGTCCCTGATGCAGGAAGCAAGCAAGGACAGTGTCGCCAACTGCTTCCTTTTGGATTGGGTGGTGGTGGGAATCAGTGTCTAGATACCTACTTGTACTGGCAGGCTTTTTTTGTAATCTTCCAGGTCTTGTATAGACTACTGAGTGAGGTGGCGCAGTGGTTACCTCTCTTGACTCTCATTCGGGAGGATTACTGTTCAAACCCACGTCCGGCCGTCGATATTTACGTTTTCCGCGATTTTTCTACATCGCTTAAGGCAAATGCCAAGCTGGTTCCTTCGAAAGGACAAGGCCGATTTCTTTCTCCACATTTCCCTAATCAAAGCTTGTGCTCTGTCACTAACTAACTCGTTGTCGACGGGATGTTAAACACTAAACTCTTCCTTCTCTTCTTGTATAGACTGATACAACTAGAAACGGGAGACGACCTCACTCGCTACTGCCTAGATCAAGCTGATTTTATGAATAATGTCATTTAGGAAATTGTGGAATTTATGTACTATGTAACAATTCTGAAACCTCTCGTGCTGTAGGCAGCCTAGTCCTGTTCCTTTGCGGCAACAGAAGAGAAGAAATTTGGAAAATAATTAGAATAATACTGGGAGCACATATCAACAACTGTGCTAAAACAAAGCAGATCAACAAAGAGGTCTACATTAGAGTACAACAGCTCACAGAAACGAGCCGAAAAACATAAGCAGAATTAAATGGTCACCTCAAACGAGTGGACAGAAACAGGCTACCTAAAGAGATGTTTGACTTTTTCGACACGTATCCCTTAGTC